>NC_056080.1:84709571-85330927 GCF_016772045.2 Ovis aries | reverse complement strand
CAAGGTTGTCTGCCCAGGGCTGTGTTTTTCTAATCAAGTGGCCGGTTAGGCACTCAGGAGAGACTAGTCAGCCGGGCCACATTACTTTCCCTTCCTGGTAGAAATCACACGCAGAGACTGTGGAAGCTTTTCCACAGAGACTGTGGAAGCTTTTCCAGGCAGAGACTGGCTTTTCAGGCAGCCCCCCACTGCGAGCCTGTCCCTTCCCACCACCACAGGGCTCCTCACTTGCAGCCCTTCCTGTCCTGGGGCTGGTGGAAGAGGCCAGCCTTTCTGACCTGCTGGTGTCTCCCAGCATCTCTCAGTGCCAGGAACAGAGGAGGGCAAAAAGCATTTCCTGATCCCCAAGCAGGAAGACTGAGGTTTTGTCTACTCTATCAGACTCCCTCTTTGGAAATATTTCACTTTCTACCTGGTTTTAGTAACACAATGCCACTACTCATAGCTGGGATCTATTGACCACTGACTTGACTCCAAGGCAGGCACTGTTCTGTAGGCTTTCCCTGCCCTGACTTACCAACTCCTCATAACAACTCGACAGGGCACAGTACTGATATTACTCCTGTCTTGTAGACAGAGTAACCAAGGCCCAGAAAGTTATGTAAATTACCCTGCTCAAGGCCATGCAACAACTGGAAGTCCAAGAGGGCTCCCAACCCAAGTCTGCCTGGTTTGCAATGCACCCACTCATGACCACCGCACCGTATCACATCCTTATTAGGCTCCACCTGAGGTGGCGAGCTCTTTGAGGGAAAGGATCACTTCTGGTTCATGGCCGGACCTGGCACGGGAGGTGCTGAGGGGAAAAGTGGTCTGTGCAAGGCTGCATGTGTCAGAGCCTGTGATCCCCTCATCAGAGTGTGGGGAATGTTCTCAGCCATGTAGGCTCAGAGAAACAAGCGCATCTGCTCCATGCTTCCCAAGGCTGCCATCCCCTAAAGATAATTATTGTGGACTCTCAGCTGTTGGAGCTCAGAGTGTATTCCACGTTGGTTCAGTCTGTTTCCCAAAACAAGTTTGCATTGTTTTGAAACCATGGTGCAGGGCACCCAGAGAGCAAATAGAAGTTGATCCCCACACAACAGGCAGTTACTAAGGCACCAAGACTGCGTGGGACAGCTTTGGGGAGGCTGAAGGGGAAGGCTGGCCTATGTGGACGGCACATACATTGCAGAGCAGGGCCCGACCCGGGGGAAGTCAACCCAGGCCACTGAAGCAGGAGCCCTGGGGCTGCTCTTACCATTTCACCCTATAATCCTGCCTCCTGAGAGTTTATTCCTCAGGAAGCATTTCAACAGAATTGAGAAGATACATGCACGAAGATGTTCATGATGAGATTGGCTGTAGCAATATAACACTGGGAACAAATGAATTGCCCAACAATACAGGGTGGTTAATTAAATTATAGCATATCTATTCCATTGCATATTATGAGGTTATTTAATATGCCCACTCTGAAACCTGCAGCAGGCTGAGGGACAGGGACACGTGGAACAGAAGATTTTGTAAAGGAGAAGGTACCATTATATTTACATTGTGATCTTGTAAGTTTGCAACTTACAAACACTTTCTGCACAGCAAACTCTCAAATATAAAGAGCTCTGTTAGGGCGATGGGATTCGTGTGATTCCTTTTTTAAAAAATGTCTTGATCATAGTTATACTGTTTTCACACTTCCAAATGGAAGTGTGTGTGTGTGTGTGTGTGTTTGGGGAAATCAGCAAATAATTTCTCCCCAAAGCTAAATCTATTTGCAGTGGATTCTTACATCTACTTGAGAATAACTATATATATATATATATATATATATATATATATATATATATATATATATGGAACAGGGACAAGAAGAAGACAGGTGCTGGCACCATTTGATGCCTAATCAGGACCATGACATGTTATTAAAAAAAAAAAAAAAGCCTGGATCCTTCCTCGGTACAGCTGGCTATTCATGAACCTTTGAAATGGATAAGGCAGGAGCATCTGGCCCATTGTTGCCATTCCGACATCACCAGCCATCCTTCACCTTAAGGCTTTAATTTGCAAAAGCTTCCTGCCTATCAGTGAGCAGGGGTGAATCCAGATCCTTTTTCTCAGATGAACCAAGGAAGTGGGCATTATCCCCCTGAGAGGATAAGGAAGTTTGTCCCAAGTTCCCTGCTTGAATGTCTTGTCAGGGCACCTGTAGGCAGAGAGCTCCCTAACCTGCACTATGAGCCAGAGTCCCTTTGAGCCCAGAGGTAGAGGATACGACAGAGCAGTTGTTGGAAGCAACAGTGGTGATCCCCACCTTAGGCACCCTCCTTGGGTGCTGATGCTTTGCTTGGCCTAGAAAATATCAGCCTTGTGCCACTTCCCCAACCTTTAAGCCTGACATGGCTAATTATCCCCGGGGACGGTGTGCAGTGAACTTAGTAGAGGTTCAGGGCATTTGGCTTCCATACCTCCCCACTTTCCTGTTCCTGCTACCTGCTTCATAAGTGGCACCTTTTCAGATATTCAGCTTGGAATAGCTGGCAGGCAGTCCCTCACATCACCACACTAACTCACACCCAGAGGTATTTAATAAAACCCAGGGGTGATCAGATGTGGAGGACCAACTGATTGCCTGAATTTGAGACCTTTGGTGTTCCTATCTCAAGACTATTGAATGGGCCATTCCTAAAGGCTGGATTTAGATGTAGAAGGATATAGATTTATAGATATATGCATTCTTTCACTGCCTCTCTTAGCCAGGGCTAGTAATAGGGAGACTAATACTAAGAGGTGAAATGACCTGTCCGAGGTCATGTAGCTAAACATGACATTGCTGGTGCCTTAATCCAGGTCCCTAGCCTTCCTGTCTGATGCTTTATGGTAGGAGACCCCTGGGGAATATGCTCTGACTTAGGCGGGTCTTGATGGCACATGCTAATGCCATCAGTGAGTGCATGAGCCTTAGATGAGTATGCTGCATCCCCATCCCTGTGCTGGGTATGCGATGGGGAGCACTTAAGAAGATGTACTGTCCATCTACCATCAGCAAGTTCAAGGATTTCCCTCAAAATACTTCACAGGCCCAGTGCCACAGTCCCTGCTGCCTGTTCTGTTCAGCTCTCAACTCTCCTGACCTCATCCTCTGCATCAGCCTCAGCTTGTCATTCAGTGAGCTTTTTTGCTCTTCTTTTAATGTCTTTAGTTGTAAAATATAATGGACAGACAAAAAGGTACATAGTCAAAACAATACAGATTAACAAATTACTCTAAACACTTGTGTAACCATCATCCAGATCAGAAAGAGAATATTGGTAGTATCTGAGACACTGTGCACATGTCCCTTCAATTAGGAAAACTTTAGCCTGGCTTTTCCCACAATCACTTCCTTGCTCATCTTCTTAGTTTGCTTAACTGGTAACTCTAGTAGGGATCCTTAAGCACTATACTTGAGCTTTGCCTATTTTTTTTTGATACATTTTTTTAATTTTTATTTAAACTTTATTTTACTTTACAATAGTGTATTGGTTTTTCCATATATTGACATGAATCTGCCACGGCTGTACATGAGTTCCCAATCCTGAACCCCCCTCCCACCTCCCACCCCATATCATCTCTCTGGATCATCCCCGTGCACCAGCCCCAAGCATCCTGTATCCTGTATTGAACATAGACTGGCGATTCATTTCTTACATGATAGTATACATGTTTCAGTGCCATTCTCCCAAATCATCCCGCCGTCTCCCTCTCCCTCAGAGTCCAAAAGTCCATTCTAAACATCTCTGTCTCTTTTGCTGTCTCACATACAGGGTCATCATTACCATCTTTCTAAATTCCATATATATGCATTAGTATACTGTATTGGTGTTTTTCTTTCTGGCTTACTTCACTCTGTATAATCGGCTCCAGTTTCATCCATCTCATTAGAACCGATTCAAATGTATTCTTTTTAATGGCTGAGTAATACTCCATTTTGTATATGTACCACAGCTTTCTTTTTTTTAACTTAATGAAATCATGCAATATGTATTCTTTTTTGCATGGCTTCCTTCTCTTATTTGCAAGATTGATGGCTATTGTTGGTATAGAACATTTCTGTTACCTTAAAAAGTTCCCTGGTACCCTTTTGTCAGTTGAACCTCTCCTTCCCCAGCTCCAGGTAAGAACTCATCTTCTTAGTCTTGCCTTTTGTAGAATTTCATATAAATGGAACAATACGTATGTTCTTTTTTGTCCCATGCTTCTTTTGCTTATCACATTTTTTTCTGAGCTCATTCATGCTGCTGTGTCTATTGTACATTATTTTCTCCCCAATGCTGTGTAGTATTCTATATTGTACATATATTGATACTACAGTTTCTTTATCCATTCATCTCTTGATAGCATTTGGTTTGTTTCCAGTTTTTAGCTATTTGAAATGAAATTGCTATGAATATTTTTATACAAATATCTGTGTGAAAATATGTTTCCATTTCTCTTGGCTAATATTTACTAATGGAATTTCCAAGCTGTGTGATTAGTATATGCTAACTTTTACAAGAAACTAGAAAAGGATTTTTCAAAGAGATTGTACCATTTTCCATTTACAAAATGCAAAGCTCAACAGATCTAGTTGCTCCTTGTCCTTGCCAACACTTGTTATTATCCAACTTTTACATTTTTGCCATTCAAGTGAGTGAAGTGATCTCTCTTTGTGTTTTAATTTGTGTTTTCTTGATAACAAATGATGGTGGATACATTCTCATGTGTTTTTTGACTATTCATATGTCTTCTTTTGTGAAGTCTCTATTTAAATTATTTGCCCATTTTAAAATTTGGTTCTTTGTCTCATTATTAAACTGTAAGTGTAATTTGTATATTCTGAATATAAGTCCTTTTTCAGATATGTGGTTGGCTAATTTATCATGTAATTTTCTTAGTGACTCTTTCACAGAGCAAAATTTGATAAGACCCAATGAATCATTTTTTAATATGGTAAATTCTTTTTGTGTCCCATCAAGAAAATGTTTGCCTATCCCCAATTTGCACATACTTTTCTAATTTTCTTCTAAATGTTTAAATAGATTAACCTTTTCTGTTTAGATGTATATCCCTTAAAAGTTAATTTTTATATATGGTATATGATAAGGATTCAGATTTATTTTTCCCCATATAAATATATAGCTGTAATTGCACCATTTTTTTTTTGAAGTCTGTATTATTATCCACTGAATTTCCTTGGCAACTTTGTTGAAAGTCAGTTGTCTAAATGTGTGTGAGGTTATTTATGGATTTTTTATTCTTTTCCATTGATTTTTTTTGGTCTGTTCTTATACCAATACCACACTTTTATGATTATTCAGTCTTTATAGTGAGTCTTTAAAAGTCTGTCCATATAACTAACTCCTACAATTTTGCTCTTCATTTTAAAATTTTTATTTGCAAATTAACATTATATATATATTTTTGTGAATTTTACAAGATACAGATTGATGTAACTACCAATACAATAAATACACAGAACAACGCAACCTAGGGGCAGCCTAGGGGAAGATCCAGAGAAATTGGATCACTCATATGTTGTTGGTGAGAACATAAAATGGTACAGACATTCTGGAAAAGAGTTTGGCAGTTTCCTTAAAAACGAAACATGCAACTACCATGCAATCTAGCAAATGCACTCTTGGCATTTATCCCAGAGAAATAAGAACTTATGTCCACACAAAATCTGTACACAAATGTTACAGCAATGTTCTTCATGATAGCCTAAAATTGGAAATGATCCAGATGTCCTTCAATAAGTAAATGGTTAAACAAGCTGTGATACATCTATACCATGAAATACTATTCAGCAATAAAATGAAGAACCATCAGTGCATGCAACAACCTGAATGAATGTCCAGAGTGTTATGCTAAATGAAACCTGACAATCCCATTTATGATTAGCTTTCTTATATGTATGATTCCATTCATATAACATTCTTAAAATGACAAAATTATGGAAATAGAGAATAGATTGCTGGTTAACAGGGTGAAGGATGGGGAGGGGGAGGTAAGGCTCTAAAAGGGCAACATGAGGGATCTGTGTGGTGATTTCTTTTGACCTATGGCTATCCAATTTCTCCAGCAGAGTGTGTATCATTTGTAATGTATATTTTTTTCTCCTGACTTCTTCTGAGCCTTTCTCTTACCTTTCATTTCCAGTGGCTTGACTATGATGTGGCTAGGCATGGTTTTCTTTGTATCTATTCTGTTTGAGGTTCACTGAATTCCTTAGTTCTATAAGTCATAATTTTCCTCAAATGTTGGGCAAATTTGTCCATTATTTTTAACATATTTTTCTGCTTCATTCTCATTCCATTCTCTTTCTGAGACTACAATATGCATACATATTATACTATTTGGTTTCTCAAGGTCCCTGAGGTTCTATTTTTTTCTTTCATTTTTTTCCCTGCTCTTCACATTAGATGAATTCTGTTCATTTGTTTTCAAAGTTACTGAGTCTGTATTCTGTCTTTTTCAAACTACTATTCATCCCACTCAGTGAATTATTCCTTTCCATTATTGTTCTTTTTCAGTTCTCGAGTTTCATTTGGTTATTTTGGATAGTTCACTCATCCATACTGTATTTGCCTTTTATTCTTAGGGCATATTTTTTTTCATACTTGCTTTATTGTCTTTGCTAAACCCAACATCTGGACTGTCTCAAGGTTGATTCCTATTAATTGCTCTTTTCACAATTCCATGGTTCCTTGTATGTTTAGTAAATTTGTATTGTATGTGTTTGTGTGTGTGTGTGCACTCAGTCATGTCCAACTCTTTATGATTCCATGGACTGTAGCCCACCAGGCTCCTCTGTCCATGGAGTTTTCCAGGGAAGAATACTGGAACGGGTTGTCATTTTCTACTCCTTTTATTATATACTTAACATCAGAAATGATATCTTCCCCTGCCTATTTATAGCCCAGAATCAGCCAAAGACTTTCAGGGGATCCCACATGGACTCTTTCTTATATGTTGAATTGTGTTCTTTCCAAGTTTGTATGTTGAAGTCTAAACCACCAGTACCTCTGTGTGTCATCATATTTAGAGATAGGATCTTTACAGAAGTGATCAAATTTAAGTGAGGTCATGAAGGTGGGCCCTCATCCAGTACAACTGGTGTCCTTACAAGAGGAAGAAATTGGGATGCAGAAATATCTGTTGATGGAAGGTGATGTGAAGAGACATAAGGATAAGATGTCCATCTACAAGCCCAGGAGAGAGGCCTGGAACAGATCCTGCCCTCATAGTTCTCAGAAAGGACCAACTCTGCCTACACCTTCATTGTAGATTTCTCACCCCCTGAGCTGTGAAACATTCTATTGGTTTAAGCCACCCAGTCTGTGGTAGTTTACTCTGACATCTCTATCAAACTGATAAATGGACTTTCTGTGCTTCCTCCCACTTGTCGCTCTCCTCTTCAGGATCCTATCCCAAAGATCACAAGCATTTTAGCTTCCTTTAACTCTGATCTCTGCTTCCTCCCCTTAGTAGGACCACCATTCTCTGCTGGGATTCCAGCTTGCTTCTCTGCAGTTTGGGGATTTTCCCCACGAAGAGAACTGGAGTGGTTGTGTAGCTCATCCTTTGCCCTCAGGGCTTGAAGTCTTGTGCTGTTGTCTAGGGTCTAATGTTAAATCCATAATGCCTGAAAGCAATTGCCTTTTATATTTTGTCCAATTCACAGTTGTTTACTGTGAAGAGGGCTCCTCTGCTACCTAATTGGTTGTACTTCTAGAAGTGAAAGTTCTCCAGATATTTTCATCTATAACTGTGGCCACTTCTTCCAGTATTATTGCATCATTTCAAAGTAAATCCCAAACATCATATAATTGAATTCTAACTGTGTTTGATATTTTCTGTTTGTCTTTTATTTCAGCAGTTTTACTGAGATATGCCTCAGTATACCAACTCTGTTTAGGTCTGTAGGCTTTTTGAATCTGTGGTTTGGTGCCTTTTATAAGTTTTGGAAAATCTTTAACCACTAACTCTTCAGCTATTTCTTCTGCTCCCATTTTCTGCTTTTCCTTTTTTCTTCCTTAGACACCGGTTACATATATGTGAGATCTTCTCATTCTGTCCTCTGTGTCACTTTTAGTTCATTTTTCTGTGCATATTCTAGTTTCTTATTTTCCAGTTCGTTCATTCTTTCTTCAAAAAATCATCCAGATTTAGTTTCTGTTACTTTAAGGTAAGAGCCCTGAATGATAGAGGACCATAAATCCTTGTTGAGAACTTGAATGGATATATATCCTTTCCTATTCTCTCCACAACCTAGTCATCCTTTGAAGTCCAACACAAATCTCTCTTCTAAGAACCACAGTCTAAGTACTCCATTCATCCTAACCACATTTCTTGCATATTTGTTTTGAGCCAGGCACTGTGCTAAGTGCTGAGAATGTAGAAATAAATTGGACCTTGTTCATTTGCTCAGAGAGTTCCTATTATAATGATAAATGGACTATCAAAAAGAAATGTGATAAGGGCTATATTAGAGGCTTGCTGAATCCCAGGCTGCCTGGCCTTGATGGGAAAATCAGAGTTGAAACGTTGAGGCTTCCACTTTTGATAGTGGAGGATTTCTCCCACTGAAGAGAAATAAAAAACCTAGTTAAAAGTTTAAAGAACAATTTCTATAAAATATTAAAGATCTAATAAGATAATAGGGATTATTGGGGTAAGATCTGAAAGAACACAGAATCAGAAGAATGAGTGGAACATGTGGGGCCTTTAGATAAAGGAGTTTATAGGAAGGATATTGAGTAGCTCACAGAATTGCTGGGGGGATTAGAGAACCTGGCTTGCTGACCATGTGGCTAGATCCACAGAAAAAATCATGGTCCAGAATTAGTCTAATAAGGACACCTTTGTTGGCACCACTGAGCAGCAGACCTTGTAGCCTGTCTACTAGCATCAGTTGCTCCAGGAATTGAGATGTTGTGGCAGATCCTTTGCTGGCCCTGCTTCTCTTCAACATTGGCACTGACCCCAAATCTAGTGGCCTAAGCCTAAGTCATACACCTGCTCTAGCTCCGACAGGAAGCTAGGAGAATAATTGGTGCTTTCAACTTCCTCAGACCTGGGAATGGAGTTAAGATGTTTGGCAGCCAAAAAGAGCTGGATAACTCCCACAGGCCCACACCAGGATTGTGTGGTCTCGGTGCACTTGGCCCATCTATGCCTATCTGGCTGGCAGGCCAAACGTGGGCATTGGCATGGACAGGGGCAGCGGCTTATGCCTATGTCCTCCCATGCCATCCAGGAGGACCTGTTCTCTCATGTTTGGGCCTCATATGGAGAGGCTGTCCTCAGTAGTCCCCATGTCCCCACCACGTGTCTTGCCATATCTGAATATCTGTGTGCCCCTTGGGGTTAGGAAGCCAACTTGCCTCAAGACTTAAATGCAGAGCTCCTTGCCCCTAGTATGAATCCCAGCTCACATCCTTGCTGGTATGCCTTACCACTGGCAGTGCCTTCCTAGGGTTTCTCCCCAGTGTCTAGGGCTGAAGCCAGGAGCTTCTCATAAGGCTGCAGCACAGGGCAGACACTCAAAATCCTCTGTTCCTTACACAGCAATGATCACAGCCAACTCTGGGGCTTTGGTGTTTATGTGATGTTTATGTCATTATCTGGTTTCTTGGCATTCAGAATCCTCATTAATATACATTTGTGTCTCCCCGTGGAAATAAAGAAGTGTGTTTGTGTATGTCCTCACATTCTTTATTTAGCCTGGCACCTGCCTTCCTCCCCAGCATGTTAGTTTAGCACCCATGCTGTTTCCTTGCAAATCTCCAGAGCTTACAATGCTTGGAGGAAATGATTTGTTCCTCTCTAGGAAGATTTCCCTCTGTCCCCTTAACTATCCTCTAGGGCAGGAGTCCCCAAATTCCAGGATCTAATGCCTAATGATCTGAGGGGAACTAATGTTATAATAATAAAAATGAAGTGCACAATCAGTGCGTTGTCCAAAACCACCGCGCCCCCGCCCCCCACCACCCCCGGTCTATGGAAAAATTGTCTTCCATGAAACTGGTCCCTGGTGCCAAAAAGGTTGGCGAACCCTGGTCTGGGGCTGAGTTCTTACAGGTTGGTGAGCTATGCCAACGGCTCCAGCAGGTGGGGCCACTGAGCACCCCTCCCCTGGGCAGAGGTAGTATCCCAGGCCAGAAAGACTGCTGCTTCCATAGACTCTCTTCTGTCAAGCCCTGAAAGTTTCCAAGGCTGACTCATTGTCAGGATTCCTGTCACCTGCAATGGGCCAACCGGGCTCCATGCCAGCTCTAGGCAAGAGGGAAGGTGTCACCGGAGCATTCCTGGGTGATTGCTGCTCACCAGCCCCTAAGAGAGTTTCAGGAGGAACTGAGACCACTTCTAAATAACCTCTGGGAGCTAGGCCCTGAGCCAGGGTACTTCCTGCATGGATTACTGGCCCACATACTGGGTGCTGGGCATTTGGGGTCATTCCTCACAAGCATCTCCTGGGGGATGAGGGCAAGTTGTCAACCTGGCCACTTGTTCCAGTCATCATCTCTGGAGGTCACCCAGACAGGACAGCATGGAGGGGTTGTACCCAGCCAGGTCACAACGTCAGCCAGACCTGCAGCTTCCAGCTTCCCCACCATCTCTCAGCCCGACATCCTCATCTGGAGAATGTCAGGGCTCCATGAGGGCATCCACCAAGCCCCACGCTAGGCTGCCGCTTGTTCCACAGGCACACAGCACCCACCTTTCACTGTCTGCACCTGCTCAGGTCTGATGGGGCTTAAGCGATGTGAATACAGAAGTGCCCATGCGTCTAGAGAGCAGTGTGGAAAGGTGGGGTGTGTTTTCATTATGCATCTGCATCCACGTCAGATAGAAATAGGAAGCTGGTTTAAACCTACTAATGTTTTGCACACACGGGGCTGGCCGGGCTCTGCTTCTCTGGGAAAAGCGTCTGTCTGTGTTTCAGGCCTGGTGAAGGTGAAAGTGACAATGTGGGTTGCTCAGTCATGTCTGACTGTTTGCGACCCCATGGACTGTAGCCTGCCAGGCTCCTCTGTCCTTGGGATTCTCCAGGCAAGAATTCTGGAGTGCATTGCTGTGCCCTCCTCCAGAGGATCTTCCTGGCCAGAGATGGAACCTGGGTCTCCTGCACTGCGGGCAGATTCTTTGCTGTCCATGTCACCTAAAGGGGATTTGTTAATTTATTTTTAATTTGAGAATATTTGCTTTGCAATATTGTGATGGTTTTCCTATACGGCAGATGTGGGGTATGTGTGTGTGTGCATGCGTATATGTATTAGTTTACTGGGGCTACTGTAATACAAACTGGGAGGTTTAAACCACAGAAATTTATTCTCTCCTGGTTCTGGAAGCTCGAAGTCTGAGTTCAAGGTGTGGGCAGGGTTAGTTCCTTCAAAGGCGGAGAGGGAGAACGTGTCCCAGGCTTCTCTCCCAGCTTCCGGTGGTTTACTGGCCACCTTGTGTGTTTCTTGGCTGTAGAAGCATCACCCTATCTGTCTTCATCTTCCCATGCAGTTCTCTGTGTGTGTGTGTGTGTCCACGTTTCCCCTTTCTATAAGGACACCAGTCATGGTGGATGAGGGACCATCCTGCTCCAGTATGATGTTTCATGTTCACTTGTTACATCTGTGTGACCCTATTTCCAAAGATGGTTCCATTCTGAGGTCCTGGGGGTCAGGACTCCACTATGAATTTTAGGGGAATACCATTCAACCCCAAACAGTATACATGTATTTTTTGATGAAGTGCTGTCTTTAAATATACCTGAGTTCCAAGCCATTGTAGCCTGTCTGCTCTCCCAGCGCCTTGGTGTTTCCTTATCCACTGTGACCCAGCCCTGGCACAGGTGGGAGGAAGCCTGGGCTCCATTCAGGGTCCAGGTGGCTGAGGCGGGTGAAGAGCAGAGAACTGCCAAGCCTTGTAGCCCAGCACGCCTGCCTGCCTACAACAGGACAGGGCTTCCAACACTCTTGGAACTAAGTTCATTGTCTTCCCTGCAGGGCCAGCAGCCTCCTTCTCTGTGCTGCTGCTGCCTGGCCAGCTGCTGAAGCATGACTTTTCAGCTCCTTGACCTCTGCAGCCCTGCTGGAACTGGCCTGTCACAGGCCTGCACTAAAAGTATTCCAGCCGGAGACAGAAAGTGGAACCAAGCTGCTTCAGAGGTCTGCAGCATGGATGGCCCCAGGGCAGGCCTGGATCTGCATGCCCATGGCATCTGTGATGTGGAGCCTTTGGGCATGCATGGGCCTTCCTTTCCTTTGTATGGCCCCACCTTGGGGCAGGCTTAGCAGTGATGCAATACGGCCTTCCAAACCCCTGCCATCCCTGGTCAGTTCTGAATCCAGAAAATTTCGTATTGACAATACTGGTCAGAATCTGGCCCCATGGTCCCTGTGTTCCGGATGCTAGGAAGATAAGAGCCAAGTGTATTTTGATCTCAATGACCTCAAACCCAGGGCTCAGTGAAACGACTCCTTTCTCTGAATGTTTCTGACTGCTTTCTTAATGGCTTAGTCCCACTGCCCTCTTTAATCTGTGTCTTCATTGTAAGCCACCTCAGATCTTCACAGAAATATTAAAAATAATAGTGTTTTTCTTACTGCAACGTTGGTGGGAAAAAGGTGTTTCTTTAACTTGTAAGTTAGGTGGATGAGCTGGCTGGAGAGTCGTCACAGGACATAGCCAGTCTGATGGAAAGGGCCCTAGGAATTGAGTCTAAAGATTTAGGTTTGATTCCTGGCTTGACCATTGACTAGCTATATAAAATCAAGCAAATCACTGTTTTGCCCCAAACCTCAATTTTATGATCTGTCAAATGGAATAATAATCTTGCTCTTCCCACTTCAAGAGGCTTTTGTGGATCCAGATAAGATTAAAAAAAAAAAAGAAATAGCTAGTGTGAGGCAGACACTGTTCTAAACACGGTATATGTAATATTTCCTTGAACCCTGACAACAAACCTAAGGAAATAGGTTCTATTATCATCTCCACGAAGCTCAGAGATTAAGAGACTTGCCCCGGCTCACACGATGAGTAAGTTTTCAGCTCCAGGAGTCTGGCTCCCAATCACTAGCTCTTGTCCACTGTACAGCCTGCCTCTCGTTGGAGGAGTGAAAATTCAAGAGATGGTGAAAAGTTTTCTAAATCTTGAGGTACAACCCAAATTCAAAGGATGCTGCCTGTATTAATTTGTTCTGAGACTCAGCTTATCCATCACAAAAGGGCAGAGTTTAGCCTTAAGGTCCCTTAGCATCTCTGACAAGCTCTCATGTTTATATGTCTCGCGGAATATGCAAAAACCAGATACACAAATGTGTTCTTTATCCTACTTCTTAAATGATCATATTTGTTACCAGGGTAAAGTGATACTCATGTTAGAAGTTGGAACGCTGTGTGTATTTTTGGCTGCGTGATTTGATCATGAGACAAAAATCAAAAAATAGCTTGGCACCAACCAGAACATTCTAGATGTGTGTGAGGCCCATTCCCCAGCGACCTATCAAAGTCTTGGCTCTCTCAGCCCATAAAAGCATGTGTTGCTACCAGAGAATAAGAGCTCATGCCATCTCAGGGTCGTGCCAAGCCTCTTGTGGATACCAGCTCCTGTGGGCTTGCTGGGGGGAGTGCAGTGCTGCCCATGAATGACTTCCCCCCAGGCAGGAGCGTAAAGGAGATGTCACTTCGTTCCCCACAAGGGCCTGTCAACTTCTCAATGGAGTGCCTGTGAGGAGTGCTTGTTTAAAAAAAAAAATGGCCTTTTTAGGAAACGGAATGAGGTTAAAGGCCCTTGGAGTTCATCCTCAGTATTTTCTAGAGGCTCAAGCCCTGCCAGGCTCCCAAACCCCCCAGGCTCCCCATCACTTAAGCTGAGGCCTCTTCAGCTCCACCTACAGTCTGCTCTCCGTACACCTGCCCAGGCTCTCAAACCCTCTTCCCTGTCACTTGCAACCGGGACTGACAGGTGGCCAGATGGGGCTCCCAGTCACGAGGCCCTGGGGCCAACCAGCAACCTGCTGCTCAGGAAGTCAGCACGCAGGGGGCAGAGGTTTGGGCGCTGTGGAATGGCAGAGAGCCTTGGATAGGAGACAGGGCAGGAGAGGGAGGCAGACACCTAGCCTAGGACCCAGTTCTTGAGCTTGCTCCTTGCCCTGGCTTCCCTGATTTCCAAGACACTCGGTTCATGCTGTTGGGCCCTCAAGTCTCCCTGCAGGGCCTGGTCTCCTGGGACCCCACCCCTAACCCTGCCTGTACCTGTGCCTCCAAGGAGCATGACCCTAGAGTTATCTCCTCCCGAGGCAAATTCTCTGGAATGTCCACAGGAGCCAGGGCTACAGGGTGCATTCGGTTTGCCCCTGGAGCTGCAGCCCAGCTCAGGTACAGGAACCAGATGCCCTTGGTTCACCTTGGTGTGAGCTTGGCCCAAAATGTCACAAGAGGAACCCTGCGGTCCGAGTGAGAACTCAGGCCCTTCCTTCAGTAAGTGGAAGTTGCAGTCAGCAGTGACCTAGGGGCTCCCCAGGGTCACTTTTCTGCCAACAGTGGCTCGTCTGTGACAGTGTCCTCCTGAGGTGTCCAGGCAGCCACCAAGGTGGGCTCCGCTTGGCTTTTCTCCCCTGGGAGTTTCCCAGGGCTCTCAATTCCCAGGGCATCTCCTCCAGCGGCCCCATAGAATGAGCCACTCAAACCTCTTCCTGATTTTCTGTTGTCTGTATTGTTCAGGTCAGCTCGCCCTGTATTACTCCCTCACTCAGATGATTCCATGGCCCCTGCACCCCAGAGGCTGGAGTCCAGGTGCACCTTCCAAGGCCCTCTGTGATCTGTGTTCAGCCTGCGTGCCCAGCCTGCCCTCTCTTGAGGTTACCTGCTCCCCTGCCTACTTGAGACTCCTTAGTCACATCTCTGAACCACCATGGCCAATCTGTGCTTCTCTTCCGAGGTCTGATTCAGCCTATGCTTCTCTTATGCTCAGAAGCTTTGCTTTCTAGTGAGGCCCTCATTGATCCAGGTGTGAACTAGGTGCTTTATATGTAACTTTTTATCTGACCAGTTCCCCGCGTAAGCCCTGAAACATGAAGACAGTTCAGTTCAGTTCAGTCAGTCGTACCTGACTCTTTGTGACCCCATGGACTGCAGCACGCCAGGCTTCTCTGTCCATCACCAACTCCAGGAGCTTACTCAAACTCATGTCCATTGAGTCGGTGATGCCATCCAACCATCTCATCCTCTGTCGTCCCCTTCTCCTCCTACCTTCAATTTTTCCCAGCATCTTGTTTTCTGAGCAAACTGAGGCCCAGCAAGTTTAGCTGCACACCTGCAGCTAACACAGGGTCATGCTGAGATTCATATTCAGATCTATCTGACCCCCCATCCCCTCTTCTTTCCACTTTGCACCACTTTCGGGTGCTAGGCCCACCTCCCACCCTCCCTCTGGGATCACTTTTTCTCCTTCTTTTCTCCCTTCTCCCCCACTGCACTGGGTCTAAGTCCTTGGATGCCAGCATTCCTGCTTGGCCAGGCTGGGCTATGCCTTTTGCTCAGCTTATGTGGAGAGAGCTGTGTTTAGGGCCTAACCAAATCCTCAGCAAGAAAAAGCAAAGTGTACAGAAAGGAAGTGCCTATTGTTGCGGCTGGGGAGGCACGGGCTGTGGCAGGGTTGGGAAAGTTCCAGAGCTCTGCTTGGACATCTGCTCTCTTGCATGATAGTAGTCGCTATGGATAGTATGCCCAATTTGACTTTCAGTTCAGGTCAGTTGCTCAGTCGTATCTGACTCTTTGTGACCCCATGAATTGCAGCACGCCAGGCCTCCCTGTCCATCACCAACTCCCGGAGTTCACTCAAACTCATGTCCATCGAGTTGATGATATCATCCAGCCAACTCATCCTCTGTCTTCCCCTTCTCCTCCTGCCCCCAATCCCTCCCAGCATCAGGGTCTTTTCCAATGAGTCAACTCTTCACATGAGGTGGCAAAAGTATTGGAGTTTCAGCTTCAGCATCAGTCCTTCCAATCTGACTTTAAATAGAATTAAAAATCTAGTTCCTCAGTTGCACCAGCCTCACGCCAAGTGCTACAGAGGCACAAGTGGCTAGTGCCTACTGGGGGGATAGCTCAGATCTAGAACATTTCCATTATCGCAGAATGCTCCTCTGGACAGTGCCATCCAGGCCCTTGGAGGCTGAGAGAAGTAAACAGAGCTGGGCTCCACCATAGATACCCATGCCCATGCGCCCTTTTCTGCCCAGGTTCTTCTGTACTCAGGCACCACCAGTGAGGCTCATTTACACCAGCCAAGTGGGACTCATTAGAAGCCCTTTGGGGAGCTTTCTCCTGATGGTAGTGATAAAAAGTCAGGTGGAGATGACTGCCCATGACTCTGAAAAGCTAATTGAAATCGTGTTAATCCTCCAGAGGTTATCAAAGGGCCTCTGGCCACCCTAAGAAAGAGGACCACAGATTAGTTGTTGCTATTGTTGTTGTTTGCTTGTTTTTGTAGCCAAAAATATTGTCTGGCAAGATGAACTCGAGTCACTTACTGGTGTTTAGAAATTTGGGGAGAAATAAAGATGAGACTCGACCATGGAGGCTTGACAGTCAAGAGCTGGTCTTCCTGATAAATGACAGGCAGTGGAAATCACAGGTGTCTGTGGGGACTTGGACAGAAGCAAGTTTCCCATGGAAACCTAGTGATACCTGATGCCCATGTTTCAGCTGGGTGGACCCCTCTGGCTTCCAGGGCAAACAGCTGCCTGGTTGGGGGTTCTGGGGTAGTCTCTGATGCAGGATAATGCTGAGTGATCTAGCAGCCTCCTGTTCTTCAAATGCCAGGCGGTGGGCACAGGAGCAGGGGTGGCTTAGGAGAAGGCCCAGGAGGAATGAAATGGGTCAAAGGGCAACATGGACTACTCAGAATTCCCTTTTTCCATAGCCTTGGATGCTCCAAAAAGCTGCAATTTCAGCTCTGGATCAAGCATATCAGACCTGCTTGTTCCCATTTCCTCTGTACTAGCACACATACATACCCCACCTCCAGACTCTCAAAAATGAGATTGGTCTCCCTGGGGGTCAAGGGTACACACCATCTCTCTGTGTTATTTCTTACAACAGCATGTGAATCTACTATTAAATGAAAAATAAAAGTTTCATTTTAAAAAAAGAGAGATGAGAGGAAGTCAGTTCCTGCCTGGGGGCACCTCAGGCCAATCCTGTCCTCTGGACCTCAGTTTCCTTCTCTGTAAAATGAGACTGACAGAGTAGCCAGTCTCTGAGGGCACTTCCAGGTCTGCTGGGGCCAGAAAGTCAGTCAACAAGAAACGAGGAGGGCCCAGGGTGACAGGTCTTCTGGGGACGGCCACAGGGTGGTCTAACCAGGAGTTCCATCTCCATTTGACAGTAGAAGGCGAGGCTGGAAAACTCATTATGATTGCCCTGGGGTCACCCACCTGTTGGCACAGGGCTGAGTCTGCAAGTCAGGCTCCGCTGCTCTGGGTCCAGGCTCCCGGCTCTCATGTAACCTCTCATCCAATGGCCTCGTTGGGGAGGTGTCATGCCACAGGGGTTTTCTCCTGAGGCTTCTCTCCTGCCTCATCCTTGGAGATGAAGGGCAGATGAAGCCCAGAAAGTTGGGAGGTGAGCAGGACAAACACGCTGAAAGGCAGGATAGCATTATTCAGCAGTAGGGAAGTCCCTGGGGTACCAGAAACCTGCCATATGGGGACCAGGGCTTCAGCTCAAGGACTACCTCCCTGATCCCACTCAGTACTGGCTGCTGGCAGTCCTAGGGCTGCGGGCTCGCTTTCCTGCATCTCCCTCAAAGATTCTTTCACCTGCTGCCTCCCGTTCACCTCGTGGGGGGTGGCTGCCCGGGATTGATTTATCTGGGAGGAGGTGAAACCAGCCAGGTCTAGGGAAGCGGCAGAGCAGGTGCATTTTAAGCCCCTTGTGGAGGAAGGAAAGCAGAGCAGCCTCACATTCCCCTATCACAACCAAGTCTTTTAACACAGAGGCCTCTTCATGTGCCTATGATTTTGCTGTGCATCTGGAGCATCGTTTGGTGATACTCTCTGAGATGGTCCTGGCCTTCCTGTCTCTGCAGCAGGCGGGCTCAGAGATGAATTTGTGAAGATGCTTGAATATGTGAAGATGCTCAGAAGGCCCCAAGGAAAGCATCGTCCCTCTCTCCTGAGATGAGATAGATGGGAAGGCCCATGAAGATCCCCTGGAGAAGGAAAGAGCAACCCACTCCAGTATTGCCTGGGAAAATCCATGGACCAAGGAGTCTGGTGGGCTACAGTCTCTGGGGTCTCAAAGAGTCGGACATGACTGAGCAACTGTGCAAAATGGGTTCAGAGGGGGCCACGGCTCAATGCCTGGGAAGCAAGCCCTCTACTGCCCTCACAAGCCCCTGGGCTGGGGCAGCTGGCAGGGGACCTGGTGCTTGTTCCTTGCCAGTGGGGCCTGCAGCCTCTGGGACCTGGGCAGGTGGGAAGATGCAGGCTGGCCTTTCACCAAGGACACTTTTCTCTGCATAGATAACAATGTAACTCACCTCCCCACGCCCAACACAAATCAGCTGATTTCACAGAGGCTAGCATGATGTCATCCCTCCCTAGGGGGCCTCCACGCATTCAGGCTATTTTTGTCATCGACAGTAAAAAAGCCCCTGCATGAGTCATGCCATACATAGAAATCTGTCTTATTTCACTCCTGAATCGTCATCTATGAATGCAACAAATGGAAGGTGGCCCTGGAGAGTACTCCTGAATTGGACTGCTGCAGTGGCCAGGGCTCCACCTTTCTGCAGCCCCCACCCCCACTCGCCAGCTCCCTCATCTCATCCATCATTTCATGTCCCCTTGTCTGTGCCAGGAGCTGGGGGCAGAGGCCTGGGGTCTGTCCTCCAGGAACCCACCACCCATGGAGGGCAGGTCTTCAAGTAATCTTCATCCTGTGCACTGAGGGCTAGGGTGGGGCAGGGCTGCTCATTTGGCCTGAGGCAGGTGAGTTGGAGGGTTCCTGGGAGGAAAGACCACATGGGCCTGTGTTTGGAAAGGTGGGGCGGAGGTGAGTGAGGCCGAGAGGTGCCTGCAAAGGTGGAGTTTAGGAACTTTAGAGGGCCCAGACCTGAGGCCTGGTGAGGTGACAGTATAAGACCAGCTCAAGCAAGGCCTCGTCAGCCCCACTGGGGTCCTGGGCCCCAGCCCTCCTCTGGGCACTCCTGTCTCAGTCTGTGTCATCTCTAGGATGGTAGAAACACCATCTTGAATGAAGGGGTTGGGGAGGACTGTTCTTTCTAACCCCTGCTCTCCCGGGGCCTGGCCAATAAGACTCAGGCTTCTGAACACCTTCCGGTACACAGAGTTCTCTCTAGATTGGGAGACACAAGTCTAGACTGAGGCAGTCTGTTCCTAGTTTAAGGGCCCTGAACCCACAATAGGACTTATAAAAGCAAAGAATCTTGGTTAAGGAGCAAACATTCCTCCAAGTCCTGAGAGCTGCATGATAAACTGCTTATGTTAAGAAAGAAAAGGCCAGTAAGAGTCTGTTGATGATGAACATTCAAAGAAACCTTCAGGATTATCTCTGGCCCAGATGTAGCCTGCAAGGGCTGAGTGGCTGGGAGCCAGGGCTACACCTCCCTACAGGGGTGATGCCTGTCCTTACCACAGGCCGACCCAATTGGATAGCTGCCAACAAGGCTCCCCCAGAACAAGATCTCCCATGAGTTACCCATCACTCTTCACCTGGGCTGTATTTGATACCAACTGGTTCAATTCCAACCCAGACCTGGCAAGGGTATCATCCAGTAGCATATCCCTTCTTCCTTGCTTATTTGGTATTTTTGATGGGTTCACCAAGGAAGAAAGTGCTTTCTCTGTAATGTTTCTGAAGGCAGCCTGTCATCTAATAGCAACAGTAGGCACTAGTCACAGCTGGGACTGTTATTCTTTCTATTAATACAAAGAACTTAACTACAGCCCTGACAACATCCCTAACGACTGTGATTTTAAAGTTTTGAAAATAATATTTTAATTGACATAAATAAATATATTCAAATTGGACATTATTTTAGAGAAGCTGTTAAAAGCAGTACAGAGAGTTCACATTGCTTTGCTCAGCTGCCCTAATGGTAACATCTTATGTTACTTTGGTACAGTTATCAAAATCAGGTAATCAATGTTGGTGCAATACTATTAACTAAACTATATATCTGAAAATTGTGATTTTATTTTGCCATTTTACAGATAAGGAAACTGAGGCTCAGAGGAGTGAAGTGATTTTACCCAAGGTCCCAATTCCAGGAAGCAGAGGAATTGGGATTTGAACCCAGGGTTGCTTGCCTACCCTGTCCACTCTAGCACATTTCTTCTACCAGTGACAGTTGTTGGTTGGTGTTTAAACACCATTAGCCACCGTGTCCATTTCCTATTGCCACTGTAGAATATTGCCTCACGTTTAGTGGCTTAAAAACAACACACCTTTATTATCTTATAGTCTCAGAGGTCAGAAGTCCAAAATTAGTTGCACTGGGGAAAAATCAAGGTGTGGGCAAGAGAGTGTTCCCACCAGTGGCCCTGGGGGAATATCATTTCCTGGCCCTTTCCAGCTTTCAGAAGCCACAGCATTCATTGACTTGTGGCCCCTTCTTCCATCTTCAAAGCCAGGCAAGGCATCATTCTGATCTCTGCATCCATCATTACATCTCCTTCTCTGACACTTTCACATTTTAAGGACCCTTGTGTTAACACTGAGCCCACTCAGATAATCCTGGGTCATTCTCCATCTTTTATGATCGTTAACTTAATCACATATAAGGTAACCTATTCACAGGTTCTAGGGATTAGGATGGGGGCATCTTTAGGAGGTCATTATTCAGCCTACCTGAGCTATACAAGAGCTCAAAGTCAAGAAGAAGATGTCAGAGAAACAAGGCATCTCACGACTGGCCCAGGCTCTCCACGGAGGCCTTTTGGAATACTTGATGGCACAAGCTGACGAGAGAGGAAGAAAGAAGGAATTTATCTTGTGGCTGCTAATGGCATATGTTCTTTGTGAAGAGAATACTGAATCTAAAATGTGTTAACTGAAAAGAAAGTGAGAAAGCAAGCAAGAAAGTGGAATTGCACCATGGCAGACTTACTTTATTTAGAGAACATTAAAAAAAATTTTTTTTGATAGTGCCGCATGCATGCGATATCTTAGTTCCCCAACCAGGGATCAAACCTGTTCCCACTGCAGTGGAAGGGTGGGTTCTTAACCACTGATACTAGCAGGGAAGTCTCAGACTTAACATTTTTCAGTATGATAATCTCTAGGTGAATCCATGTTGTCATCAGCATGTCCCCAGTGGGCAGAGGCTCCAGACCAATCTGACAACTGCAAGGCCTCCACTGTTGCTAGGAATCCCAAGGCTGCCTCAGGCTTGCAGAGCCCTTCGGAGCCTGTCCTGGTTCTTATTACACATCGTAAGGTCAGCCTAGACTGTCTTCCCCAGGGGCCTGAGATAAGGCCCACCAACCCTTTCTCTGAAATAGATCAGGTAGGGCCACCAAGCCCACAGAGAGCCCTGGAACAAGATGACTTGCAGAAACCCATGGAAGCCCAGCCTCACTGCAGGGGGCTGCAGAGCCCCAAAATGACAATCAGCCAGGATCTGAGCAGTCCCAGTTTCCCAGAAAGGGTGGCCCCATAGCACTTGGCTTTGGCCTCCTACCTCTGGGAGGCATTCCCTGGCACGCAGTGGTTTAGTCCTTGTTGGAACCCTCCCCTACGATGACACATTCTCTCCTCTGTGAGATGTGTGATTAGAAACAGCCCTCCATGGCTGCAGCTTCTATCAGCCAGCGAGAGACCCCTAAAATCACTCAGATGCAATCGACCCCCTCTGCCTTCACACGAAAGGCCTTTGGTTGTTCCAAGCCAGCTTTGGTGCCTGTCCCCACCCGTCCCCACCCTGCCGAGTCCACACAAATTTTCTGAGCTGAAGCGGTGAGGTAAATATGGAGGTGGCCCATCCAGAAAAGGCCTGCAGGGGCCCAGGGCAGGCAGATTGAAAGCACTGGCATCCAGTGGAATGATGAGCTTCTTTCTCCTGCTTCCTCTCTCCTCCATGTCCCCTTCCTTTTCGAGAGGTACACATATGATTCGAATCCACTGGTTGCAGTAGAATTGACAATGAAGGAAGAAGAATGGCTAACCCTAGCTCGGGAGTCATCTTCTCCAACACTTTGCAACAAGAGAGGTATCAGACCCCACAACATGGCTTGACATGCCTCAAAGTGAGAGCAAACAGAGTCGCTGCTATTTTCCTATTCCTGCCAGCCTGCTGGCCTGAGGGGTACAGTCTGGCCTCTGCCTGCCCAGTACAGCAAACCTGATGTTGAAAGCTAAAGTGAAAGTGATAGTCACTCAGGTGTGTCTGACTCTTTGTGACGCCATGGACTGTAGCCCACCAGGCTCCTCTGTCCATGGGATTCTTTAGGAAAGAATACTGGAGTGGGTAGCCATTCCCTTCTCCAGAGGATCTTCCCGATCCAGGGATCAAACTTGGGTCTCCTATACTGCAGGCAGATTTTTTACCATGTAAGCCACCAGGGAAGCCACTAGGAACCTGATGTTAGCCATGGCCTTTGTCCGTGGCACTCTCAGCCTTACCTTTTCAAAAGTTCTGCTTTGCCCAAGTGTAAGCCTTGGATGGTCTTTGAAACGAGCAAATGGTCACGAGACGTAACTCCCATCAACTTCATGGATATGATTATCGGGAAGCGGGGGTCAAATACAGCAACTTGACCCTGGAGCAAGCCCCATAGGCTTGGGATGCTCACACGAGGTCTGCTTGAAGAAAGTTCCAGGTAAATGTTATTACTTGACTTGTCAGGAAAGTGTAAGGGGCTGGTATAGTGATACCTTCATGTTTCTTTTGGAAAAGGAGCACTGAGTTGGGACTGTCAGTCTCTGAAGAGAGTCAGAAAATGTGTCTTGAACTGACCTGATTCTCTCAGCCTCAGCAGGTGTGTTTGTAAAACAGGGGTTGAGGGAATATTTGGGTTTGATGGTTTCTAAACCTTTGATGGTTTACAGTTAGAGCCATGTTTCCAAAGGGCATGCCCTTACCTGGGAGTATCACTTTTTACTGAAGTATAGCTGATTTACAATGTTGTGTTAATTTCTGGTGTATAGCAAAGTGATTCAGTTATACACACATATGGACATTCTTTTTTTTCAATATCCTTTTGCATTGTGGTTTATTCCAGTATATTGAATATAGTTCCCTGTGTGATACAGTAGTACCTTGTTGGTTATCTATTGTCTATATAATAGTTTGTATCTGCTAACCCCAAACTCCAACTACATTCCTCCCCCTACTCCACCCTTTGGCAACCACAATTCTGTTCTCTACGTCTGTGAGTCTGTTTCTATTTCATAGATAAGTTCATTTGTCATATTTAGATTCTGTCATATTTAGATTCCACGCATAAGTGATAACATATGGTATTTGTCTTTTTCATTCTGACTTACCTCATTTAGTATGATAATCTCTAGGTCCATTCATGTTGCTACAAGTGGTGTTATTTCATTCTTTTCTATGGCTGAGTAGTATTCCATTCTGTATACCAAGTTTTCTTTATCCATTCCTCTGTTGATGGACGTTTAGGTTGCTTCAATGTCTTGGCTATTGTGAATAGTGCTGTTGTAAACACTAGGGTGCGTGCATCTTTTTGAATTGGAATTTTGTGAATATATGCCCAGAAGTGGATTGCTGGATCATATGGCAACAGTATTTTTAATTTTTTGAGGAAGCTCCATACTGTTTTCCATAATGGCCGTACCAACTTACCTTCCCACCAGCCATGTGGGAGGGTTCTACCTGCAAGTATTTTTTGACTGGTCAGGTGAAGAGCATCCCAGATGCCAGGCCCAAGGCCTCGTGGCCCTGGCCTTGCAGTCACCATTGACTAAGGAGTCAGGCCTGCTGTCCCTTGCTCTGCTCCCTCTTGCATTTGGTTTTCACAACCATGCAGCTAACACTGTATTATAAGGATTTCCTCAATTTAGAAAGAGAGTGAAAACTCTGCATCCAAATGTTTGAGCAGTCTATTTTTATGACAGTGAGGATTTCTGTGGAAAGTCACAGGGGAGCTCTGTGGGCTTCATAACACCCAAAGGAGGAATGGGCAGGTGATTGGAAAGACCCAACATTCTGTGCAGGATTAGGCATTCAGCTTAAGTGTGTGTGTCCCATCCGCAGCCAGGCACAGGATCACCAAACCTGTAGGGTGCAGAGGCTCAGACGTGCAGCATGTGTGAAGTTATGTCGAGATTAGGTTTTCCTGTGGGAATTAGATACTGACTGGGAGGACAGGCCTTTTCAGCCCTTGAGGAAAGGACACCCGTTCAGGGCAACACTTGCAGTGGGTGCTGTGAGGTACAGCCTGTTGGCAAGTTGCCTCTGCCCTCAAGCTTTAGTTTCCCCAGCCATAAACTAAGGGAGCCCAAGTAATGTTCATTGACCCACAGCCAGGACCATCTGGGAGCCCATCTTTAGGGCTTGGTCATTAGTTATCTCTCCTCTACCTCCTGACGCTGTTCAGGAAGGTGACCAAACGAGGCCACACAATTCTGTTTCCATAAATACCTGGCCAGGTCTCAGGCTTTCTCTAGTGGAGAGTCCTAGCATGTGGCCTCTGGGTTCAGAGAAAATCAGGAGCCTGAACCAAAGGCTCGGCTTCCCAGGCCTGCCCACCTTAGCCCAGGGAGGCCTTCAGTACAGAGTTCCTTGTGCCTGGCCTGTCTGCCCTTCTCCAATAAGGAGGCCTCCTGTGTATCTACCTGTCCAGACATTACTGAAGGGGAAGGTGGTCCTGGGGTGTGGGTCTGCCTTTTCACTAAAGGAGGCAGAGGCAGTGCTCCCCATGCTGCTTGCTTGCAGAATGAACCTACAGGAAAAGAAAAAAAAAAAAAAGCTGTCTTTGCTACCAGAAGGTTCAGCTAGACATTTTGTGCTGATGACTCACTTTCTCAAAATCAGTTTCTTTATTTCTTCCCAAGTAAAATCCTTCCTCCCTCCTTTTTAATGACTTAATGACCTCCAAGCTCCAGCAGAAGGATGCGTCCCCTCAGGAGGCAGTGTGTGGGCTCACCCAAAGCCCAGCAGACAGCTCAGTCAGCAGACACACTTCTCCCGTTTTGACTCCCCAGGATCAAGAGCGACAAAGGCTCAGAGACAGAAACCTCCCCGCTGGGAGGGCTTGCCCCTTAGCCAAGCTGACATCCCCCAGGAAACACCTGGGGCTTGCTGAGGCATTTCTGCAAATGGAGTTGTATCTGACCTCATTTGGCCACTTTTTCTGGAGGGCAGTTACCCGTCTCTGAACTCCTGTTGACAAGTCTGTAGCTTCTTGGAAGAATCTACAAGATGCTGACGCAGCACTCCCCACCACTGTGGGCTGGGACAATCACCTCTGCTCCCTAGGGAGGCTGACCCATCCCCTACGACACAGCAGACGCTTCTCCTGCATCACTTCTGTCAAGCCTCATAGCACAGTGAAGGAGGGAAAAGAATCGTCTCCATTGTTCATGGGAGAAATGGAGGCAGTTCTTCAGAGGCAGAGCCAGGATTCGAGCTCCCACGTAGGAAGGCTGCTCCCACACCTCTTGACTAGCCTGGGGAGCTGTCCCCAAAGCCTGGATGGCTTCTTCCTAAGCCTTGTTCCAATATTCCCAAGCTTGCCGAGGCCTTTGTTCTCACAGACAGCATCCTTCTGGGCTCCCCCTCACTTGGGATGAAGTGGGGGCTGAACAGCATCTGAAGAGTGTAATCTGTTAGCTCTGCTGACCCTTCTGTCCTGAGGGGCAGGGGCCGGGAGTATGGCCAGCCTCCAGCAGCACTGGCTCAGGGCTCAGAAAGGCAGCGGCCAGTGGTGTGATGGTGAAGGGATGGGAGGAGGGAGCCATCCCTGAAGAATGGCAATAGGGAGGAAGAAGGTGGGGCTCAGATGACCTACTCTAAGCAGTGCCAAACAATGCTCAAACTACCGCACAATCGCACTCATCTCACACACTAGTAAAGTAATGCTCAAAATTCTCCAAGCCAAGCTTCAGAAATACATGAACTGTGAACTTCCAGATGTTCAAGCTGGTTTTAGAAAAGGCAGAAGAACAAGAGATCAAATTGCCAACATCTGCTGGATCATCGAAAAAGCAAGAGAGTTCCAGAAAAACATCTATTTCTGCTTTATTGACTATGCCAATGCCTTTGACTGTGTGGGTCACAATAAGCTGTGGAAAAGTCTTCAAGAGATGGGAATACCAGACCACCTGACCTGCCTCATGAGAAACCTGTATGCAGGTCAGGAAGCAACAGTTAGAACTGGACACAGAACAACAGACTGGTTCCAAATAGGAAAAGGAGTGCATCAAGGCTGTATATTGTCACTCTGCTTATTTAACTTCTATGCAGAGTATATCATGAGAACACTAGGCTGGAAGAAACAGAAGCTGGAATCAAGATTGCCAGGAGAAATATCAATAAAGTCAGATATGCAGACGACACCACCCTTATGACAGAAAGTGAAGAGGAACTAAAAAGCCTCTTGATGAAAGTGAAAGAGGAGAGTGAAAAAGTTGGCTTAAAGCTCAACATTCAGAAAACGAAGATCATGGCATCCGGTCCCATCACTTCATGGGAAATAGATGGGGAAACAGTGGAAACAGTGTCAGACTTTATTTTGGGGGGCTCCAAAATCTCTGCAGATGGTGATTGCAGCCATGAAATTAAAAGACATTTACTCCTTGGAAGGAAAATTATGACCAACCTAGATAGCATATTAAAAAAACAGAGAAATTGCCAACAAAGATCTGTCTAGTCAAGGATATGGTTTTTCCAGTGGTCATGTATGGCTGTGAGAGTTGGACTGGGAAGAAAGCTGAGCCCCGAAGAATTGATGCTTTTGAACTGTGGTGTTGGAGAAGACTCTTGAGAGTCCCTTGGACTGCAAGGAGATCCAATCAGTCCATGCTAAAGGAGATCAGTCCTTGGTGTTCATTGGAAAGACTGATGCTGAAGCTGAAACTCCAATACTTTGGCCACCTCATGCGAAGAGTTGACCCATTGGAAAAGATTCTGATGCTGGGAGGGATTGGGGGGCAGGTGGAGAAGGGGACGACAGAGGATGATGGCTGGATGGCATCACTGACTCGACGGACAGGAGTTTGGGCAAACTCCAGGAGTTGATGATGGATAGGGAGGCCTGGTGTGCTGTGATTCATAGGGTCACAAAGAGTTGGACACGACTGAGAGACTGAACTGAATTGAACTGGAGGAAGCAGACTGTGGAGCTCGGAAAAAAACCTGGTTATAGAAGCAAAGTAAATGGGATATATGAGATGACCCTGAGATGACTCATAGGTTTCTGACTCAGACCTTGGGGTGCTGGTGGTGCCATTTTGTAAGAAAGGAAACCCAGAGGGAGCAGTATGGGGAGGTGAAGATGCAGTTTTGGAAAGTTTGTAAAGTTCAAGGTGTCAATAGGGCACCCAGATGGAGGAGCCCATTAGACAGTTGGGTATTCAAGACGGGGGCTGCAGGCAGAGGGGAGGTCTAGGCAGGAGATGTCTATTTGGAAGTCATTGACTTCTAGACGTTTCCTGTCCAATATAATGGCTGCTAGCCACATGGACATGTAAACAAATTTTAATGGTCAAAAGCTGAGCACAGACCTTCTGTGTGGGATGATGACAGTTTTTGGAACAGATAGTGGCGATGGTTGCACAACACTGGGAATGTAATTAATACTGAAATGTACACAAACAGAGGCTAAAAATGCCAAATTATATATATATATATGTATACCACAACTTTAAAATAGAAAATAAAAACTATTCATTATGATTTAAAATTCAGATCCTCGCTCACATGAGCCATGGATCCAGTAGCTCAGTAGCCACATGTGACTCAGGGTACTGTGTCAGACAACACAGATATGGCTCATTCCCACTGTCACAGAAAGTTCTATTGAGCAGCACTACTGTGGTGAGTGACTGCAAGACTGCTGGGTAGTGTGGAAGGAGAGGAAAAGGGAAGCAGGGGGGCCAGCCCTGGGAGGAGCTCGACCTTTGAGGGTCAGGCAGGAGATGGTGATGGGGACTTGGACAGTGCTGATGGAGAGCTCTATAGAGTGCTAAGGGAGCCTAAGAGACAACAGTCAACCACATGCCAGAAAATATGACTGACCTGCTGTTTCCTCTAATAGTCCATGCTTTCCTATCCCCGGGCCTTTCTCCATGAAATCCCTTCTGCTGAGAACAGTCATTGCCATGCCCACCCCTGTCCAAATGTTGATGGCCCCACATTGCTTTTTTTTTTTTCAGATTGAGACATGCAGAAAGATTTTCATGAGGAAGTCAGTCTGTACATTGGTATGTGGTGCAGCAGTGTGTTCCAATCTGGGGATGCCAGCCTCTGGAACCCAGGAGAGAAGACCTGCACAGTGGCCTTGGGGATGCTCAGAGAGAATAAAAGAGAGAGAGTTAGGTGATAAAAGGTCCCGGGGGAGAGTCCTGCAGGCAGTGGTAGAGACGCAAACACTGACTGGGAGGGCAGCATCCAGCCCACGAAGGCTGCTGCCAGCTGCCTACCCCTGGGGGTGGGAGGGGCCAGGACAAGGATGCCCAGCTGCACTGTGTGTGGGTAAATGCTGGCCTGTGCTTGGGGCTCAGCTCTGGGGAAGTCTGGCCAGCAGCCCTGCCCAGGCAGCCCTGATCCAGGTGGGGTTTCTTCTTAGAACTGTGCTGAGCACAGAGGTGGGCTGGTCCTGCGGGTTGCCCTTGCTACTCTAAGATGCAGCCTGCACTCTCTGGGAGAGGCCTCACTGAGCCGGCAGGCATTCAGCTACTTGCCCAGTGGGCTCAGTGTTTAGACCTGGACTGAACCTCCAGCTGGTGCCCTGGTTCAAGTGGAATCAGCCAGCGCCCCCTGGCAGCACCTCCTCTGCTCTGCCAACCCAGGCTGTGCATCCAGGAGAAGGGCACTTATGGGTCTGCCAGATGCCGCCAGCATCTCTGCTTCCCCTACTTTTAAACTGCGGTCCCTCAAGGAGTGCCAAGCTGTGTGGACGCAGGCTGAGTGTCCACAAAGGTCCCTGGTTGAGTTCCGTGCAACCAGTTTTCCCTTGCACTGGCTAGTTCTGTGTTGATTCAAGTAGAGACAGTCCATGCTTGTCAGGAAGAGCCCAGATTCCCTGATAACCATTTGGCAAGCCTTGCTCTCTGCCAATCAAGCTTGGAGCTGCACGTTCTCCATGTAGACACAGGCTGCAGGTCCTCCAGCAGTCCTGGACCAGCCATGCACTGGATGCAAAATGCAGAGCTGGATGAAGCACAAGCTCTGGGTGGAGATATGGCTGGGTCTGCACAGAACCAGACCTTGCTGTCCAGGTAAAGGTGAAGCCCCAGAGGAGATGGTCTCCTCAGATGAAGTTGTATCTCTCCTGAACATGATTATATCCACAGAGATCGAGGCTCTGTCTACCCAGAAGGAGGTTGTGTCTGCAGAGAACTAGCCATCTAGGAGAGAACATTTCCTAGAATTTTTACTGGTATTGAACTGAATCTATAACTCAGTTTGGAGAGAATTGACATTTTAACATATTAAATGGTCTTCCCAGTGGTCACATACGGTTGTGAGAGTTGGACCTCAAAGAAGGCAGAGCACCAAAGAATTGATACCTTTGAACTGTGGTTCTGGAGAAGACTCCTGAAAGTCTCTTGGACTGCAAGGAGATCAAACCAGGGAGATCAATCCTGAATATTCACTGGAAAGACTGATGCTGAAGCTGAAACTCCAGTATTTAGGTCATCTGATGCAAACAGATCACTCATTGGAAAAGTCCCTGAAGCTGGGAAAGATTGAGGGTAGAAGGAGAAGAGGTCATCAGAGGATGAGATAGCTGGATGGCATCACCGATGCAATAAACATGAACTTAGGCAAACTCTGGGAGATGGTGAGGGACAGGGAGGCCTGGCGTGCTGCAGTCCATGGGGTCACAAAGAGTCGGACATAACTGGACGACTGAACAACAAAAATAGCATTTCATACTTTTTACTGTGGAAGTCTCTCACATGTTTTCACAGGTTTGATACAAGCATTTCATATCTTTTGTGCTATTTTTAAAAGTAATTTTAATTTTAATTTAAGATTGTTCATCGATAATAAATAGGAATAAAACTGATTTTTATATATTGTATCCTATAACTTTGCTAAACTAACATATTAGTTTCAGTAGCTTTTTTGTAGATTGCATCAGATTTTCTACATAGACAGTTTATTGGTTGGGATCGTAGACAGTTTTGCTTCTTCCTGTCCAGTCTCTATTGCCTTCTCTCTCTTCCTCCTCTCTCTCTCTTCTTTCCTTGCTTTCTTTTTTAAATCTTTTTTTATTGCCCTAACTATAACCCTTTTTAAAAATCCTAGGCCTTTTCTTAAGATAGACTTGAAATTTAAAACTTCATCTATTTTTTATGTGGCCTGCATGGTATGGAAAGAGTTCAAACAGGCGTAAAACCAGGGCTCTGGCCCTACTTCAGCTGCTGACTCATACAGGGATCCTCTTCCTTCTCTGCCTCAGTCACTGCCTTAGTTTCTTCATCTGTAAAATGGGGATCATATTTTTAACAGTCAGGAAATGACTTTGAAAACATCCTAAGTGCTGTGAAAAGGGTTGCCCAATTCTGAGCAGCAGTATGGTCCCAATATCAGAACCCTCATGTTTACCCTTCTGTAGCAGTAGTGGCTTATCCATTTGTTTGTTCAGACCCTCAGGTGGTGAATGGGCAAAGAGAAGATGTGGCGAGGCAGGAGGGAAGATAATAAGACCTTTCTTTTTCTAAAGATCTCAAAGAAGCTCTTCAAAGGATAGAGTGTGTTGTTAAGTTGCTTCAGTCATGTCTGATTTTTTGCAACCCCGTGGACTGTAGCCCACCAGGCTCCTCTGTCCATGGGATTCTCCAGGCAAGAATACTGGAGTGGGTTGCCATTTCCTTCTCCAGGGGATCTTCCTGACTCAGGGATTGAACCCGAGTCTCTTACATCTCCTGCATTGGCAGGTGGGTTCTTTACCACTAGCACCACCTGGGAAGTCCCAAAGGGTAGAGAACACAGCATTATTCCCGGCTCTTCCCAGTACTGTCGGATGCTGAGCTTGGGGACGTCTTTCTTCCTGGGTCTACTGAGGAGTGAGCTACCACTTTGGGCTTGCTGCCTACAGCCTCAAGAAACTTATAAGTTGGATAAAGGGGACCATAGGCAGAGTGAGGAAGGATTGGCCACATCTGTCTACTATCATAAACGCCGCAGCTGTATAACTGACTCACTCTGCATCCCATCTAAGAACTAGTGCTTATTAGCAATCCCTCAGCAGGAACAGAAGACATGTTTGTTTCTTATGCTACTGTGTCTGAAAAGTGTGGGAAACTACAAGCATTTTCTGATACTGAATAAATGGATGAGCAGAAGGCTAATAGGCAGACTAACAACAGTAAGGTGACGGACTACGAAGCCCTCCACCGTCCTTCCCCTCACAAACACACCAATTCAGCAACTGTTCAGGGGCACATTCCCTTTGTAAGAAATCCAGAAACCAATTTAAATGCTTCTGCACCCCAGGCAAATATAACACAAGACTCACCAAGAAAGACATATATGCTGAGAACTATAAAATATTGATAAAGGAAACTGAAAATCATTAAAGAATGGAAATAGACCCCATGCTTTGGGTTGGAAGAATATTGTTTGCATGGCCATGCTACTCAAAGCTTTAATGGATAGCTTTAATGTAATCCCTGTCAAATTATCCATGACATTTTTCACAGTACTAGAACAAATAATCCTAAAATTTGTATGGAACCACAAAAGACCCATAACTGCCACAGCAATCATGAGTGAAAAGAACAAACCTGGAGGCATAACCCTCCCAGACTTCAGGCAATACTACAAAGCTACAGTAATCAACACTGCGTGCTATTGGCACAAAAACAGACATATAGATCAATGGAACAGAATGGAGAACCCAGAAATAAACGCACGCATCTCTGAAGAAATACTCTTTGACAAAGAAAACAAGAATACACAATGGGAAAAAGACAGTCTCTTCAGCAAGTGGTGTTGAGAAAGCTGGACAACTGCATGTATACATAAATAATAGTGCATAATTATTAATAATACATAATTATCAATAATATAATAAAATCAGCGAATCAATGAAGTTAGAATACTCCCTCTCACCATACACAAAAACAAACTCAAAATGGCTCAAAGGGTTAAACATAAGACATAACACCATAAAACTCCTAGAAGAGAACATATGCAAAACATTCTCTGACAGAAATCATACCAATGTTTTCTTTAAGTGAGTATCCAAAAGCCATTGAAATAAAAGCAAAAATAAACAAATGGAACCCAATTAAACTTATTAGCCTTTGCTCAGCAAAGGAAGACATAAACAAAATGGAAAGACAACTTACAGACTGGGAAACAAACACAAAATTGTAAATCAGCTATATTTCAGTTAAAAAAAAACAGACTCAGCAAGACCAGTGGGGAGATTTTGGACACTCTTGCCAGAGTTCCTGCCCCCACTGCAGCACCCTGGTCAGAAAGCATCTGGGGGGAAAGCACTGAATAAGGCAGGAAGATGGAGCAGCTGGAAAAGCCCAAGTTGTGGGCTGGCCTCAGGCACATGGCTCGACATTTCCAGGCCTCCAGTGGCACAAATGGGTACTTGGGTCCAACTTAAAGTCTCAATCCTGCAGATTTCAAAGATTAGAGTGTATACAGTGCAGAGACACTTTAGTTATTCCAAGGTCATTTAGCTGGTGACCTAATAGAATCAGAAAGTCATCAGCCTCAGAAAGGCCTCTAAAGAGCCGGCATTGTCCTGTTTCCTGCCCTTTCTTCACCAGAGAGCTCTGCAGAGTTTGCGCATGGTCTGTGGCTCTTCCATTGACATGTCTACCAAGCTCTGCTGCTAAGTCCCTCATCCTGTAGCACATAGAAGCAGCAAACAGGACTAGAACTACTAGAAATGAGACTGACAGACATCAGAAATGGCATCTGACAGTGAGGGAGGAGGCAGCAATATTGAACAAAGCAGATTCCGAAGAAGAGGTTCAGCCACTTGGGATCATTTATCATAGGAACAAAGAGTATGATGATGCTAGATAAATGAGGCGATACTGGACTTCCTTTGCCAACTGTGATTTTCCAAGTTACCTCTTGAAACAACTAAGCTTATCTTTCTGGACCTAAGCACTTTGTTCAAGACGAGTATTAGGGTTAGAAATTAGAGCAGAAATCATTTGCCATCATATATACAGGGAGATTATGTTACTGATCTAATACTAGAAGGACTATGAACTCCAGTGTTTTGACTGAAGTGAGGTTGGGTGAATGCTTCACATTCTTTAATCCAGCCCCACTTTTAAATTACCGAGTTTAATGGGGGAGCCAAATGGCCTCAGCTAGAGCTGGGAATCAGAAGATGAGCCATGTATTTTCTTGCCTCAATCAGGAGCACAGCTTACCACTAGGACCATAGCCTAGTGCACTCAGTAGAGTACTGTCCCCCTGCCCTCTCCAGCGCCGCAAAATACATGCCTATCCCAAACTGGTGAATGTTGCCTTATTTGGAAATGGAGGCTTTGTAAATGTAATTCTTTAAATTAAGATGAGGTCATACCAGACTAGAGTAGGCCCTACTCCAATAACTAGCGTCCATCTAAGAAGGAAATGCGAAATGCCAGGTTGGATCGAGCACAAGCTGGAATCAAGATTGCTGGGAGAAATATTGATAACCTCAGATATGCAGATGACACCACCCTTATGGCAGAAAGTGAAGAAGAACTGAAGAGCCTCTTGATGAAAGTGAAAGAGGAGAGTGAAAAAGTTGGCATAAAACTCAACTTTCAGAAAACTAAGATCTGGTCCCATCACTTCATGGTAAATAGATGGGGAAACAATGGAAACAGTGACAGACTTTATTTTTTTTGGGGGGGGGCTCCAAAATCATTGCAGATGGTGACTGCAATCATGAAATTAAAGATGCTTGCTCCTTGGAAGAAAAGCTATGACCAACCTAGACAGCATTTTAAAAAGCAGAGACATTACTTTGCCAACAAAAGTTCGTCTAGTCAAAGCTATGGTTTTTCCAGTAGTCATGTATGGATGTCAGAGGTGGACTATAAAGAAAACTGAGCGCTGAAAAAATGATGCTTTTGAACTGTGGTGTTGGAGAAGACTCTTGAGAGTCCCTTGGACTGCAAGGAGATCCAACTAGTCTATCCTAAAGGAGATCAGTCCTGGGTGTTCATTGGAAGGACTGATATTGAAGCTGAAACTCCAATACTTTGGCTATGTGCTGCGAAGAACTGACTCCTTGGAAAAGATTCTGATGCTGGTAAAGATTGAAGGTGGGAAAAGAAGGGGACAACAGAGGATGAGATGGTTGGATGGCATCATCGACTCGATGGACATGAGTTTGAGCAAGTTCTGGGTGTTGGTGATGGACAGCGAAGCCTGGCGTGCTGCTGTCCATGGTGTCACAAAGAGTCAGACATGACTGAGCGACTGAACTGAACTGAACTGAAGAAAGAAAAACAGACACCGACACAGGGAGAATGCCATGTGAAGATGGAGGCAGAGACTGGAACATCAAGGACTGTCAGGAAACAGGAAAAGGCAGGAGGAAGAAAGACCCTTCTCTAGAGCCTTCAAAGAGAGCATGGCCAGTGAACACCCTGATTTCAGACTTCTAGTCTCCAGAAATGTGAGAGAAGAAATGTCTGTTGTTTTAAACCACCTCATTTGTGGCATTATGCTATGGCAGTCATAGGCAGCTACTACAGTCTGCGTTTCTAAAAATCAGTGCAAGGTTCAAACAACACTACTGAAAGACTCCTGAGACCTAAGCCAACCTAGACCACTAGCTAACATGGGTTTTAAGTTTACATTTTGAGACATTACAACCAAAACATGGCAAGTATATACTATAAAGAGACAATTTAAAAGGCATAGCAGTGCTAAAAAAATAAACTGCATATCTCAGTGGACCAAAAATGGAGCATAAACACACCTGCTAAGCAGGGATAAAGCCACAGGCCAGCTAAGGTCTGGATCTAGAAGCAGACAGAGACAACCAGATGTTCTGCTTCTAGGGGTTGTGAGAAGAGTCTGGAATTTACTGCTTGAAATCAGATCCTAGTGTGGCACTTCTCTATTCATGAAAGCATTTATAAATACTTTCTGAATTATAAATTAGCCACCACGCTAACTGAGGCTATAGTTCACATCAAGCTGCAAACCTAGTGATGTAGAATGAACCAAACACAAGCTGACAGCCAGAACCTGACTCAGGATGTCTGTAAATCTAGTAGCATTCCCCAAATCACACAGGGATGGAGGCCTTGAGTAACCAACTTACAACATGATTCTTGACTGGGGACTCTAGGATGCTAGGTGGAGACATTAGCAAGACTGCTAAACAGGAGGGGATGTGGGCACAGAAAAGATGAAAATGCACTACTACATGAGATGAACCAAAATTTCACATCACAAGGGACTTCCCTGGCAGTCCAGTGGTTGACATATTGCAGGGAGTGCAAGTTCGATCCCTCGTCAGGGAACTAATATCCCACATGGGGCATGGCACAGTCAAAAAAATAAAAACACATCATGAACACTAATGCTAGGTGTGTCATTTTTAAAAAATCAACACTAATGAGATGAATTTTCTACCAATAAAATGAAAATAATACTGCAATCTGAAAATGACTTAGTAAAAGATGTGTTTAGGATCTTCAAAGAAATAACATTTATTTTTTTAAAAACTAAGAAATTCTGGACCAAATTAGACATAAATAAAAGAAGAACAAATAGACATGAAAAAGAACCATTTAGATATTATGAAAATTTCTTCTTATATTTGCTCCTCTCCACATTATCAGATCTCTAAGATGCTTGACCTAGCTCATCTAATCCAACAACCCTATATCATTTTCTTGGTAGTGTTTATCTTTTGCTTACCTAGACCCACTTCTGCTCTGGCAGACTCCTTAATTTGTGGCTAGAACTGGTTTAAGGATCAGGTAAGCAAGCAACTAATCTGTAAGAGTTGGCCAAACATCACTGGATACACTGTATGTTGACACTCTCTCTGTCCCTCTCTCTCTCTTTAGTCGCTAAGTTGTGTCCAACTCTTGTGACGCTATGGACTGTAGCCTGCCAGGCTCCTCTCTCCATAGGATTCTGCAGGCAAGAATACTAGAGTGGGTTGCCATTTCCTTCTCCAGGGGATCTTTGCAACCCAGGAATCAAACCAGGGTCTCTTGCATTGCAGGCAGATTCTTTACCGACTGAGCTATGAGGGAAGCTTGTCGATTTATTCACACACAAGCAGATCCTCAGTGTCTGTCATATCCCTTACCCTGCCCTTTCTTCTCTACTCATTCTCCCTCAACTCCCTGTCCTGTGCGCAGTCCTCAAAATCCCATTCTTTACCACACGAGCACCTCCCACTTTCAGCATCTATGTGTAGTCCCTGCTGACTAACAGGGGTTCTACAGTTCCTAAGATACAGTGACTAATTCCACAAGTTCCCTTTTGTGTACTCAATCATATGCATTTGAAAGACCAGTAGTTTTCAAAGTCCTTTGGGTCACAAAGAGTCGGACACGACAGAGTGACTGAACCGAACTGAACTGACCAGCAGCATCACCATTACCTAGAAACTTGTTAGAAATGCAAACTTTTGCCCTCCACCCTAGACTTACTGAGTCAGAATCTCTGGGGTGGCACCCAGAAGTTTGTATTGTAACAAGCCCTTGGATGATTCTGATGCATGCTCAAATTTGAGAACTGCCCTCACAGACATTTGTGTAAGAAGTGCTTACAACATGTCAGGCACCACACTCAATGCTGGTCATACTCTCTTGGTGTTACAGCTGTTTTTTGAAAGCCTCTGTGGGACCATGTAGGAGATTCAGGGACTCCCAGAGTGGTGATCAGTATGGCATGGACTAAGCAAAGGAAACTGAATTGAACTGAACTGGAGCAAAGGAAAAGAAAGAGAAACATATATGTGACTGACAGGGCTGAAGCAGAGAGTCAGTCAGTTCAGTTGCTCAGTCATGTCCGACTTCTTTGCTACCCCATGGATGGCAGCATGACAGGCTTCCCTGTTCATCACCAACTCCCAGAGCTTGCTCAAATTCATGTCCATCTAGTTGGTGATACCATCCAACTATCTCATCCTCTGTTGTCCCCTCTCCTCCTGCCTTCAGTCTTTCCCAGTGTCAGGGTCTTTCCCAGTGAGTCAGTTCTTCGCATCAGGTGGCCAAAGTATTGGAGTTTCAACTTCAGCATCAGTCCTTCCAATGAACATTCAGGACTGATTTCCTTTAGGATGGACTGGTTGGATCTCCTTGCAGTCCAAGGGACTCTCAAGAGTCTTCTCCAACTCCACAGTTCAAAAGTATTGATTCTTTGGCACTCAACTTTCTTTATAGTCTAACTTTCTTTCTTTATAGTCTAACTCTCGCATCCATACATGACTACTGAAAAAACCATAGCTTTGGCTAGACGGACCTTTGTTGGCAAAGTAATGTCTCTGATTTTTAATATGCTGTCTAGCTTGGTCATAGCTTTTCTTCCAAGGAGCAAGCCTCTTTTAATTTCATGATTGCAGTCACCATCTGCAGTGAATTTGGAGCCCAAAAGAATAAAGTCTGTCACTGAAGCAAAGAGTATAAGAGAGGAAAGAGAAGGACTATTAATGATACTTGTCCAGAGCTGGGTAACAGATGTAATGATTGTAGACTGTCTAAGATGAATAAACAGAGTCCTACAGGGGCTGGAAATCTTCTCAGATAAATACTTTTAGCCCCTGAAGCCTGGTGCTGGAGAGGTAATGGAAGAGGCAGGGAGGGTGTTTTACATTTGCTGATACCAAGTGAAGTTGAATCGTGTCAGGACTATATCCATGCTGAGTAATTCCTCTTGACAAACAGTAGTTCAGCAATGGACCAATGCAGAAGGCATTTGCTGAGCTTCTCTCTGAGGATCCAGAAATGAAGTGTCCATGGTCCCTTCCCATCAACAGCTCCTGGTTACATGGGGACAGACACGGAACCAGTGCCTATGGTGCAATGCAGCCACACACTCCAAGAGAAAGTTGTGGGGGCCCCAGGGGAAGGCCTTTGAGATATTTGAAGGATGGTTGAGAATCACAGGCAGAAAAGAGTTTGCCAAGCAGAGGGGACGGTTTGTGTGACAATATATATAGGAGGGGGGTGAAAGGAAAAAACAAAAGGTTTGGGACGGCTGCTGTGTGAAAGTAGGTATCAGTGAACATCAAGAGAAAAGGCAGGAGGCAGATGGAATTGTAATGGGTTGTGGCACTGAGTTTCATCCTGTAGCTGGTGGAGAGTCACTAAATACTAAAGAGCAGAGGGACGATGTGGCAGACTTAATGGGTTACCAAGACCATCTTGAGGACTGCAGAGACAGTGTCCCTGAGATTGGAGGCAGTGAGGCCAGGAAGCTCATGGGGAGGGTGTTTCAATAGTCCTGAAGAAAGCTGATATGGATCCGAGCAGGGTCATTGGCCCCAGCACAGAATGAAGAGAATGGATTTGAGAGTTCCGTTCAGGACCATGTTCTGTGCAGGGCTCTGGGGTCACATCAGGTGAAGCAAATACATCCCCTCCTCCTTCCTTCAAGAGCTTAGCATGCAGGAGGAAGCCTAAGACAAGGGACATCATGCAAGAGAAATTGACTTCTTTCTCCTTGTGTGATGTATTATTTTCCTGTAACAAATCATCACCAACTGAGTGGCTTAAAACAACATGAATGTATTGTCTTACAGTTCTGGAGGGCAGAAGCCTGAAATGAGTTGGTGGTGCTGTCTTCCTTATGGAGGTTCTAGGGGAGAATCCAATTATTTGCCTTTTCCAGTTTCTAGAGTCCCCACATCATGGGACTTGGCTCATTGCCCCACATCATTCTTACCTCTGCTTCTTTCGTCACAGTACTTTCTTTGACTCTGACCCTCCTGCATCCCTCTAATAAGGATGCTTGGATGATTAGGATCAATCCAGAAAATCCAGGATGATCTCCCCATCTTAAGATCCTTAACTCAATCACATTTGCAAAGTCCCTTTTGCCATCAAAGGTAACGTATTCACAGGTCCTGAGGATTAGGACGTGGACAACAGTGGGAGGCCATTATTTAACCAACCACATATGAGACGGATTCTTATGTTTTCATGAATAAATAATGAAAAGACAATGGTCCACTCTGTTGGGGGGCTTGCTAACTGCTGCCCATTTTCACATTTCATTCTCACAGGGACGCTAAGAGGCTGTGTTCCATTCTTATCCTTCCAGTTGCCAAAACAAGCCAACTAGCACGTGCCTGGTTGAGGGAGTTCCTATTCTTGGGGCTCTACCTTCCGCCTCCATCAGTTCAGTTCAGTCACTCAGCTGTGTCCAACTCTTTGCTACCCCATGAACCACAGCATGCCAGGCCTCTCTATCCATCACCAACTCCTGGAGTTTACCCAAACTCATGTCCATCAAGTCGGTGATGCTATCCAACCATCTCATCCTCTGCCATCCCCTCTCCTCCTGCCCTCAATCTTTCCCAGCATCAGGGTCTTTTCTAATGAGTCAGCTCTTCACATGAGGTGGCCAAAGTATTGGAGTTTCAGCTTCACATCAGTCCTTCCAGTGAACACTCAGGACTGATTTCATTTAGGAAGGACTGGTTGGATCTCCTTGCAGTCCAAGGGACTCTAAAGAGTCTTCTCCAACACCATAGTTCAAAAGCATCAATTCTTTGGCACTCAGCTTTCTTTACAGTCCAACTCTAACATCCATACATGACTACTGGAAAAAACATAGCCTTGACTAGATGGACCTTTGTTGACAAAGTAATGTCTCTGCTTTTGAATATGCTGTCTAGGTTGGTCATAGCTTTCCTACCAATGAGTAAGCATCTTTTAATTCCATGGCTGCAGTCACCATCTGAAGTGATTTTGGAACCCCAGAAAGTAAAATCAGCCACTGTTTCCACTGTTTCCCCACATATTTCCCATGAAGTGATGGGACCGGATGCCACGATCTTTGTTTTCTGAATGTTGAGCTTTAAGCCAACTTTTTCACTCTCCTCTTTCATCAAGAGGCCTTTTAGTTCCTCTTAGCTTTCTGCCATAAGGGTGGTGTCATCTGCATATCTGAAGTTACTGATATTTCTCCCAGCAATCTTGATTCCAGCTTGTGCTTCATCCAGCCCAGCGTTTCTCATGATGTACTCTGCATAGAAGTTAAATAAGCAGGGTGACAATATACAGCCTTGACGTACTCCTTTTGCTATATGGAACCAGTCTGTTGTTCCATGTCCAGTTCTAACTGTTACTTCCCGGCCTGCATACAGATTTCTCAAGAGGCAGGTCAGGTGGTCTGGTATTCCCACCACTTTAAGAATTTTCCACAGTTTCTTTTGATCCACAGAGTCAAAGGTTTTGGCATAGTCAATAAAGCAGAAATAGATGTTTTTTCTGGAACTCTCTTGCTTTTTTGATGATCCAGCAGATGTTGGCAATTTGATCTCTTGTTCCTCTGCCTTTTCTAAAACCAGCTTGAACATCTGGAAGTTCACGGTTCACGTGTTGCTGAAGCCTGGCTTGGAGAATTCTGAGCATTACTTTGGTAGTGTGAGAGATGAGTGCAATTGTGCAGTAGTTTGAGCATTCTTTGGCATTGCCTTTCTTTGGGATTGGAATGAAAACTGACCTTTTCCAGTTCTGTGGCCACCGCTGAGTTCTCCAGATTTGCTGGCATACTGAGTGCAGCACTTTCACAGCATCATCTTTCAGGATTTGAAATAGCTCAACTGGAATTCCATCACCTCCACTAGCTTTGTTCATAGTGATGCTTTCTAAGGCCCACTTGACTTCACATTCCAGGATATCTGGCTCTAGGTGAGTGATCACACCATCATGATTATCTGGGTCATGAAGATCTTTTTTGTACAGTTCTTCTGTGTATTCTTGCCACCTCTTCTTAATATCTTCTGCTTCTGTTAGGTCCAGACCATTTCTGTCCTTTATCGAGCCCATCTTTGCATGAAATGTTCCCTTGGTATCTCTAATTTTCTTGAAGAGATCTCTAGTCTTTCCCATTCTGTTGCTTTCCTCTATTTCCTTGCATTGATCGCTGAGGAAGGCTTTCTTATCTCTTCTTGCTATTCTTTGGAACTCTGCATTCAGATGCTTATATCTTTCCTTTTCTCCTTTGCTTTTCACTTCTCTTCTTTTCACAGCTATTTGTAAGGCCTCCTCAGACAGTCATTTTGCTTTTTTGCATTTCTTTTTCTTGGGGATGGTCTTGATCCCTGTCTCCTGTACAATGTCTGCATATCTGGTCCTAAACAACCAACCACTGTGGTTACAAAGCTCTCTGCTAATGTTTCATCTTCTACTTTTCTATTTTTGAAAATAGCTTTATCTTTTTTGCAGAAAAAAAGATACGTGCCATTTGAAAACAGCAAACAATACTGAAAGTACAAAAAAAATCAAAATCTTACCCAGATCTCATTTTCCAAGGATAGTTATTCTTAACATTTGGTGTACATACTCCAGACTGCTGTCTATCCATCATAGATATTGTTCTAGAAGGCACTTTATCTCCATTATACATCATGAATATCTTCCTATATCAATACTTGTAAAGTCCTCAAAATGGGCTTGTTGGGTCAAAGGCTATGCACATGATACTGCTGATATACATTGCCCAATAGTCCTCAAAAATACACAAATTTATACTACCAGAAGTGCAAGAAATTCACCAGTTTAGTCAAGACTTTAAACTTTTGGCAATTTGATAGGTGAAAAATAAGATATTTTCTTGGCATTGCTTTGATTATTGGTGATAGTATCTTTCCACATATTTATTGACCATCTGTACTTATTCTCTTGGGGAATGGTGTTTTCTGGGCCTTTGCCTGTTTTTCTTTGGGATGTTTGTTCTCTTTCTTATGGATTTCTAAGAGCTTGTTGTAGAAAGGGCTTTAAATTCTGTGTCATATCTATTCGAAATATTTTTGTCGCATTGAGATATGATGTATATATTTAATACATTAATACATGGAATAGTCTACATAGCATATAGCATAAAGATATATACTTAAAATACAAATGCATTACATGTAATATATTATATATGTATATATTATTTATATTTCATATAACATATCACATTTATAATAAATATGATAAATTATAAATATTGCATATTGTTTATGGCATTTTTCCCCTAAAAGATTTTTATTTATATGTAGTCAAATTGGTAACCTTTTTCTATATGACTTCAAGGTATTTTTTTAAGCTTTTTATTTTGTATTAGAGTATCAGTTCATATCAGTTCAGTCACTCAGTTGTGTCTGACTCTTTGCGACCCCATGGACTGCAACACGCCAGGCTTCCCTGTCCATCACCAACTTCTGGAGCCTAATCAAACTCATGTCTATCGTGTCAGTGATGCCATCCAACTATCTCACCCTCTGTCATCCCCTTCTCCTCCCACCTTCAATCTTTCCCAGCATCAGGGTCTTTTCCAGTGAGTGAGTTCTTCACATCAGGTGGCCAAAGTATTGGCGTTTCAGCTTCAGCATCAGTCCTTCAAATGAATATTCAGGACTGATTTCCTTTAGGATGGACTGGTTGGATCTCCTTGCAATCCAAGAGACTCTAAAGAGTCTTCCCCAACACCACAGTTCAAAAGCATCAATTCGTCAGTGCTCAGCTTTCTTTATAGTCCAACTTTCACTATTGGAATATAGCCTATTTACAATGTTATGATAGTTTCAGGTGGACAGCAGAGGGACTCAGCCATACATACACATGTATTCATTCTCCCCCATACTCCCCTCCCAACCCAGCTGCCAAATAACATTGAGCAGAGTTCCCTGTGCTGAATTCTGCTATACAGTAGGACCTTGTTGTTTATCCATTTTAAGTATAGCAGTGTGTACATGTCCATCCCAAATTCCCTAACTACCCCTTCCCCCATTCTTCCCCCCTGTGACATCAAGGCTTTATGTCATCTCTGGAAAAGCCTTCCCAAACCCCAAAATATAACTTGTATAATAAGAAGAGTTAATACAACTTATGTAATGAAAATCTGTGGCTTCCCTCATAGCTTAGTCAATAAAGAACCTACCTTCAGTGTATGAGACCTGGGTTCAATTCCTGGGTCAGGAAGATTCCCTAGAGAAGGAAATGGCAACCCACCCCATTATTCTTTCCTGGAGAATCCCATGGACAGAGGAGCCTGGCAAGCTATAGGCCACTTGGTCACAAGAGTCAGACATGACTTAGCAACTAACCATGACCAATAAGAAAAACTCCATGATGTGGTGTGACTTATAATTTTCTATGTGAAGTGAAAGTCACTGAGTCGTGTCTGACTCTTCACTACCCCATGGACTACAGAGCCCGTGGAATCCTCCAGGCCAGAATACTGGAGTAGGTAGCCTTTCCCCTTCTCCATGGGATCTTCCCAACCCAGGGATCGAACCCAGGTCTCCCGCATTGCAGGCAGATTCTTTACCAGCTGAGCCATAAGGGAAGCCCAACAATACTGGAGTAGGTAGCCTATCCCTTCTCCAGAGGATCTTCCTAAACCAGGAATCGAGCCAGGATCTCCTGCATTGCAGGCAGATTTCTTTACCAACTGAGCTATCAGGGAAGCCCTATTTTCTACATAGCCATTTTGAAATAGCCATCACCACTTAAGGAATAATGTGGCCTTTCAACACTGATTTGAAATATCAACTTCATCATATACTAAATTTGCATATATATTTGGGTATATATGGGGACATTATGCTTTAATCAATTGATCTGTTGGGTGTTTTCTCTGTGTAAGAACTTTACAATATGCTTCTCCATCCAACAGGGAGAATTTGTCCTCATTGCCTTTCTTTCTGAATATTCTTGCCATGTACTTTTTCCTCTAGATGATCTTTTGAATAACTTTATCCAGTTTAAAGAATGCTTCTAGAAGTTTCGAGATTTTATTGAATTATAGATCAATTTTTAACAATTGATGTATTTTCAAGATTGAATCTTCATATCTAAGAACAACACATGTTTCTTCATGTGTTTTATGCCCCCTAATGGGGCTTTGTATTTCCCACTGTTGTTGCTGGGAAAGATTGAAGGCAAAAAGAGAAGAGGGTGGCAGAGGATGAAATGATTAGATAGCGTAACCAACTCAATGGACATGAACTTGAGCAAACTCCAGGAGATAATGAAGTTCAGGCAAGCCTGGCATACTGCAGTCCATGGAGTCACAAAGAGTTGGACGTGACTTAGCAACTGAACAACAGCAAGTTTCCCAAGGTCCCAAAGACTACCCAATAAACTGCTGCAGGCCCTTGACTGAGGTGTATTCCTAGGTGCCCACCCCATGCTCACCTGCTGCCATCCGCCATCAGCAGATACACCAAACTGCCTTTAATTCACTGCCCCCATGGGTGCTCTGAAAATGAAGTGAAGTCGCTCAGTCATGTGCGACTCTTTGCAAGCCCATAGACTGTACCTTACCATAGACTGTAGTCTACCATACACTGTAGCCTACAGTCTTCTCCGTCCATGGGATTTTCCAGGCAAGAGTACCAGAGTGGGTTGCCATTTCCTTCTCCAAAGGATCTTCCCAACCCAGGGATCAAACCCGGGTCTCCCAAATTGCAGACAGACGCTTTACCATTCGAGCCATCAGGGAAGCTCCAATGGGTGCTCTGTCTGTGTGTAAAGCACACATTTGACCAGCTCACTCTGTGGAAAGTGATGGCTTCTGTTACCCACTCAGCAGAGAACTGTCCCTTGCATCTTTCATTCACATCCTCAGGACCAGACCAAGCCTCTCCAGGGCAAAGTGAATCAAGCCTTCAAGGGCTCAGGACAGTGACTATTCCGTGGTCATTGGTCCATGACTAAAATCCAAGAAGCCGGAGCTAGTCCAACCTCATCATTCTTCAGGTGGGGAAACTGAGGCCCAGGAAGGCCTCCAATCACCAGCAGGATTGAATCTAAGTCTTTTGATCCCCTGCACCCTCCACCCCACCAGCCTTCCCCAGCATCCCCCTCTCAAAATCGCCTTGACAAAAACTCAGGTTGCAAATAACAGCCCCATTAGTGGTACAAACGTGGCAGTGAAGGGGGGCTGACAGGAGGGTGTCAGCTTATTACAGTGGGGCTCAGAGCCAAGGAGTGCAGGCCTCGGAGGCCTGGACACCCACACCAGTGGTAGCAGAGGCAGACTTACCCCCAGAGTCCTGCACCATTAGAAGGGACTCCAGTAGGAGAGTATGTTTCTATCCTCTGAAAAGAGAAGGGGCTATGTGGGTATGGCCGTGGGGAGCTACCATGTTGAAAAGTGCCTCTCAAGTCTGTCCCCCTTCCAGAACTGGGGGACAGAAGCATTCTGGGTCTGGAGCTAAAACATGGCTCTAGCAGGAAAGCTTAGTGCGAACTTCCTTGCTCTTCTAAAGCCCAAGCAACCTGTGCACAGGGAGCAGCTGAGCTAAGATGAAGGCCCCTCAGGCCCCAAGGAGACTGTGCTGCCATGATCTTGCCATATCCTGATATTAGGGGCCCCTTGCTCCCATGGTCCCAAGGCAGGACCAAGCCGCAGGGGTGGCTCCTGAGCTGCACACGGAGCGTGAGAGCAGAGAGGACAGTGTCAGCATTTTCCCTTTTCCATCAGTGTCATTGTCATCATTGTAAACAACACCCTCCCTGCAAATGCCTTTCTGCCATCCAGTGCCTGCTATGGGCTGAGAACATTGTAAGCACTCACTTCCACATTGATTCTCATAACTACCTTGAGAAATGGGTATTCCATTTAGTTCCACTATACAGATAAGGAAAGCAATGCTCAGAGTGGTGAAGCTACTCACCAAAGTCTTGGGGCTTGTAAGCAAGAATGACAGCTGGCTCTTATTCTGGAAACATTGCCCATCACATCTAGAGGCTGAGTGGATAGAAATGGAATCCATGCTCCCTTCTGGGAGTTGATAGGAACTCCCATGTATTGAATGTCTACTACGTTCCAGAAACTTTACATGCCTTTTCCCCTTAAATCCTCCCAACACCCCCATGAAGATGGTACTATGATCATCTCCATTTTAGGAGTCAGAAAATGAGGCTTCTAGGAATTAACCAACTTGACCAAGGTATCACAGTTAATAAAAGCAGAGCTGAGATTTGAAAGACTAAAGCTAGCGGTTCTGAAATGGTCTGAAATTGATCTCAGACCCATTTGTACTCTTAAACCTTACTGAGAGTAAATCTGCGGAGACAGAAAGTGGATTAGTGGTTGCCAGGGGCCAGTAGGAGGATGAAAAGGCAAGTGACTGCCTAATGGGTACGGATTTCCTTTCGGGGTGAGGAAAATGTTCTGGACCCAGTCAGAGGTGTAGTTACACCATCCTGTCAATGTACAAAACACCAATGAATTGTATGCCTTAAATAATATTATGTCATGTGAATGTCACCTTAAAAAAAAAAAAGACAGTGTAACAATGATTTAAATGTTGATTTACAATGAGGTAAATGAGAGCTTCCCTGATAGCTCAGTTGGTAAAGAATCGCCTGCAATGCAGGAGATCCCAGTTCGATTTCTGCTTCAGGAAGATCCTCTGGAGAAGGGATAGGTTACCTACTCCAGTATTGTTGGGCTTCCCTTATGGCTCAACTGATAAAGAATCTACCTGCGATGTGGGAGACCTGGGTTCAATCCCTGAGTTGGGAAGATCCCCTGGAGAAGAGAAAGGCTACCCACTCCAGTATTCTGGCCTGGAGATTTCCATGGACTATATAGTCCATGGGGTCGCAAAGAGTCAGACACAACTCAGTGACTTTCACTTCACTTACAATGAAGTCAATCAACAACATCAACAAAGTTTGTTGAGGACTCCAAAGAGCTTTTGTTTATGTGGCTTTTAGCTCTTCATGTTAACCATACTCAAAATAAGATTGTTAAAGTATTTTTTTATTAATAAGATATTAAAATAATAAACTGATTTCATGTATAAATATAAATAATGGAATGAAAATAAGTGTATTTTTCCAAACAAAAAGGTGTACTGAAGAAATTTGCATTCCTTACATTTTTTTAAATTTCTTTAATATCTAGCTTGATACAAGACAACTAGAGTCTCCCATGTTCTTTTCTATTCAGTTTCGGTTGAAATATAGGAAGGAAATCTGTCCTCGTAAAGATATGTAACGAGAAAAAGGAGGATTAAGGAGTTCTCTGGCTTCCAGTGGTTAAGACTCCATGCTCCCAGTGCAGGGGTCCCAGGTTGGATCCCAGGTCCCAGGATCCCACATAGTATGTGGTGTGGCCAAATAGAAAAAAGGAATATTTCAGTTGACATTTCATGTATGTGTGAACATTCTTCTTTGATATGAGACAAAAACTCAGCCAGCGGTTGTTTCTTCCAGGTTAAGTGCAGTGTACAGTGTGAAACCATATTAATGAAACCTCCACTGTTGACCCCACCGAGCCAAGTCTCTTATCCTCTGAATGGATCTTTTACCATCATTCAGGAGCATCATGCACTGGTCACTGGAAAGTGTTAGTGCCTTGACTTGGACAGACCTTCCATGTGTTGACACATTTTATTCTACATCAGAACATCACATTTGTTACACTTACCACCCATCTCATTGGAAAAAGTCATTAAGTATTGGAAAGCTCTCAAGTTCAAAGTAGTGCCTTTTCAAAATTCTTAATGTTGCTTGAAATCTTAAATGTGAGCATTGGCAAAAATACTGTCAGTTGTTTTCCTTGAAGTGATGAGCTCACTTCGTTCATTTACAAGAAAATGTCTGCCAGATCTCCAAAACGGAATAACATTAGTTAGTCATTCTTTCAAGTAAATATGATGTTCTCTGAAAAATCAGCCAGTTCAGCTCACAACTCAGAATTGTCGCCAGAGTACTCTGCCTTGACTCAAACTTGAACTTGAGTTTCTAGCAGAAAGTTTCTAAGTGTATTTCCCATTTTATCACAAAGGATTTTTAAAATATGGGTACTCAAGGGTCAATATTTATAAAGTTAATTGTTACTGCTTCTCTAACAACCTTTTTATGTGAGGCCAGCTTTTTGTGTCTTCACTGCAAGCTCGTGCTAATGAAGGATCAGTCGATGGCTAGGAAGATCTGATGCCATCACTGTTATTTGTGCTCAGACCCCTTCTGTCTCACCCACCACTGCTTTTGCACCATCGGTGCTAATGTCAACCTGATGGAAAAGTCCAAGAACATTTTAGTGGTGCTGTGACATCAAAGAGTTTTGATGTCATGCATCTCCTAAAAGGGTGTTAGGGGCCTCCATGGTTCCTCAGGTCTTACTCTGAGAACAGCTACACGATGCTCTGCATATATCTGCTCGTGCCACCTCCATTAATCGTGACCGTGGATGGCTTCCAATTGTCGGCAGAATCAGGCCTGACCTCGACTCAGGATGACTGCCCAGGACAAGTGTTCCAGCCAAGTGGGTTACTCGCCACTCTATGCTCTCCCCCCATAGAGAATACCTTCCTCGCCAACTCTGACCATTGCTATACACTTTATTTTCCAAGGTCCAGATCAACGACTGCCTCTTCCAGGAAGACCATCAAGGTTTTTAAGTGCAAACCATCCTGTTTTCCTCTGAGTTTCCTGAACCCACTCTTAGAACATCCTCTTTAGCACTTACCCAGCTGAGAGTTCTACGAGGAAGTATTTCCTTGTCTGTGAGCTCCCCAAAGGCAGGTGCCAAGTCTTTCCATCTCCCCACAGTGTAGCCATGTTCATCCCTGGGGTGGGGGATGTTTGTTGAATTGCACTGGATCATGTGGCCAGCACCCACAATCTCCAACTGGAAAATGCTGGGTGGTTACAACTGTACCTGCTCAAAGCTAATGGAGCATATTCTGACATTTGTGAGTCTCCATAGAATGCTTCCATTGGTACTGATATTTGTCCATGATTCTTAAAAATGATCTTATTTCAGGGATAATAAAAATGGGCAAGACTTCCAAACCACTGCAACTCCATGAATCACCACTAATTGGGCTAGGAAAAATTCTTAAGGAAGAAAAAGCCCCCCAACTTCAGGCTTAACTAAAAATGCTATGTCTCTTCCCCCGCCATTTGACAGATGCCCCTGTGAGAAGGTTGTGTGCTGTGCCATAGGGAGGCCCTGATGCCCCGCCTTCCTGGTTTCCATCAATGGCTTGCAATCCAAACTGCTTCCTGCTAATGGCATCCATAGATCAGCCAGTCCTCTGCACCCATGTGTCCAGTCCAACCTGGGCTGAAGGACTTTATCTCATTTAAGGGCTCATTTTGGAAGCTTGCAAGATCATAGTTGATGCCTGTGGAGATGCACTTGTTTGTTTCAAAGGCCGATTTAATTTTGATGCCTTTGGCCTTGATAGTTGTTTCCTGATTTCCAGGAATTGTTCTCAATTTAGCGGTTGCCAGCTCATGGCTCTGTGCACCAACGCTTTGCTCGCCTGCTGTGCTCTAAGTTTACTCAGTAATCATGTTGGCCTGCAGAGGCTGAAGCAGGGCTCAGTTGGAGGAGGGGACCTAGGCAGTGGAGACCAGGGAACTCTGAACTAGGGCCCAGAAAACACAGGGAAAGACATGGAGATGGGCAAGAAGAGTCAACTGCTCATCATGAGTTGGTGTCACAAAGGAGGAGCCAGATAGGCAATCAGGGCCCTGGGCCATATCAACAGAAGCAAAGTAGTCAGAGCAAGGGAGGTGAGTGTGCTGCTCCCCTCTGCAAATTAGTGTGTAAGGCCTGGGCTCTAGAACAATGTGATCTGATTAGACTTTTGACTCTGCTGCTGCTACTGCTAAGTCGCTTCAGTCATCCCCGACTCTGTGCGACCCCATAGACAGCAGCCCACCAGGCTCCCCCGTCCCTGGAATTCTCCAGGCAAGAACACTGGAGTGGGTTGCCATTTCCTTCTCCAATGCATGAAAGTGAAAAGTGAAAGTGAAGTCGCTCAGTCGTGTCCAACTTAGCGACCCCATGGACTGCAGCCTCCCAGGCTCCTCTGTTCATGGGATTTTCCAGGCAAGAGTACTGGAGTGGGCTGCCATTGCCTTCTCCATTTGACTCTACTGCTTATTATCTTGGTGACTTTTGGGAAATGACTTAACTCCTCTGAGACACAGATGGCCTTTTTCATCTTTTCAATGTGTGCGTGCTCAGTCGCTTCAGTCATGGCCAACTCTTTGCAACCCTATGGATTTCAGCCTGCCAGGCACCTCTGTCCATGGGATTCTGCAGGCAAAATATACTAGAGTGGGTCGCGAAGTCCTCCAGGGCATCTTCCCAACCTAGAGATCAAACCCATTTCTCTTATGTCTCCTGCATTGGCAGGTGGGTTCATTGACCACTAGCTCCACCTGGGAAGCCTAGGCCTAGCAGGATTCAATGCGATACTAGGTTTCAAATGTTTGGCAGTATCTGATGTGTACAGCTTGCCCCGGCTCTGCTCTGCCCTCACACCAACCAGATATTCTGGTTATTTCTGGGACCCATACTCAGAAGGACCTGACAAAGTGGAGCATATCTGGAGGAGGGAAGGCTGGGTGCCCACTGGGAGACAGGGCATCTCCTTATGTGGCTGGTAGCTTCCTTGAGGACAGGGATGGAGGTACCAGAAGTGACTGAGATGCAGCTTCCCATGCCATGGAGGGACTAAGACATCTCCAAAAATCAGTCATACTAGTACTGGTTGCTTCAGGAGGAAGGGAGGTAGGTTTCTGCTGGTGGAGGCCTACCAGAGGGTGAGGCAGCCACAGGACAGACGTGTTAGAGGATAGCAGGGTGTGGAGCAGCACCCAAGCCCAGGCCTCTGGGCTGTATGGAGCTCACCTCAGTCCTGTGCATACCCTGGCTGCCACTCTGAAAGCTTTCTGCCCTGGTTTGGCTCACTGTGAGAGGAACATTCATTCTTATGGACACTCAAGTCCCAGGCCAGCCAAGGGCATACCTGTTGAAATTGCGAAGGGGATGCTGCCAGTGTATTCGCTCTTGACAACCTGAGTCCTCTGGATCCTGGAGCTGCCCTCCACCCAGCTGATCGCAGCCCTCCCAGAAGCAATGGTCCCCATGGCCTCCTGAGCAACCATGGCCTTTGGAGCCTGGAGAAGCCCCTGAGTTCCTTCTCTAGCTCTCTCCTGTCAAGCTGAGGGAATAAGGCTTCCCAATGCCACACCAAGCTGTAGAAGTAGAGTCACCTTGTGCCAGGGAGCCCGCAGGCTTGCACCCCTTGCAGATGCCCATGCTGTGTGAAAGAGTTGGTCCTGGCCCTGAGGGCAGCAGGCTTATCCAGGCCATAGGAGCCTAGGGCGCAGGGTGGCAAGTCCCTGCTCTGCCCCTCACTTACCTGGGAACCTGAGGCCTCAGCTACTTCACTTCTGAGAAGGTGGCAGCTGGTCTCATCAATGGTCCCTCTGCCCTGACAACCAGACTCCTAGGTAGTCAGTGAGCTGTGATCCATTGGTGGGGATGGATGGAGTGGGGTGAATGGTGGCCCACAAAGAGATCTAGTCAAGCCCTAATGTCCAGATCCTGTGAACATGACCTTACTTGGTAAAAGGTCTTTTCAGATGTGGTGAAATTCATGATCTCAAGATAGGACCATCCTGGATTATCCTGAGGTACCAGAAATTCAATGACAAGTGTCCTCCCAAGAGACAGGAAGAGAAGACAAAGAGCAGAAAAGAAGCCATGTAAAGAAGGAGGATAAGATTTAAGTGACGCAGCCACCAGCCAAAGAATTTCTCTGATGCCAGAAACTACCAAAAGCTAGGAAAAGAGGATAGATCTCTGTCTGGAAAGTTCAGAGAGAGAACGGTGCTGCCAACACCTCTATTTCCAACTTCTGCCCGCCAGAACTATGCGACAATAAATTTCTGTTCTTTCAAGTTCAAGCCTTTGTGGTAAATTGTTACAAAGACAGTCCCAGGAAATTCATCAGTGGGTTATGCTGCTCCAGAAATCCTGAACCCATTGACCATCCAAGGCCTGTGCGCTCTTGACTTTTTACTTGATTGCTTTAAGGTGAGGTCAGCATATGAAACCTGTGACTAGATTATAATTCAATTAAAAACAAAGCTGCGCAGCACCAGGGCCCTCAGAGAAAAGCACATTGGGTGTGGAGCTCTCAGCTCTGCCTGATGCCTCTGCCCCTTGCTGGTGGACTGGGGCTTTGGGCTAACGTGTGTTTGAGGAGCGGAAATTCACCAGGGTTACTATTAGTAACTTACCTTCATCTCCACTCTCCCTGGCTGACATAGGTTGAATGTTTGCATTCCCACAAATTACAAACTCTATCCCCCATTGTGATGATATTTGGAGATGGGACCTTGGGAAGTAATGAAGGTTAGATGAGGTCATGACGGTGAGATCCCCATGATGGGATCAGTGTCCTTATAAGAAGAGATACCAGAGCAGTGGCTTCTGTCTCCGTGCACTTGCACCCAGGAAACACCAAGAGAGGACACAGCAGGGAGGTGGCTGTTACCAGGCAGGAAGTTGCCCTCACCTGGAACCAGATCTGCAGGCACCTTGATCTTGGACTTCCTGCCTCTAGAACTGTGAGAAATAAATGTCTGTTGTTTAAGCCAGCAGGGTAGCCCCAGTGGATAAAGAAACTGGCCCAGAGGTTGCTGCCAGACAGCTAACTGAGTTCAAAAAGCAGGCACTGCCATCACTGTGTAGCCATCAGGGTTCCCAGGAGCAGAAAGCAAGCTGGCCTGGGGCCAGGCCTCACTGGGGATCCTTAACTTTGAATTTCCTGCAGGCCTGGGCTATAGGTGGGGGTGGGTGGCATTGACAAGGCTGTGATCTGTGGTCTTGGGTCCTCCAAGTGGCCCTCCTCCTATCCTAGCCTCAGCCTCCTCCTCTTCAGATGGGATGATAACCCTTCTCCAGACTGGTTGGAGTTCAAACACACACATTGGGCCGGCATTCTGTAAGCCCAAACACTCCAGACAAGGAAGGGTTCTGGGCCTGAAGGTAGTGGTGCTGAGGAGGAAGAGACAAAAGAAAGATGATCCCCATCTTGGGCCTTTGGGAACAAAATGATTCTCTCCTGAGAGAGGAAATTCCAGCAGTCCAGTGAATTTTGATTAGGATGCAGAGTCCCTGGATGTCAGGCCACCTCCCAGGAAGACACTGGTAGAAGAGGCAGGTCTCAGCAAGACAAAGGCTGGGTCACGCACCACAGCACTCATTGACAATGGCTGGCAGCCACCATGCTCACAGCACCACCTGCACCTCCGCCTCCTGGCTTCTGTGTTGCCGTGATGCCAGCCCAAGGTGTAGTGATACAGATATTATCCAGGGACCCTTGCCTGGCCCCACTCGTGTCCTCTGCCCAAGGCCACCTACCCAGTGTGTAGCAGGGAGTACCCAGCAGGTGAGCCAGGCCCTGGCTGAGACAGTAACACCCACCACTGTGTGTCCATGAGCCACTGATTTCTTGGTGTTGCCTATAAGGGGGAAGAAAGCCAGAGAGGGTCAGATCACAGGCAGCAGGTGGCAAGCCAGAGCTGCCAAAGAGCTCCGTGGGACAGCTTCAGACTAGCTGGGCTCAGAAAATGACAGCTCTGACCCCTGGTGGCCCAGGCACACTGGTGCCTGGAATTCCATCTGAGATCCTACCAATAACAAAAACCACTGGCATTTGGTGCTATACCTAGGCAGTCAGGGAAGGAAAAACCACAGAGGTTTCCCTTCGCCCTCAGAGTAAGGTCTTACCACCTCTTCTCATGTAGTCTTGAAATCCTGATTATATTATTGACAGCTCTTTTTTTGCTTTTTATTTCTGAGCCTTCAGAGGCTCCTACAGAAGCAGAAGTGGCAGAAAGATACATGTCGGGAGGTCATTCCTTGTGCTAGAGGAATGAGTGGGGCCCAGGTAAAACTCACTGTGACTAACTTCCCCAGTTTCTTTTGTGTGGTCTAGACGCGTTTTGAGAAATGTCTTCTCAAGGGTGGAGGGAAAAGGAGGCCACCCTTTTGACCTCTCAGGTCAGGTGCCTCCGGCCTCAGGGGTCTCAGGACTGACATGTGCGGATCCCTGGGAGGGCTGACAGGAGAATGAACAGCGTCGAGCTCCCAGGCAGCCTGGGTCCCCAGGGATGGGAAGCCATCTTGTAAAGCTGCTGGAAATCGAGGGTCCTGGCCTTCGAGGGCCTGTCAGGCGGCATCTGGAGCACAGCCTGAGACCAGGGACACATTCCCTAGGCCACTCACTGAAGAGCAGAGCCTGAGTGTGAGGACAGGGAAGCGGGCTCCAGCTGCTGCTTCCCCCAGGAGACAAGGCAGCCTTTTCCTGCCTTCTGTGTGATTGCTCTTGTCTCTAGCCTCTAAATATCTTTGTCACATAACGAGACCCTTGGGTTCAAAGGGAGCTCTGAAAGGAGCTTTTGTCTGCTAGTTTTAGACTTTTATGAGTCACAAGCAGTAATGAGCTTCCCTCCACCAACCCAGAGGCACATGGAGCCAGGCAAGGCTCCTGGGGAGCAGGCTTCCCCCCGAGAGCATGGTGAGTGCAGCCCACAGGTGTCCAGTAGGCAGGGGTGGCCTGACTCAGGGGGTCAAGGTCCAAAGCTAAGGCAGGAGCGAGGCGCGGGAGCAGGGGTGCAGCCCCCTCCACTCCACAGAAGCCAGGGAAGCTCTATTTGGACAGCTTGACAAGTTGACCTACTGTATACAATTCCCTTCGGCACTAAGCAATCTGCTGCTGTAAAACATTTACAAGCAGCTACTTTCATCCAGCTCTGCTGTTGAGCAATGGGGACATTGAGGCCCCAGGGAGGGGAAGGACCTTGCTCAGGGTCAGCATCCAGCCCTCCTCACTGGAGGCCACTGGCCTCTGCAGACCACACTTGTGTGGCGTGCTCCAGCCAGGGGCGGAACAGGTTTGAGTCCATGGAGGGGGTTGGGGGTGGGCAGGGACCAGATGCAGGCTGGGAGCATGGTACACAGTGGTGGGTTCCCCAAGGGTGCTCGCATTTCCCATGTGTGGCAATGGCTGCCACATGCCTGTCCAGCCAAACCTCTTCCCTCACTTTCCACTGTATGTGGCCAGAAGAGGCAGAGACAGACACAGAGAGGGACAGAGGGAGATTGATTTTTAAGGAGGTAGCTCATGCTATTCTAGGGATTGTTAGGTTCAAACTGTGCAGGATGGGCCAGTGGAATGCAGGTTCCGGCAAGTGTTTACTTTGCTCTCCTAAGTCTGACGGCTGGAAACTCAAGCAGGACTTCTACATCACAGTCTGGGGTCAGAATTCCTCCTTTGGGGAACCTCAGTCTTTGCTGTTAAGGCCCTCAACTGATTGGATGAGGCCCACCCACATTACGGAGGTTGATCTGCTTTGCTCAAAGTCAACTGATAACAAATGCTCATCACATCTAAAAACTACTTTTACAGCCACATCTAGAGTGGTATTTGACCAAACAACTGGACAACCATGACTTGGCCAAATTGACACATAGAACTCAGCATCATGCCCACTGTTCCTTCTGCACCAACTCAGGCTGGCTTTGGCCAACAGATTGTGAGCCAGGGCCAGGATTCAGGTAGAAGGTGGCAGTGCCAGGAGGGCTGAGAAGCAGAAGGTCAGCTGATGGGGGCTGCAGCCTGGTGGACTTGGAGGCTCAGCAAGAGGGTGGACTCCATGGGGGTGTGTTCAGGGAACAGGGTACCTTGGCAGTGGATCTAGCTAATTCTCAGCAGTGAGCCATTGGGGAGGGATCCTAAAGCCTAAAATGTAGGGGTGCCCAAGGAACCAAGACTCTTCCTGGGGCCAGGGGAGGGGATTGGAGGTATGAGGATCCTGACAGCAGATGACTTGCGCCACACTTGGTTTGGAGGGATTTGCTGGATGACCTCCAGGGGCCCTGCACACCAGGGCTGGGAGCCACCAAAGGCCTCGGGTGTAGGTCATAAATCAGAGATGCAGAAAAACAGAAGGTGCCACTGGGTGGTGGCCTGCTGGTGTGGGGAGGGGAGATGGCCTTGATGGGTCTGGGCAGCTTGAAGCGCTCTGGAAGCTGCTTCCCCATCTCCCCACCTTCCACAGCTGCCCTTGGCCTCACACAATGGCCTCCTCCCAGGGCTCAGCATCCCAGGAGGCAGGTTGGGTATTGGCAACGTCACCTCAGAATCCAGGCTTGGCTCAGGGCTTGGCCTAACTCTGTCTTCTCCCCTGGGGATCCTGGTCCTTGCATCTCAGCCCCACCTCCACCCAGTCAGTAGTGGTCACACTTGGCTTCCAGCCCACAGCCTGACCTCTCATGAAGAGGAGGGAGCCGGCCAAGGCCAGGCAAGCATAGTTACTCAGGAGAGGGGACACCAGATTTGTGCAAATGCTCCCCCTTCCCCCCTTGCTGACAGTCTGCTCAGTGCCCCCAGGGATCCTCCCCCTTCTTGCTGTCCCTGGCAGTGAAGCTCTCTCCACGTGCCCTGGTCTTCTATGTACCCCCTTGGCACCAGCTGAGACAGGTTCTCAGCAAGCTGCTTCTTCTTCCTACTCACTGCTCCTGCCCCCTCATGCCTGTGCCTGGGAGTGTGTTCTCTCCAGCCTTCCTCTCAGCAATTCTTGGTGGAGTTCTCTTCCCAGGGGCCTGACCTCAGGCCAGCAGGTCTAGTGGGGTTTCTCTTCTGCCATGAAGGACAAGGCCAGGAGGAAGGCTACAGAGTCTCCCTGGGAGAGGCCTGGAGCTGGGCTCTCTCTGAAGCCTCCCATTTAAGGTCATAGAAATCCTAAGGCAGGTAACAATTATATCCCCATTTCACAGAGGAGCAGACTAAGTCTTCAGGAGGGTGAACAACTTGCCCAGGGTGGTGCAGAGGGGAGAGATGGGCTGAGAATCAGAGTCTTGTGCTAGCCACCTCAGGGTCGAGCCAGCCAGTCCTTCTCCGGCACACAGCCCCAGTGGAGTAGGCATCTTCCCTGCTTTGAACAGAAGCCCAGCAGGCTCATTGGAAGCCCCAGCTCAGGCCTCAAGCCCCTGAGACCATCCCAGATAGGGAGGCGGTGTCTTTGGGTACAGACTGCTGAATGGGGGCAACCCCAGGAGGAGGGATTCAGAGGGACTTCAGACCCAGTGCTGCTGCCTTGGCCTCCTAGAGCTCTGCTCCCAGTAGCCCATGCTTCTGGGCCCATCCTGGCTCCCCAGGGACAACAAGGTCAGGGCAGGCTCCTGAGCTACTCAAACACCATCCCCCACCCCCACCCCTAAATTCCCCTCCAGTTCTTGAGGTCCTCCAGAATATGGCCATGACCCCCTCATATTCGAGAACTTTCCTTTTCCTTCCACAGTACAATTCCCACCAGGCTTCTCATGCTTGCCTGCACCCCCAGCCCCTGCCCTTCCCAACGCAGGGCCATAAGCTGCTTTCATCTCTGTAGTGACTTTCCCAGTGTATTGCTCTAAGTCCAGCAGTGCCCCCACCTCGGCTTCCCCCATGTGCACATCTGGAGGGGTTTTTCCATGTCCTGCTGCCTGCCAGACACCCTGGGTTTGCATCTGGGAGGTTCCAGTCCTTGTCTCAGTGTGTGTGGCTTAGAGGGGAAGTGTCCCAGGTGACAGAGGGTCTTGGGCAGCGTGCCCTCCACTTCTGGGTACCCCCTAGGAGCCTGGCCCAGATGAGGTGCTCAAGGAAAAGAAAGTGAGCTGGCCCTTCCTTCCAGAAATTTCTTGGAACTTGTGGTGGCAAGACATTATAGTATCCTAGAACTGAAAGCCTGGGGCAATGGACAGGGCCCCCAAAGCAGCTCTGGTGGGGCCTCCAAGCTAGAATGGGCACCCTGGTCAAGGGAGCTGCTGGTGAGAAAGCAGGTTCCCAGACCCTGTGCCAGAGCTCTGAAATCAGCATCTCCCTGTGGGCGGGAGAGAGAGCCATAGCCAGCTGCATTTTTAAGAGTTCTACAGGTGGTTCTGACTGGTTCTACAGACTGGGGAGGCCAGAGCCCAGCTCACATGGCGAGTCATCACAGACTAGAACCGGAACTGTGGCTCCCACCTCCCACCCCAGGACTCTTTCCCCTGTGTCATCAGGCCCAGCCAGCTGCCAAGGCTGAGGAGCTGCATCCGTGATTCATTGGCAGACAACAGCGATCCTGCCTGATGGCATGAGTCATAACAGGCCATGCTGATGATGGGCAACTCCAAAGATGTCAATGGGAGACATCCAGGACTGCCTGTCTGTTTTGTTGCCCTGGTACTGGGGCTTGGAGTGACAACAGTCTGGGGCGGGGGGAGCACACTGTCTGTGTCCCTTGGACAGGACTGCCTGTCTGTTGGCAAGAATCCTGCATGTCTTTCAGTCCTTCATTCCAGCCTTCATTCTGTTGCTTCAGACCCAGATGTACTGTTTGTCCAGCACTCAGCTGGATGCTGGAGATGTGGTTGTGAACACCATCATCAGGACACTGCAAGAAGCAGGAAGACCATCACCTGGGTAAGGTGCGATGCAAGTCTGTGCCTGGGTTCCACAGAAGGCCCAGTGCAGCCCTGGGCACTCCCGCAGTACAACACCTCATATGGATGGACACTCTGCCCTGTCCCAAGGCTCTGTCCCACTTGTCTCTTTCCCAATTCTGATCATGCAACCAGTTTTGAACATAGCCAGGATGCTGAATTTTGTCCCACTTTCCACACCAAAGGGCCAAAGTTTGGAAATAAGAAGTGAATTGGCTGATGCCACTCAGTCCTAAACTTTCTGCTGCCTCTCACTGCTATTTCAGTGTCCTTTCCTATGAAGGGAACCTCAGGCAGAGGTTCCCCTAAGACTCCTAAAATGAAAGCCCCCCTCTACTGGCCCCCAAGTCTTACCTGGCAGCTTCCCAAGCTACCTCCTGGCCCCCAGGAAGAGTGCTGCCAGGTTGGAGCAGCACAGGTAAGTGTTAACCACTGATTCAAGGCAGGACCATGGGGGCCAAAACCTCCATAAAGCTGTGAAAAATGTAATTAAGGGTTATAATCAGTGCCCTAGGAATGCCCACAGAGTAATCTCCTGGCTCAGTCAGGGTTCTCCAGAGAAACAGACCAATAGGAGATGAGATAGATGAATACATAGATAGATGATAGATAGATAGATAATGATAAACTCATCAATATATAGACAATGACAGATAGATGACAGATGGATAGAGATAGGTGAATAGGTGGATAGACAGATAGTACATGGATGGATAGATTGAGCAATTTATAGTTAAGGAACTGACTACCTCAACTGTGGGCTCTGACAAGTCCAAAATCTATAGGACAGGCCTGCAGACTAGAAACAGGCAGGGGTTATAATGCAGTCTGGAGGTAGAATTTCTTCTTTGGGAAACCTCAGTCTTTCCTCTTATGACCTTCAACTGATTGGATGAGACCCTTCCACATTATCAAGGGTTAGTTGCTGCTGCTGCTGCTGCTGCTGCTGCTGCTGCTGCTGCTGCTGCTGCTGCTACTGCTAAGTCGCTGCGGTCGTGTCCGACTCTGTGTGACCCCATAGACAGCAGCCCACCAGGCTCCCCTGTCCCTGGGATTCTCCAGGCAAGAACACTGGAGTGGGTTGCCATTTCTTTCTCCAATGCATGAAAGTGAAAAGTGAAAGTGAAGTCACTCAGTCGTGTCCGACTCTTAGCGTTCCCATGGACTAGGCTACCAGGCTCCTTTTCCAGGGATTTTCCAGGCAAGAGTACTGGAGTGGGGTGCCATTGCCTTCTCCATCAAGGGTTAGTAGTCTTCTTTAATTAGAGTCAACTGATTATAGGTGTCAAGTAACCGCAACTACAAAAAACCTTCACAGCAATATTCACATGAATGTTTTGTTTTAATAATTTTATTTATTTATTTACTTTTGGCTGGGCTGAGTCTTTATTGCTGTGCGCAGGCTTTTCTCTAGTTGCAGCGAGCAGGGGCTACTCTCTAGTTGTGGGGCATGGGCTTCTCATTACAGTGGCTTCTTTCGTTGCAGAGCATGGGCTCTAGGGCACGGGGCTTCAGTAGTTGCAGGGCTCATTAGCTGAGCTTTCCAGGCTCTAGAGCATAGGATCAATAGTTGTGGTGCATGGGCTCTGATGCTTTGCAGTTTGTGGTACCTTCTCTGACCAGGGATCGAACCCATGTCTTCTACACTGGCAGGTGGATTCTTAACCACTGAGCCACCAGGGAAGCCCTCAGATAAATGTTTGATTGAATAACTTAGGACTATAGCTCAGGGCACAATGGCCAAGGTCAGGCCTTACTAGCTTCTGTGGCCACTTGAATCCTCTATAATTACCCTTCTGCTTCCCTAACCAGGAAGGCCTAAGTGAGGTTCTCAGTGAAGAAGGACCTTGAGACCCAGAGCTCAGTATCTGACTCTTTAGCTGGGTCATAGTGAAAAAAGAGGGAGAAAACATGGCCCCCTCAGAGAGGAAGCCACTTTGAAGCAGGCTATGAGCACAAACCCCTAAAACCCCCACAGTGTCCTGGAGCTTAAGGACTGGCTGAATGCCCTGGAAGCATCTAGAACTGTTTAAACTGCAACTTGTTACCCATATGTGGTTGTCCTAAAATTGACTTACCAAGTCTCAACAGAGACTTGAGTTAGCAAGTCTCTGCATATATTTGGAAACATGAAACAGAATAAAAAGGAGATAATACAAAACATCCAAGTACACTGTCTTTCTTGTAGCAGAAATACCATAGATTGAGTGGCTTAAATGGCAACATCTCAGTTCTGTAAGCTAGGAAATCCAAGATCAAGGTACCAACAGTTTGGTGTCTAGTGAAGTTCACAGATGTCTTCCTGGTGGATAGATGGCCATGTTCTACATGTGACTTCATCCAGCAGAAATGTTGAGGGAGTTCTGTGGGGTTTCTTGATAAGGGCACTAATCCCTTTCATGAGGACTCCACCCTCATGACCTCATCACTTCTCAAAGGCCTCACTCCTAACACCATCACATTGGGGATTAGATTTCAACATATGAATCCTGGGGGAGGGGACACAAACATTTAGTCTATAGAACTCTATCCTTGGACCCTCAAAATTCATATCTCTCTCATATACAAAGTACATTTCATTCCAATCAATAGCCCCAAAAGTCTTGAACTGTTCCAGCATTAACTCTGAACTCTTAGTCCAAAGTCTCATCTCAGTTCAGTCTCTCAGCCATGTCCAACTCTTTGCAATCCCATGGACTGCAACACACCAGGCTTCCCTGTCCATCACCAACCACCAGAGTTTACTCAAACTCGTGTCCATCATGTCAGTGATGCCATCCAACCATCTCATCCTCTGTTACCCCCTTCTCCTCCCACCTTCAGTATTTCCCAGCATTAGGATTTTTTCCAATGAGTCAGTTCTTTGCATCAGGTGGCCAAAGTATTGAAGTTTCAGCTTCAGCATCAGCCCTTCCAATGAATATTCAGGACTGATTTCCTTTAGGATGGATTGGTTGGGTCTCCTTGCAGCCCAAGGGACTCTCAAGAGTCTTCTCCAACATCACAGTTCAAAAGCATCAAAAGTTCAGGTCTCATCTAAATATCATCTAAATCGAAATCTAATATGGGTAAGACTTGGGCTACAATTCATCTGGAGGAAAATTCTCCAGCTATAAACTGTAAAACCAAACAAGTTATATGCTTCCAAAATCCAGTGGTGGGGCAGACATGGCATAGATATTCCCATTCCAAAAAGGAGAAATCAGAAAGAAGCAAGGGTTATATAGGTCCCAAGTAAGCCCAAAACCTAACAGAGCAAACAACATTAAATCTGAAGGCTCAAGAATACAGTAAGTCCCGTACATATGAAACTTCAAAGATTCAAACATGCAAATTTTCAAAGATGCAAACGTGCATCTGGTTCCAGCAAGGAACCTGAACCTGTGCCATCCATGTCAGGTGTGAGTGAAACTGCAGCTTGCCCTCTGTCTCCTACTGCTGACAACCCCTCAGCTCTACCATCTCCCACCTCCTCCCTTCTGCAGTCAGTAACTCTTCTTGCCTGTTCTCTCTCTGTCAGCCCCTGTATGTCAGCTGTTGTACCATACTACTGTACTTTTCAAGCACTGTACTGTAAGATTTAAAATGTTTTCTTTATTTTTTGCATTTTTAACATATTATTTTTTTGAAAAGTATTAAAACCTATTACAGTACAGTACTATATAGCTGATTGTGTTAGTTTGGTACCTAGGCTAACTTTGTTGGACTTCCAAATGCACTCTCAGAATGGAACTCATGCTTATGAAGGGGACTTACTGTAACCCTCTTTGGCGCCATGCTCTGCCTTTCAGACTCACTGGGATGCTGCTCTTCCGGGCCTTGCTCCACGACAGCTCTTTGCTGGTGCCCTGAAGCTCTCCTGGGCTGGAGTCTCAAGCTCACAGCTCTGCTTGGTCACTCTGTCCTTTGGAACCTAGGTGGAGGCAGCCATGCCCACAGGCCAGTACACTCTGAGCCTGGGATAGGAGTAGCAGCCCTAATAATCTCTCCATCCCCTCTGGGGTCCTTCTTCGCTTGTTTTGAAGAATAGAGTATATTCACAGCTGAATAGCTCTATGGTCCAGTCCTGTCAGGTCAAAGAAATCAGCATTCTTTCTTTATTTTTCTCTATTTTCTCCGCTTCCTTTAGTCCCAGCTGGCAGTGTTTCGGCTGGCATAATCTTATCTCTATTCCTAGCTTTTGTAGAGAAAGTTGATAAGTCTGGAGTTTACATCTATACTAATTTCCCTATGAAACAGGCATCTGGCCACATCATTGGTATTCTCACTTTTTTGCAATATAAAGAGGCTGAGAATTTTCCAAATCTTTAAGTTCTGCTTCCTTTTTGCTTAGCAATTCCATCTGTAAGTTATTTCTCTCTTCTCACATTTTACTATAAGCAGTCAGAAGCCAAGCCATACCTTCAACACTGCTTAGAAATTGCTTCATCCAATTTCATCACTTGCAAGTTCTTCCTTCCATAAACTACTAGGACTTGGACCCAACTTAGTCAGCTTCTTTTCCACTTTTAACAAGGATTACTTTTCCTCCAGTTTCCAATGACATGTTCCTCTTTCCCATCTGAAACCCCATACCATCAGTCTGTTCATGAATATTAGTTATTCTCTAAGAAGATCGAGGTTCTCTGTGAGCTCTCACCAGAATCCTCTTTAAAGATCTGTTCATGGCAGTGTAGGTTTTTTTCCTAGTCTGCATCTCAAAAGTCATCCACCCCTTTACCTGTTACCCAAATCCACTTCCACACCCCAACTTCACAGTAACAATCTCTGAGGCTATCCAGGCTGCTGTAATAGAATACCATGGATGAGGTGGCTTACTCAGCAAACATTTATTTCTCACAGTTCTGGAGGCTGGGAACTTCAAGATCAAGGCACCAGCTGTTTCACTGTCTGCTGAAGGCTGACTTCCTTGTTCATAGAAGGTCATCTTTTTGCTGTGACCTCACATGCAGCAGGGACAAAGAACTCTCCGGGGTCTCTTTTATAAGGGCACTAATCTCATTCATAAGGGTTCCAACCTCATGATCTAATCACTTCCTAAAGTCCAAATACCATCACACTGAAAATTAGGTTTTAACATACAAGCTTCAGAAGGATACAGACATTCATTCTGTAGGAGCATCTTATGTAGTAATGGTAAGTATTGATTATCAAAACTTTCATTGTCCTGTATATTGATTTCTATGGATATTTGTATTGAGCCCTGATACAGAATATATTTCTCACTATAAATATGTTTGAAAGTCACCAATGTATCCAAACAAGACTTTGTACAGATGAGGAGAGTGGGCCCTAAATTAGGGATGGTACATATGTAAGGTGTTGTAATGAGAAAGGAGAGACAAGGATGCGAGTTCAAGTTGTCTCCTGACCGGAGCTCATGGGGCTCCACCTCAGTTGCTGGGCAGTGGCAGCAGCCACCCAGGGCTCCAGGACTTGACACTACCAAGGAAGTTCAGGATCCCCAAACAAGCCTAAATACATGTTAGAGAAGCAAACAGAAATGGCTGCTTTTTATTGTGGATTGAGCTCTTTCAAGTGCATTCAACTATACAACAGGGTACCAGGGAACATTTTACAATATATACACGTGTCAAAACAGCAAGCTGTGGATCTCAAGAATATACAATTTTTATTTATCAATTAAACCTCAATAAAGCTGAAGACAAAAAGTCACCAAGGAAAAAAAGTTGAGTTGCAGTTGTATTAAATATATGCCAAGTGATTTTACTCCTTAGAGGATGTTGGCTTTTGGTATGTTTCTGCCTGCTCATCATCCACTCCCCTGGTTTCTAACTTTTCTTTCTTTTGAGGTGTCTCTGCAACACCCAGGGTTCAGTTAGAGAAGCTAAGCAGTCAAGGTGAGGTAGAACATAAGGATTATCATGGGAATGGGACCCGCTTCCTGTGTGGACTGGAAGGATCTGCACATCAGCTATTGAGCCTGAAATTGCCCAAACCAACTATCAGCAGGGAAATGGGCCAAGGGCAAGTGTGAGAACAAACCAGCAGTCCATCTGTCTCTGGCCACCTCCAACCTCAATAGCATGAGTGACCTGCAGAGGAACTGGTCTCCATCACCAAGAGCTGTACACACACTTGACCCAGCTGAAGGAGGATATCTGGTGAGAATTGGGGGAGTGGCAGGGCCAGGGCTGCCCCACAACAACAAAAGGAGCTGGCGGATCAGGGACACTACCCGAGCTGCCATGGCACTGGCTTCTTGCTTTCCTTATGTCTTCCAAAGTCATCTGATTCTCATGTGGCTCCCACTAGCCCAGAACCAAACAGGGAAGGGAATTCCAAGCACTGAAGCTCTAGTTACACTCCAAAGCTACGGTTTTTAGCCATTTTTAGCTCTCTGAATAAATATAGTGTCTAAGTGAAGAAGCAGCAGGGGCTAAAAATCTCAAATACCCAACATCCTGAGACTGGTGAGTGTCCTTCAGTACATGGACTGATGAGAGCAAGGCATGGCAGCGGCTCTGTACCCTGACACTTCCTCTGCCCAGAATTCACAACACCCTGTCATCTGCAGGTTCAGGGCCTCACCTGCCTGCAGATACAGGATCCTCAGAACATTAACAAGCCCCTGTTATGCATTGAGTGTTTGTGCCTCCCCCAAAGCCCTGACTCCCAATGGGATGGTATTTGGAGGTAAGGCCTTTAGGAGGTAATTTGGTTTTGACGAGGTCATGAGTTGAGCCCCTGTGATGGGATTAGTGCCCTCATAAGAACAGGAAGGGACCAAAGTTTTTTCTCTACCACATGAGGGCATAGCAAGATGGCAGCTATCTGTCAACCAGGAAGGGGTTCTCCCCAGGAACTGAATTTTCCAAAGAAATGTGTATTGTTTAAGCTATTCAGTCAGTGATATTTTGTTATAGCAGCTCCCATTGACTCATACAAGTATTTCTAGGAATCCCCAGAGAAGCTCTTGTTAGTGTTCACCATCATGTCTGTCTACTACTTTCTTTCTTCCTCTTCAGAATCCATGACCATTTGCTGACATTTGTTGCCCAGGAAACCCCTGACAGAAACCATGCCGCTAGTTGGTCAAAGGCCTTGCCAAGTTCCCAAACTGCCTAAGCTTTCTGGTGACAGAAGTGGAGGGGCTCTAGTGGGAAAAGGAAAAACAACACTGACTCTCTATCTTGGGCATGTTTTGTGCTCTGAGAAGCAAGACGCTTTGGACCCAGAGGCTGTGGGTTTCTCAACAGAGCTTTAACTCAGGCTTCTTTGGATGAAGTGGTTTCTCTGGGATTCCCAGTCCCAGCCACTTAACTTCTGGGATGCCTCTGGGCATGTCTGGAAAGATCTATGGGCTGTTTGCAAGTCCTCAGGCTGAGCCCTTTGGCAATTCACCTGGAGTTTGAGTATTAGCCTACCCCCTTATCCTCCTTTCCTGATCTCAACCCCCAGTAGGAAAAAAATGTCTTTCTGCTCCATCCTCGAAAGTAAACTAACTGGTCCTGGTTTCTTCCCATCACTGGATGGGGCTCAGTCCAGGCACTCAGGAGGACAGCCCACTCCCAACACTGTTCATTCTTTACCAGATTAGGAAACATAGACATTCTACCTAGCTCTTTACATTTCAACCATGTGCCCAGCTATCCTTATAACTTTCTGAAAACTTCCATTTAGAAGAGGAAAAAATCTGCTAGGATAATGCAGACTATGTGGAGTGGTGTCCACAAGTTGGTCCCATGTGAGCATTCCATATAGTGTGATAACGAACATTGGGATTGTCATAGTTAAGATGAGTGTCATGCAGCTTAGTGTGGGGCCCTGGTCTCCGGGCCTTGTGAGAGATCACCAGTAGGGGAGGGAGTGGAGCAGTTCACAAAATAGCAGCCCTTCTTGGAACAGCATTTCCTTGGAGTTTAAGGAAACAGGGATGCCTCTTTCCATCACAAGCAAACGTTATTGAGACACATACCTATCAATGCAGCCCATCTCTTGGGCTATCTGCTTCCCGGTCCACATTGCCATTGACTGTCATGGTCATCCCTTTTAAACTTGACCTCAGTTCAGAAAGGAGAACGGGTTGTTCCAAGCAGAACATCTGTTAGTACACAGGTCAGCAGCACTCACTTACACGAAGCTGTGGATCCAAGTGAGTTCAGGGCCCCACTCTTGACTTTTGGTCATGATATGCACTTAGATGGGTGCTGGGAAAGGAAGCCAGCCTTCTAGGTTCCCACTGGGTAGATATCTCGAGTGAGGAATCTGGCTGCTGAAAATATGAGAATCATGAACGTCTTGCAAGGACTCAAGGAACCTGCCTCCTTTGGGGACTGGAGGAGGTTGCCCCTTTCTTGGCCAGCTCCCACCATCTGGAACAGTCATGTGGCAGAAGGGGATCGCTGGGACAGACACCCACCTCTCAGGGCTCTGGACTGACAGTGACCTCCAAAGTAGTGGCCACCTCTACTTGAAGAGTGCCAGCCCCCAACCTGGTGCCCTGTGACAACCTAGAGGAGTGGGATGAAAAGGGAGGTGGGAGGGAGGTTCAAGAGGGAAAGGACATATGTATACCTATTGCCGATTTGTGCTGACGTATGGCAGAAACCCGCACAATATTGTAAAGCAATTATCCTCCAACTAAAAATAAGTGTTTAAAAAAGACTGCCAGCTTCAGGTAGCTTCCTGTGCAGCCTCAGAAGGGTGGGGGTTTGTGGGGGATCCTTACCTGAATGAGTTCTGACTACACAGCTAAAGGTGTTCCTAGGACCTGGTTTCAGGTTCTCACTAGAAATTTCAGCAAGACCCTCCCATCCTCTTTGCCAGATGCTCTCTCTGGCCCCTCGGGCCCAGGAGGCTGAGTCCTGGGAACAGTAATGGTGATCATTGGCACAGTAGCCCAAGTTGCTTACATAAATAGGTGTGGTGTTTCATAGTCTAAGGAAGGCTTTCACCACCTTATTCCATGGTGGCCCTCCCAGATGTACAAGCTCTTCCTCTAACCTCCTCTAACCTGCCCTTCTGTCTGTTGTTGTTTTTCAGTCTCTTAGTTGTGTCTGACTCTTTGCGACCCCATGGACTACAGCAGGACAAGCATCCCTGTCTGTCACTATCTCCCAGAGTTTGGTCAAATTCATGACCATTGAGTCAGTGATGCCATCCAACCATCTCATCCTCTATCGTCATCTTCTCCTCCTGCCCTCAATCTTTCCCAGAATCAGGGCCTTTTCCAACCAGTCAGCTCTTTACATCAGGTGGCCAAAGTATTGGAGCCTCAGCCTCAGCATCAGTCCTTCCAATGAATATTCAGGGTTGATTTCCTTTAGGATTGACTGGTTTGATCTCCTTGCAGTCCAAGGGACTCTCAAGAGTCTTCTCCAACACCACAGTTCAAAAGCATCAATTCTTTGGCACTCAGCCTTCTTTATGGTCCATCTCTCACATCCATACCTGACTACTGGAAAACCATAGCTTGGACTATGGACCTTTGTTCGCAAAGTAATGTCTCTGCTTTTTAATACTTTGTCTAAGTTTGTCATACTTTTCCTTCCAAGGAGCAAGTGTTTTTTTAATTTCATGGCTGCAGTCACTGTCCACAGTGATTTTGGAGCCCAAGAAAAGAAAATCTGTCATTGTTTCCACTTTTCCCCCTTCTGTTTGCCATGAAGTGATGGGACCAGATGTCATTTTCTTAGTTTTCTTGAGTTTTAAGCCAGCCTTTTCACTCTCCTCTTTCACCCTCATCAAGAGACTCTTTAGTTCCTTTTCACTTTCTGCCATTAGGGTGGCATCATCTGAATATCTGAGGTTGTTGATGTCTACTTCGCCAATTAATGGAGAAGTCTACAGGTGCCTACATGGGTAGTCTGTCTGGTGCCAGGGTAGGCTGTGGTCATGGCCTGCAGCCCCAGCTTGTTCTCTCCTGGAGGACTCAGTAGTGGAAGGAATGGTACTATTAGCACACATATGAAATTATCCAGGGCCACTGTGCCACACAGCTCAAGTAGGTGACACCCACATTGTGTTCTAGGCATAACTTTGCCCTGCGGCCAACCAGGGCCAAGCTGTACTCCCAGCAGGCTTCCCAGAGGTACTGTCTGAGGCTTGGGAGCTACATAACTGCCCCCAGGTTACAAATGAGAGCCCCTAAAACTTGGGTTGGATGACACAATGGCTCCAGAACCAACAGTCCTTCTTTTCATGCTCTGCTGGCTTTGCCCTCTAGGGCAACACTTCTTGAGAGAGTCCCTCTAATTTCAGCAGCCAGACCTCCCTTGAATGCCTGCTCCGAGATGGGCCCTGTGCTGGGGCATTTTTTCCCAGTTTTATTGGGGTATAATAGACAAATAAAATTATAATGTAAAGTATACAATTGGATGTTTTGATATGTGTATATATATATATATATGCATTGTGAAAGGGTTCCCACAATTGAGTTAATTAACACATTCATCACCTCACATATTTACTTTTTTTTTGAGAGCACAATTTCTACTCCTCTAGCAAATTTCAGTTATACCATACAGTGTTATCTAGTCACCATGCTTAGATTAGATCCTCAGACCTTATTCACCTTGTAACTGAGAATCTGTACTCTTTTACCAACCTCTTCCTATTTCCCCTACCCCTCAGCCCCTGGAAACCGCTTTTCTACTTGACTTTTTTTCAGATTCCACATGTGAGATTATGCAGTGTTTGTCTTTCTCTGTCTGACTTCTTCCACTTAGCATAATGCGCTCAAATTTCATTTATGTTGTCTCAAATGGCAGGATTTCTTTCCTTTTTAAAGGTTTTTTAATCCTGTGTGTGAGTGTGTGTGTATCACATTTTCTTCATCCCTTCATCCCTCGGCTGACACTTGGGTTGTTTCCATATGTTGACCATTGTGAATAATGCAGTGATAAACATACGAGTACAGCTATCTCTTTAAGATCCTGATTACATTTATTTTGGATATATGTATATCCAAAAGTGAGATTGCTGGATCATATGGTGGTTCTATTTTTATTTTATTGAGGAATCTCCATACTGCTTTCCATAGTAGCTACACCAATTTACATTCCCACCAATAGTGCACAGGGGTTCCCTTTTCTCCACATCCTCTCCAGCATTTGTTATCGCTTGTCTTGTTGATGATAGCCACATCTTAACAGGTGTGAAGCGATCTCTTATTGTGGCTTTGATTTGCATTTCCCTGATGATTACTGATGTTGATCATTTTTTCATGTCTTTTGGCCATCTGTATAACTTGTTAGGAAAAAATGTTTATTCAGAGCCTTTACTTATTTTTTTAATCAGGGTTGCTTGGGTTTTTTGCTTCTTCTTTTTTTTTTTTTACATTGAGTTATATATGCTCCTTTCATACTTGGATACTAACCCCTCATTGGATATGTGATTTGCAAGTATTTTCTCCCATTCCATAGATAGGTTGCATTTTCATTTTGTTAATGGTTTTCTTGGCTGTGCAGAAACTTTTTAGTTTTATGTCACTCCACTTCTTTATTTTTTGCTTTTGCTGTCTTTGCTTTTGGTGTCAAATCCAAAAACTTCTTACCAAGACCAATCTCAAATCCCCATATTTTCTCCCAGAATTTTTCTGGTTTCAGGCCTTACATTCAAGCCTAATTCATTTTGAGTTGACCTCTGTGTACAAGATGGGGTCAGTCTCATAGTTTTCCATGTGGATATCTTGGTTTTCCCAGTACCACTTATTGAGGAGACTATCTTTCCTTTAATGGAGATAGTTTTAACTGTTCAAAATGACCCCTTAGGGGCTCTCGCATAGATGGCTGTAATTCAATCTTTTTTATTGTGTAATACAGCACACACAGAAAAGTAATTCATACATAAATGTCCAGCTTAACAAATTGTTGTCAACTCTGGTGTAACCATCACCCAGATGAAAACATAAACCTTTGCCAGCCCCCAGAAGCCCCCCACATGCTCTTCCAGTCACAATCACAACTTTCATTCACACCCCTGACTTCTGTGATGATCATTTCCCTGCTATTGATTATACATTACTCTGCAAGGGTGCATCGTGGAACACCAAGGATTACTTTTTTGAAGTTTTTTAAAATGGAATAATACCATACATACTTTTTAATTCATATTTTAAAACTTCTTGTTTTAAAATCATTATAAATACACAGTATGTTTCAAAAAGGGTACAGGGAAGTCCTATGCACACTTCACCTAGTTTTTCCCATTGGTATTATCACTCAGGACATTGACATTGGTACAATCCACTGACCTTAGAGTTCACTGCTCATTTGCGTATATACATGTGTATATTCTTCTGTGTCTCATCCACATTCTTTCTTTTCTGAACTCTTTCACTTAACATTGTACTCTTGAGTTTCCACAATATTTATTTTCATAGTATACTTTTCCTCTGAGTGCACCACACTCTATTTACCAATTCTACTGCAATGGGCTATTCGGTGGTTCCATGATTTGGACATGTGAACATGGTCATCCGTGTCTCCTGCTACACAGGTGTATTCATTTCCCTTGTGTATATAACTAGGAGTGGAATTACTGGGGCATTGGCTGTGGCTTTACTAGATAACATAAACTTTTTCCAAAGTACCTATTCCATTGTACACTCCCCTTAGTGATGCATGAGTGTTCCAGGGCTCTACATCCTCACAAATACTTGTTAATTGTAGCCTTTCAGGTAGGTAAGCAGTGAATCTCACTGTGGGTTTCATTTGCACTTCTCTTGTTACTAGGAAATCAAACAGCATTTCACACATATATTGGCCATTTGGATTTCCTGGTTTGTAAATGACTTGTTAAGTCTTTTGCCAATTTTCCTATTGGGTCATCTGTCTTTTTGTTAGTAATTTGTAGAACTTGTAAAAAACATTCTAGCTTCAAGCCTAGTGTTGGTTTTATATGTTCCAGATACCTTTTCCCAATTTGTGTTTTGGGGTTTTTTTTTTTTCCCCTCTGTTCATCAGTCTATTTATCTAGTCTTACAGCAAAACCACAGCGGGCAGACGTCTCTCAACAACTACTGCCTCAGGCTGTGCTCATTAGGGATTAGAAGGCTAAAAGTTAGGTATAGCCAGATTAGTAAGGATCTTGAAAATCAATGGAAAGGCTTGGACTTGACCCAGGGAGCAAAGGAGTTCCCCAGTGTGGCAGGGAGCATGAGAGAGAGATTCTGAATAAGCGTCTTAGGAAGATAAATCTGGGAGTCAAGTTTCAGCACAAGAGCATGGAGCCAAGAAAAGAATGTGGAGGTTATTGAAATGGTTCAAGGCTGAGATCCCAGGGGCTCAGAGGAAGGAGGTGACAATGGAAATGGAAAGGAAGAGATGCATCCAAGAGACATTTAGAAGAGAAAGTTGGAATGATGGCACTTTGTTATGAGTCAGTGGAAGAGAGAGAGAGTTGGAGACTGAAAAAATGATGCCAAGCTTTTCAGCCCGGAAACTGAGGGTTGCTTCTGCTTTGATGAAAGACACTCATAAAGTAGTCGGGGGAGTGTGCTTTCCACCACTCAATCCTGAAAGTTCAATTCATGTTCCAGATAATCAATCAGAGGAGTCCTGATTGTACACAGATTTGCTCAGCCTGGCTATTGAGCAGTCACCCTTGGCTTCAGACTTTGGGGAGTTGAAGCGAGACTTAGAGCCCTGTTCAGTCCCCCTTGGGCATTGTTGATTGAATCTGCTTTGCAGTCTGAACTCGGTTGGATCATAAGGACATTCTCAAGCACACCACCTGATAATTCTGATGGCAAAGGTCACCCAGACTAAAACCAGTAGTGAAAATACAGATGAAAACCCGAGGGAAAACTAACTTTAGAAAAAAAGCAACAGGTACCCTAGACTAACCTATGGTAGACTATAAAACATGTGTAAAGATACATTGAATACTTGTGAATAATTGTAAATGTGCTCTTTTCTGTTGGCCTGGTGATGTGTAAATGTAAGTAGCAACCTCCCTTTCAATCTCCTTCCCCTATCGATATGTGCCAAAGCATTCAGGTCTAATATTATTACTGGAAAGCCAAAAGCATATTTACAGAGACTGAATGTGTCTAAAGAGCAGATAAATCAAACCTCTTGAGAAAATAAAGTCCCGTAGCAGATTATGTTATAAAAAGACGAAAATAGTTCTTGCAACTTGATAAAGCCACCAACTGGGTTTTTAAAAAGAGGTCATTCACATGTTAGGTCATAAAATCATTCCCTTAATCCCTGAAACATCAAATAAAATTAAGATTTAAGATAAATTCACTTGATTAGAATTGATATGAAAATCTTCAGCAAATAATTAAAAGGGATTTGGTAACATAATAACCAGCTAATTCCAGCACATATTTAATAAAGAATGGATTATGGGAGGAGTTGGTGTTTACTTTTTTGGGGGGGGCTATCAGAAAATGCTAAAGTCTTTGTAGTACTACTAATCTTTGCAGAGGAAAGCAAAGGTGCTTTGACAGCATGATGCCCTGGGTGCGAGGTACCAAGTCAGGAATGCTAGATCCCTGGAGGTGCCTTCCCCTGAAAGACAGCCAGAACCCACAGTCGGATGAGGCTGAAGTGTGCTCTGGGCCATGAAGTTAATCTCTGGAATCTCTGTAGCCACTGCTCATTTGTTCTGTGGTGTGAGAGCCAGTGCTGACTCTTCTCCTGGCTCTCTGAAATCCTGTGCGCAAACCTGTCAACTTTAAAATGTAGAAGCCTTGTTTCAGAAAAGCCAAACACATATGTGTTCTGAGCCTACATACTCACCTTGTCACTCACTCATCCATCCACTCACTAAGTCACTCACTTACTCATCCATCCACTCAGTCAGTCAGTCTCACTGAATTCATAAGCATTTCTTGAGTGTTTGCTGTGTGCCTGGTGCTGAGAGGGGCTGCAGAACAGGCTAGGCCTTGGTCCTGACTCTCAAGAAGCTCACCTTCTACTGAGAGAGAGAAATACAAAGTAACCGCATGCGTGCTAAGTCACTTCAGTCATGTCCGGCTCTCTGCGACCTCATAGGCTGTAGCCCCGGAGAAGGCAATGGCACCCCACTCCAGTACTCTTGCCTGGAAAATCCCATGGATGGAGGAGCCTGGTAGGCTGCAGTCCATGGGGTCGCTGAGGGTCGGACACGACTGAGCAACTTCACTTTCACTTTTCACTTTCATGCATTGGAGAAGGAAATGGCAACCCACTCCAGTGTTCTTGCCTGGAGAATCCCAGGAACGGGGGAGCCTGGTGGGCTGCCGTCTATGGGGTCGCACAGAGTCGGACACGACTGAAGTGACTTAGCAGCAGCAGCAGCAGCAGGCTGTAGCCCACCAGGCTCCTCTGTTCATGGGATTCTCCAGGCAATAATACTGAAGTGGGTTGTCATGCCCCAGGGATCAAACCCATGTTTTTTTTTTATGTCTCCTGCATTGGCAGCCTGGTTCTTTACCACTAGCACCACCTGGAAAGCCCCACAAAGTAACCAGAGCACAGGGCAAAGGAAAATAAGGGCAGCATGGAAGAATGAAGATGCATGGAGTGCAAGAGAAGTTCCACGGCTCAATGCTACATGGTTTACTTGTCTTGTTTTTTGTCTCTCTCCCCAACTAGACTATAAGCTTCATGAGGGCAGAGATTTATATCTGTCTCATTCACTCCTGCATCTTCTGTGCCTAGAACAGTGCCTGGCACATGGTGGGCACCCATTAAGAAATCTGTTGAATAAATGAGTGACTCACGGGAGAAGAGAGTGAGTTGATGGAGCTGTATTTGGAAAGGCTTCACAGAGGAAAGAATCCTGGAGACAGGCTTTACCAAAAGCAAAGACTCTCAGAGCACAGCAGAATTAAATAGCATCTTGCTTGGAGGGAACAGCTGTAATAACAGCCTGGGGGTGGGAAATTACCTGGTGTGTTCAAGGAACAGATGTGATCAGCAGAAATGAATAGAGGACACCAGGTGAGAATGATGCCAGAGAAGATTGGGACCAGATCACTGAGAGCATTGAAAGCCAGGTGGAGGTGCTCTGTGTTCTCCTGCAAGTGTTGGGAATCTCTAGAGAAAGAAATTGCACAGGAATGCCTGACAGCCTGGCTTGCAACCTGGAAGATGACAGAAGAGCTCTAGTCCTTTTATCCAGGACCTAGGGAGCACCCATTGGGTCTGTGAGAAAAGACTAACACTGTGGAAGGAATGAGCAGCAGAAGGCGGAGCATGAAGGGCCCTGGCAGGGAAGGAGGGGGAGGAGTGGGCCTCAAGCTGGGCCTTCCATGCTGGCTGTCAATCCTGTGATGGGGATGAGCCAGCTGATCCCAAGGGCCCCTGCAGCCCTGACATTCTGGCACTCTAATTATAGAAGTGAAAGCTTCATTCCAGATAGCTGGGGAAATCCTTGGGTGCCATGTCACCTCCCAGCACTGGTAGTTGAGCTGGCATTAAGGCCGTTAAAAAGGAGTGGAATGGACATGTGGAGAGCCTGTGTCAGCCCTGTGGTGGTTCAGCAAACTTTTAGCTTCTAGGTGTCAGCAGCTCTTTCAGGAATGCACAAGAGCAGCCTCTGCACAGGCAAGGGTCTACAGGCTGGGCTGGTTTCTGATCTTTTCTTTCTGCTTTAGGAAGAGGATGGGTCCCCTAGGCCAAGAAGAAACCAAAGACCAGGTTCCTTCTTAACTTGGCTTTCAGAAAAGCCAGTAAGAGAGGTGGCACTGTACTCCAAAGAACCAGAGAGACACTCTTGCCATAAACAAGTCTCAGTTTTCCCAGAAGTCCGGCCCCCAGGCAGCTGGGAGGAAAGCCCCCAGTCCAAAAGACTCAGCTGGGTTGCCCTGCCTGGGTCTGCACAGATGGGGCCGTGGCAAGCCAGAGGTGTTGGACATCATTCCTAACACAGAAGTTGGGCCCGCACAGAGCAACCAGCTTAGGGAAAAGAGCTATGACCTGTCAAACAACTGGTTATTACACAATCACCAGAACCAGTCACTGAAAAGCAAAATAAATATACACCTCAAATAAACTCTAATTGGTCATTTTTCTGGTGTGACTGAATTCCGCCGTCTGCAAAGTGTGAGTAGAACATGGTCTGAGCTGAACCCCAACACCACGGAGGCCCAGCAAAGCCACCCACAATGTATTTAAGGTTGACAAGGAAAGGCCGCCCAGGAACGCAGAGAGAGAGGATGTGGGCAGGTGGGGAGGCCAAGATCCAGGAGGGGTTCAGCCTGGGCCCCTGGCACCAGTGGCATCATCAATAGATGAGGAGCTGCTCTGGGGTCCAGGTGGGAAAAGAAAGGTCCAGCTGGAGCCCAGTAAGATCCAGGAGCCCATGGACCACCCTTGGGGAGGGGCAGGAAAAGAGGTGGGAGTTCAGGTGGACACTGAGGAGCCGCCATCCACCGAGAGGCCTCTGTGTGGACAACACACACTGAAGTTCAAGTTTGGCCTAGCCAACTGGATAAGCTTCAGGCCTCTGCAGGAGGATGTGCCTAGCAAGCTTTTGGATGCACAGTCCTGGCACCGAGGGGAGAGGGATGGTGGGGGAGCCTGTGCTGGGAGCCCAAGGGAGTGACGGCCCCTCTCCCAGCCTCACCCTCTCCTTAGTCACTGCAGCCACCATGTCCCCACAGCCATTTCTGGTTTAGTCAGACCCCTCTGGATCCCGGGCCCTTCGGGTCCCTCACTGCCCTGGGTGGGGCTTCTCTGGGGGCCCTACTGCCTGCCCTGGAGGGGCCATCCCAGCGCTGGCCTCTTTTGCTCCCCCTGCCTTCATCCTCAGGCCCGTCCTGTGGGCGTCTCACATGCCCACAACTGTCCTCTGCCCCGGGGCTGCTGCACCCCTCTGGTCCTCTGTGATGGCCAGGTGGGAGCCCGTGGGGAGGAGAGGTGGGCACTGCCGGCTGTGTCACCGTGTCCTGTTCTACCTTGTGGGGACAAAGCCATCCTGGTGGCGTGTGGGGGGGTGCCCCTTGGGAAGCTGGTCAGCTGCACAGGGACCTATGTGGGGCCAGGACGGCTGCTTCTGAGACGCATCCTGACCTTTTAGGGACTGTGACCCTGGCAGATGCCACCTTCAGTAGGTGACCAGGGTTGCCCAGACTGGGCCCAGAGTCTCTGAGGAGAAATCCTCCTACTGGGTCCCAGCATTAGACCAGCCCCTCCTAGTGATCGTGTATGGAGCTGCCGAAGCTTCCACAGTCCATGGGCACCTGGGGAGGCCCTGCCGAGGCCCTGGCCCAGGACCCAGGGACCCTGTGGTGCCCTGACTTGCATGTGACCTTGGGCACAGCCCTGCTCCTGTGGGCCTGGTCTCCCTGCCTGTCAGTAGGTTGGGTGCCATGGGGGGGAGGGGTGCTGGCTGACCTGAGGGGCCCTGCCTGTACCACCCATAGGCCCCCAGGGACTGGGACCAACCTGCTCAGGGCTCAAGGTGTGCCAGGACCTGCGGCCTGGGCCAACCTGGTCAGTTCTGACTGCCTGCTGCCCTGGAACAGGAGGCCACACCAGCCTGGGCCCCTCTGTGTCCCCCTTCAGTCCCACCACAGTTCTAAGAACAGGGTGCTCCCTCCCATCATAAGGGTGATCAAGAATGCTATCTCCAGTTTTTCCCCTCACCCCAACAAGTGACACCAGTCTGGGCACACCTCAGAGAGCCCAGGGAGACCAAGGCCCCTCCCGGACTAGCCCAGGTGGGCTCCTGGGGCAGAGGATTGGTCCTTGGGCAGACGGTGTCCTTTGCTTGGGTGGCAGCTGCTTGCTTTCTGCCTCTTGTTTATTTTATTTTTAGCCCACTACGCCAGCCTCTCTCGGCCTTGGCAGAAGGGGAGCATGCCCAGGGAAAGTGGTGGGCACATTAGCGAGGCAGGCAGCCAGACTGGTCCACCGAGAGACTGGGAAGCCAGCTGAGAAACTGTTTGCTTAGCTTCATCTACTTATTAGTGCGCTTAGAAACTGCTATTTATATTTTAACCCTCTGGGGACAGCTGTGGTTCTTTAAAAAAAAAAAAAAAAAGTTTGTGTATCTCCAGCCCTGAAAGGAAGAAGTAATCAGTAGTCACAGACATTACCAAGACTGCCAGGGTCGGAGGCTGTTGCCCTGAGATGCTCAGGGAATAGCTGCCAGGGACTGAGGGCATCACCCATCACCATCAGCTTGTGAGTTCTGTGTTCTCAGATGTGAATTGGGGCTGTTGGCAATGAGGATCAATATAAGCAGAGGACATAAAAAGCCTGGGAAAAATGTGGCAGGCAGTCGTGAAAGGGTTTCACACCTGCAGAAAGGGAAACTCCTCCCGGACCTCTACCCCGCAGCTACAGAAGATGTAGGAACAGAGTATAGGCTGGCAGAGGTAGGGCCCAAGGTTACTTCCCTCTATTCAGGAAGGTGGCATTCAAGGAGGTTGGTGAGCCCCCTCCTTTTCCCCAGGCCCCATAAGCATCTGCTCTGAGCAGGTGCCGACCAGCCTGGCCCAGCTCCCTCTGCGCAGCTGCCAGGCCCAGGCTGGCTGGGTCTGAGCCTCAGAGGTCCCTGTGGCATTGGTGTGGGAAGGGGGGATGAAAGGGCCTTTCTTTGAGGGAGGGCCATTCAAGCTCAGATCCACCCTGATTCTGCCACCGCCTCCCAGAGGGGCTGACAAGTGGGAGTGAGTCCCCAGGGGTCAGGCTAGGGGTGGATGGTAGGTTTGGGGACCAGGAATGCCTACTCCTGCCAACAGCCCAGCCCCGGCTGGGGGCTGTCATCAAATATCTGAACCTAAGTCTTCGCAAGCAAAAGAAGAAACTTCCTAATACTAAGCTGTTTCCACTGTGAGCTGTTAGTGTCTCAGATGCCCTTGTATCTAGTCTATTATAAAGGGACAGCTTATTGATAAGCACTTTAACAAATCGCCATGTCTCCTTGTGGTTTTTGGAACAAGGACTGTCATCTCTGCAACTACCTAATGAGACACAGTTTAAGGATGGGTGTAGACAGAACTGAGTTCTTCCAGAGCAAGGTTAGCTTGTAGACACCTTACAACTTCGCCTGAGAATAGTTCTCCAGGTCTAGTGCTCCACCCAGGAGACCTCTTTGCTTTGCTAATGGAACCAACAAGGTCATTTTCAATTCTTGGCAGAGTAGGAGCGGGGTGTGGGTTTCTATGGAGTCTGATGGTTCTGACAGTCGCATTCACCATGCATATGGCATCCTTCCTACTCCACCTAGTCCAAGAGAACCCTGAGAGGTGACAGAAGTTCCCAACTGCTGCCCCAGCCCCCTGGCTGCCCCAGCCTGATCAGATCAGTTAGCTCTCAGCTTAGCTCAATTAACATCTCAAACCCACAGTTTAGGGCTAAATCTACACACATCATTATATAAAAGCAAACATTTGCCTTTGATAGCTCTAATGTATGCATAGAATTAGTTTACTGTTCAGAAAATGGCAGCCCACTCCAGGATTCTTGCCTGAGAAATCTCATGGACAGAGAAGCCTAGAGTGCTACAGTTCACGGGACGCCAAGAGTTGGACACGACTTAGTGACTAAGCAGAACACATCTAAATTACTATTTTTTAAATTGTCTCAAGGCAGAAACTGAGTTTTATATCACATTCTACAACTTATTTTTTGTGGGTCTTTTTTTTAATGCAAAACATCTGGAAACTTTATGTTTAAAACTTTCATGCTCATAAAACAAGCTGAATGAAAATGTGGCTAGTTTGTATAGAATGGGATTTTTCCCCTTTTTTTTTTTTGGTCTGGTCACATACATTAGCAAATAAATGGTGAGAGCAGCAAGATCACCAGACAAAAAAGTGAATTCAATTCCAGGCTGTAAAATATTCAAGGAGCTTTAGCACCCTAGGAAATGGTTCATATTCCAAGAAAAAAGTTCAGTTAACACAATGCCAAATAGGGGCATCTTTCTTCCTGCAGCCTTAATTTCAGTAAGTATTCACTTGAAGGGGCCCCTTTGGCCTAGCACAGTTGAGTGAGGGCCCTGCAGCCAAGGAACCTCGATCCCAGGTCCCCGGTGCTGTGGAGCCAGCGCCCTCCTGCCCCAAGCCTCACTTCTCCTCGCTAACCTTCTGCTAACTGCCTAGTGAGGCTGCCTTTCTCCTCAGCATCCCTGCCTTGACTGACCACTTAGCCAAGACAGGGCTTGTCTGCTGCCTTCAGTTGGCCCCTGAAGAAGCCAGGAGACAATCTGAGAGGTGCCTTACTCCAGATCCTTGACTTCTGGCTTCTGTGACCCAAGGAAAAGCCCCTCAGATCTCAGTCTTTTTTTCAGCCTTGAGCTTCAAAATCCTTGAGGCATCTCGGAGAAGGTGCTGGAGGTAGAGGAAGGCAGCTTCCAGTTCAGGCACATCTTCGGCTTTGTGGAAGATCTCAATTTGGAAAACTCTGCCATCCTCCGCTATCTCCTGAGCACCAGCCCTATCAGTCCCCACTCCCAGTCTGGGCCAGGGATCCAAATCCCAAGAAACAACGAAGTCACTGAGATGCAAATATCCCTGAAGAATAAGAAAGGAGAGTCACTGGTCTAAGCCATTTCTCCTCGACCAGCACAGCAGCCCAGGGGCCTGCAATGGATGCCCCGGGGGATGCACTTGCTCAAAACCCTGTCTTCAGAATCCCCCGTGGAACCAGTATCTGTAAGGAGGAATAGACTAGCAAATTACAAATTATTACCCTGTGCAACCCCACGTCCAAGGAGTGGTGGCTGCGTGGACACAGGAGGGCCTAGAGAAGCCATCCCACATTGAAGGTCAGGAAGGGCGGCAGTGAGGAGATACTCTACGTCCAAGGTAAGGAGCAGCGGCTGTGCTTTGCTGGAGCAGCCGTGAAGAGATACCCCACGCCCAAGGTAAGAGAAACCCAAGTAAGATGGTAGGTGTTGCGAGAGGGCATCAGAGGGTAGACACACTGAAACCATACTCACAGAAAACTAGTCAATCCAATCACACTAGGACCACAGCCTTGTCTAACTCAAAGAAACTAAGCCATGCCCACGGGGCAACCCAGGGCTGGCAGGTCACGGTGGAGAGATCTGACAGAATGTGGTCCACTGGAGAAGGGAATGGCAAACCACTTCAGTATTCTTGCCTTGAGAACCCCATGAACAGTATGAAAAGGCAAAATGATAGGATACTGAAAGAGGTACTCCCCAGGTCAGTAGGTGCCCAATATGCTACTGGAGATCAGTGGAGAAATAACTCCAGAAAGAATGAAGGGATGGAGCCAAAGAAAAAACAATACCCAGCTGTGGATGTGACTGGTGATAAAAGCAAGGTCCGATGCTGTAAAGAGCAATATTGCATAGGAACCTGGAATGTCAGGTCCATGGATCAAGGCAAATTGGAAGTGATCAAGCAAGAGATGGCAAGAGTGAATGTTGACATTCTAGGAATCAGCGAACTAAAATGGACTGGAATGGGTGAATTTAACTCAGATGACCATTATATCTACTACTGCCAGCAGGAATCCCTCAGAAGAAATGGAGTAGCCATCATGGTCAACAGAAGAGTCCGAAATGCAGTACTTGGATGCAATCTCAAAATGACAGAATGATCTCTGTTCGTCTCCAAGGCAAACCATTCAATATCACAGTTATCCAAGTCTATGCCCCCAACCAGTAACGCTGAAGAAGCTGAAGTTGAACGGTTCTATGAAGACCTACAAGACCTTTAAGAACTAACACCCAAAAAAGATGTCCTTTTCATTATAGGGGACTGGAATGCAAAAGTAGGAAGTCAAGAAACACCTGGAGTAACAGGCAAATTTCACTAGGAATGCAGAATGAAGCAGGGTAAAGACTAATAGAGTTTTGCCAAGAAAATGCACTGGTCATAGCAAACACCCTCTTCCAACAACACAAGAGAAGACTCTACACATGGACATCACCAGCTGGTCAACATCGAAATCAGATTAATTATATTCTATGCAGCCAAAGATGGAGAAGCTCTATACGGTCAACAAAAACAAGACCAGGAGCTGACTGTGGCTCAGATCATGAACTCCTTATTGCCAAATTCAGACTTAAACTGAAGAAATAGGGAAAACTGCTAGACCATTCAGGTATGACCTAAATCAAATCCCTTATGATTATACAGTGGAAGTGAGAAATAGATTTAAGGGCCTAGATCTGATAGATAGTGCCTGAAGAACTATGGAATGAGGTTCGCGACATTGTACAGGAGACAGGGACCAAGACCATCCCCATGGAAAAGAAATGCAGAAAAGCACAAGGACTGTCTGGGGAGGCCTTACAAATAGCTGTGAAAAGAAGAGAAGCGAAAAGCAAAGGAGAAAAGGAAAGATATAAGCATCTGAATGCAGAGTTCCAAAGAATAGCAAGAAAAGATAAGAAAGCCTTTTTCAGTGATCAGTGCAAGAAAAAGAGGAAAACAACAGAATGGGAAAGACTAGAGGTCTCTTCAAGAAAATTAGAGATACCAAGGGAACATTTCATGCAAAGATGGGCTCGATAAAGGACAGAAATAGTCTGGACCTAACAGAAGCAGAAGATATTAAGAAGAGGTGGCAAGAATACACAGAAGAACTGTACAAAAAAGATCTTCACGACCCAGATAATCACAATAGTGTGATCACTCACCTAGAGCCAGACATCCTAGACTGTGAAGTCAAGTGGGCCTTAGAAAGCATCACTACAAACAAAGCTAGTGGAGGTGATGGAATTCCAGTTGAGCTATTTCAAATCCTGAAAGATGATGCTGTGAAAGTGCTGCACACAATATGCCAGCAAATTTGGAAAACTCAGCGGTGGCCACAGGACTGGAAAAGGTCAGTTTTCATTCCAATCCCAAAGAAAGGCAATGCCAAAGAATGCTCAAACTACCGCACAATTGCACTCATCTCACATGCTAGTAAAGTAATGCTCAAAATTCTCCAAGCCAGGCTTCAGCAATATGTGAACCGTGAACTTCCAGATGTTCAAGCTGGTTTTAGAAAAGGCAGAGGAACCAGAGATCAAATTGCCAACATCCGCTGGATCATCGAAAAAGCAAGAGAGTTCCAGAAAACCATCTATTTCTGCTTTATTGACTATGCCAAAGCCTTTGACAGTGTGGATCACAATCAACTGTGGAAAATTCTTCAAGAGATGGGAATACAGACCACCTGACCTGCCTCTTGAGAAATCTGTATGCAGGTCAGGAAGCAACAGTTAGAACTGGACATGGAACAACAGACTAGTTCCAAATAGCAAAAGGAGTACATCAAGGCTCTATATTGTCACCCTGCTTATTTAACTTCTATGCAGAGTACATCATGAGAAACGCTGGACTGGAAGAAACACAAACTGGAATTAAGATTGCCGGGAGAAATATCAATAACCTCAGATATGCAGATGACACCACCCTTATGGTGGAAAGTGAAGAGGAACTAAAAAGCCTCTGGATGAAAGTGAAAGAGGAGAGCGAAAAAGTTGGCTTAAAGCTCAACATTCAGAAAATGAAGATCATGGCATCTGGTCCCATCACTTCATGGGAAATAGATGGGGAAACAGTGGAAACAGTGTCAGACTTTATTTTGGGGGGCTCCAAAATCACTGCAGATGGTGACTGTAGCCATGAAATTAAAAGACACTTACTCCTTGGAAGAAAAGTTATGACCAACCTAGATATTATATTCAAAAGCAGAGACATTACTTTGTCGACTAATGGCCGTCTAGTCAAGGCTATGGTTTTTCCAGTAGTCATGTATGGATGTGAGAGATGGACTGTGAAGAAGGCTGAGGGCTGAAGAATTGATGCTTTTGAACTATGGTGTTGGAGAAGACTCTTGAGAGTCCCTTGGACTGCAAGTAGATCCAACCAGTCCATTCTAAAGGAGATTAGCCCTGGGTTTTCTTTGGAAGGAATGATACTAAAGCTGAAACTCCAGTACTTTGGCCACCTCATGTGAAGAGTTGACTCATTGGAAAAGATTCTGATGCTGGGAGGGATTGGGGGCAGGAGGAGAAGGGGACGACAGAGAATGAGATGGCTGGATGGCATCACTGACTCGATGGACGTGAGTCTGAGTGAACTCCGGGAGTTGGTGATGGACAAGGAGGCCCGGCATGCTGCGATTCATGGGGTCGCAAAGAGTCGGACACGGCTGAGCGACTGAACTGAACTGAACCCTGTGTGCTAAGTTGCTTCAGTCATGCCCAACTCTTTAGCCCTCCAGGCTCCTTGGTCCATGGAATTCTCCAGGCAAGAATACTGGAGTGGATTGCCATTCCCTCTTCCAGGAGATCTTCCTGACCCAGGAATGGAACCCAGGTCTCCTGCATTATGAGCAGATTCTTTACTGTCTAAGCCACCAGGGAAGCCCTAGGAGCAGCTGGTCAGGGTTCAGGTTGATTAGAAGCTGCCCTGGGCTTGAAGTCTTAGTACTCTTCTAGTCTGGCTTAGAAAAAGGCTGTGATGGGCTTCAATTCCTCACCTGATATTCTTACCTCTTCTCCAGAATTAAAATGTTTTGCAGATTCCACATGACAGCAGCTAGCAATATTTTGTCATCTCTCCATCAAGGAACACAGAAGGACAAATAGTCATATAGATGTGGAAGGCACATTTGTCTATAGGCAGATCTTGGTGTACACTTGGATCTGTGAACTCTCAGCGATCATGCCTTCACTTACTCAGCCAACACTGACTGAGTACTCAGGCATGGTCTTCAAGAAAGTCAGTGTCACTGGGTTGAAATCTAAGGGTTGGCAGTGTTGTGCTCCCTCTCTCTGCAGGCTCTAGGGGAGGAGCCTCCATTGTCTCCTCCAGCTTCTGGTGGCTCCAGGTGTCCCTTAACTCTTGGCTCCTTCCATCTGATCTCTGCCTCTGTCTTAATGTGATCTTCTGTACATTTCTCCCCCCTCTGAGGATGCTTGTCATTTAATTTAGGGGCCGCCCAGATGAATCAAGATGATCTGAACTTGAAATCTTTAATTTGATGACATCTGCAAAGACCTTTGTCCCACAAGGTTATCGCAGGTTCCAGGGGGGATATATCTTTGGGGACCACCATTCAGCACCCTACAGTATGAACACTGGGAATTCTGGGTGAGTGAATGAATGGATGTTGGAAATACGGTCTTCAAGGCAGTGTCCAGTGGGCTAAGTCTTCCCAGGGAGCAAAGAGGTCCCTTGGACTGCAAGGAGAACAAACCAGTCAATCCTAAAGGAAATCAATCCTGAATGTTCATTGGAACAGCTAATGCTGAATCTGAAACTTTAATCCTTTGGCCACCTGATGCAATGAGCAGACTCATTGGAAAAGACCCTGATGCTGGGAAAGATTGAGGCCAGGAGAAGGGGAACACAGAGGACAAGATGGTTGGATGGCATCACTGACTCAATGGATGTGAGTATGAGAAAACTCCGGGAGATAGTGAAGGACAGGGAAGCCTGGCATGCTGCAGTCCATGAGGTTGCGAAGAGTTGGTCATGACTGAGCAACTGAACAACAACAACAGGTCTTCCCAGAGCTTGCCGTCACTGCTATGGTGTTCCACCAGGCCTTTCTGTTTCAGGCCTGATAGGTAACTGGCAATCTATATGTCACCTGAATTCTAGTGTATTAGCTTCTGGAAACTGCATTTCCTCTGCATTGGTTATTTCTCTCAACCACAAGCTTCCCTGGGGGTGGGGGCAGTGAAAGAGAGAAAAAGAAAAGAAAAACGTCCTGTGACATCAGACTTGTTTTCCCCAAGGCCAGCTTGTCTGCAGCCTTGCTCAAAAGCCTTTGATGGTTCCCTGGCACCTGTGAGATGCTATGTGAGCTGCTTCGTCTGGCCCTCAATGTTCTCCATGTGGACTCCCTAACTCTGCAGCCAGTCTCTACCCACCCCCTCTCATCCTCACACACATCCCTAAACCGGCCTGGCCCCTTTCCCCAGAATCCCCTTCCCTCTTCTGCTTCCACGTCTGCCCACTGCTTCCATCACATCAGGTTTGGCTCCAACTCCACCACTTCCTAGAAGTCTTCTCAGCCTCACAAAGCTGAGAATGACTCTGTCCCTATGCTCTGGTCCCTTCCCAATGGCCCGTATCAAGATTACAATTGGCCTTGTGGCTCACTCACCCAACCCTTTCTCCCTCTGGGGCTGGAGCTGAACTCGCCCTTGGGTCCCTGATGCCTCACATACAGTAAGCTATGTGTGCATCTGATGGCTTCCTCCAGTGCTTAGTTGGCAAGAAAATGAACCAGTTTCAAAAGAGGGGTAAAGGTGGGAAAACTAGCTGAGAAGGATGGGATCTGGAGATATCCAGGGTAGCAAATGGTGCCCACGAAGCCTGAGTCCTGCCTTGGCCTCTCCTGCCACCCCTAGTCTAGACTCTCTCAGGTGCCCCCTCACCCACTCCTTGAAGGCCTTCAGGTGTCTTGGCCCAGGTGTTAGGGGAAACACTGTCTGAAACCACTCACCATGGCCAGGTACTATAGTAACCATTTGCTTGAGTTATTTTACAACAAGAGGTCCTAGTAAGGAGCACAGAACTAACAAGCCACCACAAACTGGAAGGGCCTTGTTGTATTAGTAGCTCAATCGTGTCTGACTCTTTGTGACCCCATGGACCCAGGAATTCTCCAGGCAAGGACACTGGAGTGGGTAGCCATTCCCTTCTCCAAGGGATCTTCCCAACCCAGGGATCGAATCCAGGTCTCCCACATTGCAGGTGGATTATTTACCAGCTGAGCCACAAAGGAAGCCCAAGAATACTGCAGTGGGTAGCCTATCCCTTCTCCAGGCATCTTCCCAACCCAGGAATCGAACCCAGGTCTCTGCACAGCAGGCATATTTTTTACTGTTGGAAAAAGTCAAATGGAGACACCACATGTCCTACCAACCTCCAAGAATCCTTCTTGCTGGCATCCATTTTGGCAGTTATGCCATCAGAAAGGACCCTGAGTCAGAATGTTTGGCCAGAAACAACCAGGAAACTAATCCCATCACCATAAAACCCAAGACTGCGAGCCACATGGCAGAGTGGTTCTCCTGGGTTCTCTTACTGTCCTGATTTCTGCCTTCCCAATAAAGTCTCTTGCTTTGTCAGGATATGTGTCTCCTCAGACAATTCATTTCTGAGTGTCAGATAAGAGCCCCTTTCTCGGGCCCTGGAAGGAGTCCTCCTTCCTGCAACACAGGGATTTGGGGTTCATTCTGTCAACACCTCAGATAAGCGCAGATGTTTCTTAGATTGCCTCAACCTCTGCCAATGTCTCAAAAGTCCTCCTCCGGTGTCCTCCTTGCTTTGATCCAAGGTTAGACCTCTTCTTATCAGCAACTCCAGTTTGGGGGAAAGTAAGACTCCCAGGCATATGGCTAGATGTCCCTCCAAATCTCAACTGAACAGCACCCCTGGAGTCTGTGCCCTGAACCTCCCTGACTTCGCTAGTCCTCTCCTCTCAGAATGTGCAGTCCCGGAGTAGCTATCCTGGGCTGCCCCCACTCGTGCCCACCAGCTCCAGGCCCTGCTGTCTGTGTCAATAGCTTCTTGTCAGCCCCCCAGGTTCTGCCTCAGGAACATCAGCTCAAGGACTCCATCCTGCCATCACTGAGGTATGGGGAGGAGACGGACCATTAACTCTGACATCAGCATTGGGTTTGCGTGCCAGGTCGGCACTTCCCAGTTTGTGACCTGCTCTGACATCAATTCCCAGGAACTCATTCATCCACCTACCCAGTAAAACAACAGCAACATTTTTCAGAACACCTACTGGGTGTCAGGCCTACTAGGTACTAACCACTGGGATGCAACAGTGAAAAGGACAGAATCTCTGCCCTCAAGGAACTCACTGTCCTGGTCTCAGGAGACACTAGCCATGAGAATAATAGTAATAGAAGGTGACCAAGGTTACGATGTTGGGGTCCCCTCTGTTCTGTGATTACTGAGCTCCTAACAATGTCCAGCTCTCAAGTATTACATTATAAAACACAGCAAAGAGTGAGGGTAGAGAATTATGGACTTGCAATAAAAACCCATTTTTCCTGCAAAAATTTCAACCAGAGAGATGTTTTTTAAATTGCTGTGGGTGTATTTGGCTATCACAAGCTAAGATAATCAGCTGCTCCAAATGGACAAAACAGACGTGAACACCACAGAGCCCATTCTAAACAGCACAGAAGCCAAAGTCGAGTTTCTCGAACACCTAGATATGGTGTGTTCTCAGTTTTAAGATGATATGATTGATGAAATGCAAACAATTGCGTAATAGTTTTGCAGGAAGAAATAAAGAAGACACAAAACTGCATTAAGTTGCCCATGGATAGTGATGAGCACTGCACCATTAACATATGGAAAAGCAGAAAGCTCGAAGTTCCAGAAACTCAGTCAGCAGCCCACTCCTGGCCACCTGAGGCCTGTGGCACAGCCAGCCACATGCCAGCACAGCACAATCCACCCCTGCATCACAGGTGGCACTTCCTCCCTTCCTCTCATAGCCCCAGCTCCCACCTCTGGTCCTGCCATCACCAAGAGCCAGTTGCAGGTGCTAATGAAACTGTTCTGTCCCACGGGAGTCCTAGCACGAGGAGTCCTCGACCTGGCCTGCAGCAGTGGGTGACACATGGCTTAGAAGAAGTGATGGTAAGAGAGAAATATGTAGGCAATAAGCAGAAAGGATTGGTTGCTGAGAGGCTGTGGAGAGAAAAGGGGCCAGGAGAGTCAGGGGAGGGCCCAGGTTTCTGGCCAATGACTGAGACATGGGCCCCAGAAGAGAAATGAGTGTCAGGGGGCAGGCCACCCCCAAGGGCTGGATCCACTGGTTGTTGTTCAGTTGCTCAGTCGTGTCTGACTCTTTGTGACCCCATGGACTGTCACCCACCAGGCTCCTCTGTCCCTGGGATTCTCCAGGCAAGAAGACTAGAGTGGGTTACCATTCCCTTCTCCAGGAGATTTCCCCGAACTAGGGATTGAACTCATGTCTCCTCTGTCTCCTGCATTAGCAGGCAGATTCTTTACCACTGAGCCACCAGGGAAGCACAGATCCACCTGCTTTCCGCTTTCCTGTGAGGCCAACTCTGCAGTGTTTGGAGATGGGACCAGGGAAGCTCACAGGAGCTGGGTTAAGCTTGCCACATCCCATCCCTCAGAGGTCAGCTCCAGGGTGGCTTTCCCAGGTCAGAGATGAGTCCTTTCTCAGGACTTCCCTGTCAGTTCCACGGTTAAGACTCCACCTTCCACTGCAGGGGGTGGGGGGGGGGCGCAGGTTCAATCCTTAGTTGGGGAGCTAAGGTCCCACAAGCCCCAGGGTGTGGCCAAAAATTAAAAAGGAAAAAGAAACACACGCTCTCTCTCCTGAATACCAGTTCACGATCTGTAGCGGGCAGTTCACACAGGCAGCTGGCTGGGCCCTCAGCAGCCTGGCAAGCGGTGCCCCCGTACACCCCCCTCATCTGGGCAGGCCTGCAGTCCCACAGCTGGGGCGCACACCCGGTTCCCCTCTGCCTGTGCACTGGGGTCAAGGGAATTGCCTGCTTCGTAAGGTTGTGGTAGTGATAAGATCCTGTTCCTTGCATGTGAGTTTCACTGCTGCTGGTGGCTCTGTCTGCCTACGCCTTGGTCTCCCTGATACTGTTGCTATGGCCTGTCTGTTGGTTTCCTGTGAGTACTCTAACAAAATCATCATAAACTCGGTGGCTTTAAACAGAAGAAATGTATTCGTTTAGACAGAAATGTATGTATGTATGTATATATGTATGTATGTATGTATGTATATATATATATATGTATGTATCTCTCCTCTCACAGTTCTGGAGGCCAGGGTCTGGAGTACCCATGTCAGCAGCTCTGAAGACTCTAACAGCTGCCAGCACACCCAGCTTCCAGGGCACCCAGGTGTGCCTTAGCTTGTGGCTTGGTGACGCTCCTCTTTGCTTCTGTCCTCACAGAGCCTCCTTCCCTGTGTGTCTCAAATCTTCCTTTGCCTCTGTAAGAACCCTTGTTATTGGATATAGGCCCACTTGGATAATCCAGAATAGCTCTTCTCCAGATTCTTAACTTCATTACATCTGCAAAGACCCTTTTTTGAATCACACCACATTCACAGGTTCCAAGAGGATCCATCTTTTGGGAGGCCCACCGTTCAACACACTATAGTCTGAATGTTCAGATTTATAATCAACCCCAAGATCACATAGCCACCTTTTCCCCAGGCTGGGTGCCCAGAGCCACTCACAAAGCCAGGTGCCCATAGCCACAGGAGGCAAGACCACAGTTTGTATCAACTCTCCAGAACTCAAGAGGAAAGTGGCCCTGGAGATCAGGTCCCCAAGCTGTCACCAGCCTGGCAAGGGGAAGGGAGGCTGTTCCCCGAAGACCCTTCCCTGTGCCTGGCCCATGCTGGAGGCTGGGACAGTGTTAAATTAAGCTCCAGGTGTGTCCCAGACTTTGCTCAAGGGATGCTAACGGGCCCTGCCATCATCCTGAGGACCACAGAGACCAGCCAGCTGGAGGCACTGGGCCCTGACACCAAAGTCCTATGTTCCAGCCTTAACCACCACGTCTGTCACTTCAGGCCACTTCAAAGAGGTAAAATAGTAACAGTGAGCCTGATTTGAAGCTAACATGGTAAAAGAAGTAGAAGTGTTTAGCAACCTGCAAAGGGCCCTGCATGGGGCCTTCGTAGAGACACCAGCCACCCTCTCCCTGCGTGGCCTGGGAGCCGGCGGACTGATCTGACTGCCACACTAGATGTGACAGGCTGATGCCCCCACGCTGGGAAAGACAGGGACTGGTGAGGAAAGGAGGGCAGGGAGGGGCTGCTCTTTCAGAGCTCAGTCCCCCTCGCATACTTCCAAGAACACAGTGATGGAACAGAACCAGAGAAAGACCATGGCTTTCCCCAAAGGGGGGAAGGGACAACCCAGCGACCAATTTTGTTGATTAGCGGCAAGAAGGGGACCCTTTATTCCAGGCGTGTGTGTGCCTTTTAATTTCCTCTTGTGGGCTCCTGAGGAGGCCAGTAACCGTGCAATTGGTATTCCTGGCCAGCCTCAGCAGAGCCAGGCACTAGGTCGGAGAAGGCTCCAGGTGGCGTGGTGTGCCACCTGCCCTGCTGGTTTCCCAATTAACTGAGACCGAACAACCCGCCTTGGGTGGGGTGTGTGAAGGTGGCAGCCGAGACACTGAGCCCACCCCTGGGCTCAGGGGTGTCTCCTCCAGCCTTTCAGAGGTGGCAGGTCTGAATTGACCTCTAGCCTTTCCTGCTTTATGAGAAAGGAAAAAAAAAAAAAAAGCCTTACTATGGGTGACAAATGAACTTGGCTCCCTCAAGCAATTGAAGGCACAAAGTTGACCAAGCAGCCAATTAGGGGGTAATGATTTGCATCACAAGAAGACCCTTGGCTTCCTAAACGGAGTTCTCCTGAGGCTGCTAGAGAGGCTGCCCCTGAGGGGTTGGCAATTCAGTAGACAAAACAGTGATCTGTCCTGACGTCCTGACTCGTGCACAGCAGACTTGGTTGTGTAGAACCAGCGTCTGGACAGACTCTGGATCAGCTCCCAGCCCCAAGAGGTGTGTTATCACCAAGCCCTGGCAGTTTCTCAGATACAGAAAATGTGGTTCCTTCCCAACCTGGCACCTGGCTTGGGAAGTGAATGCTGGAGCCAGGTGCTTGGGCCCAGAAAGGGGGGGCTATTGGGGGAGAGGGGTGTGTGAGACCCAAGTCTCGGTTTCTCTGGGCCCCCAGCAAGTTGTGGGGCCTGTTCCCTCTCTGGGGACTTAGTGTCCAAGTGCATACAGCAAGGGAGGCTTGATGCGCTTCCTGTTTCTTCATTCCAGAAGCACCACTCTTGGGCTGGCGGGGTGACCCTGGAGATGCCCTTGACCTACCTATAAAATGGGGTATGGACATTGCCCTGAATTGTGCCCAGAATAATGGCAATGTTAAAAATGAAACATGTCTGTGAGGGTACTTTAGAAACCGTGCTGTTCACAGAGCAGCAGTGGCCTGAATCCCTGTACAAAGAGTATTTTCAAAGTCAGTTGCTTCCTCATCTGATGCCCAGGTGGTCTGAAGCCTGCTCAGTGGGTGCGTGTGCTCCAGGTGTGGAGTTATTCCAAGGATCAGCTTAGCAAGTGCTGCAACATCCCATTCTGAATGAACACACAAGTGAACTCTTTACCCTACAGTGGGACATTTTGAGGAAAGAAGATTCCCAAAATGCTATGTTTGCATTTCACACAGCTCAACTGGCCTCAAGCTTGGAATCCAGTATGAGCTTATGTAAATGCCTAGGAACTGCCCACTAGAAAAATAATTTTGACATAGAATGAATTTTTCGAACTTGTCCAGGGTCTGTGAGGGGAGGGGGTAAGGGCAGGGTGCAAGTAGTCCCTGTGGAACTTGGTACAAGCCGTGCTCTTTGCCCTATCCCATCCCTACCCCAGCCATTGCTCACATTAAGAAGTTTGTACACATAGTAAGGATTCGAAGTGGTTTAAATGTTCTAAAATTCAAGCTCCAACCAGAGAATTGTTCTCAGAGCTAGGAAGTTTGAGGCACTTGGACCAGGACAGGAGGCAGAAGAGGAAGGAACCAGAAAGACAGGGAGAGAGAGGCTCAGAGGAAAGTAGGTGGGAGGGGAGAGAAGGGAATGAACAAATGGCAACATTTCCTGGTGTGTTTAAGTTTCACATCCCAAAGCACCAGGCAGCAGGCAATCGTTATATTACCTACTGGGATCCCAGGCAGGGACCTCTGGGCAGGGAGGATGTGGAATTTATTCCTTCCCACTCCAGCCAGACCTGCTTGCTGCTGTTCGGATGCAAAAGATGATGGAAGAGCCTCTGAAAAGTGTCAAGGGTTTGTGCTTGGCAGCTCTTCATTGCCTCTCACTCTTTTAGACTCAGAGGTGAACTCTCCCCTCAACTCCCCTCCTGGATTGTACTTACCTCAGTGCCAGGAGCCTGGAGTTAGACAGAGGCTGCCTTGAGTCCTCCAGGACACTGAGGTCTCAGGGAAGGAGGCAATGAAAGAATCCAAATGTCACTACTCCAGTCTTGGTCAGCAGGTCCTTCATCTGGTCAGTGATGGAACTTTCCTGGCCTCTCTGGCCAAGGACAAGGTGCAGCCTCCGTGTTCCCAGGCCCTTCCTTGAAGCCATCAGGTAAGTTACCTGATGATGAACCTCAACTAAGGGACTTTGTACCCTGGCCTCCCAGCAGCTTCCTGCTCCCGAGGCATAATTTTCTTTTCCTGAAGTCTTCCCATCCTCCAGCTGCACCCCCACCCCACCCCCCAGCCATGCAGGCTCTGAAGAGACTTCCGCTTCTGTCTGGGTGACACGAAGACTGGCTTCTGCCCCAGTTTTGCCACTTAGTCACCTGCATTATTTTCCCCTTGCTGTTGTAACAAATCACCACAACTCTCGCAGTTAAATATCTCAATTTACTGTAACACTTTTGGAAGGTGCAAGTGCAAAGTCACTTTCATTTGGATAAAGTCAAGGTAACAGCCAGGCTGGTTGCTTTTACAAACTGAGGGAAGAATCCCTGATGGCTCAGACAGTAAAAAATCTGCCTGCAATGTGGGAGACCTGGCTTCAATCCCTGGGTTGGTAAGATCCTCTGGAGAAGGAAATGGCAATCCACTCCAGTATTCCTGCCTGGAGAATCCCAAGGACAGAGGAGCCTGGTGGGCTACAGTCCATGTGGTCACAAAGAGTCAGACATGACTGAGGTGACTTAGCACACATCCATGAGAGAAGAATCTCTTCCCTGGCCCTTTCCAGCTTCTGGTGGATGCCTGCATTCCTTGGCTCGTGACCTCTTCCTCCATCCTCAAAAGGCATCCATCCAGTCTCTGCTTCCAACATCACATTGCCTCCTCCTCTTCTGTACATATCAAGTCTTCCGCTGCTTCTATTTTTCTTATAAGGACATTTGTGTTTGTATTTAGGGCCCATTCAGAAAATCCAAGATAATCTCTCCTCCTTGAGATCCCTAATTTAATCACATTTGCAAGGTCCCTTTTCATAGGTTCCAGTGACTAGCACATGAACATCTTGGGGCCAGGATTCAGCCTTCCACGTCAGGTATGGGTCTTTGAGCAACTAAGTTGCCTCCCTTCTCTGAAGCTTAATTTCCTTCTTTGTATAGAAGACATGAGGTTCCTCCTCATCATCACTTGGGCTTAATAGGAGGTTCCAGGGAGAAAGTAGATGTCATGGCTTTTTGTAAACTGTCCTTAGGCTTGTTCTTGCTGCCCTACCCATGAAGCTGAGGTCCCCTCAGGTTAGTCACCCACAGGCCAGGAACTCTGCCTCCAGAACCCTCTCCCAGCATATCTTGATAAACACTCTGGAAGTTGAAATTGTTCCTAAACCGTCTGACTCTAGACACCCTGTCCCAGTGAATGACAGTGGAGAATGGAAGGTGCTTGGTGGGCGGCAGCCATGGTGGCACTGATGCCACATTCCAATTGGCTAAAATTTTCCTTCCCAGCCTGCTTTGTTCCAGTTCCAATGAGGTCCCCGCATGTAGAAATAGGCTCCTGAGCACACTGCTGGGCACAGAGGAAGTGGCACATGGACATTTTTCTCCGTGTAGCAGCTACTGCAGTCTGTGCTTGTCAGCTTTTCACTGCCTCTGGAACCATCCTTTCCTTCCTCCTCTGTGACATGCCATCAGGTCATAGGCAGCAGCAGGAGCATGAACCCCGCGGCAGTGTTGCCATCCCCGCCCTCTCCCAGTGGCATCCACACTCAGTGTGGGGGACCAGGGCCTGTTCTCAGCCTCAGCTGACCAGGCTGCCTGAGGACAGGTCACAGTTTGTCCAGCAGCTGATAGGAGGTAGGCAAGGGACAGCAAAGACTCTGAATGGAGAGCCTGGCAAAACCTCCTAGGTGCATGGCCACAGCTGGCTCTGGGCCTGGCCGAGAGCATGAAGATTACCTGCAAGCTTTCAGGGGGCAATAGGTGTTTCTTTACCCTAAACCCAGGAAAATCACAACCACTACACCTGGGCAGGATTGGGGGGAGGGGAAGTGCTGCTAAGCCAGTGAGAAACTGAGAACGGAAAGACCCTTTCTGAACATGGCCACCTCCTCTCCCCCAGTATTGCTAGTGTGGAGACAGGATCCACGGGGAGCAGTGATGGGTTAGGACGAAACTGCTGGGGGTAACTTGGCCGTTATTCCCCAACACAGCCAGGCTGGCAGCTTTCATTCTGGGTGCTGCCTTTCCTAGTCTGGGCCCATGGCCTCTTCCCAGGGGCCCAGACAGCTTTGGAGTGCATCACGGTTTCCGAGGGGCTTTCTGCAAACATCTCTGCTTGCTGGGATGTCCTACAGCCTCTAAAAGGTACAAGGCACTGACATCTTGTAGACCGAGAGACAGAGCCAGGGGAGATTGACTCGCCTGGATCACACACACGTGGACCTGCCAGCAGACTCCCAGCCTTTGTATGATAATCCAGTGCGTGATGAAATCCTCTACTGTCTGTCTGAATGCAAGAGCTGCCCGGCAGCGCAGGCTGAAGCACATCGACTTGTTCTGCTTGTGCATTCTGAGTGCCAGTCCACAGTGTCCTCATTCCACTTGAGGCATCGATGTGCCAGACGACCTTGATGTATGAATCAGTCGTGGTGGTTCTCTTACAGGAAATTGAAGATACTTTTGCGAACTGGTTTGCCAGTTTCTATTGCTTTTTGGCTTCTTTGGGATTTTGTATGAACTGTATAAGGCAACTTGGCACCGGTTACTGACCCCAGGTTGATGGGTGGATACGGGTAAGGATTCTGGGAACAAAAGAACTTGTTTCTCTCAGGAGTTTGGGGGGGTGGGGATGTTGCCACCTCCTGACAAAAGCTGTAGCATCAGTGTGTGTACACCTTAAGCAGAACAGGACACCCAGCCCTGCACTTGATCTGGAGTATGTCTGGGGGACGTGGCTTCATACAGAGGGGCCCAGGGGCCCCTGAGACCCTTTCTGGGGCCCACAAGGTCAAAACCTCTTTCACAATAATGTCAACAATAAGACCAAGGACTTCCCTGTGGTCCAGGGGCTAAGATTCCAGTGCAGAGGCCCAGATTCAGTCCCTGGTCAGGAAACTAGATCCCACATGCCACAACTAAGAGTTCTCAGGCCACAACTAAAGATTCCACATGCTGCACCTAAGACCCAGCGCAGCCAAATAAATAAATGTTTAAAGCAAAATAAAAAGAAGTGAAAACAATAAGATCAAGATGTGTTTGCCTTTGTTCTCCTCTCACAGTTGAATGGTGAATTTTTCTAGAGACAGCAGGACACGTAATATCACAACAGCTTGAACTCAGAAGCAGATACCAGAATCCAGCTGTCTTCTATTAAGCTTGACATTAAAGTGGTTTGCAAAACTGTAAAACAATGACACTCTTCTCACTAATCACTTTTGTTCTGGAAAATATAGTTATTTAATAGGTTTATTAGTGTTATTTTTAAATGAATTAATAAATTAATGTTTGAAAGCTTTCTCAGTTTAAATTCCTAAAACTGTACATTTCAGTAGACAGAAAATGTCTATAGAACCAAGAGCTCTTTCGGGGTCCTTGATAATTTGCTAAGAGAGTAAAGGGACTGCAAGACCAGAAACATGAGAATGGCTGTCCCGGAAGTCGGGAGACCGTCTGATTGGACATTTGGGGACACTGTGGGACAGGAAATAGCCCAAGGTCACTCAGCGATTTCTTGGCAGAAATAGGTCTTCTGAGAGCCAAAGCCTTGATTTCTAGGGACTTTTTGTCAAAAGCTTCAGTGACTGGACTCAGGGGCACAGAGTGAAATGAATCCATGATGCCACACTTCCCCCAGCTACCAAATCCTGGCACCTCCAGTGCCTCTCAGCTTTTTTACCCACCAGGGGATTTTACCTACCTACCACCTTGAAGAATTACTATAATGAAAAGAAGCTCACACAGATCAGGCAATGAGTCAGTGACCCAGCAGAACCAGGATGTGGGCTTCCAAACTCCCTGTCAGCTGCTATTGTATAGACCAGGAGAAAAACCCTCTGTGGGCCAACAAAGAGTATTCAAACTGGCCAGGCCTTGTCATTAAACTCTGCAGACTCTTGAAAAAGCTTATTTCCCTTCCAACAGCCCTGTCCCCAACTCTGTCCACAAGAGACTCCCATCCCATCTTACAATACCTCACTGTTCTGAACCCCTCCTGTGTCTCAGGGTGGGAGTTTTATCAAAGGCCTGCACCTACACAGATGATCTCATGGTACTAAGAGTGTCTCAAATCTGTAGACACCAGGTAGTTCCCTTAAATGCCTCTGTTTTTTCATCAGTTTTCAAGCCACCACCATGTAACCTGTATGTACAGGTTGTTCAAAAGTGCTGTCTCTGTGCTCTGGGGACCCTTCCATCAAACCCCATTTGATTTTAATAGCTCCAATGCCCTTCTGTTATTCTAGACATCAGACTATCCGAGTTGCAGAATTGACAAGCATTTTCTCTATGAATTGTTAGTGAAAGATGACAGGGGAGGGGCTGTAAGTTCGGTACCACTGATGGTCCCTGTTAGTAATGAGACTCCAGCCATGTACTCATTAAACACTGGCTTTTAAACAAGTTTGACATTGGAGCATCCTTGCTGGCACTCTTCCAGCCCATTTGCAAGTTGCAAAAGGAGCTGCTGAATCTTGTTTTTCGATATGCTTCTATGGCCTCCCAGCCTGGAGTTTTCAATTTCCCAGTCTTGGGTCAGGAGGAGCTCAGCATTGCTCCAAGGAGGGGAAGTGGTATGCAGGAGGGGAAAGGAAAAGCACATTCTGGAGGAGGAGGGACCCAAAAGCTCTACTCCCCCTGACATGTATCATTAACTATTAATTGAGAATCATTCTTTTTGTGGATTTGTCAGAATTGCCTTCTACAACTGGCTTTCTCAATGCTGTGCTAATTATCCATATGTTCTCAGAGGCAATTTGTGAATGCTAATCATTTATTTCCAGTTTACATAATCACAGAGGGCTGTCGATAACACAGAAATGCTTTAGAGTCAATGCATTAGCATTTGCCTCCAGATCATTTTCTGCTCTGACTTGACAAGTCCATTCCTATCATAAATAAAAAGCTTTTGCAACCCTGAAACAAGCAGGGAAACTGGCTGCACCTCTGCAAGGGTTATCTATCTCATGTGATAGCTCTAGTTAGGTGCTCTCTTATGCTTAGAGGTTTCTTTTTCTTCTATTTAAAAGCCAAAATAGATACAGCTTCCAAAGCTGACAGAAGAAGAAACAGAAATTTTGAGTAGTCCAATTGAAAGAAATTGATTAGTTCAAAATAATCCCATGAAGAATCCCCAGGCCTGAACTGATTCACTTGTGAATCCTTGCAAACCTTTAAGAAAGAAGTAACATCGACCTTACGTAAGTTTTTGCAGAGTAGAAGAAAATTTCATTTTTTTGTTTTATGGTTGAGTAATTTTGATGTCTTGCTTGGGAAGATCGCTTGGAGAAGGAAATGGCAACCCACTCCAGTATTCTGGCCTGGAAAATCTCATGGGCAGAGGAGCCTAGTGAGCTACAGTTCATGGGGTTGCAAAGAGTTGGACACGACTGAACATACACACACATCAATAAATATTACATGTATATATATATATATATATGTACTTGTTCTACTCTGCAAAAAACTTATGTAAGGTCAATGTTACTTCTTTCTTAAAGGTTTGCAAGGATTCACAAGTGAATCAATGCAGGCCTGGGGATTCTTCATTCCCAAACCTAACAAGGATATTGCAAGAAAGGAGCACTATAGGCCAATTTCTCTCATGAACATAGGTTCACAAAAAAACAAAACAAAGCCAGTCACATCCTATATATATATATACATGTAATATTTATTGATGTGTGTGTATGTTCAGTCGTGTCCAACTCTTTGCAACCCCATGAACTGTAGCTCACTAGGCTCCTCTGCCCATGAGATTTTCCAGGCCAGAATACTGGAGTGGGTTGCCATTTCCTTCTCCAAGCAATCTTCCCAAGCAAGACATCAAAATTACTCAGCCATAAAACAAAAAAATGAAATTTTGCCATTTGCAGCCACATGGAGGATATTATACTAAGTGAAGTAAGTCAAACAGAGAAAGACAAATACCACATCAGTTCAGTTCAGTTCAGTTCACTTCAGTCGCTCAGTCGTGTCTGACTCTTTGTGACCCCATTAATCGCAGCACGCCGGGCCTCCCTGTCCATCACCAGCTCCCAGAGCTTGCTCAAACTTATGTCCATCAAGTCAGTGATGCTATCCAACCATCTCATCCTCTGTCATCCCCTTCTCCTCCTGCCTTCAATCTTTCCCAGCATCAGGGTCTTTTTCAATGAGTCAGTTCTTTGCATCAGGTGGCTAAAGTACTGGAACTTCAGCATCAGTCCTTCCAATGAATATTCAGGACTGATTTCCTTTAGGATTGACTGGTTGGATCTCCTTGCAGTGCAAGGGATGCTCAAGAGTCTTCTCCAACACCACAGTTCGAAAGCATCAATTCTTCAGAGCTCAGCCTTCTTTATGGTCCAACTCTCACATCTATACATGACTACTGGAAAAAACCATAGCTTTGACTAGACGGACCTTTGTTGACAAAGTAATGTCTCTGCCTTTTAATATACTGTCTATGTTGGTCATAGCTTTTCTCCCGAGGAGCAAGCGTCTTTTAATTTCATGGCTACAGTCAACATCCACAGTGATTTTGGAGCCCAAGAAAATAAAGTCTGTCACTGTTTCTATTGTTTCCTCATCTATTTGCCGTGAAGTGATGGGACCACATGCCATGATCTTTGTTTTCTGAATGTTGAGTTTAAGCCAGGTTTTTCACTCTCCTCTTTCACTTTCATCAAGAGGTTCTTTAGTTCCTCTTCACTTTCTGCCATAAGGGTGGTGTCATCTGCAAATCTGAGGTTATTGATATTTCTCCCAGCAATCTTGATTACAGCTTGTGCTTCATCCAGCCTGGCATTTTGCATGATGCATATAATTTAAATAATCAGGGTAACAATATGCAGCCTTGATGGACTCCTTTCCCAGTTTGGAACCAGTCCGTTGTTCCATGTCCGGTTCTAAATGTTGCTTCTTGACTTGATTTCTCAGGAGGCAGGTAAGGTGGTCTGGTATTTCCATCTCTTTAAGAATTTTCCACAGTTTGTCATGATCCACACAGTCAAAGGTTTTGGGGTAGTCAACGAAGCAGAAGTTGATATTTTTCTAGAACTCTCTTGCTTTTTCTATGATCAAGATACCAAGTCTATATATAAAAACCAGTTACATTTTATATGTCAGCAACAATTAAATAGAAATGAAAGTTAGAAAATAAACCATTTATAATATCAAAACATCAAATACCTAGAAATAAATGAAAAATGTGTAAAATTTCTACACTGAAGACAAGAAAACATTGAGACAAATTAAGATTAAATTAAAAAGGAGAATATGCCATTACTCATGGATTTGGTAGGCCAAATACCATAAATATGTTCATCTTCCTTATATTAATGCATGGATTCACCACAATCCCAATGAAAATCCAAACAGGCTTTAAAAAACTTTTTTCCACTGCTAGATAGCTGGATATCAAGAATGTTGCAATAAATCAGACAATGTGATTAATACTGATGCAAGGGCAGTAAAAATAAACTTTAAAATGTAATAGTATAATAAGGCTAGAAACAAAGCCACATATATATCATTACCTGATTTATTAAAAAGATTGCCTCTTCAATAAATTAGTAAGGGTAAATTGAATATCATGGAAAAACCACACTGAGACTCTCACTTCATGTCATAGGTCAAGTTGAAAAAGATAATGTGTATATATATATATATATATATATATATATATATATACCCTTTTATTTAAATTGATATATACATATTTTAGGAGAACATCTTTATGTATTTAGGAAAAGACAGCTTAAATGAAACACTAAGTGCACTAGCCACATTAAAAATATGATTAGACTACAGTAAAATAAACAACTTTATTTTTTAAAAAAGCAATGAAAGTGTAAAAAGGCCAGCCTCAGAGAGTGGAGAAGATATTTGCTATATACATCTACTCAGCCCATGTGCCACATTTTCTATTGATATCTGTCTTTTCCTATCGATTTGTAGAAATTCTTTAAATGTTATATATTCTGGATAGTTTTTTGGGATATATGTCCAAAATATAAATCCAAAGAACTGTCTTGAATATGTGAAGAATTCTTACAATCAACAAGAAAAAGACAGTAGAAAATTTGGCAGAGGACCTGAGTAAACACTTCACCAAAGAGGCCATCCAAATGCCAAAGGATGTTCAACCTCAGGTGTCATCAGAAAAATGCAAGTAACAACTACCATACAATACCACTACTGTAGTGTGCTCTGTGGTGTGCTTCCCAGATTTCCCCTTCAGGATTGAAGCATCCAACTCTCTGCTTGCTGAGGGTGCTGACAGCCCACAGCTGAGTTCCCCCTCCTGCTGATTGTCCTTAACTGGAAAGAGCCACCTACCCTGAAGCCACCTCCTCTCCCTGGCAAAGCCTGCATCTAATGACTGGTTGAAAGGAGGTACAAAATCTCAGTACCCAGCCCTAATTTGGAACAGTTCTGAAGGATCGCTCCAGCTCCAGAGTTCTCCACGGGATTAGCTGAGGTCTTTGGTGTGACTGCATCTCAATCTAACCTTTCCCCCTGCCTAATCCTGTTTCCTCCACTCCCTCATAGATACTGCTCCTGAAAGAGCACCTTAACAAACTTCCTGCACACTAACATGTATCTTAGAGTCTGTTTCCAGAGAAATAAAACCTAGGACAACTACACACACAGCAGAATGGCTAAAATGGAAAAGACAGATAATACAGTGCGTTGATGAGAATGTGGACTGACCACAAGTCTTTTTAAAGCAATTTTTAAAGTAATTTTAGTTAATTAATTAATTAATTTATATATTGGTCACCCTGTGCAGTATGTGGGATCTTAGTTCCCTAATCAGGGATCAAACCCACATGCACCCCCTGCAGCCAAAGCGTGGAGTTTTAACCACTGGACCACCAGGGAAGTCCCCAACCGCAAGTCTTAGAGACAGATGTAGACCAACCAAACTGCATATGTACTGCTGGTGACATATAAATTCTGCAGCCACATTGGAGAATGGCAGTCTGGCAGTATCTCCTACAGTGAAACACACATACATGATACATCTATTCCACTACCAAGTATTCTAAGTTGCAGAAACACATGTATATGTTCACAAGCAGACATGAGCATAAATGGGCATAATGGCATTGTTCATATTGTGCAAACTGGAAACAACCCAAATATTCATCAAGTGTACAGTGGGTAAATTAATTGTGCCATGTGCATACTTGCATGCTAAGTCGCTTCTGTCATGTCCTACTCTTTGCAACCCTATGGACAGTAGCCTGTAGCTCCTCTGTCCATGGGATTCTCCAGGCAAGAATACTGGAGTGGGTTGCCATGCCATCCTCCAGGAATTATGCCATGTTCATATACCAAATTTATAAACACAATGTGGAGTAAAAGAGAAAAACTAGATGTGAAAAAAGCAAGTTCTCTATGAGTCCATTAAAATAAATTACATATACAAGAAAACACTGGTAGAACTCACGACACTGGTTACCATTGGTTGGGGGATTAGCGACCACTGGAGGCAATATGGTGGTTTGGGGGAAGCCTTAACGTCCTGTTTCTTGACTTGGGTTCTGGTTGCGCAAGTGCATTTACATTGTAAAATGAACCTAGTTGTACATAAATGATCCGGGTACTTTTCTGCATGTAATACTTCAAAAAAACAACATTGAAAAAATGAAAGGACATGCGTGAACAGATGCATCCAGAAACTAGCAAATGTTCAGGCTCCCTGCTCTAAGTACCCTGATTCCTGAGATTTGGGCTGGGCTTTGCAAGCAGGATAGTCTGACTGGTTGGGGGGTGGGAGAAGCACTGGATCCTAATCGGAGATTTTATAGTCACCTGCCTTGGCCTATTGATGGGCAATGCGGGGGTGGGTTTGTCATCACTGTGCGGGTGGCAGCTTGGGAGGAGTGATGATTCTCCATGATGAGTCAATGGAGATACTGTACAGGCAGGGCATTTGCTGCTGATGAAAATAAAAAGCCTTCTTCCCTGTCTGTTGCAAAGGTTCAGCAGGTACACTCTTTGATAAATGGTCACAGTAATGAAATTTACACTCTTTAATCACAAGGGCTATAACTTAATTAAAAACACATTGAGGATTGATTTGGGTTGGAGAGCTTTCCCGTTTCCTAGGCTTTATTAAATTTTGTGTTTCTTTGCTCAGCCTCATCTGACAGGCTCAAGTGTGGAAGTCAGTGGCTGAGGAGTTGTCACCGTCCTGATGGGATGCATCCAGTTTGGGGTTCTGGGCAGACCAGAGTGAAGGGGGATGGAGCCAGGGGCCCCAGAAAAGGGGATCCAGGCCTGCAACCTCTCACTGCCTTTGCCTGCGGCACTTTCCAGGCAACCTAGAAGTCAGAGTTTGTGCGATTCTGAGTTAGAGGCAGGATTCTCTTCGAGCTCACTAACTGGGGTCCCTCAAGAGATATCTGATGTCAGGGAAGCTGATTTAATGTTCAAAGCCAACTTGTGAGATAGGAACTGCCACTGTTACCATTTTCTACATGTGGAAACAGAAGAAGAAAGAAGGTTAGTGACTTGTCCAGTGCCCGTGCAGTCAGCATCCTACAGCCCTCTGAAACAAATGCAGTCCCTACACACACACATGAACTGCCTTTGCATCTGCACCTGAGCAAATAGTGTTAGATACAGATACACATCCACACGCCCATCTCCACTCTCAACATACACATACCTATACACAAATGTACACGTGTGCATGCACACCCACACATGTGCAGATACACTCAGATATAGACACACATCTACACACTCAACTGTACTCCAACACATATGCATGCATTCACACATATTGATATACATACAGTTCAGTTCAGTTCAGTCACTCAGTCATGTCCGACTCTTTGCGACTCCGTGGACTGCAGCACACCAGGCCTCCCTGTCCATTGCCAACTCCCAGAGTTTACCCAAACTCATGTCCATTGAGCCGGTGATACCATTCAACCATCTCATCCTCTGTCATCCCCTTCTTCTCCCACCTTCAATCTTTCCCAGCATCAGGGTCTTTTCAGTCAGCTCTTCACATCCACACACAGATATGCACACACACCCACGATAAACATACATGTGCAGATACACCTGGATTTGGAGACACACCTATACACTGCACTACACTCCCAACACACATGCATACATGCATGAACAGAAAAAATATACATATCCTTGTACACCTAGTCAGATACATCCACATACCAGTAGTCATAGACCTGGATACAAGCACACAGTCACAAACTCATACATATGAACACCCTCACACACAGCCCCATGTACACCCCACAGCCACACTTGTGCAGATACACCAAGTCATAGATAAACATCTACGGATCTATCCACATTCACATCCCCCACACACAGAGGGACAGAACATCAACACCTGTGTTGATACATTCAACTCTATGAATACACACACTGCTGCTGCTGCTGCTGCTACTGCTGCTAAGTCGCTTCAGTCGTGTCCAACTCTGTGCAACCCCATAGACAGCAGCCCACCAGGCTCCCCCGTCCCTGGGATTCTCCAGGCAAGAACACTGGAGTGGGTTGCCATTTCCTTCTCCAATGCATGAAAGTGAAAAGTGAAAGTGAAGTCACTCAGTCATGTCCGACTCTTTGCAACCCCATGGACTGCAACCCACCAGGCTCCTCCACCCATGAGATTTTCCAGGCAAGAGTACTGGAGTGGGGTGCCATTGCCTTCCCCGGAATACACACACAGACACATACATATCTACGTCCAACACACACATGATACATGATATGTGATCTGTGTTCAATACACTCCATACCCACATCCAGGAAGACATCCTTGATATAGACACACATTCATATACCCATACACACCCACACATGCATCCACACAGACATGAACACACACACATACATAAAGACACATATACATGCACATACGCACATACATGACAATGCACTCAAAAATAAACATATATTCACACACCCAGACACACACAAATAGTGAACACTACACACTCATGGATGTGAGAGTTACCATAAAGAAAGCTGAGCACCAAAGAATTGATGCTTTTGAACTGTGGTGTTGGAGAAGGCTCTTGAGAGTCCCTTGGACTGCAAGGAGATCAAACCAGTTCATCCTAAAGGAAATCACTCTTGATATTCATTGGAAGGACTGATGCTAAAGCTGAAATGCCAATACTTTGGCCACCTGATGCAAAGAACGGACTTATTGGAAAAGACCCTGTTGCTGGGAAAGATTGAAGGCAGGAGGAGAAGGGGATGACAGAGGATGAGATGGTTGGATGCCATCACCAACTCAGTGGCCATGAGTTTGAGTAAACTCTGGGAGTTGGCAATGGACAGGGAGGCCTGGCATGCTGCAGTCCATGGGGTTGCAAAGAGTTGGACATGACTGAGCAACTGAACTAAACTGAACATGAGCAGTGTAAACACCCATTCACTCCCATGGGTCGTCTGTTAATGCCAAGTACACCAAGCACTCTCTAGAATCTGGGGCTGAAAAACAATGTTGAGAAACTGGATTTAAGTAGCATGACCCTCCCGCCTCCTCCCTGAGAAATCAGTGGTGTCAGTGGCCTCCTAGGATCCCCAGGCCCCCACCACAGCAGCACACCTTCTGCTTTCTCAGAAGGACCCAGGCCACCATGACCCAGCGCCCCGAGATCACTCATAGATCAACAACGGCAGTGAGGAGACTGGAAAAGGATGACAGGGCTACAGGCAGAGTGCTCTGCAGCCTGGCCAGGGAGCCAGCCCTCCATCTGGGCTGTTGGAAGTAAGCAAAGCATGTGGAGGATCCCACTGCTGCCTCATAGAGCGAGGTAGAAGGTGTGCAGTTTGGCAGCGGTGTGGGCAGAGTGGAAGTTGGCACAGCCATCCAGGTAGGGGCAGGGGTGCTGAGGCCAGAGTAGGGGGAGAGGCCATGGAGCCCTACAGGCTGAAGGAGGGTCTGGCCACACCCAGTCATGGGTTGGATAGAGGCATGAGGGAGAGGGAGGTGTGACATCCAGATTCTTGGGGTGGGGGATGGCTGTCAGGGTGGGCAGGGGCTGGCCAGGCAGGCCCCGCTGGTGTGGGAGGGGGCTGGAGTGGGGACTTTGTCTGGGGGCCATGAGGAGCCATTGAAGAGTTGGCCGCTGAAGAAGGACTTGGTTGCACGTGTGAGCATCAGACCACATGGACCACATAGATGATACAGAGAGGCAGGCAGGGCTCCCAGGAACAATGTGTACCAGCTTGAGGGTGGAACTGGGCTATCAGACCAGAGCTCCCTGCCCAGCACCTCTACTGGGAGGCCAGATGTCCGAAATCAAAGCATCAGTAGGGCCCACTCTAAACACCTCATCTTAACTTATCCCCTCTGGAAAGACCTTATTTCCAAATGAGGTCACATTTGGGCAATTAGGACTTTCACATCTCTGCGTGCATGCTCAGTTGCTTCAGTCATATCTAACTCTTTGGGAACCCATGGACTGTAGCTCGCCAGGCTCCTCTGTCCATGGGATTCTCCAGGCAAGAATACTGGACTGGGTTGCCATTTCCTCCTCCAGGGGATCTTCCTGACGCAGGAATCGAAACCATGTCTCCTGCATCTTCTGCATTGTGGGTGAATTATTTACCCACTGAGCCTCAGGGGAAGCCCCTGACATCTTTAGCAGGGGGAGAGGAGGAACGCAATTCTAACCATAACACTTGTCTAGGCTCAGCTGTGAACAGCAGCTTGCGGGACCCCTCCTGGGTTAGGGTAACAGGAGAGGAAGATAATCAACCTGCTGGATCCAGACTGGGCCGGGGAAAGAAGGGTGCCCAGGTTCAGGGAGCAGTGAGCCACCTGGGACAGACCTCAATCTGAAGCCTGGGCCACAGGGAAGGGAAGGCCTCCCATAGGAGAGAGTTGCTGGAGAGTAGAGGCTGCAGGGTGTCTGGGGAGAAGCCTGCAGGGTCTGGCCTCGTGGAGACGTGACCCAACAGCAGGAAGGGTTGATGAGTGGCAGCAAGGTGTTTGTGAGGAGCAGAAGAGACGAAGCCTTACCGTCTCCCAGCTCTGGGGCCTGCATGATACGCTGACACCCTTGCCCTGGGTCTTTCCAGAAGGGAATCAGGGCACTTGTGCTAGGAATGGGCATTTTTAGGCCAGTGCCCTAAAGGCTGCAGCAGAGAGAAGCCCAGGTTGTAAGAGAACAGAGGCTGGCTTGACAGAGTGTGCACATGGATCTGTGTATGGGTGTTTGTGTGTGTGTGTGTGTGCAGAGTACATCATGAGAAACGCTGGGCTGGATGAAGCACAAGTTGGAATCAAGATTGCCAGGAGAAATATCAACAACCTCAGATATGCAGATGACACCACCCTTATGGCAGAAAGTGAAGAGGAACTAAAAAGCCTCTTGATGAAAGTGAAAGAGAAGAGTGAAAAGTTGGCTTAAAGCTCAACATTCAGAAAACTAAGATCATGGCATATGGTCCCCTCACTTCATGGCAAATAGATGAGGAAACAGTGGAAACAGCGTCAGACTTTATTTGGGGGGGCTCCAAAATCACTGCAGATGGTAATTGCAGCCATGAAATTAAAAGATGCTTACTCCTTGGAAGGAAAGTTATGACCAACCTAGATAGCATATTCAAAAGCAGAGACATTACCTTGCCAGCAAAGCTCCGTCTAGTCAAGGCTATGGTTTTCCAGTAGTCATGTATGGATGTGAGAGTTTGACTGTGAAAAAAGCTGAGTGCCGAAGAATTGATGCTTTTGAACTCTGTTGTTGGAGAAGACTCTTGAGAGTCCCTTGGACTGCAAGGAGATCCACCCAGTCCATCCTAAAGGAAATCAGTCCTGAGTGTTCTTTGGAAGGAATGATGCTAAAGCTGAAACTCCAGTACTTTGGCCACCTCATCCGAAGAGTTGACTCATTGGAAAAGACTGATGCTGGGAGGGATTGGGGGCAGGAGGAAAAGGGGACAACAGAGGATGAGGTGGTTGGATGGCATCACCAACTTGATGGATGTGAGTTTGAGTGAACTCCAGGAGCTGGTGATGGACAGGGAGGCCTGGCGTGCTGCAATTCATGGGGTTGCAAAGAGTTGGCACAACTGAGCGACTGAACTGAACTGAACTGAACTGTGTGTGTGTGAAAGGGGCGTTTTTAGATTCCCGGGTCTGTATATCATGACATACAGGACCTTGTGTGGCTGCGAGTGTGTCTGTGCCCGCGTGCATGTGGAGTGGTGGTGAGGCCACAGGAGCTCAGGGAAAGTCCATCAGGTGAGCTGGTACCCGAGCTGCAGCTAAGCTTGGCTTTAAACCCCTCATAAAATATCAGGTAGCCTCCTGCATCATCCTTCAGCCACCTTAATCCCTCTGCACCTGTCCCAGGCCCATGCTCTCGTCCTTCAGGTGCATCAGCCCTTCAGGGTCCCCTGACCACCCGCAGGCTCAGTTGCTAAGCCTTCACAGGCCACATTTCACTTGAACACATGCTAAGAACTTATTTGTTGCCTGTCTTCTCACAATCCAGAAAGAGTCTGGCTGTTCAACTGTACATTCTTGTTGAGAAAAGAGATTACCTGGGTCCAGCACACCTGGGGTCCGGTGAGAAATGGCCAGTGGTGAGGCACAGCCAGAGGAGGCTCCAGGGCACCCCCAGTCCCCTGGCAGTGGGGGGCTGGCTGTCTCAGCGAAGTGAAGAAGATCCAGATCTGGGTGTAGACAGATAGCAGGAGTCCAAGAAACAGACCCCAGGCCTCCATCTTCTGCTCACCCCCAACCCTGGTATAGGAGGGGAGATGGGCTCCACCCTCTGGTAAAAGTCCTGTAAGTGTAGTGGTGAGGGCACGAGTGTCACGGGGCTAAGAGTGGGCAGCCTGCAGTAAGTGTCTTCTCGGGGGCCTCCCTCCAATCTTGGGACCTGGCTGTGTCTCTTTTTCCAGCCACAGGTGGGGATGTGAAGAAGAGTTGGGCCATCAAGCCTGGTGGGTGTTGGGAAGCCAGATGCCTTGAAGGCTGGAGAGCACTTTTGGAGAGCTCTTGGCCAACCCTGAGCTCCGTGCAGCTGGGAGTGGTTTGTACTGTTTGTAAAGAAGATGGCCGTGTTGGGAAAGTAAGCATGAAGCCCAAAGAAGCACATATTCCCACACCTATATATGCCTAGGCACACGGCCCCTTCTGCCTCTTTTGTCTTCCAGGTAGATGAATGCCCAGGTACCATCAGCATCTCTTAATCTCCTAAATTAAGGAGTCCCAGTGTCAGTTCCCATCTCCAAAATCTTTACATCTCAGTGGCATCTTCCTTTGTCCAGTGACACTAGAAAGCCCCTTGAGGTGCTCAGAAGGCCAGAGGGAGGCAGTTATTTTGGATCCTTGCTTTTTTGCCCATGTTGCATTTGGTACAATCATTTACCAGTGAGCTGACGAACTCGCGACTCCCCCATTGCACCTCTGTAAAAGATCACCTTGCTATCTCCATTTAAAACATTTCATCCACCTTCAAACTGTGTATGCTTGATCGAAATGCTTCATGTGGTTCTGGGTTCTGCCTGTGTGTATATAGATATGAATCTGTGTGTGCATGCCTGTGTGTGTATGTGTGTGTGTGTGTGTGTATATATATATATATATATGTATATATATATATATATATATATAGAGAGAGAGAGAGAGAGAGAGCGTGAGAGAGAGTTGAAGAGATTGTTTGATAGAAATAATCATGATACATTAGCAAGTAGAGCTCCTTTGGGCTGAGTATCTTAGGAGTATCTTTTAGGGGTCCTTAGGGGTCCATGCTTCCCCTACTAACACCTCTTGTTCCTCCTCATATCCTGCCATTGGAAGTGTTAGCACAAACCTATCTGCTCACAAAGAATCAGGCTTTGTCTCTAGCAGTGAGATTGATGGCAAAAAAGCAAAGTTTACATTTAATAGGTCAGAATTAAAACTGAGACCATTTAAAAATATTTATCATGTCATTAACAATTATTTTTAAATCTATGTGTTAATTCTTTGAGTGCCCACACATTTGGTCAAACATTCTAAGTGTTTCTGCAAGGGTAATTTTGGATGAGAAGGACATTTAAATTGATAGATTGAGCAAAGCAGATTGCTCCCTCCAGTGTGGGTGGGCCTCATCCACTCAGCTCAAGGCCTGAAAAGCACAAAGGCTGCCCCTCACCCAAGTAAGAGAATTTCTCGTGCTCGATGCCTTCTACTGGACAGAGGCATTTTCCTGCCTTCAAACTTGACCTGAAACATTGGCAACCACTAGTAACAAGATAGAGAGATATAACCACCAATTGAGAAGGATGGAGGAAAGAGAGAAAGGAGTAATAAAAACAATTCATCTAAAAGAAGGTAAGAAGAGGACTTGTAAGACTTCTTGAAGTATTTTAGATATGAATCCCTTATCAGACAAAGGATTTGCAAATATCTTCTCCCAGTTTGTGACTTGTCTTAGCTTCTCTTAGCAGTGTCTTTCGAAAAATAGAACTTTTAATTTGGGGCCTACCGGACCCACACCATCATTTGTCCTAGTTCTCAAGCCTTCAGACTCAAACTGGAACTACACCTGGGTCTTGGGCTTGCCAGCTTCCCCTGCAGATTTAGGGACTTGTCTGCCTCTGTGATCATATGATTGTGTGAGCCAATTCCTTATAATAAATCTCTCTCTCTCAATATATTTATATCTATCTATATATACACATATATATATCTCCTATTGGTTCTTTTTCTCTGGAGAACCCTGGATAATACACTATTACGTGTCAACACAAGTAACATTTGTGTTATGAAAAATAACTATATTCTTCTAAACAAAAAAAATGTAATGAGAAGAGTGATATTGCTTTACATTTTTACAAAACTCTTTAATGTCTAGCTGCTGTGGATTGGTTTGATATGATTTCAAATCCACTTGTTTATGATCTAAGTGAAGTTTTTTTTTTTATTGAAGAGTAGCTGATTTACAATATTATGTTCACTTCAGGTGTACAGCATAGTGATTCTCATTTTTGCAGCATATACTCTATTATAGGTTATTACAAGATAGTGGGTATAATTTCCTATGCTATACAGTACACCCTTGTTGCTCACCCGGTTTATATATAGTAGTTTATATCTGTTAATCCCATACTCCTAATTTTCTCTACCCCTTCCCTGCCCACTTTGGTAACAGCAAGTTTGTCTTCTATGTCTGTGAGTCTGTTCCTGTTTTGCACATGTATTTGTGAGCATTGCTTTTTAGATTCCACATATAAGTGACATTATGCAGTATTTGTCTTTCTCTCTCTGATTTATTTTACCTAGTATAATGCCCTCCAAGCTCATCCATGTTGCTGCAAATGGCAAAATTTCATTTTTTGCTTTATGGTTGAGTAATTTCAATCCCTGGGTCGAGAAGATCCCCTGGAGAAGGAATTGGCAACCCACTCCAGTATTTGGCCTGGAGAATGCCATGGACAGAGGAGCCTGGCAGGATACAATCCATGAGGTCACAAAAGAGTTGGACACGATTTGGCAACTAAACAACAACAATATTACATTGTATTTATATACCCCATCTTAATCCACTTCTCTGTTGATGGGAACCTGAGTTGCTTCCATGTCTGTGTCTTGGCTACTGTATGGCCAACAGGCACATGAAAGAAATTCTCATCTTCGCTAATTACTAGAGAAATGCAAATCAAAACCACAATGAAGTATTACTTCACACTCGTCAGAATGGCCATCATCCAAAAAGTGTGCAGATAGCAAATGTTAGTGAGGATGTAGAGAAAAGGGAACTCTTACATTGTTGGTGGGTGTGTAAGTTGGTGCAGTCACTATGGAAAACAGTATGGAGGTTCATATGGAGGTTCTTCAAAAAACTAAAAATAGAACTACCATGTGATCTAGCAATCCCCCTCCTGGGTATATACCTGAAAAACACAAAAACTTTAATTTGAAAAGTCGCATACACCCCAAATGTTCATAGCAGCACTATTTACAATAACTAAAACTTTGAAGCAACCTAAATGAAGTTGTTTTCATTCAGTTGTTTATTATAATAGGGCTTCCCTGGTGGCTCAGACTGTAAAGAATCTGCTTGTAATACAAGAGATCCAAGTTGGATCCCTGGGTTGGGAAGATCCCCTGGAGAAGGGAATGGCTACCCTCTCCAGTATTCTTGCCTGGAGCATTCAGTGGACAGAGGCACCAATCCATGAGGTTGCAAAGAGTCAGACACAACTGAGTGACTGATACTCAAGACATGGAACCAATCTAAATGAAGCTGTTTTTGGTCACTTGTTTATAACAATAGACTCCCTCAAAAAAGTTGTTTTTCAGAAGTAGAACTGTTTTGATATCATGAGGAAATAAGCTGTGTCAGGATGTCATCACATCATCTGTTGATAAGTACTCAGGAGTTCAGATGCTGAGGGGCCCCGCCAGGGGCTTATTATCCATAAGAACAGATGAAGAGGCAACTATGGCCAAGGGGCATTTAGACTATAAATACAGAGAGTTTGTGAGGACAAGCCAAAGTTTCAGTTTGGGAAACATTACCCTTTGCTATTCTAGTTCCCCAAAGACCTTGGGACATTAGTTCCTGCCCTGGTAAAAGCGACTTCTTTCCTGAAGTGGTTACAAATCAAGCAGTGCCCCTGAAAAGAGATCTACCCACTGGTCAACACCACAATGTTGTTCCCTAGCAACGAGGGACTCTTATTTTTGTGCTGGCAGCTGGATGTCACCTCTGTTGACAAAGCCATCTCTCCATCTTTGGTTTGAGAAACCAAAACTCATAGAAAAGGTACACCTCAACTGAATTTCCACTTTCCTCCTTTCACCTCTCCTTGCCTGGAACAATGGTGTGATTAATCTATCATTGGCTTATTAGGAGATGTTACCCTGAATGCTACTGGCTTCTAAAATTACAATTCTTGCAGTGAATCTGTGTTAAATGAACTATTGGCAAACACAAGCTCAGTCCCCAGGCATAATATGCTGTCCCTAAAACAAAACATGGGCTTGATGTTAACAGTAGAAGCTGAATTCTCCTATCTGCTCCTGCATTCAAACTGTTGTGATCTCCCACATCACATTGTTGTTGTTGTTCAGCCGCTAAGTCATGTCTGACTCTTTGAGACCCCATGGACTGCAGCACACCAGGCTTCCCTGTCCTTCACCATCTCCCAGAGCTTGCACAAGCTCATGTCCATTGAATTTGTGATGCCATCCAACCATCTCATCCTCTGTCGCCCCCTTTATCTCTTACCCTCAGTCTTTTCCAGCATCAGGGTCTTCTCCAATGAGTTAGCTCTTCGTATCAGGTGGTCAAAGTATTGGAGCTTCAGTGTCAGTCCTTGCAGTGAATATTCAGGCTTGATTTTCCTTTAGGACTGACTAGCCCCTGGAAAACTCAACTGTACAGGTATGACGGAGAGTTGAAAAGGCAACTAATATCTTAGCATCATTATGAAAATAGTTTCAATCTTTCAGACCCACTGGAAGTTTCTTGGAGACTCCAGGGGCTCCCAGACTACATTTTGAAAACCATTGCCCTAGAGATTATAACACTCATCCTTGACTTCTGAAAGCCTAATGTTCATTTATACCTTTACTCTCTTCCCGGAGAATGCACAAGGACCTTAAAGTGCTTTAATTTACTTCCTCTCTTCTAATTCCTAAGTACTAGTGTACTTTAATTCTGTATATACTCTAAACCCCAATGATATTGATATCATTCTTATTGTTTTATACAGCCTGTGTTCATTTACACTTACTCATAAATTTACCCTTTTGCACAGCTTTTCAAGTTGTTCTCAATGAGAAGAATGATCGAAATGACCTCATCTACCATGATTAGAAATAGAAACCAGAAAAGCTTTTGGTTGGAGAAGGAAATGGCAACCCACTACAATATTCTTGCCTGGAGAAACTCATGGACAGAGGAGCCTGGAAGGCTATAGTCCATGGGGTTGCAAGAGCTGGACACGACTTAGCAACTAAACCACCACCAAAGCTTTTGGTAAGCTGTACCTTACACCTGGAATGGTACTTCCTCCATTGAAAATGTACAAAGTCAGAGCCTTCCACCTCCTTTGATTCATTCCACATTCAGAAGAGGTCAATTCAGTGCCTCCTCTGCTCCAGGCATGGTTCTAAAACCTTCCGTAACTTGGGCAGTACAACTGAGGATCTAAATTCTTTGTTTATTGTGTCCGACTCTTTCCAACCCCGTGGACTGTAGCACACCAGGCTTCCCTGTCCTTCACTATCTACTGGAGTTTGCTCAAACTTGTGTCCATTGAGTTGGTGACGCCACTCAAGCATCTCATCCTCTGTCATCCCTTTCTCCTCCTGCCTTCAATCTTTCCCAGCATTGGGGCCCTTTCCGGTGAGTCAGGTCTTTGTATCAGGTGGCCAAAGTATCAGAGCCTCAGCTTCAGCAACAGTCCTTCCAATGAATATTAAGGGTTGGTTTCCTTTGGGATTGACTGGTTTTATCTCCTTGCAGTCCAAGGGACTCTCAAGAGTTTTCTCCAACTCCACAGTTTGCAAGCATTAATTCTTTGGTGCCCAGTCTTCATTATGGTCCAACTCTCACATGTGTACATGAGTACTGGAAAAACCACAGCTTTGACTAGACGGACCTTTGTCAGCAAAGTAATGTCTCTGCTTTTTAAAATGCTGTCTAGGTTAGTCATAGCTTTTCTTCCAAGGACCAAGAGTCTTTTAATTTCATGGCTGAAGTCACCATCCACAGTGATTTTGGAGCCCGGGAAAATAGTCTGTCACTGTCTCCATCTATTTGCCATGAAGTGATGGGACCACATGCCATGATCTTTGTTTTTTGAATGATGAGTTTTAAGCCAGCTTTTCAGCTCTCCTCTTTCACCTTCATCAAGTGGCTGTTTAGTTCCTCTTCACTTTCTGCCATAAGGGTGGTGTCATCTGTATATTTGACGTTATTGATATTTCTCCCAGCAATCTTGATTCCAGCCTGTGCTTCACACAGCCTGGCATTTCACATGATGAACCGCATATAAGTTAAATAAACAGAGTGACAATATACAGCCTTGACATACTCCTTTCCCAGTTTGAAGCAGTCTGTTGTTCCATGTCCAGTTCTAACTGTTGCTTCTTGACATGCATGCAGCTTTCTGAGGAGGCACGTAAGGTGCTCTGGTATTTCCATCTCATTAAGAATTTTCCAGATTTCATTGTGATTCACAAAGTCAAAGGCTTTAGCATAGTCAGTGAAGCAAAAGTAAATGTGTTTTTTCCTGGAATTATCTTGCTTTTTCTATGATACAATGGATGTTGGCAATTTCACCTTTGGTTCCTCTGCCTTTTCTAATTCCAGCTTGAACATCTGGAAGTTCTCGGTTCATGCACTGCTGAAGCCTGGCTTGGAGGATTTTGAGTATTACTTTGCTAGCATGTGAAATGAGTGCAATTGTTCGGTTGTTTGAACAATCTTTGGCATTGCCTTTCTTTGGGATTGGAATGAAAAGTGACATTTTCCAGTCCTGTGGCCACTGCTGAGTTTTCCGAATTTGCTGGCATATTGAGTGCAAGGCTTTAGGATCATCATCCTTTAGGATTTGAAGTGGCTCAGCTGGAATGCCATCTCTTCCACTAGCTTTGTTTGTAGTGATGCTTCCTAAGGCCCACTCGACTTTGCACTCCAGGATATCTGGCTCTAGGTGATTGATTACACCATCATGGTTATCTGGGTCATTAAGATATTTTTTGTACAGTTCTTCTGTATATTCTTGCCACCTCTTCTTAATAGCTTCTGCTTCTGTTAGGTCCATACTGTTTCCCTCCTTTATTGATCCCATCTTTGCATGAAATGTTCCCTTGGTATCTCTCATTTTCTTGAAGAGATCTCTAGTCTTTCCCATTCTATTGTTCACTTGGGAAGGCTTTCTTATCTCTCCTTGCTATTCTTTGGAACTCTGAATTCAAATGGGTATATCTTTCCTTTTCTCCTTTGCCTTTTGCTTCTCTTCTTTTCTCAGCTATTTGTAAGGCCTCCTCAGACAGCCATTTTGCCTTTTTGCATTTCTTTTTCTTGGAGATGGTATTGATCACCACCTCCTATACAGTGTCACGAACCTCCATTCATAGTTCTTCAGGCACTCTATCAGATCTAATCTCTTGAATCTATTTGTCATTTCCACTATATAATCGTAAGGGATTTTAATTTTGTTTAAGTTGGATGAATTTAGATCCAGTAGCTACTGGGTTGGGCAGCACAGTTTCAGATACTAGAGAGTGAAAATGAGCACATTGGCAAATGCCTGATGTCCTAGGGTTTATATTTTTATGGAAGAAGGGCAGCACAAAGATGTCCTAGCCGAAGATTGCACCTCCAGATACTGGCCTGAATAGCAGTGACTCAGGAAATGTGGCTTGACTTGACTGTGTTAAATGGGTGCAGACTCCAGAGGAGGTTTGATGGCAAGATTCTGAATTATCCACCCAGGAGCATCGGGTCAAGTAGTGGGAAAAGCACGGGCTTTTGGAATTAAACAGTCTGCATTAGAATCCACCTGATGGCTACTTACTAGCTCTGTGATTTGGGGCAAGTTGCTCAACCCCACTGAGCTTCAAAAATCCCATTCAGGAGGACCGATTAACAATGCCTGCCTCCTCGAATGGGTGTGAGAATTGAATGCGGCGCTGGGCACTCCAAAATGTCTTGAATGTCCACAGGCCTTCCCCTCCCCCAAACCTGTTCTGTTAGTAGTAGCCACCAAGGACACCCCCATGGAAACCCGCATTAGCTGCATGAAAGGCACAGAACTAAGTCAAAGAAGAGATGAAGCCATTCCAAGACAAAGGCTGCAAATGACAATGAGAGGAATGTGGCTGTTTTCTGGCCTGAACTCTTGCCCTGGGCATTGGCCCCCAGAGTCAGTCTTCTAGTGCAGTGTGGAGACCATAGCCTGCTAGTCAGGAGCCAGCTGAGGGGGCAGCCCAGCTCCTTCCTGGGTCATGTCTTCATGTCGGTTTAGAGGGGGAGTGGATGAGACTGACCTTGGAGTGGGCACTCCTTTCCTCACATCTACAAAGTTGCATTTCTGGGGAAAGAAAATTGTCAGCCTTTCTTGTGGATGCAGATGTGGGTCCCAGAACTTTCCTGTGATCTGTGGGTGCAGCTCCAGGTTACTCCCCCAGACTGTGGGGGCTGCCCCTGCTCCTCCCTGAAGCCTTCCTCTGATTGGGGGGCTTGTGGACCAGACTGGAGATAGTCTGGTCAGGGGCGGGGGAAGGCAGTCAGCCAGACATTCCCAAGTTGCTGGAGGGGGAGCAGCTGCAAAGCATGCTGGGAAGGGGATCAGCTAGGTGCTGGTATAAACACTCCTGCAAAAAAAAAAAAAAAAAAGGAAAGCTGACTTCAAAATCTGTGAGTCCAAAGAATGAGAAGAATAATTTGCATTTTGTATGGGCCTATGGCAGTGACCTCTGCCTGCCTGCAGGTTCCCCTGCCTCTCTGTGAAACTCAGAACACCTGTATCCCTCACCCTGGCCTCCAGTGTCCCCCCACACCCCATGCCTCTCTGTCAGTGGATTGGTGCTGCTGCTGGCAGGCCCTCTGTTATGCCTCTACTTATGTCTGCTCCCAACCTGTCCTGCTAGCTTGCCCTCCAGGTGAGGACCAGGTGCGGGCACTTGCTGAGTTTTCCACCTCTGGTGACCAGTTCTGACACTGCCAAGAGCTCAGCAACTGCCTTCAAGGGCATCTAGTATGTTCTACATCTCTACCTGGCAGTAGGTACCACTTCCTTCCAATTCCCCAGGGCAGTGAGAGACCTGGGAAGACCACACAAATGCCAAGCAATAGGCAAAGAGCTTGGCAATGTCTAGGGATAGGGTACAGTGAGATAAGTGGAGACGTTTGAGGGGAACTGGCACCCACTCCTTCTTCCTGCTCATCAGAGTTAGCTTTCTAATTGCTTCCTCAATTAAGAAGCCAACTAACCCCAAGTCTCTCCTCTCCCAGTGATTAATTAGCCTATGTGACTCCCTTGTTCATGTTGTTCAGTCACTCATTCATGTCTGACTCTTTGTGACCCCAGGGGCTGCAGCATGCCAGGCTTCCCTGACCTTCACATCTCCTGGAACTTGCTCAAACTCATGTCCGTTGAGTCGATGATGCCATCCAACCGTTTTGTCCTCTGTCGTCTCCTTCTCCTGCCTTCAATCTTTTCCAGCATCAGGGCCTTTTCCAGTGAGTCAGCTCTTTGTATCAGGTGGCCAAAGTATCAGAGCCTCAGCTTCAGCATCAGTCTTTCCAATGAATATTGAGGGCTGATTTCCTTTAGGATTGACTGGTTTGATCTCCTTGCAGTCCAAGGGATGCTCAAGAGTCTTCTCCAACACCACAGTTCAAAAGCATCAATTCTTTGGTGCCCAGCCTTTTTTATGGTCCAACTCTCACGTCTGTACGTGACTACTGGAAAAACCAGAGTTTTAACTAGATGGACCTTTGTCAACAAAGTAATGCCTTTGCTTTTTAATATGCTGCCTAGGTTTGTCATAGCTTTTCTTCTAAGGAGCAAGCGTCTTTTAATTTCATGGCTACAGTCACCATCTGCAGTGATTTTGGAGCCCCCCAAAATAAAGTCTGTCACTGTTTCCATTGTTTCCCCATCTATTTGTCATGAAGTGATTGGACTGGATGCAATGATCTTAGTTTTTTTGAATGGTGAGTTTTAAGCCAGCTTTTCCGCTCTCCTCTTTCACCTTCATCAAGAGGCCTAAGTTCCTCTTCACTTTCTGCCATAAGGGTGGTGTCATCTGCATATCTGAGGTTATTGATATTTCTCCCAGCAATCTTGATTCTGGCTTGTGCTTCACACAGCCCAGCATTTTGCATGATGGACTCTGCATAGAAGTTAAATAAGCAGGGTGACAATATACAGCATTAACATAAGGCTGTGAACTTTCCCAATTTTGAGCCAGTCCATTGTTCCATGTGACTCCCTAGACTGCATTTTATAAGTCCAGGTCTAGCTTGGAGCCAAGTGTCACGGTCACATACAATGCAGGGAGGATAAAATCCTTGGGAGACAGAAAGCTGGGCATCATTCTGGCTCTTCCTCCTCCTCTTCCTTGCACTGTGAACTTGAGCAAGTTGCTCTGAACTTCCGATATTCCTAGTCCTAGCTTTATCCATAACTCTGCTCCATTGGGAATGATGAATTTCTTGATGAGTTCTTGAAGAGCAGAAGCTAGATACCTGCCTTTTCTACTATGCCACCAAGAGGGCCATGTATTAATAGCTGTGGGTGCCCTCTGCCAGCTTGTCTGAGTGCCACTGTGACTTGGATGTCCACATCTAGAGACAAACTAGCCCACTCACCATGCTCAAACCCACCATTGCCCACTGGCTCTGTGGTGAAGGCCAGGCTAGCTCTGGGTATCTGAGGTAGGGCCCCCAGCAGGGCTGGTCCAGGTGACCACCCTGCCCAGGACAAAGGTGCTCCTGATGGCAGACTTCCCTATGGGCAGAGTCTCTTTCCCTCCCCAGTGATGCCCAGTGTGCCAGGCATTCAAGGGGAGCAGAATTTGCTGCCCCCAAATGTGCCTCTGTTAGGGAAAACCCACTGATTGAAACCGTCCACCCTGGCCGGGCACCATAGAAACTATTTGCATGAGTTATTTTATGGCAGGAGGTCCTAGGGAGGAACATAGAACTAATAAGCCATCACCAACCAGAAGAATTCAGGAAAAGTCAAAAGGAGATGCCATGTGTACGACCACCTCCCAGAATCCTTCTCATTAGTATCCATCTTGGCTGAGTGATATCAGAGCCAAGTGACACCAGGAAGCACCCTGAGTCAGAGTTATTGGCCAAAGACAATCTGGAAACTGATCCCATCACCATAAAACCCAAGGCTGCACGCCACAGTTCTTCTAAGTTTCCCCACCCTCCTACTCTCCAGGAATTCATCAAACTGTGGGGACCGCTGCCACTGCCTGGTGTCTCATCACAGAAGGTCTACAGTGTGGACCAATGGAGATTTCTCCAAGCAGGATAATGCACTTCTTTGCCACCCTTGACTTTAATCAGTGAAGGGGAAACTATTGTAAAGTGGTGAAAGTTAATTTACCTATGTGCATTTATTTCATGATCAGAGTCTCCTGCTTCCTTATTTGAGGTTGCTGCAAATAAGGGGTTAACTCTACAGGTCAGATGGGCTGGTTTGCAGTTCAGCGGTGCCTGGTGATAATCCGGAGTGTGCTTCCCCCATCTCTGATTTGCACACTTCGCCTTTGATGTCTCCATAGTGTGGACATGCAGCTGCCCAGACCAGAAGCTGTGAGGCTCAAGTTCATCTCATCAGTTTATGAGCTGATGAGATGTCAAATACTTTACACTTTGAAGGTCAGTGAAGTCCCTTATACAAAACACAATCATTACCTCTTTTGCTTGTCCCCAAGTTGCTTCATATAGCAAACTAGCGATCTTCATTAGCCTGGGATAAATGGTGACTTGCTGGTGTCTTGGGAATTCCCTCTCATGGTGGGCTGGGTGGGGAGGCAAAGTAGGATGGTGGCTCATGGATCTTCCTGAATTTAACCCCAAATTGGACCTCAACCAGACCTTCCCTTGTGGTGTCCATGAGTGTCCAGGCAAGGTAAGAAGGCTCAGGGGTGCTTTTTGCTGTGGGATTTCCAGGAAGGTAGAGGCAGAGACAGGGTGGAACCAAAACCAGCCCCAGTTGGAGCAGGCAGCAGACTGTCAGTGCCCAGTACACACACCCAGATGCCAGGGCCAACCAGGAGACCCGAGATGGGCCTTCAACACCACAGGGAAAGCCAAGAGGTGCAGCCTGACAACTGTGGGTGCCAGGGGTGTTGGGAGTGTTGCAAGAAAGAGAGAAATGGCTGCTCCAGAAGGAGTCTAAGGTGAAGAGGTCAAGTGGAGTCTAGAACGAAAGCACTTTGTTCTTTCTGGGAATCCATGCTCTCCTTTGGATGTTTGACCCCAAGATCCCCCAAGATTTCTCATGTTACTTTGGCAGAAGTTGTGGAGCTGATGGCATGGGGACTGCATGGCTGGGAGCCAGCGACACTGCCTCTGGAGCCACCATATTTCTGGGCATCCAAATGATGTGTTCTGTTTGGGGGATGAGGGGCCACATGCCTATGTGTAGTGCTAGAGTTTTCTGAAGGAAATAAGAATACTTTTTGCATTATGAGTGCACTTGGTTCTGAAATCAATTTTCTCCACTTTCCATATAAAGTTTAACAGGAAGATGGGTCTATGCTTTCACAGGACTCCATTTCACTGAATTCTACCTGTTAAAGTGACTTTTTCCGCATAATAGAGTGACACCCTTTTGACACCCTTTCTGTAGGGAGCCTATCATATATAAATTGCTGAAAAAGCCAGTTAATAAAACAAACATGAGCATTGCTGTCCTTCAGCTGGTACTTGGCCTTGTGGGCAGAGGGTTTCTTGTGGGGGCTGGAAGCTAGATTCTCCCAACTCCTTCTACAGCCAGTCCCCCACTACTCTTGTCTATTCCACTGCTCCAGCCTCCTCGCTGGTCTCCGCAGGTCCAGACTGGTGCTCAGCCAGCAAAGCCCCTTGAGTCTGCATCCGCCAGTGATGCTACCCTTCTATTGCATCCCACTGTTTGGAATAAAGGCTGAACCTACCACAAAGGGTCTTCCTTGACCCAGTCTTGCCACATCTCCCTGCTTCCCTATGTTAATGGTGGTAGAGGTGGGTTTTGTAGGTACCCTGGTCACAGTCTCTCACAGAGCTGACCCACTGAGCACCACCTGTCACCAGGCACTCCACAGGGGCACTGGGACTATGACCATTCCTTCATCCCACCCTCCAGGGAGGGGACCTGGGGCCAGGGGCAAAGTTCTTTCCAGAAGGACAGCCCCTCTATTTGCTATTGCAATTTTGTTTCAAAGTGTGTGATAGTCCCAAAGCAATGAGTACAGAAATAAAGAACTAAAGTATAGAAGTCAGAAATCCTTGGTTCTAATCCACGCTCAGCAAGTAACTCCCAGCAGGTCAGGGTAGGGAAGTACAGGGGTCAGGTTAATTCCCTTCTTGAGGCCTCTGTGTCATCATCTGTGAATTTGGAATATGGTGACAATACTTACCTGTTAGGGGAGTTGTCCTCTCCTCTTCCAGGACCAGTTAGGTGAATAAGCTCTGAGACTCAGTGATTTTCTGTTTACATTCACTTTATACTCCATGTTTGTTAATTCAGCTTCTGCCTGTGCACATAGTCCCACCTTCTCTTTTCATTGCAAATCCTTTTAATTTATCACACACTGCACAGGACCCTATAGCATCACTGGCAGGAGAATTGGCTGTCTCTCATGACTCAGCAACCTCTGGGCCACTATGGAAGGTCCATTCTCCAGGATGTATCTGATGGCCTACTCCGTGGTTGGGGGTAGTGGTGACTGCAGGGTGAGGTCTCCTGGGACAATCCGGGCACACATATGAAGACGGCTTGCTCCCTCCCCTCCCTGAGCCCTCTGACACCATTGGCAGGAACTTGTCTAGAAGACGCAGAACTCACTTGGTGATACAGACCCAGCCTGCTTGGGGGGCTTTCCAAAGCCAGGCTCAAGGTGAATTGCCGCTGAGCCATGGACTCTGGATCAGGATCATGCCTGTTCCTATCTTGAATCCTGCTTCCTTGCTGCCCAACTGCTCTGCCATCTTCAGGGGCACTTAACTGCCTTCTAGAACCTCTATGATCCAGGTCAGGTGGAAACTGCAGCATTGGAAAGAGGAAACTGGGGAGTGCTGGGAAGCTTTCACTGGTGGAATATACATGCTGACACACACAGACATACACATACGTGCACACACTACACTCAAACATGCATGCACTCTTACACATTTATATGTGCACACCACCACACCCATGCACTTTCACACATGCACACATGTACGTGTGCTCACAGACCCACACACGCTCATGCACATAGCCAGCTTTGTCTTTGCATCTCTGGTTCTTGCAGGCTGGCAGCCGTAGCCTCCCACCTCCAGGCCACCGCCCTCTGCTGCAGCCCTCCAATCTGCAGGTGAGATGGCTGTGACAGCTTCCTCTGCCTCTTGGCAAAAAACCCTGACCTTGGGACTGACTCTTCTCTGCTTTCTCTTTGATAATTTATGTTGTTCTACTTCCACCATTGTGTGGGCCCCACTGGATAAGATGCAGCACTTACTTGGATGGTTTAATATCATCCCACGGCCTCACTGGCTACTAGACCCTGTCAGTCCATCATTTCCAGTCCCCTGGAGCCTGGGCCCTGGCGGTGGCCGCAGAGAAGCCTCAGGTCACACCCCCAGACAAATGGCTGGACATGATGGCTGCTTCCCCTCACTGCTGGCCACCCAGGGAAACCACGAAGAGGAACAACTCAGCCATTCCAAAGGCATTGTGTCACTCTCGGAAACTAATCAATGTGCCCATTTGAACCCCCCAACTCTTGGACTTTTCCTTTTCATAGCTTGGAAAAACATTTCCGTTTCTAAGCCAAGCATTTCTTCCACAGCCATCTTTGAGAAGCATACATGATGTCAGGTTTGGGGGGCTTGTTTTAATTACTTTGTTCTAGCCTGTTTTCCAACTTCACAGCAACCTCCCCCACTTTTCTGGAACTCTGGGGGCAATGTCGCTGGGGCCTGAGTGTGATGAGGAGGACTGTGTGTGCTGTTAGGCAAGCTAACAACCAGACAGTGGACACGCACAAGTTGCCTGGAGGGCTGGGCCACACAGTCCAGGCACACAGAAGCTGCAAACTATAAGTTACGCCTTGGTTTTGGTTATTTAGTCCTTGAACATCATAAGGTTCACTATGTCTTGGGTTTGGCATGCTGGGGTCCATCATGAGAAGCCTTCTGCTAGCCTCAGGCAGGGGGCTTCCCTGGTGGCTCAGACAGTAAAGAATCTGCCTGCAATACAGGAGACCCAGGTTTGATCCCTGGATCAGAAAGATCCCCTGGAGAAGGAAATGGCAACCCACTTCAGTATTCTTGCCTGGAGAATCCCATGGACAGAGAGCCTAGAGGGCTACAGTCCACAGGGTCACAAAGAGTCAGATATGACTGAGTGACCAGCACTTTTTCATCCTCGTGCAGACAGGTCACGTTTTGGGTCAGGGAGGCAACTTGTCCTGGGCTATTGGTAGATTTGAGCAGGTTGTCCAGGCACCCTGACTTGGCTTAAGTAAATACCCTGACTTCCCAGACTTGATACCATTTTTGAAGGGTGCAGTGAACAGGTGAGCCCCACTCACATACCAAGGATCCTCATAGGGCTTTCAGGGGGCGGATCTGAGATGTCCATCACAAAGCCCTAAGCCAACCCCGGCAGCCATCTGAGAATACTGACTGCCTTACCCAGAGTGGCTCCAACTCTGGGGGCTGAGTCCCCATCATGAGGTTTTATTTTATTCTCAGTTTCCTGTGCTAGTTGCCCCTAATCATCAGCCCCATCTGTTCAGAGCCAGTGTAGGTCTCACCAGGAGTGCTGATATCAGAGGGGCTGTCTTCATCCCCTGCCTGCCTCAGCCCTCAATCCAGCTCACCAGGTACCCTGATGGATACACAGCTCTCATTTTTCCTTACTTCTTTTTTTTTTTTTTAAAGCAGCAGACAGTATCAGATGTCTTTAAAAAGAAAGTATAGAAGGAGATGCTTTCGAACTGTGGTGCTAGAGAAGACTCTTGAGACACCCTTGTACTGCACAGAGATCCAACCAGTCAATCCTAAAGGAAATCAGTCCTGAATGTTCATTGGAAGGACTGATGCTGAAGCTGAATCTCTAATACTTTGGCCACCTGATGCAAAGAGCCAACCGACTGGAAAAGACCCTGATGCTGGGAAAGATTGAAGGCAGGAGGAGAAGGGGGTGATAGAGGATGAGATGGTTGGATGGCATCACCGACTCAATGGACATGACTTTGAGAAAGCTCTGGGAGATGGTAGAGGACAGGGAAGCCTGGTGTGCTGCAGTCCAAACAGCAACAACAACAACAAGGCCTAAGAGGAGGCTCGGGAGGTAGCTCTGAAGGAAATCCCAGAAATCCAACAAGGGGTTGATGCCTCAGATGGCAGAGGCCTCTGTCTCTTCTTAGGGACCCGGAAGTGTCTCTGAGTGAGGACAAAGGGCAAGAATTCAGTCTGTGGGCAGCACAAGAGGGGACCTGGGACCAAGAGAAAGATGGAGGATCTTGGTTCAAACATGGAAATTGTGGAAAATCAAAACTGGGGACACCGCTGTTTTTCATCATTGACTTTCCCAAAATGAGACTACAAAGCAAATTTCAGTGTGATCCCTTCAGATTGAGATGCTGTGCACACATAGCAGTGAAAACCGTGAACAGCTTGTTGACCTTCCATGCTTGGTGACCATGGTGGATGGATGTGGCTTGAGTGAGAAATAGCCAAGCTGAGAGAGCTGCTCTGTGCAGTATCTGGCTGATGGGAAGTCCTCAGGAGGGTTTTCACTGTTTCACTGTTAGCACACTCAGTCTCCAGTCTATTGAAGGAAGACAAGTTGTCCAAGGCCTCTGAAAGTTCCAGAGAAACCAGGAAACCCATGCTCTGCTCTCCACCATGCACCTAGGCACAGTGAGCCCCAGTCCTTGGAGAAAATGGCTTCTTTCAGGGACTTGAGCTCTTTTGAGTTAAGTGTGTAGTGTTGCTGAGTCCTTTGCCCATATGCTAGGATGCAAATCCCAGAGGTAGCAAAAGTGAAGTGGGTTTTTTGTTTACTGCAAACAAATTTGAAAATAAATTGAAAATGGTTCTTTCAAACCATTTCACAGTGGCTGGGATGCTGGTGCTTTGTTTTTTCTCTTCACCAATAACAGCACAGAGGTCTCCTTGGTGAGAATTTGATCTCCATTCAGAAGAGCATCAGCCCCAGTACTGGCTTAGCTCTCACTTTCCTGTGTCTCGTGTTCTGGGTGCTTCTCGTTCTGGGAGGCAAGCTCATGAGAAACTCTCCTCAGCCTCTTGGGGGTGGGGCTGGACTGGCTCTGTCCTGCCCAGTACTGACCAATTCCAGCCATTTGGTCCAGCACTGGATGCGTGCGGCCCCTCCAACAGGCTTTCAAACCAGACCAGCGAGTGTAACCTCAAGGTGGCAAAGGGAGGGCTCTGGAAGGAGGACTGATGGGGCATCTTGGGTGCCATCCCAGCTGTGGCATGTCTTCACATCTAGCTAAGATGCCATGGCCCGGCAACATCTTCAGACCATAAACATCCACTTGGGCACATTCCTGGGGTGGACCCAGGTCCCAGCAGGGTCTGTGGCAGCAAAAGACACAAGCCCCTGACTGATGTGAACATTAACTTCGGAATCTTCTCCAGAGCCAGGGAGCTCTGGCTGAAGGTAAGTCTGGGCAAGAAGCAGCTGTGGCCAAGGTGGACAGATCTCTATCTCCCAGGTACAGATTGCAGCACAAGACTGAGAGAGACATGCTCATTTTCCCAATATCTAGTAGTCTTTGCTAGTTAACCTTGACGTTGACCAGGGACTTCCCAGGTGGTGCTAGTGGTAAAGAACCCATGTGCCAATGCATGAGATGCAAGAGACACAGGTTCAATCCCTGGGTGAGGAAGATACCCTGGAGGAGGACATGGCAACCCACTCCAGTATTCTTGCCTGGAGAATCCCATGGACAGAGGAGCCTGGCGGGCTACAGTCCATGGGGCCGCACACAGTCTGATAAGTCTGATAAGACTGAGCGCACATGCATTCACATTGACCAGAGTCTGAGCTTGAAGCACAGCCAGATGGAATCTTCTTGTCTTCAGAGTACCATAGTGGGTTCTCATCTCAGGAGCTGGTTGGGTGACTCATTTTCTATGCAGGTGCTTCTACTTTCCAGCAGGCTCCATCACAGTCTGGCTGTTTTTCTAAGAAGCCACCAAGTCCCCCTGCCCAGAGCCATACACAGGCAGGATACAACTCCCTAACAATGGGCCTTTTTGAATGACCTCTGGGTAGACTCCTGCCCAGCTGGAGCTGACCCTGTTTAAAAGGACTTAGCTTATTTGTTGGGGCTTGGCTCTGATTGAACACATGTGTTTTGCATGAGATTTTATTTAAATTTAAATCTCATTTGTAATGTCTCAGAGGTAAGGCTTTCCCAGCCAAGGAGATAAACAAGGTGGTTCTTACCCCACGTAAGGAATGGAATTGAGGCTTTGAGTGTTGCCGACTTGGGTATGTTGTTTGTTTGTTGAAGGTGGCTGTCTGTGGATGGTTCATTTGTTTTGTTTTAATCTATTTTCCTTAGCAGACTGGGGAAAGGTTACTTTTTTATTTTACAATTTTTTTTTTAAGAACAAATTACTTTGGCCATCGTTCTGTGCCCTGTTTCCACTTGGTTGCCATGACAGCAGCTGGGATTCTTGAAGGGCCATTCAGGAACAGGGGGATCCAGAGACCAAGTGATCCCAAAGAATCCTTCCAGCTCTGATATTTCTGGACTGTATGAAGCAAAGGTCAGTGGGAGAAACTGTTTGCAAATCATATATTTGATAGGGACTTATATCTAGAATATATTTTAAAAATCAACAATAAAAAGGTAAATGAGCCAATTAAAAACAGGCAAAAAAGATCTGAATAGACATCTCTCCAAACACAATACACACGTGGCCTATGAGCACATGAAAACATGTTCCACACCGTTAGTCATTACAAAAATGCAACTGCAGATCAAAATCACAATGACAGAATACTTCACATCTACCAGGAAGGCTATAATTTTTTAAAAGGAAAACACAAATAAGTGGTATAAGAATGTGGAGAACTGGACCCCCCACCCCACCACATACACCACTGGTGGGAATGTGAAATGGTGCAGCCACTGTGGAAAACAGTTTAGCAGTTCCTCTAAAAGTTAAACATGCAGCTACCATATGACACAGAAATTCCACCCCTAGGTGCATACCCCAAATAACTGCAAACCCACGGAACCAAGGGGGCCTTTCTATATCTGCGAATTATTTCTTAGGGTGACAGATACGCTGAAATCAGATAATAGTGATGACTGCACAACCTTGAGAATACATGGAAAACTGTACAATTTAGACGGGTGAATTTTATCATATGTGAATTATATCAATTTTTTGAATTGCAATAAACAAAGTAAAACAAATCAGTTAGGGGTGTGCACTTCCTATCAGAAATGCGGGTTTGGTTTTAACTTTGGTGAGATCTGGAATCGGTACCATTTGGCATCTATCCTTTTCTAGCTTCTAAAGCTGCCTAACTTCATGGTTAAGAATACATGTTCTGAAGCTAAACAGTTTGTGGTTGGAATTCCAGCATCCCACTTTATGGCTGTGTGATTTGGGCATGTCACCTAACTTCTCTGAGCCACCATCACCTTTTGTGTAAAATCAGGGTAATCCCGGCACCTACCACCTCGGTGTTGTTGTAAGGATTAAATATATATAAAAACCCTTGACCCAGGGCCTACTGTATAATTAACACTTAAGAAATGGTCACCTCCAGATCACTGGATTCTGGGGATGGCATACTACAGCAGGCAGTAAACCAGAGCCCTTCATTTAGGGGGTTCTGGTCCTTTCTCTGTCACTTACTTGCTTTGGCCTTGGGAAATCACCTCTCCTCACTGAAGATCCTCAGTTTCTTCATTTGTAAAAATAGATTAACTCCTCCTACTTTCCTACCTATGATCAGCCTGCCTCTGGAGCCTTTTTAATGAGGAGAAAGGGTCTGTCTGCTTTGGGGTTAGGGGGTTGCTGTTTCCACTTGCCTCAGATCAGCACCTCCTAGGCCAGCAACTGCCCTCTGTTGTAGCTCCACTCTGGTCTAGTGGAGCCGGACAGGGCACACCTGCCCCAGAGAGGCCACTGCCCCATGGTGTGGACCAGGGTCCCTGTCCTGACTCTGCCACAGACCCGTGCAGCCAGAGAGGAACCCGGGCTGCCCACTGTCTGATGCTTTTCCAGCTTAGCCTTCGGGAGCCTGTCTCTGGCACTGCCCACGTATCTGCCACCCCCCAGCCTTGGATTTCTGCTGGCCAGTCTTGTTGTTTGTTTTGATCCCCAGTCTATGCTGTTGAGCCCACTTGTCCAGCTCTCATGTACAGCTCTCACCATTTCACCCGGCTCCCGACAAGCACTGAAACCTCTACGCCACCATCAAAGAGTGCTTTCTGGCCCGAATCAAAGTGCTTTCAGAAAACAGTGGTCCCTGGCTGAAGCGAGTGTGAATGTGTGGGTTGACCTAAATGTCACTGAATTTGTCAGTCTTCCTTCTTTCCTACAAGCCGATCCAAGTGGGGCTCTTGCTTTAAAATTGTTTATTGTGGTAAAATTATGTAACATAACATTTAGCATGTTAACCATTGTCCAGCCATCACCACCATCCATGTCCAGAACTCTTTTCATCTTGCACAACAAGATTGTCCCCATGAAACGTTAACTCCCCTTTCTCCCTCCCCTAGTCCCTGGCAATCATCATGTTAGTTTCTGTCTCTATGATTTTGGCTAATCTGGCTTAGCTGGTATAGAATCCACCTGCAATTCAGGAGACCTGGGTTCAATCCCTGGGTTGGGAAGAAGGAAAAGGCTACCCACTCCGGTATTCTGGCCTGGAGAATTGCATGGACTGTATAGTCTATGCAGTTGCAAAGAGTCAGACACAACTGAGCAAACTTTCACTTTCAAGGACCTCCTAAAAGTGAAATTATACAGTCTTTGTCCTTTTGTGACTGGCTGATTTCACTTAACCAAATGTCTTTAAGGTTCATCCATGTTATAGCAGGTGTCAGGATTTCTTTTTAAGGCTGAATAATATTCCACTGTATGGACAGGACAGATTTTGTTTATCCATTCATCTGCCAACAGATTTTTTTTTCCCAGGAGGGACTCTTTTATATGAGTCCAACAGTGGGAGGCCAGAGGGGTAGGCATAGGCAAGGGAAATGGCAGGAAATAGGGTGTCAGCCTACCCCTGGCCTCATCCTATTTCCCTGCTTCTTGGTCCCCTGGCTCTGGCTGAGGAGGATGGGATGCAAAGGAACCCTTGAGAGAGAAGGATACTGTGCTGAGAAGCAAGAGGCCTCTCCCATCTCTGCCCAGCCAGGCAGCAGTAACTGATGCGAACATCCTTCTAGGATCGTTACTGTAAGAAGGCTGCTGTCATCCTCCCTGTTCTGGAAGTGATCCCACCAACACCAGTCCTTCAACCCTTGATCTGGAATCTTGCAAGAGAGTGGCCTCCCTGCCAATCAGAAAGCAAATTTGTAGGACAGGAAGGCTGCTGTCTGTACCTGTCTACAAAAGTCTTTAATGCTTAGGATCTGCTGGGCTGATGCTGAAGCTAAAAAGATGAGAACAGTGGTCCCCAGGTTGGTGCATGTTAAATATATCAAAGACACTACACCATCTGAAATGAACTTTGAAAGGACCCCGTTGGCCAAATCTGAAATACCCAGTTGAAGCCAGGACCTTGACTATACATATATTTGTGGAATCACAAAACGTCCCCTCCATTCTTGTATCCCTGTCCTTCTCTAGCACAAGACCTTGGACCCCATGTCCACATTCACAATTGACTTAACTTATATGCTTATTTAACTTATATGCAGAGTACATAATGCAAAATGACAGTCTAGATGAAGCGCAAGCTGGAATCAAGATTGCCAGGAGAAATATCAACAACCTCAGATATACAGATGACACCACCCTTATGGCAGAAAGTGAAGAACTCAAGAATAGCCTCTTGATGAAAGTGAAAGAGGAGAGTGAAATAGTTGGCTTAAAGCTCAACATTTAGAAAACTAAGATCACGGCATCCAGTCGCATCACTTCATAACAAATACATGGGGAAACAGTGGAGATGGTGGCAGACCTCATTTTTTTGGGCTCCAAAATCACTGCAGATGGTGACTGCAGCCATAAAATTAAAAGAGGCTTGCTCCTTGGAAGAAAAGCTATGACTAACCTAGACAGCATTTTAAAAAGCAGACATTAATTTGCTGACAAAGGTCCATCCAATCAAAGCTATGGTTTTTCCTGTAGTCATGTATGGATGTGAGAGTTGGACTATAAAGAAAGCTGAGTGCCAAAGAACTGATGCTTTTGAACTGTGGTGTTGGAGAAGACTCTTGAGAGTCCCTTGGACTGCAAGGAGGTCAAACCAGTCGATCCTAAAGGAAATCAGCCCTGAATATTCATTGGAAGGACTGATGCTAAAGCTGAGGCTCTGGTACTTTAGCCACCTGATGCGAAGAGTTGACTCATTTGAAAAGACCCTGATGCTGGGGAAGATTGAAGGCAGGAGGAGAAGGGGATGGCAGAGGATGAGATTATTGGATGGCATCGCTAACTCGATGGACATGAGTTTGAATGAACTCTGGGACTTGGTCATGGACAGGGAAGCCTGGTGTGCTGCAGTCCATCAGGTCGCAAAGAGTCGAACACGACTGAGCGACTAAACTGAACTGAACTGAACTGAAGCACTGGCTGATTACTCCCCAACTAAAGGAGGATGCTGTCAGGGGATCTGTCCCCTGTCCTAGGGCCCCCTTCCCTGGATTCCAGACAGATGGGGAAGTGATGGCCCAAAGGTCCCAGAGGTACTGCCCATGTTTCACTTTGTACCCCCTTGGGGAATTTCAGTTGGTCTTGGAAGCCTTTCCATCATGGAACGTGAAAGGCACAAGCATTCTGCTTGATGGGCCCAACTCTAGACACAAGCTGCTGACTTTCTGAGGAAACTGTCCATGCAGAGAGCTCACTCAGCTCTCAGAGTGCCCACTCGTGGTTCTTCAAGTAAATCACACTTGAAGAAGAGGGTTTAAGACACAAACTTGACCAGTTGAGACTGAGTCGGGCCTCTGGGTTAAAAAAAAAAATGCTGCTCTTCTTCAGAGATAAGGTTTGATGGACATGCCCATCTGCTGCTCCCAGGGCTCACCATCCAGAGGGCTCGGGCTCCTCCAAAGAAAGACTAGAAGGGCATGGGGCCAGGTCTTAGAACATGCTGCATAAGGAGTAGGGCCATGGAATTCAGTGACATTTCCAGAGATCCTCCTGCATGCCCAGCACCACAATGGAATTGTGGGAGGCAAGTTCACTATGATGACTTGGGTGGAGTTTGGGAAATAGACTGGGGGGTGGGGGATGAGGAGGGAGGTCAGTACCCAGGGCTGTAACTGGCCAGAGACTCTGAAAAGGGCCCCAACCAATCCGAAGAAGGGGTCGAGAGGCCAGGAGATTTGATTCCTCTGAGGCCAGCCTCATTTATTTTTCCTGGCCTGATGCCAGCCCAGGGACAGGGAGGGGTGGTGTGACTGTGGCCTCACCTCTTCTCTTCCCACCTCTTGTCTAGGATCCTTTCTTTCAGAGCCTGAGAGGGGAAGGCATTCGACAGCAAGTCTGCCATGTGGCATCCCCTGACCACTCTCCAGAGAGGTTGTGGGGTGAGGGAAGAGGAAACACAATTGTAATGGCCCCACAGAGTCTTTTAAGAAATTTTTACAGACTTTTGAGAAGTGCTTCCCCGATGGCTCAGCAGGTAAAAATCCGCCTGCAATGCAGGAGACTCAAGTTTGATCCCTGGCTAGGGAAGGTCCCCTGGGGTAGGAAAAGCAACCCACTCTAGTATCCTATGGACAGACATACCTAGCAGGCTACAGACCAGGGGGTTGCAAAGAGGCAGACAAGACTGAGCACAGCATTAACATTAGCTTTGAGAAGTGCTAGTGGTTCAATGGGCCAGGCAGGTAAACGTGTGTGTGTTATCATTCAGTCATGAGACCCTATGGACTATAGCCCACCAGGCTTCTCCATCCATGGAATTCTCCAGGGAAGAATACTGGAGTGGGTAGCCATTTCCTTCTTCAGGGGATCTTCCTGATGCAGGGATCGAACCTGGGTCCCTGCATTGCAGGCAGATCCTTTACCATGTGAGCCACCAGGAAGGCTTAGGCAGGTAAGGAGATCCCTACAAGGGGTTAAAAACACCCTGTTAGGTGAAAATGTAAATACAAGCTTCTGAGTGAATAAAGCACTCAATGAAATGAATAATTTAGTCTAGCCATGCCTTTTGTTTTGCTCCTAAGTGGGAAGACCCTGTCAGCTCTTCACCAATGACCCCCAGTGACTTCCTCTAAGGCCAGGACATGCCCCAAATGGTGCACTCAGCCCCTACCCGAGCTTACTACATTCCCAATTAACACTTTTCAACATGAAATTTAGGCTGTCTTTTCCCCCCTTCCTAATGAGGTTTCTTCTTCCTGACTGCCTTGCTACAACTCTTGATGCCGTCTGAGTGTGTTCATATGGTGCTCGAGTGCGTTATCTGACCTTGATTGGTGTTTGGGGAGCCGGTTAAACAGATTACATGGGGGTTACCTTGGCAACTGTCTTCGCTGATTTAGCAATGCGGTTCATTCTTGGACACAGGACTCTCGGCAGCTCTGTGATCCCACCGCTGTGCGTTAATCATTAACACCAAGTTGGACATCGCCTCTGCCCAGCAGCAGCCAGGAGGAGGCTGGGGAAGGGCTGGACAGGCTTTTTAGCTACGACTGAGATGGTCACCCTTGGGAGACCTAAATATGATGCCACAGGGTGGCCAGGAACCATCCTGGGATCTGTGTGTCCCTTGGCCCACAGTCTTCAAGGGGGTTGAGAAAGATCGCATGGTTTGGTCTATTGGGCCATAGATGGGCTTGTTAATGGAGATGCTGCCCACACAAACTTCCTCTTGAAGCTGTCAGGGCAGCTGTGCTGGTGGCAACCTGTGGGCAGTTGGCCCCTCCACTGGCCCCAGGGGACGGCAGGGACACAGAGACAGGCTCTGTGGTGTGCAGGCTCTGGTCCCAATCTGCCACCTCATTCATTGTGTGACTTTGGGCAAGTCTCACTGCCTCCCTCCTAGCACTGGTGAGGACACAGGGAGCGCCTGGCATGCAACCAATGCTAGTGATGATTATTACCTGGCTCCGTGGCTAGCAGAGTGTGTGCCTAGTCATTGTATGTTGAAATCATTTTAATTATTTAAACTGAAGCCAAAACTTACTGCGTGCCAAAATAATTCTTATCTATTTGATGGGTGTGGCTGAGGTCTGAGTGGCTAACTGGTCTAGGCCACACAGCAGGTAAGAGACAGAGCAAGGATCAGAACTCAGTCCAGACTGATCGCCATCTTGGGCTCTGGTCTGGTGTCTGCCTAAGAGCAGACAGGTGGCAGGGCCAGAGGTACCCACTGCTCCCCTGTCACGTGGGTCAGGGAAGTGGCCTCTCCCTGAGCTGGTGGTTTGAGGCTGGGGCAGAAAGCAACCAGAGAATTAGCCCACCAGGCCCATAGCCTATTTAAGCTGATAAACGTCAGATGACAATGGACCACACCACAAAGCCAGCTCACTGGCTCTAGGGGACCACTGCTTGTCTACTAAGCAGAGACAGAAAAGCGAGAGGATTCTGTCTAAAAAACTAAGAAATCCACACACCCATGAAGCACTTCCTGGTTTGCAAAGCATGTTCATGTCCACCTTTTCCTTAGCTGATGCAACAACTTGGAGTGGAAATGGAGCAGAGAATCGTTTTTCTATTTCGTTGCTGAAGAAGCCGAAGGCAAGAGAAGTTACCTCCTCAACTCTGGACTTCCTATACATGCACTTATGTTTCATTCTGAAGAGCTGATGCCTCAGTATTTTGTGGACCTGAAAACAGGCCTCAAGGAGGACGAAGAGCCAAATGAGTAGTCCTTCAAGTTTTGGAATTTGTAACTATCCAAGCTGGGATCACCCTTGGCGTTCCCATCTAAGCCCCCAAGTTCTCTTCATTTTTTACCGGTTTTCCAATCCATGTAGAACAGGAAAAGAGTATGAGTTATATTTTTATTTATTTATTTGGGGGTCAGCACTCATGTGTGAACCTTGTGTGTGTGTGTTAGCTGCTCAGTAGTGTCCAACTCTTTGCAACCCCATGGACTATTAGACTATAGTCTGCCAAGCTCCTCTGTCCATGGGATTCTCCAGGCAAGAATACTGGAGCGGGTGCCCCAGCTGGTTATGTTAATTTACTGCTGAGATCAAATAACCCAAAGAGAATTTCCACTCCCACCACTTGCCACACCAAGTCTTAAAGTATGAGTTGGAGCAAAGGGGGGCAGGGTGACAAGGGATGTCATTTCACCTCCACAGTATTCTTTTGCATATTATAGAAACATTTGTCTTGGTCTTTTAACCTTGCTTAGATCATCATGGAAAAGGAGAAACAGTTCTGCACCAATCCCAAGGAGGAAGATTCAAGGATGTGACAATTCCAAGCAGCAAAAGGCATCATTTAAGGAGACAGAGCTCCGCTAAAATAGGTAGATTATTCACCATATATCGTCTCATTTAGATCAAAAAGTAAAATGAACTGGGGGGGTTGAAGGCTTTGGGAGTTAAAGGAGTTACAGAGGAGACAGTTTCTGCTGTTCACCCTTAAATAAATAGCTGCTGTTCTTACTTGTTAAAATGTAAAATTTCCAGATCTAAATGTCAGAGAATTCTAGGAAAAATTGCAAAACCATTACTTCATAAACATGTAATTGTGCTATTACTGCTAAATGTGATGACATTCTATAAATATCACAGTTCAGGCCTCATAGTCTATAAATAGACCCAGTTAATCACTGGAAATACATTTTATTTTTTGAATTCTAATGGAGTCAATTACAGCCTCCATTTTCCAATGGCAGAGTCCACTCCCAGTTTTGGCGGTATCTTTCCCCCTGCTTGGGCTCCTCTGTGAGATATAATACTCTCCAGTGACTATTAGGACAAGTACGGTGGGAGGAGGGGCTCAGTTCCAAAGACCAGAGCCCCAACCTAGAACCTCGAGAAGTGTTTAGACTATGCTGCTGAGGCCTGTTGCCCAGCACTGGGATAGGCGGGTGTTGGCACGGCTGAGAGCCCTGCTCAGGGTGCCATTGTTAGCTGTGTGTGAACAGCTGATTAGATAAGCATGGGATGCTGTGGACTCAGAAGTGGATGGGAGGGCAATCTGGAATGCCTTCTATTCAGTGCCATGCAGGCTGGAGGGCTGACTCAGGCAGTGGCTTGGGCCACTGCCTGAGGGCTTGGGTCCTCAATGTGTGGTTGATGCTATCCCAGAATCCCTTGCTATAAACACCTCACTAGGCCACAGACTTGGCTATTTTGTAGCTCCAACCTTGCCCTACTTACACAGCGAAGACCAACACATGGCTTACCAGAGGAGAGCATGGATTCTCTCCTTCCCTTGAAATATACACATCAACACACACTCGTGCCATAATGCAGGCAGATCAAGAAGCTGGGCACCTATGGGGATCTCGGGAATTCTGTGGCCAAGGAAAGTTATCAGTCACTTGTTTTCTGAGCCTCAGTTTCCCCATTTGTAAAACTGAAGGGCAGTAGGTCTGCAGCGAGACAAAGGAGTAACTGAGAAAGGAGATTTTCATTCCTTGGGCCATGACCTTGGGCAAGTTTTATTGGCTTTCTTGGACTCAGTTTCCCCAACCAGGTTGGAGAAAGGAAGATGAAGGATTAAGGGGAGATTGGACAATGTACTGTATTGATAAACTACAAATACTGAGAAAAAGTAAAGAATTAGAAGGAGAGGAAGAAGGCAACCTGATCATTCCAAGTGATAACATAATTTGAGGACTAAACATTAAATTATGTCAGGAGTTTACTGGCAGCCAGAGTGAAAAAAGAAAACACAAAGAGAATTCCAGAACTTTCATTATCAGAAAAAAAGAAAGCATTTTTTTTTTCTCTTCAATGGAGTGTCTTTTTCCCCAGTAGCCCCAAGGTCAGAAGGAAAAGAATTTTTTTAAAACCTGGTATTTAGAGTAAAGATACTGAATGGAACGCTAGTCAAGTGTTTCATAACAAATTCAGATGACATTCAGGATGCTGCTTCAAAGACTTAGATTTGGCCCAGCTGAGGGCTCAGGATTCAAGCATAGCTTCATGGGTACAGTCCAAGTGGTGGCAGAGCTGGTGGATCCCCCAGGCTTTTTGATGCAGGGTCAACTGTGTTGAGATATGACTGTTTTTGCAAGGTGCACCGAAGTAGGGTCATTATTTTCCTTTGACAAATGAATCCCCTTTCCTTTGGGTTGGTAATTTGAAATGATTTGTTTCAATGGCTGGAGTCAGTTTACATTCAAAGGGGGCAGCACCCACCTAAGTCCTATGGGCTGAGAGGGGAAGGACGTGGGGTCACGTCTCAAAGGGCTGTGCTCAAGGGGACAGAGAAGACTTCTTCCATGGAGCTGCCATGTGGTTTCTCAGTGTCACCAGCTTCTCACTACCCAATGCTGACCAAAGTCAGAGGGAAGAAGAAAGGCTACCAAGGTGTCAACAGTTCTCAGGACTCCACCCACATGAGGGTGAGTTAGGAATCAGCAGAGGCTCCCACCTCAGCATGAACAGCAACTGGGTGTCCACATGGCTTCACTTGTGCACCTTCGGGGCTAGCTCCATCCTGCAGGCCATGAAAGTCAGCCTCTTCCACAGGACACTCACAGGGCCTGAGAAGTCCAGCCTTTAGGGATCTGAATTTCATGTGTATCAATGCAGTCCCAAGCTCATTGGGTTGGGAGGTGTGGTGGGAACATCAAGCCATCAGTTTTCAGTCGAGTGGGGTAGACAGCCATGGGAGTGGGTCATCCCACCAAGGTAGTAGGCAACAGAGAAGAATCTTAAAGCAAAAGACTGGGAATCCAATGACAAGCAAGGCTTAGTGGCCCATGAGGGCCAGGTTGGTGCAGAGCCAGATCATGCAAGGCCTTGCAGGCCATTCTAAGGGACTTGAAATTTACCTTGAGGACAATGGGAACCCAAGGAAAGGTTTGGAGCAGACAAAGGCCAGAGAGAGTTCAAAGCTGAGGTCAAGGAACCCAACAAAATCACACAGCTAGTCAGGACAGGGGAAGGGATGGTGGGGCCAGGGCTCACTTCCATGTCATCAGATGCCCCATCTGGGTCTCCAGGGAACTTTGCCCTGACACTCAGTGTCAGCCCCTTCCTCACTGGGTATGCCAGTGCCAGTGAACTCAGAAACATTGGGAGGAAATTTTTCAGAAGTTATTTAGAAAATAAACAGTCTTAAAGGCAAGGAGTGAGGCACACCTATTACTGACAGTGGCCTCTCTCCTGGTCCCCCACCCCCTGGCTTCCCACCCCCAGTCTGCCCACTCCTCCATGCCGCGCTCATCGAGGGTGATGCTGAGACTGAGGGTCTGTTTACTCTCATCCGACCTGATATGCTTTTCAGTCAGAAAATATGAGTGTCCCCGGAGGCCCAGCTGGCTCTTTATTCTCTTTGTTTGGAAATTAGTTAAGAGATATCAGCTAGCAGATTAAAAAGCACATATCAGGTCTGCTAAAATCTCTTCTCTTCCAGATTTCATTTCTGCTCCTTCAGGAAATTTCGGCCATTCTTTTAGAATGATGGATTTTCTTCCTTTTCAACTCTGGGAGAAGATGGTTTTTCTTACAGATGCATCTGGTGAGACTCTGTGCTGGGGGGCGCTGAGAGGCTGTGGCAGGACTCACCTTGCCTTCCAGGTCTGGGACCCCACAGGCCTTATCTCTGAGGGGCCACAGCCCCTCCTGGCCCCCACCTCCCATCTCACTTTGCTCTGCTTCTCTGTCACCTCCCATCCTCCCAAGCAGTACCTACCCCTACCAGTCCTCCAAGTCTCAGTGTTTTACCCTGGAGGATCTGGGAGGAATCTGTCCAGATTCCCAGATTCTGCTGAGTTCACCATCCACAGTGCCTGAAGTGGAAAAGGATGGGCAGGAAGCAAGCTGCTTGTTGACGCCTTTGAGCAGCCTTACTTCATGGTGGCCCTGGCACACACTGGAGTGTCCCTCCGGGCTGATTTTCTGGGAATGGTGGTAGAACAAGGCCTTGCTGACTACAGCTGTTTCTCCCATTAGCCTCTCTTGCTACCAAGCACCTTCACTGAGGTATGGAATTCATAGTGGAAGGACGTCAATGCCTTAGAGTTTTTGGTCCTTTGTGAGAACCACAGGCAAAGGGCACAATGATTGACCAAGTAAGATGCTGAGCTGTGATTCACACCGAGATCTGTCTGGTACCCCAAAACAGGACCTGTTCCATAACTGGGCACCTGTGACCACTGCCCAGGTGCCAGGGTCTGTCTGAAGACTGGTTTTGCCTTCTGAACACTCAGCGGTGAGGAGCTTCCTTGTGCTGAGGAACAGAAAGGAGCTGCAGGCGAGGTTCCCTCCAGGACCAAAGGCAGGAATCACCCAGGAGACCAGCAAGTATGGCATCGAACAGCTCAGGAGGCACTGGGGAGAACGGGTGCCCCAGGTGGTAAGTGCACCAAGGAGGGCACTGCTGGGCACTGGTTGTCTCTTCCAGTTGGAGGAGAGAAGAGCAGAAGCTGGGAATCTTGAGGGCCAGAGAGGTGAGGTGCCCAGTGGAGAGCCAGTCAGAGATGGGTGGGAAATCCTGTTGGGTGGAAGACCCAATTAAGGGGCTCAGTTTCACCCAGTCCCCTCCTTCCTTCCCACTGAGCAGCTTAGCTTCCTCGTCTGTGGAGTGGGGCTGGAAACCCTGCCTGGCAGCCTGTGGGGAGGACTTAAATTCCAGAGAAATATGCTGTCCGGGCGGGGGATGATGCACAATGCCAGTCTGAAGGATGATTAGCCAATCTAGTCACTCAGCGAGTCTATTTTGAGCCCCTGCTACATACACTAGGCGGAGCTTTCGGCAGACTGAATCCATCCAGCCTCACGCCCTGCATTCTCTGCCCATGGTCAGAGAGGGAGAAGATTCTAGGCACAACTGAGAGCAGCTCATTCATTCTTTCCGGATTGAAAAGAAGCCTTTGTCTGGGACAGGGACTTTGGGGGCTTTGGAGGCTCTTTCTCCCTCTCCCTTGGAGGGACAGCATGTAATGGATTGGGGTTGAAGTGGTGCAGAGGCCAGGCCTGCTTGTGGGTGGGTTCTGAGTCAAGTAACCATGATACGCAACCTCCCAGCTGACTCCTCTCTAGGGAACTGTACCTTTCCCTATGTTTGGACCTGCTCTTTCATTAATCTGAAATTGTCAGATCTAGTCAGAACTTTAATATTATGTATTCAGGAACTACATTCTTCAGCCTAAACAAAATTGTACTTCTCTGAAGCCACAGGCAAAAAGAGAGGTATGCGGCTACACACAGGACCATCTTGACCTTGCATCTGACCAGAACACATTGTCCTTGCTTCCCATTGTCCAACTTCACTCAGCCCAAGCACCTATGCTTGGCTCTCAAGGCCCTCTGTGACTTGACCCTACACACTTCTCCAGCTACCCTTCTCCATCTTTCTGCGGCCCCAAGGTGGTCTCCATTTGGCGAGCTCTCTTTGTGCTTTCCAGCATCTCTGATTTGGTTCATGCTGTTCCATCTAACTATAATTTCTTTCACTTCTTTTTCTGCTGATGGGAATCCCACTTATCTCCTAAGGAGTAGTGTCAACTCCTCTGGGAAGCCTTCCTTGAAGCCATGACATGTAAATGACTGATACAGTGCTTGAGTGAGAGTTGATACTCAAGAAATGTGTGTGCCCATTCCCTTTGCAGACAGCTGCCCTTTCCCCAGGAATTACTCATCTCACTTTCCTCTCTCTCCCCACTGCAATTTGTTTGTTCTTAGATCTAAGAAGCCTTTCATCATGGAGATTTATGATGGAGCTCAGGAGTCAGATAGCTCTCGGGCAACTACTAGCTATGTGACCTTAAGTCATTTCAACCCTGAGACTCAGTTTTCTCATCTGTCAAATAGGAATGCCAATACTTGCTTTACAGCCTTGTTGGATGGATAGAAAGAGATGGCATACAGAAAGCTTTTAGAAGACAGAATACCTGGCCCATAGCAAGCATTTAATATGGATTTGTTGCTCTTCTGATTGTTGTTACTTTAATAAAATATAGGGACTTCTAGGTCTGGCCACGGAGAAGGCAATGGCACCCCACTCCAGTACTCTTGCCTGGAAAATCCCATGGGCGGAGGAGCCTGGTAGGCTGCAGTCCATGGGGTCGCTGAGTCGGACAGGACTGAGCGACTTCACTTTCACTTTTCACTTTCATGCATTGGAGAAGGAAATGGCAACCCACTCCAGTACTCTTGCCTGGAAAATCCCAGGGACAGGGGAGCCTGGTGGGCTGCCATCTATGGGGTCGCACAGAATTGGACACGACTGAAGTGTCTTAGCAGTAGCAGGTCTGGCCAACATGGAATAACCCCATTCTTCCCAGGTTCTCTCTGCTTAGGCTGCAATGACAGAAGACCATAGACTGGGTGGTATAAATAACACAGATTTATTTCTCAGTTCTGAAGGCTGGGAAGTCTGAGATCAGGGTGCCAGCATGGTTGGGTTCTGGTGCAAATCCTCTTTCAAGTTTGTAGATGGCTATCTTCTTGCTATGATCTCACATGGTGAAGAGAAAGATGATCTCTTGTGTCTCTTCTTAGAAGGTCACTGATCCCATTCATGAGGGTGCCATCCTCATGATCTAATCACCTCCCAATGGCCCTGCATCCAAATAACATCACATTGAGGATTAGGATTTCAACATATGAATTTGGGATGAGTGTGTGTGTGTGAAGTCGCTCAGTCATATCCGACTCTGTGACCCCGTGGACTGTAGCCCACCAGGCTCCTCTGTCCATGGGATTCTCTAGGCGAGAATACTAGAGTGGGTTGCTGTTTCCTTCTCCAGGGGATCTTCCCGACCCAGGGATCGAACCCAGGTCTCCTGCATTGAAGGCAGACGCTTTAACCTCTGAGCCACCAGGGAATTTGGGGTGGGGTACACAAATATTCAGTCCATTGCAAGGCACAATGATCTGAATGACAGTGTGTTTCTCTTCAGAAATCACAGAGGTAAGAAGAAGGTGGCGTAACATTTTTCAAATGCTAAAAGAAAAGAACTGTCAACCTAGAATTATATACTCTGGGAAAATAACCTTAAAGAATAAAGGTGAAATAAGCAAATAAAACAGATAAAAATGAAACAAAACAAACAAAAAAAACAGACAAAAGAAAATTAACAGAATATATCTTTCACCAGCACACTTACCCTATAAAAATGGCTAAAGGAAGTTCTCAAAACGGGAAGTAAATAATAAAATAAGAAAGCTTGGAACATGAGGAATGAAGAACAATAGAAAGAATAACAATATAAGTGTTAATAATAATCTAATCTCTTCTTACACTTTCTAAATCATGTTAGACAATTGAGTCAAAAGTTATGACATTATCTGTTGGGATTCTAAACAAATATAAGTAAAATATCTAAGACGATTACACTACAAAGTGAGGGAAGGCAAAGGGACAGAAAAAGAGGTAGGATTTCTACATTTTTCTAAATTGGTAAAGTGTTGACACCCTTTCCTGATAGATACTCCCAAAAACACTATAGAAAAATCAAAATGGACTTATAAAAAGAGAGATACTGACAAACTGAATTGAAACTAATGACCCAACTATATGATGTTTATAAGAAACTCATTTCAATGTAACAATAAAAATAGGCTAAAAATAAAAAGATGTAAAAACAATATCATAGGAAAAGAAAGAAGTGACTATGTTATTATCAGATAAAGTAGACTTCAGAGCAAAGAAATTTACCAAAGACAGAGAGAAAGATTATATAATAATAAATGGGTCAATCCACCAAAAAGACACTGCAATCTTAAATGTTTACACATCAAATAACAACGCTGCGAAATATGTGAAGCAAAAACTGATAAAACTGAGAAGAAAATAGATACATCCACAATTATAGTTGGAAACATCAACAGCCCTCTCTCAATAATTGATAAATCAACCAGACAGAACATCAGCAAGAATGTAGAAGAACTCAGCAACACCATCATCCAACAGGATCTAATTGGTTACAGAACACTTCACCCAACAACAGCAGAATTATTTCCAGGTGCCTACAGAATATTCACAAGATAGACTATATTCTGGGCCATAAAACAAATCTAAATAAATTTAAAAGAATTGAAAGTATACATAATGTATATCAAAGTAGGAATCAAAATACAACATATCAAAATTTGTGAGACACAGCCAAAGCAGTGCACAGAAGGAAATTTATTGCACTAAATGCATATATTAGAGAAAAGGAAGAGTCTCAAATAAGCAGCCTAAGTTCTTACTTCAAGAACCTAAAAAAGAACAACAAAATAAGCCCAAATAGTAGAAATCAATGAAACTGGAAACAGAAAACAAGACATAAGTCAATGAAACAAAAGCTAGTTTTCTAAAAATATCATTAAGGTTAACAAACATCTAGCAATATTGATAAAGAAAAAGACAAGATACAATATACCAATATAATAAATGAAACAGAAGCTATCACTACAGAATCCACGGTTGTCAAAAAAATAACAAGGGAATACTATGAATAACTTATATGCATAAATTTGACAACTTCAATGTAAAGGACCAAGTCTTTGAAAAGCACAAATATCCAAAAGTTACCCTTTATGAAAAACAATATAATAGTCATGTATATGTTAGTTCTCAGGCATGTTCGACTCTTTGTGACGCCATGGACAGACCATGGGGTTTCCCAGGCAAGAATACTGGAGTGGGTAGGCATCCCTTCCTTCAGGGACTATTCCCCACCCAGGGATCAAACCCAGGTCTCCTGCATTGCAGGCAGATTCTTTACTGTCTGAGCCACCATGACCATTAAAGAAATGGAATCCATAGTTTAAAAAGAGACCCCTGAGAAACTTCCAGACCCAGCTGGTTTAATTGGCATATTCTACCAAAAAACAACAAACAACAACTGAAGGTTTAAAGAAGAATTAATACCAACTTTATAGTGTCTTCTAGAAAGTAGAAGAGGAAAGAAAATCTAAACTCATTTTATGAGGCCAGTTTTAACTTGATACTAAAGCTAGACAAAAGCAGTACAAAAAATAGGAAACTTTATATCACTATCCCTTATAAATATAGAAATAAACACTTTGAAAATATGTTAGCAATAGAATTTAGCACTGTATGAACATATTTATAAACCATGACTAAGTGGCGTTCATTCCAGGCTTGCAAAGCTAGTTCAATCTATGTAATCCATTATATCAACATGCTAAAGAAGAAAAATCACATTGATCAACACAGAAAAGCATGTGTCAAAATCCAACAGTCATTCCTGCTTTAAAAAAAATAAGTATTTTAAGAGTAGAGAGTGTTAAGGACTGAAATATGTCTCCCTAAAATTTATACATTGAAGCCCTAACCTGCAATGTGACAGAATGTATTTAAAGTTCAGGCCTTTAAAGAGATAATGAAGGTTTAATGAGGTCATAAGGGTGGAACCCCAATTCAATAGGACTGGTATCCTTATAAAAAGAGAGACACCAGAAATTGACCTCTCTCTCTTTCCCTGTCTCTGTTTCCCCTGCATACACACAGAAGAAAGTCTATATGAGGATACAAAAAGAAAGTGATATCTACAACCCAAGAGAGACCACTCTTACTAGGCACCAACCCCACTGGCATCTCAGTCTTGGACTTCTAGTCTCCAGGACTGTGAGAAATAAATGTTTGTTGTTAAAGCCACCAAGTCTGTGATATCTTCAGCCCAAGCAGATTAAGACAGAGGGGAGCTTACTCAACTTTATAAGGAACATCTACAAAAAGCTTACAGCTAATATTATAGTAGTAGTAGCATTAGTTGTTCAGTCGTGTCTGACTCTTTGCGAACCCATGAACTTAGCCTGCCAAGTTCCTCTTGGACTTCCCAGGCAAGAATACTGGAGTGGGTTTCTATTTCTTTCTCCAGGGGATCTTTTACTGACTCCAGGGTGAAACCTGCATCTCCTACATTGCAGGCAGATTCTTTACCATCTGAGCCACCAGGAAAGCCCAGCTAATATGATACTTAGTGGTAAAACAATGAATATTTTCCCTCTAAGATCAGGAACAAGTCAAATCTCATTCAACATAGGCCTGAAGTTCTAGCCAGCTTAATGAGGCAAGGAACAGAGATACCAGGAATACAGACTGGAAAGGAAGCAATAAAACTGTCTCTATTTGCAGATGGCATGATTGCTCATGTAAAAAAATTCGAAGGCATCTACAAAATGAGTAATGAGTGAGTTCAGCAATGTTGGAGGATACAAGACCAACAAATAAAAATTAATCTTATTTTTATACACTAGCAACAAGCATGTAGAAACCATAATTAAACACACCCACAAAACAAAAACACAATAACCTTTACAATCACTCCAAAACAAGAAAGAAATACTTAGCTATAAATATAATAGCACAAGTACAGTACTTTTATGCTGAAAACTACATTATGCTGATGACAGAAATCAAAGAACTAAATAAATGAAGAAACATACCCTTTTCAGAGATTAAAAGACCCTACATAGTGAAGATGTCAATTTTTCCCAAATACATTCACAGATTAAAAGCAATTCCTATCAAAATCCCAGAAGTAAGTTTTTGGTAAATGTGGACAATATTATCCTTACATTTATATGGAAAACAAAGGAACTAGGATAATTAAAATGATTTTGGAAAAGAAAAAAATAAAGTAGGAGTAATTACTCTGCTCAATATTAAGGCCTGCTGTATAACCATAATAATTGGGAGAGTGTGGCTTGAACAGAGAAATAGACACATAGATCAATGGAAAAGAACAGGGAACCCAGAAGTAGACCCACACAAATACATCCAACAGATTTTTTACAAAGTTGCAAGAGCAGTTCAGTGGAGGAAGGATTATATTTTCAAGAAATGGTGTAGGAACATCCATAGGCAAAAAGAAAAGGAAAGAAATCTAGACCTAATCTCCACACCTTATACAAAAAGGAACTCCAATAGACTTCAGTGTAAAACATATAACTAAAAAGCTTTCTGTCCAATATGCTACTGGGAAAAAGCAGAGGGCAATTACTAATAGTTCCAGAAAGAATGAAGCAGCTGGGCCAAAGCAAATGACACTCAGCTTTGAATACGTCGTGGTGAAAGTAAAGTCTGATGCTGTAAAGAACAATATTGCATTAGGAACCTGGTCCATGAGTCAAGGTAAATTGGAAATGGTCAAGCAGGAGATGGCAAGAGTGAACATCAACATGTTAGGAATCAGTGAACTAAAATGGACAGGAATGGATCAATTTAACTCTTATGACCACTATATCTACTACTGTGGGCAAGGATCCTTTAGAGGAAATAGAGTTGCCCTCATAGTCAATAAAAGGGTACAAAATGCAGTACTTGGGTGCAATCTCAAAAACGACAGAATGATCTCGGTTCATTTCCAAGTTAAACCATTCAACATGACAGTGACCCAAATCTAAGCCCCAGTCATGAATGCTGAAGAAGCTGAAGTTAAACGGTTCTATGAAGACCTGCAAGACCTTCTAGAACTAATACCAAAAAAGATTTCCTTTTCTTCATAAGGAATTGGAAAGCAAGAGCAGGAAATCAAGAGCTACCTGGAGTAACAGGCAAGTTTGGCCTTGAAGTACAAAATGAATCAGGGCAAAGACTAACAGAGTTTTGTCAAGAGAACACACTGGTCATATGAAACACCCTCTTCCAAAAACACAAGAGATGACTCTACATATGGACATCACCAGATGGTCAGTACTGAAATCAGATTGATCATGTTCTTTGCAGCCAAAGATGGAGAAGTTCTATATAGTCAGCAAAAACAAGACCTGGAGCTGACTGTGGCTCAGATCATAGGTTACTTATTGCAAAATTCAGGCTTAAATTGAAGACAGTAGGGAAAACCACTAGGCCATATGACTTAAATCAAATATCTTATGATTATACAGTGAAGGTGATGAATAGATCCAAAGGATTCGATCTGGTAGACAGAGAACCTGAAGAATTATGGATGGAGGTTCGTACATTGTACAGGAGGCGGTGACCAAAACCATTACCAAGAAAAAGAAACACAAGAAGGCAGAGTGGTTGCCTGAGAAGGTCTTACAAATAGCTGAAAGAAGAAGAGAAGCAAAAGGCAAAGGAGAAAAGAAAAGATAGACTCAACTGAATGCAGAGTTCCAGAGAATAGCAAGGAAAGACAAGAAGACCTCCTTAAATGAACAATGCAAAGAAATAGAGGAAAACAATAGAATGGGAAAGACTAGCGATCTCTTCAAGAAAATTGGAGGTATCAAGGGAATATTTCATACAAGGATGGGCATGATAAAGGACAGAAATGGCAAGGACCTAACAGAAGCAGAAGATATTAAGAAGACATGGCAAGTATACACAGAAGAACTATACAAAAAACTTCTTAATGACCCAGATGCCACAATGGTGTAGTCACTCATCTAGAGCCAGACATCCTGGAGTGTGAAGTCAAGTGGGCATTAGGAAGTAACACTACCAACAAAGCTAGTGGAGATGATGGAATTCCAGTTGAGCTAGTTAAAATCCTAAAAGATGATGCTGTGAAAGTGCTGCACTCAATATGCCAGCAAATTTGGAACACTCAGCAGTGGTCACAGGACTAGAAAAGGTCAGTTTTCATTCCAACGCCAAAGCATGTTCAAACTACCACACAATTGCACTCATCTCACATGCTAGGAAAGTAATGCCCAAAATTCTTCATGTTAGGCTTCAACAGTACATGAACTGAGAACTTCCAGATGTTAAAGCAGGGTTTAGAAAAGGCAGAGGAACCAGATATCAAATTGCCAACATTCGTTGGATCATAGAAAAAGCAAGGGAATTCCAGTAAAATATATACTTCTGCTTCATTGACTATGCTAAAACCTTTGCGTGTTTCACAACAAACTGTGGAAAATTCTTAAAGAGATTGGAATACCAGACCACCTTACCTGTCTCCAAAAAAACCTGTATGCAAGTCAAGAAGCAACAATTAGAACCAGACATGGAACAATGGTCTGGTTCAAAATTGAGAAGTAGTATGTCTAGGCTGTATATTGTCACGCTGCTTAACTTACATGCAATGTACATCGTGTGAACTGCCAGACTGGATGACTCACAACCTGGAATCAAAATTGCCAGGAAAAATATCAACAACCTTAGATATGCAGACGATATCACTCTTAAGGGCAGAAAGTGAAGAAGAACTAAAGAGTCTCTTGATGAGGATGGAAGAGGAGAGTGAAAAAGCTGGCTTGAGACACAACATTAAAAAAACATCAGGTCCTATCACTTCATAGCAAATTGAAGGGGAAAAAGTGGAAGCAGTGACAGATTTTCTTTTCTTAGGCTCCAAAATCACTGTGGATGGTGACTGCAGCCATGAAATTAAAACATGCTAGCCCCTTGGAAGGAAAGCTATGACAAACTTAGACAGCATATTAAAAAGCAGAGACATCACTTTGCCTACAAAGGTCCATATAGTCAAAGCTATGGTTTTTCCAGTAGTCATGTATGGATGTGAGAGTTGGATCATAAAGAAGCCTGAGCACCGAAGAAATGATCCTTTCAAATTGTGGTGCTGGAGAAGACTCTTGAGAGCCCCTTGGACTGCAAGGAGATCAAACCAGTCAATCCTAAAGGAAATAAACCCTTAATATTCATTGGAAGGACTAATGCTAAAGTTGAAGCTCCAATCCTTTGGCCACCTGATGCAAAGAATCATCTCATTGGAAAAGACCCTGATCGTGGGAAAGATTGAAGGCAGACGCAAGGAGCAGCAGAGTCTGAGATGGTTAGATAGCATCACCAACTCAATGGATATGAATTCACACAAACTCCAAGAGATAGTGAAGGACAGGGGAGCCTGGTGTGCTACAGTCCATGGGGTCGCAAAGAGTCAGACATGACTTAGCATCTGAACAACAACAAAAAACCTTCAGAAGAGAACATAGGAGAAAATCTTCAGGACCTAGGGCTTGATGAATTCTTAGTCTTGATACCCAAAGCACAATCAATAAAGAAAAAATTGATTAATTGAATTGCATTAAACCTAAGTAATTTGTTTAGGAAAGATCCAGCTAAGAGGATGAAAAGACAAGTTACAGATTGGGAAAAAATATTTACAAACCGCATGTCTAACAATAGGCATGTATCCAAAATATGTAAAGAGCTCTCAAATACATACAATGGGAAGAAACCACTCCCATTAGAAAATAGCAAAGATAGGAAACGACATTTCATAGAAAATAACCCAAATAGGGTAAATGAAAATGTGCTCGGTATCATTACTCATCGGGGAGTACAAATTAAAGCAAAATAAGATATCATTGCAAACTATTAGAATGATTAAAATAAAAACAGTGGAAACCCCAAATGCTGGAGTGGATATTGAGAAACTGGATCACTCAGACATTATTGGTGGGAGTGTAAAATTGTATAGCCCCTTTGGAAAACAGTTTGACAGTTTCTTATAAAGTTAAACATGCAGTTACAACATAACCCAGAAATTGTTCTTTGGGGCATTTCTCCTAGAGAAATGAAGCTTTATTGTTCACACACACAAAAAAAACCCTACACACAAATATTCACAGCAGATTTATTTGTATTAGTTCCAAACTGGAAACAACCCATATATTCTTCAATGGATGAACAGATAAACAAACTGTGGTCCTCCCACATCACAGAAAACTGTTCAGTGATAACCAGAAATGAACTCATGATACATGCAAAAACTTGGATGGATCTCAAGGGCATCACTCTTAGCAGGAAAAAAAAACTATTTACATAGTATTTTCAAAATGAAACAATTATGGAGATGGAGAAGAGATGAATTGTTGCCAGGGGTTAGGGGTTGTGGGAGGGTGGGAAAGAGGGAGAGAAGGAGTGGAAGAAAGAGAGAGACAGAGGGAGAAAATATAGCAGAAGGAAGATTTTTGTAAGGTGAAATAATTCTGCATTTGCATTGTCATGGTAGTTACCAGAGTCTGTAGATGTGATACAATGACACAGAACTATACACAAGTAGTACCAATATCGATTTTCTGATTCTGTAATTGTACTGTCCTTACATGAAATGGAACAACTGGGGGAAACTGGATGAAGGCTGCACAGGATCTCTGTGTAGTATCTTTGAAACTTCCTGTGAGTCTATGATAATCTCAAAATTCTAAGTTAAAAAGAGAAGAATAGTATCCAAGGTGTGCTATTGTGGAGAGAGCATGGGCTTTGAAGTCAGCCAGTCCAGAGTCTGAAGCCTAGTTAGGTGTGAATTTGAGCAACTGACTTCACTTTTCAGAGCCTTGGCTTCTTGGTTTGGAAAATGGTACTAGTAATAGGGCCCACTCCACAGGATTTGGGAGGAGATCACGAAAGTGCTTGGCTCAGGGTCTGGCCCATAATGAACTCTCAATGAGATGAGCTACCTAATGGCCTTATTTACTGTGACTTGTCACTTGTGTCATTTGTCCTGGTGTGAAAGAGATTGACACCAAGGAGATCCAACCAGTCCATCCTAAAGGAAATCAATCCTGAATATTCATCGGAAGGACTGATGTTGAAGCTGAAACTCCAATCCTTTGGCCACCTGATGAGAAGAACTGACTCATTTGAAAAGACCCTGATGCTGGGAAAGATTGAAGGCAGGAGGAGAAGGGGACAACAGAGGATAAGATGATTGGGTGGCATCACCGACTCAATGGACATGAGTTTGAGTAAGCTCTGGAAGTTGGTGATAGACAGGGTAGCCTGGCATGCTGCCATCCATGGGGTCGTAAAGAGTCGGACATAACTGAGTGACTGAACTGAACTGAACTGAAAGAGATTGGATGGCTGGGCCACCTCTCACCACCAAATAAGAAACACCTTAGATGTTGAGCGTGCACCATTTGGTTTTGTGTGCTCCCCATCAGGCCATAGCCCACGCCCTGGCCCATGGCCTATCCAACAGGTGCCTGGGCAGCAGACACTGCGTGGGATAGCTCCCCCTGCAGGTGGGCCCTGTTCCAGGGGCCTGGTGCACATGCCTATAGGTGAGGCGCTCTGGAGCCAGAGGCTTGGCATGGTCTCAGATCTGGGCACAACCCAGCATGACAGGACTGCTGTCACAAGCTCTCTTGGAATCTGCACCCTACAACTCGGTTGGGCCCATTAATCATGGCAGGTTCAAATCGCTTGTCTGGAAATGCACACTGATAACAGATGTTATCGAAGTGTTGTCATGAAGGATGGTTGGGAGTGGAAAGTAATCCCACTGTTTGATGACTCTGGTGATGTTGCAATCCCCACTCTGCTTTTGCTTAAAAATGCCTCTTTTCCTTCAAGAGCCCTTCCTCCAGCCTTGCAGGTCTTCACTGAGGCTCCAGCCTCATCCCTCCCTCTGCCACCACCTCCCTACTCTCTATTCTGGACAACCTGAATGGAGCCTTCCTGGCCTTGGCACAAGCTGTTCCCAGGGCCCCAGTAGGCTTTCCCCACTCCTGTCATACTCTGCAGGTCCTTCTCAGCCCTCCACAGCCAGCTCTCCTTCCCTCCCCCAGCATCTGGCTGGGCTCTGTCCCTCCTGAGTCATACTGAAGGATCCCCAAGCTTCCCTCAGCCCCACGCCCTGTGCTGGTGAGCTCCTGGGCACCTAGTGGCTCCTCAATAAATGTTTGTGGAATGAGAGCCCAATGCCCACAGCTCGCATACAATGAAGAGTGGCCTGAGCCCTGCCAACGGGCAACTGTGCTTGCAGTGTCCCCACTGACGCCGTGGAAGATGGAGACTTTCCAGTCAACGTGAAGGGGGAGCGAAGGCCAGAGAGTGTGAACTCTGTCATTGGCTTGGCAGTTACCCAGCATGCCCCTGGCCAGGAGGTGGCTGGGCAACCCTGGGCTCACAGACTGCCATTGAGCAAGCCTCATAAAGGGTGTCTGTGTCTCTAGGCCTGACACATCTGTGCCGGGTGCGTGCAAAGCCAGTTGATATGCTGCATGGCACAGGCAGTTTCCTGTGAGCTGTTGTGGCCAAAGATCTCTCCCTGCCCCCACCCCTCAAAGCTTCAGGCCAGCTCACAGATATTCTATTGGGCTGCTGTGGGCTGAGGGGCAGCAGATGGGGAAAGAGCACTAGATGGGGAGTCCAAAGCCCTAGATTCAGTATGCAACTCTAACTGCTGAAGACATTTGAGAAAAGCGTATGTACGTAGTTCACATATGCAAGTGCCCTACAACTGCATGATTGCACACTGGGGTATTAATCCAGTTACATTAATAATATGTATTTTCATGAAGGCTCGAGCAACTTTCTTGGAAATAGCCCCATAGTAGAGTATCATCCTATGGGAATGGTTAAACACGCTGTGGTACATCCATCCACAGCATAGTATACAACTCAGCAATAAGAAACAAACCTTTGATACAATAATTTGGATGGATCTTCAGAAAATTATGGTGAGTGGAAAGATTCATCTGTAAAGGCAACATATGGTACAATGCCACTTATTTAACATTTTTGAAATGGCAAACTTTGAAAATGGAGGATAGATATGTGGTCACCAGAGGCTTGAGGATGGGTGTGGGTGGGGGAAGTGGGAGTACTTAGATGAGGGGTCCTTGTGGTGCAAGAATTGTTCACTCTGTTCACTGTGATGGTGGCCATACCAACCAGACAAGGGAAACATCTGTATGCTATAGAAATAAATACACATATGTACTCACAGATGAATACAGCTGACACTGGAGCACTGGGAATACAATTTGCAGGTTGTGTCATGGGGATGCTTGACTTCTCCCATTCCTCCCTCATTTATCAACTTTTGACTCCTTCCATAAAAAGAAACTTCCCCTCATCAGCTATTTGGTTATCCTGAAGAACAGTTTACATAGGAAAAGCCAGAGAAATGTTTGCTTTTCTCTTTATTTACCAGTTTTTCAAATCAGGAGTTGGTTCCATACCATCTTCCAAAGATGAGGACCAAGGAAACCAAGGTCTTTTAAAAAATGTTCTGGTGTCATGAGGCTCTCATAGACTTCAACATGGTTAATGTGCTCCTTGTTGATGTGCAGTGCCCTGCCTTTGGCCAGCAGGAGACTATGCAGATTGGTTCCTGGGTCCTTTTGCCATAACCCCTGCAGTCCTTGAGAGCTGCTTTGCTTTCTGGTGTGACAAGATGTTCTGCGATTGTCTGCTACATTTCCTGGCCCGGATCTGGTATCAGTTATTTCCCCAAGAAGTTCTGGCTCCTTTTAGTGACAAGTGGTATTTAGAAATTAAGATCTGGATGCCTGAGGTAATATTGCCAGTGGGTTTGCTATTTGTTTCTAGGGCATTTCAGAAACAGTAAGGGCATATTTTGGGGAGAAAATAAGTTATAAATCCATATTGATATTTCCAATTCAGACTCAGGACTGCATGGTTTTTTGTTTAACTTCATCCCTCCAATCAAACCAGAATACTTGGTTGACTTATCCCACAAAACATGCAACAATCTCAGAATAACAAAACTAACACTACGTATACCCAGATGATTTCAGAAAACACTGTAAGATTTTTCTGTTGTTCTTTTTTCCCTTAGGTTAAATCCAATTAGGGATAATTAGTCAAATCACTGTGTTTTAAAGTCATTTGGAATCATTCTTCTACCCAGTTTTAATTTTTTGTTTTTCATTTTACTTCTGATATTTAGGGACTGTTTTTTTTTTTTTTTAATGTATTTAAAGTTTTTTTTCAAATGATGGGAAATGTTTACTTGGCTCCAAAGTCAGTCTTTGGAGTTTGGCCTGTTTGTAGTAATGGTCACTGTCCTATCATGAAGTCTGGTTCTTTGGGTTTGTTATAATTTCTTGCTTGCTCATTATTCTCTCTCCTGCTTTTGCACCCCAGCACCTGACATACAGCCTGGCATGTGGAGCAGCACTCTCTGAAGAAACTTGGAGTGATTGCCCCCACTTTTGGAGGAGAGATCACCTCCGTGATACCACCTCCAGTGTCCTTACCAGCATCCCAGAAAAGGCATGTGACCCTCAGCCCTCTCATCACTAAGGGAGCATTTCAATCCACTCTGCCTAATCTTCCCAACCTCCAGCCAGGTTCTCAAAGCTCCTAAATGCCAGTGTAACAGGAATCCAAATTTCAGTCTTGGTGCTTCTCCCAAGAGACCTAGAGTCCCCTGTGGACATGACTCTAGGTGGTAAATCTGACATCCCAGAATCTTCAGAGTGGACACATGCATGATGCTATTCACAGTGAACGTGTAGCTAAAACATAATCACTTCCCTGTCCCTCATTTTCTGGTTGTTTCTATGGAGAACACGATCTAGAGATGGCAAAAGTTTGCCCCACGTGTTTTCCATGTTGATACACAGCGTTACAATGGGATATGGAATTGAGACTGTCTTGATTTTCCAGTTGTGTGGATTTTAGATTTATTTTGTTTCACGTACAAAGTAAGAAGCCATGAATAGATCTCCTGGAGCTGGAGCATGGAGCCAAGGTTCTGATTCTATTCCCAGGAGAGAAGCAGCCTAGTCCAGTTTCATGAGAAGATGAAAGTATTAGTAGCTAGGAGCCCCGGGTTGCAAGCCTACCTCTGGCTCACTGGTCTCATCTGTGCCCCACAGAGGGAGAACGAGGTGGCTTCCAGGGCCTTCCTGTCCTTCAAGATCTGGTCAGCTGAAGCCTCTGTGATGACTTGCTAACCACTGGAAACTCTATGAGTGGGAGAAGTTGAAGATTACCTGGGACCCTGGCAGCAAGTTTCTCCATGCATTAGCCAGGCATGGCATGGGCAGCCTGTCTTGGGGAGAATCTCTAATATTCTCAAGATCTACATGCTATCTCCAAAGCCTATACTTACAAAATTCAGCTGTTATCAACCCCACCCCCAAAGATATTATTTACCCTGAAAGTATTTTCTCCTTCCCATAGGGACTGCCCACGAGATGTGGAGCTGTAGTCAGGGAAATTAAAATATGCAAATGAAAATGCAAATGCTAAAAGCATTGTTCACCATGGTGTTCCCATGGTTTTTTTTTTGAATAGCAACAAATTGAAGAAATGCTATGTAATCAAAGTTTGTATCAAGCCTTAAGAAAGAAAAACTCTATTATCTCTAAATATAGTGATACGTTTCGATGTGTGCCTTTGCCAACTTGAAATCGTGCATGCCTGGCTGAGTCAGTGCACACACAGAGCATTGGGTTTCCTCAGAATGTAGAGGTGGGGAACCTCGCTTTTTTCTACCTCTTTCTCAAAAGTAATTAACAGATTACAATTAGCATAGAAATGCAATTTGCACTACAAACCCTTTTGCCCCATATTTGATCCCAGTTTTTCTCCTGTGCAACTTGGTTTACCAATTCCCAGTTAAAGTTCCAGTCTTAAGTTCCAGCCCCAGCAGGAAAGGCTGGGGCTAGAGTGAGAAGGAGGGGTCTCCACAAACTACCCCTTCACTTGATCCTTGCTTGACAGGAGTGGGTTTAAATGCCACCCTCCCAAGACCACCTAGGTATGCTGCATGGACCTCCCTGGGATTCACACATAGTCATGTTGGGTTTGGAATCAGCAAGAGTTACATTGAACAAGTCTTGGCAGTTCGTTTCACACAATGGAGTCAAGTTAGCCAAAATCTTCACCTCCAGTACCTCGATAAGAAATGGAGAACTTATCAAGGAACTTGGGCCCGAAAGGCTGAGAAGCAGCATAGCTCAGGAATTAGTTCAACAGCTTCCCTTGGAGTAAGCATTTGTTTTGGGCATTTGGTAACTCCTGACATAAACAAGGTTGATGTATTGACCAGGAGTCAAAATGCTAGTGGTGTAGCAAAGGAATCTCAATGCCATTCTGCTGGGGAGAGCTTTGAACATGGAGATGGAGATGGATAGTGACCCTGTGCATAGGAGGCAGGAAAAGAGCTGGCAATAATGTCCCCACTTCTAAACAAAGAAAGAGTGAAAAACAGCAAGTTTATAAATGTCTTTCCATTTACCCTAAGTAGACAACACAACCTCTCTAAAAGGGTTTATACAGCTTTCTGATTTTCAGACCAAATTCAGATGATCTGTCTTCTGATCAGGAGAGTTACTTCTACAAATGTTGCTACTTCTACAAATCCAAGGTAGACTCCTCCACCCATGCATCTGGATTTTACTTCACCAACATTTAGGTAGCATTTAGTGCATATACGGTACCACTCTAAGACCTTTCCAAATATTGACTCATGTATTCCTCGTAATGATCCTAGGAGGTAAGTGCAATTACTAACTAGATCTACGGAGGAGAAAACTGAAGCACTGGGGGACTAAGAGATTCCTGCAGCTGGGCAGTGGTGAATGGACACAGTTGTGGTACATCCATCCTATGGAATGCTACTCAGTAATTAAAAGGGAACAGACTTTTGACACTCATGACTCATGGATTTACAGAAAATTATGCTGAGTGAAAAAAGTCAATCCTTATCTGTTACCTGCTTTATGATTCCATTTATGCAATACTCTTGACATGGAAAAATTATAGAAGTAAAGAACAAACTAGTGGTTACCAGGGCTTAAGCATAGAATGAGGTGACCAGGGGAATAAGTGGGGATATGTTAAGGCAACAAGAGGATCCTATGGTGATGGGACTGTTGTGTGTCTTGACTGTATCAGCATTGATACACTGGTGGTGATACAGCATTCTAGTTTTGTGAGATGTTACCATCACAGCAAACTGGGTAAAGAGACTGTGAGATCTCTCTTACAGTTGCATGTGAACCTATGATTATCTCAAAATTAAAATTTTAATCACAAAAATTCATCCCATGTGTTGTCTCTTCCATAAATCTTATCCATCAATGCTTTCCCCATCTCCACACTGTATTTAACCTTCACTTAACCCCTCTGTGCCTCCGTGGCCATATCCACAAAATGAGGCTCCACCTCTGAGGGTGGCTGTGGAGCCTGTGTGGGATATGGCTTTTGTGGTCACAAGTAAGGTGGGTTGGGGGCAAAAGCTAGCAAGACAGCCAAGCAGACTCCATCCTGGCCTTGCCATACCGGTAATGGGATGGTGAAAAGCCCCTTCCTCTCTCTAGGCCACAGATTCTTTCCCTGTAACAGGTACACAAGGGGATGGGATGACTCAATACTATGGAAAAGAAATTGCTCTGTGCAGAGCCAAAGCCTGTCCAGTACTCACACAAGTTACTTTGCTACTCTATCGTCTTGCCAGAAGCCTGCCCCCTGACATTCAAGCGTCAGTTAAGTCTTTGCACTTGAATTGCTCATCTGGCTCAAGCAACTCTTGTCAAGATTTTTTTTTTTCTCAAAGTAATACTTGTAAATAGTATTTACAAGTCAAACAGACTTGTATATAGTAATATAAAAAGTCAAATAGTATAAAAAGTCAAATAGATCATCTGTGTGCTGTGTGTTCTCAGTTGTGTCCGACTCTTAGTAACCCCACAGACTGTAGTCCGCCAGACTCCTCTGTCCATGGGATTTTTCAGGCAAGAATACTGGAATGGGTTGCCTTTTTCTCCTCCAGTGGATCTTCCTGACTCAGGGATCAAACCCATCTCTCCTGTGTCTCCTGCATTGCAGGCAGATTCTTTGCCACTGAGTCATCAGGGAAGCTAAATAGATCACCAGACACGTATTAAAAAAAGTGGTATCCGTTGCCCCCACCCAATCCCAAATGCCTACTCATAGAGGCAACCACTTTCAACTCTTGTAGCTCTTAATATTCTAGAATGTACTTTCATATTTCTACATAACATGTTTTGACTGTTGTTTCTTGATTTCACAATTTTAGAAAATTGATTTCCTACCACAAAAAAAATAAGCCTTTGCCTCTTGGATCATCCAGATTCTACCCCAAACTCCCAGTAAAACCATAGCACCATTGTTATGTAAGTCAGGTTTCACTGTTTCCATTATTGGGCTGGCCGATCCCCCTAAGAGGTGTCCTCCCATCTTTTGCCTGGAAGAGTATAAAGCTGGCTGTTGGCATTCTGGAGGCCAAGCAGAGAAGGCCAAGGGTTCTCTCACCATCAGTTACGAGGCTTTCAAGTAACTTCTGTTTTCAGTCAGCTCTTCCCCATGGGCTCACCTGGGTACCTGTCCAGCCAGTCAACACCCTGTCTTCTATTAGGGTGGTGGTGCCCTGGTTCAGGGAGGAGATTCAGTTCAGTTCAGCCGCCCAGTCATATCCAACTCTTTGCGACCCCAAGGACTGCGGCACGCCAGGCCTCCCTGTCCATCACCAGCTCCCGGAATTTACCCAAACTCATGTCCATTAATTCGATGGTGCCATCAAACCATCTCATCCTCTGTCATCCCCTTCAATCTAACTACATGGACCACAGCCTTGTCTAACTCAAAGAAACTATGAGCCATGCCGTGTACGATCACCCAAGACGGACAGGTCATGGTGGAGAGTTCTGACAAAATGTGGTCCACTGGAGAAGGGAATGGCAAACCACTTCAGTATTCTTGCATTGAGAACCCCATGAACAGTATGAAAAGGTAGGAGATTAGAGAGCAGCTATTCTGGATACACATTCTGAACCTTTGCTCTTGTCCTCAGCCCTATCTCACCCCCATTTTCCAGACCCAGGTGCCTCCACCCCCTGCGTCTGCCTGGTTGCTATCTCCTAGTCCTCTGAGTTTCTTTCATTAACTTTCCAGAAGCATCTCTTGCTTGTAGTTGCCTCCTTTCCCATTTTTCCCCTTTTTGTGAGTATCAGTTCAGTTCGGTTCAGTCGTTCAGTCGTGTCTGGCTCTTTGCAACCACATGGACTGCAGCACTCCAGGCCTCCCTGTCCATCACCAACTCCCAGAGCTTACTCAAACTCATGTCCATCAAGTAGGTGATGCCATCCAACCATCTCATCTTCTGTCTTCCCCTTCTCCTCCTGCCTTCAATCTTTTTCAGCATCAGGGTCTTTTCAAATGAGTCAGTTCTTTTCATCAGGTGGTCCAAGTATTGGAGTTTCAGCTTCACATCAGTCCTTCCAGTGAACACCCAGGACTGATTTCCTTTAGGATGGACTGGTTGGATCTCCTTGCAGTCCAAGGGACTCTCAAGAGTCTTCTCCAACACCATAATTCAAAGGCATCAATTCTTCTGTGCTCACTTTTCCTTATAGTCCAACTCTCACATCTGTACTTGACTACTGGAAAAACCATAGCTTTGACTAGATAGACCTTTGTTGGCAAAGTAATGCCTCTGCTCTTTAATATGCTGTAAAGTTGATCATAACTTTTCTTACAAGGAGTAAGTGTCTTTTAATTTCATGGCTGCAGTCACCATCTGCAGTGATTTTGGAGCCCAAAAAAATAAAGTCTGCTACTATTTCCACTGTTTCCCCATGTATTTGCCATGAAGTGATGCAACTGGATGTCGTGATCTTAGTTTTCTGAATGTTGAGCTTTAAGCCAACTATTTCACTCTTCTCTTTCACTTTCTTCAAGAGGCTCTTTAGTTCTTCTTCACTTTCTGCCGTAAGGGTGGTGTCATCTGCATATCTGAGGTTATTGATATTTCTCCCAGAAATCTTGATTCCAGCTTGTGCTTCCTCCAGCCCAGCATTTCTCATGATGTACTCTGCATATAAGTTAAATAAGCAGTGTGACAATATACAGCCTTGCTGTACTCCTTTTCCCATTTGGAACCAGTCTGTTGTTCCATGTCCAGTTCTAACTGTTGCTTCCTGAGCTGCATACAGGTTTCTCACGAGGCAGGTCAGATGGTATGGTATTCCCATCTCTTGAAGAATTTTCCACAGTTTGTGGTGATCCACAGCGTCAGAGGTTTTGGCATAGTCAATAAAGCAGAAATAGGTGTTTTTCTGGAACTCTTGCTTTTTCGGTGATCCACTGAATGTTGGCAATTTGATCTCTGGTTCCTCTGCCTTTTCTAAAACCAGGTTGAACATCTGGAAGTTCATGGTTCACATATTGTTTAAGCCTGACTTGGAGAATTCTGAGCATCACTTTACTAGCGTGTGAGATGAGTGCAATTGTGTGGTAGTTTGAGCATTCTTTGGCATTGCCTTTCTTTGGGATTGGAATGAAAACTGACCTTTTCCAGTCCTGTGGCCACTGCTGCATTTTCCAAATTTGCTGGCATATTGAGTGCAGCACTTTCACAGCATCATCTTTCAGGATTTGAAATAGCTCAGCTAGAATTCCATCACCTCCAGTAGCTTAGTTCATAGTGATGCTTCCTAAGGTCCACTTGAGTTCACACCCACTTCACATTTTGTGGATATAGGCCTTTCTTTATTTCTTTACCATCATGTGAGTTTGGAGAGGGAGCAGAGAGAAACCTGGGAAATCAATCCACAGTCCTCATGAGTCTCTTGAGGCCAGGAGTTTGTCTAAAAGGAGGAAAAATGTACTTTTTAGTCTCAATGACTGGGGAAGCCCCCACAGAGCACCCCTTCCAGGTCAGCACACTCTCGTGGTTGAATGCCACACATCCAGGCAAGGTTGGTCAATGAAAGGTTGGCAGGGTCTTTGGGACCTTTTCAGCCACCAGTCTGACTGATCACAGCAGAATCACCAGGCCTGGAGAATCACTGGCAGTGGCGGCCACTGAGAAGCTTTCGATTAGAAAAAACAGTGGCTTTTCTCAAGGGATATTGATTCTGTTTCAATTCTAAGAAATAACTTTGACCTCAGTTGCTAAGGAAGAGAGAGGCCACAGGGGGATACGGGAAGAGGCATCACATGGTGGTAACTCAGTTTTCTTCCCCACAGAAAAATGCCAGCCCTCTTGTCTGGTGTCACTGCACCTTTGGGGCCCAGAGCTGCCGCTACCATAGCAATGAAAATGCAGACCCATCTGGCATTTTTGGAAACAAGGGGGTTGCTGGTAAATACCTGTCTCCCTCTTGCCTCCACCACAGAATGAATATGACTTAGGAAGTGGCACCAGAGGCCACGGTGACCTGGCCTTAGAAAATTTTGACATGCTCTGCACATCCCCGGGAGCCTCCCTGAACAAGGATGGCCAGAGCTCTAAACACTTGCCATCAGCCCCTTCCTGCTGGCCGGGCATGCCTGGCATCACTAATTAATCACAGTGTTTATCCCACTGAGCCTGGACACAGCCACTTCGGGTCTGTCCATGTTGGAGCCTAAGGAGAGACCCAGTGCCCTCCTTCTCCTGGAGTTTAAAAGTCTTAGTTGTTTAGAGGACCCTCTCCTGTCAGCAAGTGGAAATGCCTCCAGGGTGTGGATGGGTTACAGGTGTCTGCCACGTGGTCTGTGTGCCGCACACTCCTTGAAGGGTGAGCCACAGCAGCACCAGATCGCTGCCAATCGATTCCAATGGGAGTGGAATCGTCTCCCACCTCAGCCTCCCGGGTATCATGAGCCCTGAACCCTCACGTCCAGGTGAGGTGGAGTGACAGAGCACACTCTCCAAGATCCAAGTGGGAGTCGGACCTGCTCTGTGCCCTCAAGAAGCTGAGAGAGAAATGGAGGCTACACACCATGTCCAGAAACCACGGTCTCCCTCCCAAATGAAAAGACACAACTTCCAGATGCCTTCAAGCTGCCCCACCCCCATCAGTCCTGACAGAGTGATGGGGCCACCTGTCACCTGGCCAAGCCTGTCAATCTCTGGATGCTATGCCTTGCCAAGAATATGGGGTCACTCTGTGGCCCCAAGAGTGTCACCAGCAATGCCCCAGGCTGATGGGGAAAACCCCTGCCCCAGAGCCCCAGGTGGCATTTCTGCCTGGCTGGGAATTTGTTGCTTCTCTTCTAACAGACGAGCAAGGGCCTACCCGCCCAGCATAGAGAGGGCTCCCAGCTGGGGCACTGGGGCTCGAAAACGGATAGAAGAGCTGGTATCTGTTTCTTGCATTCTCCAGCATCTCACCTCTCTGCTTCCCAGGCCATCCTGAAGGCACATGCCTCAAATTACCTGCCAGTGGGTGACAGCAGGCGGGGACCCTGGGGACCAGGCAGCCTGGCCTGTGTCACAGCCGCAGGCACAAGGGCAGAAGCAGAAAACTGCAAATCAGTAAGCTGGCCCCATGCCCAGGGGCAGAAGCCTGCTGACCATCTGAGGGCCCCAAGCACCCACCTGCCTCGGGAGCCAGGGATGCAGCCAACGAGTGCACAGGGCTGGCAAATGGGGCACCAGAGGCCAGACAGGGCCCACAGGCTGCCCAGAGCCCAGAGGCTTCATGGGAAGACAGCTTCCCTGCAAAGTGCCTGTTGGATTCTGGTCCCCAGGTCCTCACAAGCACCCACTCCTGACCTGAGGGCTCACATGAGAAGAGAGCCCTAGTGAGTCTGTGGCCCTGGCCCACATGGGAGCCCGTGCTCCATCCAGGAGAAGCCCCGCTGTCCTCCAGGTTCCTTCCCTCTGCCTATTGGGGCTCTGTGCCCTCAGGGATCCTGTCAGTTCAGCTTCTTTCGGACTAACTGGAGTCAGGTCCAGAGAGGAAAGAAATTGTCAGCTGGTCAGACAGGACTCTGGCGTGGGGAAAGCAAGGCGGGCAGAGGGCTCCAATTTCTTTTCCATTTCCTGTGTATTCTGTGCCGCTTTCAATGTGTTAATTCATGACCTCACCCATGCTCATTTCCCTGGACAAATTGGTCTTTACACAGAAGCAATTACCTGGGCCTGTTCCATCCTAGTCAGCAGAGCAGGCAGGAGCCTCTTTGGGGCCACACAAGATTATCTTATCTAAAAAGACTCTGCGATTCAAAATGAGGGCAATTATTTCAGCCTTGTAACCTTTTTTGTTTGCCTAAAAATATCTGGCACCAGTGCAATTCCTACAAGACAGGATGAATAGTGGCCTCAGTCTACCCAAAGACCTGAGCTCAAGAGGCCATGTGGGCAAACAGCAGATAGGGGGAGGAGAGGGATGAAGGAGGCAGAAATACAGCAGAGTGAAGGGTTGGGGTCAGTTTATGCTCTACCACCTATAGGCTGGGTGGCCTTGGACAACTGCTTACCCTCTCTGAGCCTCAACTAACCAATCCAGGATAAGTTGCTAAGATTCTTTGCCTTGCCTCCCTTAAAAGGAGAGAGCAGGAGGCCCCAGGTCTGATGGAGGAACCCACGGGAACAATGTGGAAGCCACTTTCTTCGCTTAGGTCCTTGGCTTGTCAGCAGAGTGGGGTGTGGGAGTTGGTGGCTGGGTCCCGGGGCAGAGGAAGGCTAGGGTCACAGGCATGCCTGGAAGACTTCCATGCATCACTTGGGAAGAACTTGGGGCCAAGCTGAGGCAGGTGCTGGTCAGAACACAGGGTATGCCACTGTTTCAGGAGGAATGGCTATGTCTGGCCAGTGCCTGAGGCCAGGACAGACATGGGGCTGTGTATTAGCTTCCTACAGTAGCTGTAATGAATGTCCACAACACGAGTGGCTTAAAATGATGCAAATTTGTTCCCTTACAGTTCTGGAGTTCAGAAGTCTAAAATCAAGCTATCAGCAGGGCCAATTTCTCCTGGTGGCTCTAAGCAGAGTATCTGTCTTTGCCTTTTTCAGGTTCTAGAGGCACCCACATTCCTTGGTTCATGGCCCCTTCCTCCACCTTCAAAGCCAGCAGCAGAGTGTCTTCAAATCTTTCTTTATTTTCTATCTCCTTCTTTGGTGTATAAGGACCCTTGTGACTAGATTGAGCCCACTCAGTTAATTTAGGGTAATCTTCCCCTGTCAGGATCCTTGATCATATCTGCAAAGTCCCTTTTGCCATATCAGGTAGAATTCACAGATTTTGGGGATTAGAACATGGATGTGGTTGGGGGAAAAAGGCATTGCTCAGTCTATTGTAGGCGATGATGGGCTCCTGTCTTAGTCTTCTTGACCTACTGTGACAAAACACCGTAGACTGAGTGGTTTCAATAACAGAACTTCATTTCTCACAGTTCTGGAGGATTGAAGTCTGAGATCAAGGTGCCAGTATGGTTGGGTTCTGGTGAGAGCTTTGTTCCTGTGACCTCACATGGTAGAGACCAAGAGGAAGCTTTCAATTCTCTCCTTATAAGAGCACTACAGTAAATCCCCTACATATGAATGGGTTCCATTCTGAGAGTGCATTAGTAAGTCCAATTCATTTATAAGTCCGGCAAAGTTAGCCTAGGTACCCAACTAAAACAGTTGGCTATATAGTACTGTACTATGTAATAGGTTTGGGCTTTCCTGATTGCTTAGCTGGTAAAGAATCCACCTGCAATGAAGGAGATGCAGGCAGATGCAGGTTCAAAGTCAGGGAAATCCCCTGAAGGAGGACAATTCTCTGAAGGAGGAAATGGCAACCCACTCCAGTATTATTGCCTGGAGAATACCATGGACAGAACACAAATGATACATAAACCAACACAAAAAATAAAGAAAACATTTTTAATCTTACAGTACAGCACCTTGAAAAGTACAGTAGTACAGTACAACTGCTGGCATATAGGGGAGCATTCAAATCTTTGAAAGTTTGCAACTTCACGGTTTGTGTGTAGGAGACTTACCATAATCCTATCATGAGGGCCCCACCCCCATGATCTCATCCTCCCCTAATTACCTCCCAAAGACCTCATCTTCAAATACCGTCTCATTGAGAGTTAGGGCTTCAACATATTAATTTTAAAGGCATAATTCAGTCCATAGCAATTCCCAAGCAAGGCAGAAGCAGCCCTAAGGAGGACCATTAGAGTAGGAGCCAAAGCTGAGCCCATTGCAACAAGCAGGTAAACTGAGGCCAGCAGTGGCTCATAAGCAGGCCACATATCAGGATCTGGAGATCAGTCAGCAGGGACCAGTGCTCCAATGCCTAGGCTGATATGGAATGAACTGGGCTGGGCTTTAAGGATGGCTCCAGGCCCCATGAAAGCTCTCGGGTTCCTGGGACTGAGCCTGTAGACTAGGGGCAAGCTGCCCCAGAAGTAGGGAGAGGAGGGAATCAGACTGAGAACCAGGCAGAGCCTGACCCCAAGCCTTGTCCTCATTCCAAGAGAGCTGCAGCTGTGTCTAATTCAGGCATGATTAGATTTGAGAAAGGTCACTCTCTCCCTCAGTCAAGTCCATTTTGCCATCATTTATTGAATACCTGCTGCCTTCCAGGCTCTGAGCTGGCCGGAGGGGGCTGGAGTGAAGAGCAAGACTTGGTCTCTGCCCTTCAGGTTTGCTGGAGAATCAACACAAACGCACACACACAATAACTAAATAACCACGGAAGGAGCAAAATGAATTAAAATAGGTTCTAAAGCAATCAGGAAAGGCTTCCTGGACAGGGCAGCTCCCAGAAAGACTGGGGAAAGATCTGACTTGGCAGAGCAGAAGGCAATCTGTGTGATAGGACAAGACACATGAAGGCACAGGGCAAGGGTGTATGTGGAGTCATTGAAAAGACTTCAAGTGCCAGTCTGGCCAGTGTGGAAGATTGAGGTATCAATGAATCAAGGAAAGGCAGACTGACTAGCTGAAGTTGGCAGGGCATGCAATCCCCCATGAGGATTCCAGACTTCATCCTTCACCCAGCGCCTCCCCACCAGGTCCCCTAAATGGCTACAGGCAGTGCTGGTGGCCAACTGGTCCACCCACATGGCCTTGCCAGCTGGTGTCCAGTCTGATGGCTGGGTCAGGCCACTCCTCCCAGTTTGAGTAGCCTCATCTGCTGGACAGCTGTGATCACTTTCAAGGGGATCCACAACACATAAGAGGAGGGAGAGGACCACTTTTCACAGCAAAGAAATAGGCTACATTTTCTTTAGTCTGCTGACCATGAAGAGGGAGGAGGAAACCTGACAGAAGGGTCTTCTACTGGTCCAGGCAGAAGCAGATGAGTGAAGTAGAGTAGCTGGCTTAGGAGGGGAGGGAAAGACAAGACCAGAGTCTTCTTTCCTTGTCTTACCAATGGGGGAGTCCAACAGGAAGCAACCAGGAGTAGGCCAAGCTCAAGGCCACCTCTATCTGAAGAGTTGCATAACTTATGTGCTGTATGGACTATTATTACGGCCCCCAGTTCTGGGTTTGACACTTTGGGGGTAGCACATAGAATCATTGTCTGTTCTGCTACTGTACCACTTTTCAGCCCCCTGGGGCATTTTCAGGGTTTACAGGTCCATTAAGAAACACATGTTGTCTTCCAGCCCTAGGTCCATTGGCACTTAAAGATGAACAGCTGCTAATACTCACCCTTCCTCAGACAAGCATCCTCCCCTTGACTGCATGGACCTACAACCCATCTCCTTCTGGCCCATCCACCTGGCAGCCTGGCAGATGCTCACCCACTAGTGGCGATGTCATGCTACAGCCTCAGTTTGCACATCAGATGGGAAACTGTCAACACGGGAAATGGAATCAGGGCCTTCCCAGCATAGCGGACAGAATCTGGGGTTACCAGGGGATCCTGGAGGTTTGTAGTGGGTTGAATGGTGGCCCCCAAATATGTGCATGTACTAGTCTCCAGAACCTGTAAATACTGTCTTCTATGGCAAAAGATGTTATTGACTTAAGGATTTTGAGATGAAGAGATTATCATGGGTTATCTGGATGGGTCCTAAATGTCATCATTTGTATCAAAGAGACATACAAGGGAAGATAGCCATGTGGAGACAGAGGCAGAGAGTGGAAGGATGTGGCCACTAGCCAGGGAATGCTGGTGGCCACCAGAAGCTGGCAGAGGCCAGGAAGTATTCCCTCCTAAGGCCTCCAGAAGGAACGGAGCCATGCCAACACCTTGATTTCAGATCTCTGGCATCCAGAGAAGACATTTCTGCTATTCCAAGCTACTCAGTTTATGGTACTTTCCTTCAGGAGCCACATGAGAATAATAAAACATAGGAAATTCATGCCAAGGGAACACAACTCTGGCACTGGTCCCAGCGTAAGATCCCCTGGGACAAGACCTCATCTTAACCCAATCCTGACCAAAAGGCTTTTAGCTCAGACAACTAGAAAGTATCTTTCCTCCTGTAGAAGAGCCTACTGGCAATCCATAAGAGAGTCAGCACTGTTCCACAGAGACACGCTTGGCAGGCTCCTTTGCTGGAATCGATCTCTTTCTTGTACATGGTGGGGGTCACATCACCTCCGAGTTCTTACCTGGCAGGTATGCTTGTAGGGTTTGGAGCTCCCATAATTGTTTACAGGAGGTGAACCTGACCCCAGAAGATGAGAGAAGAAATATAAGCATCAAACGTGGGTGATGCCAAGGTGAAAGGGGCAACCAAGTATACAACTCCAGCCTCAGAGCCCCTCAGGGGGACTGGGCCAAACAAAACATAGTCAGAGGGAGAAATAGGAGATCCTGAAATGAGAGGCCCCAGAGCAGGTGCCTCAGAACATGGCAATGGACGTGGGCATTGGCAGCAGGGAATCCTGGCAGCCAGACAAGCCGTGGTGTGTGTTTATAAAGATGGAGCCCCCAGAACAAAGGAGGTGAGAGTCCTGCTCCCCGGCTCTTTGTCCCTTGATGGCTCAGCTCACTTTGGATTCCAGGTTCTAAGAGGCCTGGTGAGAGACAGTAGTGTTCTAGGGGGATAGGCCCCGACGGGAAGAGGATGCAGGCCCACAGTCTCCAAGGCAGGCATGGAGGACTGTGAACAAGGTCCTCAGCTCTCCAGGGGGCTGGCCTGCGACTGAGAGCAAGATGGTACCCTGAGGTCTCTCTTGTGGAAGCATCCAGAAGCAGGTCGGCATTCCCCACAAAGAAGCCCTGGATGGCAGCAGAGCTACCCAAAGGTAAAAGTTTCTGCCATTGCATGAGTCATTTTCAGGCCAAGTTGAGCATGAGGCTAATCATGATTTGATGCTTTAAGAGGTAGAAAGCAACAGCTCAGGAAACCAACGTCACGTCTCTGGAGCAGTGAGTGGGTCCCCCTGACAGCTGCTCTGTCACCCAGAGAGGCCTCTTCCAAGAGGCTGGGTGTTGGGCGACAGTGTATGTTTTGAACATTCAGGAGCCTCATCTGCAGATTTCCAAGTGGGTTCGTGAGCGTCAATTTTTGCATGAGGACAAGTTGAAGGTCATCATCATAATTCAGAGTCTGGGCTTTGTTTTCCTAGGGATTTACAAACAAAATTGTGATCCTTGAAAAAAAATAAGATAAAATCCAGAGAGCCAGGAAACCCATCCTGAACAGGACAGTTGGTATCTTCCTTAGGAAATGGCATTTATTTTTAAGTGAATAGTGATACTTTTTCCATCTCTCCCCAGGGATAAATATAGCAAGGCGGGCTGTCATGGTCCCAGGGAGGCAGCGGCCATGGGGGCAGTGCTCAGGACCAGACAGCCAGACCGTGGTGCCTGTGAAGCAAGCAGGGTGCAGGCAGGGTGTGGCCCAGGATGATCAGGGGCCCCTGTCACCTGAGGGCCCACTGCATGGTATGTTGCATGCCAGGTAGCTAGGCTGCCACACAGTGAGAGGTCACTGGGAGTGCCAGCCTTCCTGCCTGCCTGCCAGCCTGCTCTCTCGGCATCTGGACTGGGCAATCCTAGAAAGGCTGCAGCCTACCAAACAGGGGGCTGGCCCTCACAGTGGCCAGCTAAGGAGAACACACTGCTTGAGGCTGCAGACAAGGAGCAGCTTTGTACATTTGGTGTTAACGTCGGTGTTGTTTAAGGGTGTCCTGGTGCCAGGTCAGAGACTGCCTTCAGGCAGCACAGTCAGCTAGAGCACAGCTTGTCCACAGCCAGGGAGTGCTGGCCAGGGGAGCTGAACCTGGGGCTCAGGCAAAAGTCTGGAGTCTGAGTGAGGGAGCAGGCCCTGCCGATGAGAAGCTGGAGGCCCAGGTGAGAGGCCAAAAGAGCTGTAAAGAGATCAAGGGTGGGGAAGCCACAGGCAGATGGAGATTCCCTGGAGAGCAAACAAAAATGAATGGTCAGGCGACACCCCCACCAAGCCAGGGAGGTGGGACACTGGAGTTGGTCTCTGCTAGCCACCGCCTCCCTCTCTGAGACCCTTCCCCTCTCTGGGCCTCAGTTTCCCCATCATTGAGTAACCTGATCCAGATTGTTCCAGATCATTCTGGCATGGCCAATTCATGATCTTCCCTCCTTTTCCCAGAGAAGGGCATTCACATCAGCCCACCGGTGTTAGTGTCATAGGGCTATCAACTGGGGGGCTAAAAACAACAGAAACTTATTCTTTCATGGTTCTAGAGGCCAGAAGTACAAAATCAGTGTCACTGAGCTGAAATCAAGGTGTTGGCAAGGTCATATCTTCTCCTGAGGCTCCAGAGTCAACTTGGGGCCTTGCCTCTTCCTGTCTCTGGTGGCTGCTAAGGCTCCTCGGCTTGTGGCCTCATCCTTCTGGTCTCTACCACCATCCTCACTCAGCCTTCTCCTCAGCATGTCTGTGGCAGATCCCTCTCTTCTAAGGAAGTTTGTGACTGCATTTAGGGCCCACTCAGATCATTCAGGTGTCTTCCCTAGTGGCTCAGCAGTAAAGAATCTGCCTGCAATGCAGAATATGCTGGAGACATAAGTTTGATCCCTGGATTGGGAAGATTCCCTGGAAAAGGAAAGGACAGTCCACTTCATTATTCTTGCCTGGAGAATCCCATGGATAGAGGAATCTGGCTGGCTACAGTCCATAGGGTCACAGAGTCAGACACGACTGAAGTGACTTAGCATGCACAAAAGATGATGTCACAATCTCACTTCTGAAAAGCAGCACCTAGGCTCCTGGGACTGGCTTCTCTCATCAGAGAGCTGGCCCCAACCAAAGGCTGAGGGCAGCTGGGCATGTTGTCAAGCGGCCAAACTCAGGATGCACATGCTGGCTGCTTACATGCGATGACATGGCCAGGTCACAGTGCCCAGGTGTTTGGTCCAACACCAGACTGGATGTTTCTGCGAAGGTATTTCTTAGATGTGATTAACATTGAAATCAGTTGACTTTGAGCAAAGCCGATTATCCTCCATAATGTGGCTGAGCCTCATCCAATCAGTTGATGGCCTGAAGAGCAAAGACAGAGCTAAGGAATTCAGCCTCCAGACAGCAGCACAGAAACCCTGCCTGAGGATCCAGCCTTCAGCCCCAGGACTGAAACATTAACTCTCACATGAGTGTCTGGCCTCCTGGCTTGTCCTACAGATTCAGACTTGCCAGCCCCCAGAAATCATGAGTCAATTTCTTAAGACAATAGATAGATAGAAAGATAATCTCCTTTGGGGTCTGTTTCTTCGGAGAATCCTGACTAAGGCAAGACCTGAGTGGTCTTGGAGAGCTTCTGAGCTCTGAGGAGGGTGTGAGTGGGCCCTGGACACAGCCCACACCTCAGCACCCTCTTCCCTCTCAGCCTTCTGAGCAGCTCGTCTGCTCCCAGACCAGCCCTGCCCTATGAACACATCTGTGCTTCCTTCCAAGGCTCCCTCCCTGTGCATGCTCACATCCACATTGGGACTGGTCCTCCGCAGCTAGTTCCCCACTCTCCCCAGTGGGCCCAGCCTTGGAGAGCACACTTTGAAGAGCTGGGGTTCAAGGTCTAACCATGCCCCTTCACATGCCACAGAGAACAGAGGAGGTCCCTGTATTCCCTGATGGTCATTATCCCATTCAGTTCCCACAATAACCCTAGAAGGTAGGGACCACAGCACCATCACTTTCAGATAAAGAATATAGGAGCTCAGAAAGGTTCTGTGGCAGGCCTGATGTCACACAGGTGTCAGAGAGGTAGTTGAGAGACAAGGGTCTATCTGTGACTCAAGAGCTCCATTCTTTCTATTATATCTACCACATACAATCACTCATCTCTGTAGAACTGGCTTAAAAATAAGGCTCAGACTCACAGAGGGGCGGCTTCAGAAACATGCTATGCCTTCTGAAGGCACTCAGGGTTCAGGCTCAGGCTCAGACACAAGCGTTGTAACTGATCCGAGTGGTTACCTCTGTGTGGCCGAACGTTGTGGCTGTCAGGAGCTTGAGGCTGTCAAAATTCAGAAATCACTTGGAAAGTGGATTCTAAGTGCAGTAACAAAGTCCCAGACTCATTTGACCAAGTTGGGGAGGAGTCTAAAGAGAATGGGACATCTGGGAAAGAGAGAGAGACTTTCTTCCAATGACAGTGTTGTCATTGAGCTTGAATTTCAATAGAGGTGGTGAGGGCTCCATGGAGACTGGGACATGCTCTCTGGGGGAAAAAAAGCCTGAATTCAGCTCCAGCCAGGAGAGGAGCCATGCTAGAGGGGAATTCAAGAGAGATGCAGAGAGGCCTATCTGCCAGGACTCCAGCCTTCCCATGAAACTGGTCCTGGAGCAGAGAGAGGTGCACACCCACGCATGTGGCATCTGATCTCCATCCTTGCTGGGCTGGGGAGCATCACCCAAGAGACTGTTGATTGTACTTCTAAAGGCATTTCAGCTCTGAATCAGAAGCAACGAGCAGAGCAAATGAGGAACATTGGATCCCAGGGAAGAGGGACCTTGGCTGGGGTAAAACGCACTCCCGGGAGACATGCAGCCATCCTGATGATGGGGAAATGCTGACAGATAGGATGAGGGGTTCAGGACCTGTTGGTGGGTCCAACTGTCCCGCACTGTCCATGTATCCACACTTTGTTTGGTCTACCCACCCTTTCCATCCATCCATCCTCCATCCGATGCCTCCCTCCTAGCCTATATGAACCCTGATTCTGGGTCTGGCTCTGGGCTGCTCTTTGGTGGGAGGTAGGAAGAAGAACCCGACTTGGACCCACTGTCTTTCTGCACCTTTGTCCTGACCTGACAAGTGTTCAAAGCTCCATCATGCTTTTGCCAGGGGGCCATTCCCTACCTCATCCCCCTGAAGAACTGGCAATAAACGTCCCTGTGTGGCAGGTGGGAAAGGATCACCCAAAGATACCAGGCTCGAATCCCCAGAATCCGGGGTCATTTCTTTACATGGCCAAATCCCAAGATTAATTTTTAGGATCTTGAGATGGGAAAATGCTCCTGAGTTATCCAGATGAACCATGAGTGGAATCCCAAGTGCACTTCTAAGAAGGAGATTTGACACACACCAAAGATGAGGTGAGGTGTCCACAGAGGCGGAGGCAGGGGTGAGGGGTGGATACTTCCCTCAGATCTCCTAGAGGGACTGTGACCCCGCTGACACCTTGATAAGCCAAACGATCTGGAGTTTGGACTTCTGGACTCCAGACCGTGAAAGAAAACTTTCTGTTGTTTGAAGCCACCCTGGCTGGGGGTGGTCAAGAGTCAGGAAGAGCTTATGTCAATATGCAGGCCCTAGCACGCGCTCAGCAAATGGTGACTCAGGTGAGCATCCGCAAGAAGTACCAGGCCAAGGGGTGTGGAGAGTTCAGTCAAGAATTTCAGGAACTTCCCTGGTGGTCTAGTGGCTAAGACTCTGCACTTCTAATGTTGGGGGAGGGAGCAGGTTCAATCCCTGGTCAGGGGGATCCTGTATGCTCTGCTGCGAGGCCAAAAAATTTAAATATAATTTTATAAACAGAATTGCAAATGCTTCAGGCTCCACAGTCCTGGTTAAATGAAAATCCTCACTGATCTCTGAGGAGAAATAAGAAACATTAAGTTGATTTGATTCATCAGTAGAAGACTTTCTTCTTTCTAAGTAGACCTTTGTCACACCAAAACCACCGTGAGCTCCATCGCCCCACAGACACCCCCCAATGCTGTAAATAGCTCCCCTCCTGCCTGAGGGAGAAAAACAACAGCAGAGAATTGCTGCTGGTGTGTGTGTGTGTGTGCGCGCACATGCGTATGTGTGTGTGTGGCCATGAACAACAAATTGCTGGGCTTATTAGATGCTACCAAGAGCCTCATTGTGGAGGAGCCAGACGAATCCTCTTCCCTCGGTCTCCTGAGCTACTCCCCGCTCTGAGCAAGCAGCAGTTTATTATGAATCTTATCCGATGGCAATATTTCCATTTAGCAGCACATATATAAGCTCAGCTTAGTCCAAAAAGATGTAATATGAGATATGTCTGTCTTAGCCACTGTCTGGGCTCTGTAATTGAGGGCTTGTAATTAGTGTGAAGTCACTGACTTGGTACCACTAGAAGGGCCCAGGGTGGGGTGTGGAGGAGAGGTTGCAAAAGGCACAGCCACAAGAAACATTTCCTAAACACTGGATAAAGAGCCCCTCATTGCCTGGGGACCCCCACTGTGCCCCTTTGGGCTAATACCAAGCCTTGGGTCATCCATTCCCTGGTCTCTCTGCAGTAGGAAGCCATGTGTCAACAAGCCCCACGGTCAGATGGCCTGGGATTTTAGCCCCTCATTTTTGCCTTCCACCCACACCTAGTCCTGGCTTTTTGCACAAGAGTGAGGGTTGGTCTAGTGGGTGCCAGCTCCTACCTGGACCCCATCTACAACTGAGCTAGGGCAGGAGGAAAACAGAAAATTCTCCCTCAGTGCTGTGACAGGCACTGAATTAGATGCTGATGACTCGTCTGAATTAGGTAGAGCAGCCCACACCCAAGGGTCTTCTCAATCATGCGGTAGTGTGGGGGGTGGGGGACAGAAAGGGGCAGCTAGCTGCACAAGCATTTAAAAGCTGCAGAACTTTTAGCAAGTCACCTCATCTCTCTGGCCTCAGTATCCTCATCCATAAACTGGGGCCAACAAGAGTAACAGAAGATGAGTTTCTAATGAGATAAGGCATAGGCTTGGCATATACACATTACCATGTGTAAAACAGATAGTTAGTGGGAACCTGTGATATAGCGCAGGGAGCTCAGCTTGGTGTTCTGTGATGACCTAGAGGGGTGGGATGAGGGGAGTGGGAGAGAGGTCCAAGAGGAAGGGGGGATATACGTATACATATAGCTGATTCATTTCATTGTACAGCAGAAACTCACACAGCATTGTAAAGCAGTTATACACCAATCAAAGAAAAAACACGTAGGCAAGTGCTTCTGGGAACATAAAGAGGCAGTGGCCATCAGAGGTGAGCCCTATTTATTCCCCCACCACACCCACTGGTGCCCAAAGAGCAAGAGAAGGGCCCAGGAATGTTGCCGCACATCTGATGCTTAGAAATCCCTGTCAGACTTTGGCTTGGTTCTCAACCTGATGCCTCCATGGCCTTCCCTGTTTGTGAACCTGGATCCTCTGCTGAGAAATATGGAGCCACACTGTCCATGAATGAAGGCAGGGGAGAGGTTCCCATTCCCTACCCCAAGAAGGCATGGAAAGTAGAGCCATTGCCTACTCCAAATTGGCCCCGGAAACCACCACTTCTGGGACAAACCTCCTCTGATTTGAAACTCTACAACTACTGCCCGCCCTGGGCCCTGTCTCTGATACAAAGTCCTTGAGTTACCTGCTGACAAGCTGAACTCCTCTTACTATGCCCTACCCGAGTGCAACTGGGCATCAAGAAAAAACAGAATTTATGGAGATGTACCTCATCACAGGACACATTCTGCACCAGGAGTTAAGAGCCCTGGGTTCTAGCCTGGCTCTAGTACTTGGTATTTGGGTGACCTCCTCGAACCTCAGTTGTCTCATCCATAAAATGGGCATAACATTAATACCTGCCTTACAAGATTGTTATAAGGGTCAAAAGAGATCAATTCCAGTTGGGATAAAATGGATACTTCTTCCTATCCTTCTCACTAAAAACTGCAAAAACCAGTGGACATTTTGTGTGTGTATATATATATATATATATATACATAAAACAAATATAAGAAGACTTTGAAAGGTGGAGAGAAGAAGTAGACCAGCAAGAAACTGGGGGACAACACTGCTGGGTTCCCTAGGTTTGGGAGGTGTCTCTGTCTCATATTGTCCTAAACTTGAAGAAGCCAGCAACCAGAAACTTCAATACGAGCAGATTTTTTAAAAGCCCCAACAAAAGTCTGCTCTCTCTGGCCAAAGGACCAGGAAAGGAAGAGAATAAAAAAGCAACAAACTTTTAAGAAATAGCTGCTCTAATTCACCCACACATCGTGGAAAACCTGTGACCCTCACCCACCCCACACCCTGTGATCCACAGAGTCTGAGTGGAAAGCCTATACTTCCACCCTCGAGGGTGGGGTCTTATTCCCCTCCAGCACTAAAGCAATCTCCTCTCATTGTGTCATGGAGGCCACAAGGGAAGCAGTAAGGAGGTGTCCCTTCCCCTTTCAGCCAAGAAGGAGTCTCCAGAGGCCTAATAGAGAACCTGAGTTCCCACTCACCCATTGTCACTGTCACCCAGCAGTGACAAGGTGTCCATTCTCACCCATTCACTCTCTGGGGGTCAAAGAAAATTGAATGGAAAGCCTGATCTTTTAAACTCCTCCCCAAGCAATAACAAGGCAGCAGTCCTTTTTGCCCAGTGAGCAGTGTGAGAAAAGAGAAGGTCTAAATAAAACCCAGAGCCTCAGAACACAACGCCTCAAATGTTTAGGATAGAATCAAAATCAGTTGCCACACCAAGAACTAAGAAAATCAAAACTTGAATGAGAAAAGACAATCAACAGACATCAACACTGAGAAAAGCAGATATTGGAATTATCTAACTAGAATGGGAAAGCAGCTGTCATGAAAAGGCTTCAGCAATCAGTGACAAACATGCTTGAAACAAATAAAAATATAAAAAACTTAGCCAAGAAATAGAAGATATAAAAAAGAGATGCAAACTAGATGCAATTTTAGATCTGAAAAATGTGATAAGTGAAATGAACATCTCTCTGGATGGACTCAATAGTAGATTTGAGATGACAGAGGATTTTTACTGAACTTGAAGATAGGACAATAGAATTTACTCCATCCGAACAACCGAGAAAATTGACTGGAAGAAAATGAACAGAGCCTTTGGGGGCTGATGGGACTATAGGGAAAGACTGTTAAAGATTCATGTTATTGAAGTCCCAGAAGGAGAAGAAAAAGAATGTGGGTCAGAAAAGTATTCAGAAAATAACGACTGGAAATTTTTTCAAATTTGTCCAAAGACACAAACCAACAGATACAAGAAGATGAGTGAACCCCAAACAAGATAAATTCAAAGAAATATATGCCAAGACACATCAAGTCCTGAAAAATAAAGACAAAGGACAATTCTGGAAAGGAGTGAAGGAAACTAATACCTTCCTTACTGGGGAAAAATTTTTTTTGAATTACAGCTGATTTTTCATCAGAAACCATGAAGACCAGAAAGAAGTGACACAGCATTTTTCAAGAACTGTCACTCTAGAAATCTAAATCCAGAATACACATCTTACTGTGGGAAAACTAACAGATTTTGTCACCAGTAGACATATCTTAAAAGAATGGCTAGAGAAAGGTCTCTAAATAAAAGTGATAAAAGGAATCTTGGGGCATTAGGAGGAAAAAAAGTACAACAGAAAAATTGAAGACATGAGTAAAAACATTAGATTCTCCTCATCTTGTTGTTCAGTCACTCAGTCATATCCAACTCTTTGTTACCCCATGGACTGCAGCACACCAGGCTTCCCTGTCCTTCACCAACTCCCAGAGCTTGCTCAAATCCATTGAGTCGGTGATGCCATCCAACCATCTCATCCTCTGTCATCCCCTTCTCTGCCAGCCTTCAGTCTTTCCCAGCATCAGGGTCTTTTCCAATGAGTCAGTTCTTCGCATCAGGTGGCCAAAGTGTTGGAGCTTCAGCTTCAGCATCAGTCCTTCCAATGAATATTCAGGACTGATTTCCTTTAGGATTGACTGGCTTGATCTCTTTGCAGTCCAAGGTATTCTCAAGAGTCTTCTCCAACACCACAGTTCAAAAGCACCCTCCTTTTGAGTTTTCTGAATGTTGTTAATGGCTACAGCAGAAATTATAACATGAATAGTCCTCCGCTTCAAGATACAAATTTGTATATACAGCAAAGATACTATGTATGGAAATAAAACTAGAAAAAAATATAGCAAAATCTTAATAGTAGTTGTTTCTGGAAAGGAAATTATGGGTGGTTTTCTCCTTTAGCTTTTTTGTTGATGCTTTTTAGTTTTTGCCTGATTGTCTCCATAAGCATGCTTGCATAATTAGAAAACAGGAAGCACACAGCAGAACAAAGAAGAGTTAAATGAGAAAAAAAAGCAAATTGCTCCTGGAGAAGAGGGAGTGAAGCAATTCATTACCCTCAGGGAAGTTTAGGAGGACTTCATGGAAGAGATGGCATTTGATTTACTACCTAGAATGGTGGATGGGGTGGAGAGGATCAGGAGAGAAATTTCAAGTTGGAAAAATGACAAAGATGAGAAAGTAGAGGACACCTCAGCAAGGATGTGAGGCTAACCTGGAGGAATTATGAGGGACACACAGGAGGGACACTGCAATTACTGGAAGGGTCCCAAAAGAGCCTTCTGTACTTGGCAGGCACCAGAGTAAAAGGTAAATCATGTGTGAATCTTGTGGACTGAGAGACCTTAGGACCTTGGCCCTGCTGGTAAATATGACACCTCCTGCTCGGGCCCAAGCTTGAAGCGGATGGATGCTAACGAAAAGCACACTCACCCAGCCGCCTTCTTTCATAAAGGAAACCCAGATGCCTAGTCCCAGCTTGAGCTCGTTCCTGCCCTTGCCTTCCTGGACTTTCTCCTTCCTCCTTTCCTCTTGTGCTGACAGTGTAGCTTCCCTCCATCGTTCTTCCCATCGGCTCTCCCCATGCATGCTTGCTAAGTCGCTTCAGTGGTGTCCAACTCTTTTGCAACCCCATGTACTGTAGCCCGCCAGGCTCCTCTGTCCATGGGATTCTCCAGGCAAGAATACTGGAGTGGGTTGCCATGCCCTTCTCCAGGGGGTCTTCCTGACCCAGGGATCGAACCCAGCTCTCCTGCAGCTCCTGTATTGCAAAAGGATTCTTTACCGCTGAGCCAATGGGGAAGGCCACTGCTCTCCCCACTGAAACCAAATGCCCCTTTCCCTCCTCTCCCCCAGCTCTCTCTGTCATCACATTCTTCTTCACACCTGTTTTTACCAGCCTGCCCCTCACAGGCTCAGTCTGTCTCTGAAAAGCTCTCTCACTCCCATACTGTGTCTCTGTCAGTGTAAGCATGTGTGTCTGTCTCTCCCTCTCTTACTCTCTTTCTCCAAGCTCTGGAGATGGCCTGGAGGAGGCAGTTACCAATGTGAGCCTAAAGATGTGAAAAGGAGTGAGACTGTAGAAAAAGCCTTAGAGGTGCCCATCCAGCCAGAAGAAGGTGAAAGTGTTGGGACTTCAGGACCAGAATCAAAGTAAAGGCGGCAGTCTGTCCTTGCCTTTGGAAGCAAGAGGGGAAGTATCTTTGCTGGAGGTTTGCTTTGTGACGGCACATGAAAAAGAGAGAGTTTCTATAGAGCTGGGCTAGTTCACATCTTGCCAAAGGCTGTTCTGTGCTGCCCTGAAACAGAAAGCAGAGGCCCAGAAGAGCCAGTCAGAGGAGCTGGACTCACAGGGGATCAAGCACAGAGAGGCAGTGACCAGGCTGGGAGCTGAGTTTGCAATCAACCTGGAAACTCAGTCAGCAGTGATACCAGAGACGGGAAAGCTGGAGGACACCTGGGAAAATGCGTGGCAGTCATGAGAATGCACTCCACAGGCCTCCGCCTTCATTTTAGTGTTACGGCCACTGAGGCTCAGCTAGTGATGAGCCTGAAGTGACTGAGCTAACAAGTGACAGAACAGGGACTGGCACCAGGCTGCTGAGGTCAATCTGGTGTCCTTTCCTGGGCGTTAAGCTGCCCTATGTGTGGTCAGAGTTGGCTTCATGCTTTCTTAATAGCCAGAAATGGTCTGAGAAGATTTTATCCTTGCCACTCCCAGAGCAGTTTTTTTTCTTTATTTTCTTGTTTTTTTTTCTTCAGTACAACAGTACTCTCTTGTGCTCTGTGTGTGTGTGTGTGTGTGTGTGTGTGTGTGTAGTATGTATCAGTTCTTAGATCAGCAACTGAATCTGGATCAGGGCTGCATAGCATAAGGAATGCCACTTTTCTTTAGGCGCTGAGGTTTCTAGTGTCGTCACCCCTTACTTGCCCTTCAACTACAAGCAGGATCATGGCCCAGAAGCCAGGTTAAGGCTGTCCATGGTGGTGATGTTGGGGTGAGGCTCCCTGGAGACTGGAGGTGGGGGGCAGCCTGAAGCCCAGCCCTCTTCCAGGGCACCTCTGGAGCTAGCCCCTTCAATAAGCCTCAGGAAACCAGGTTCCCTGGCCATCTGTCTTCCCAAATTTGGGACTGCCATAGTCATCTAGGGGATCTAGGCAGGGCTTCCTGTTTCCAGCCATTGTCAGGGGCACATGAGGCTGGACGAAAGGGGAGCTGGCTTCTCTTGTCTCCCAATTTCAGGCTCCTTGGCCTGGAATTGGCTATGGCTGCTGCCAGGCACCCAGTTCCTGAGGATCTGGGAGGTGGGGCTGTCGCCCAGGCCAATCCCCCCATACCCTCCTCCACCCCGTTATCACCCTGGCAGTTTGTATATTTGATAGTATGACTAAGTGACAATTACATAACTCTTCTGCCTGAAGTTGCGCTAGAAAATGTTGTGGCTGAGCGATTTTTGTTTCTTACTTTCCAAGCTTGCCAGGACAGCCGCGTGTAAGTTCTCTCACTCTACTTCATGAATCAAACAGGATGCTCTGCCAGATTCAGAGCACAACTTCTCTCATGTACTTGGAGCTCATGTGGACTTGCCCATCCTTTCCCTGACCCCCTGAAATCAGCGGCACGCCAGCCCTGACCCAGGGGGAGCAGAAAGACCCTGCACTAAGTGACTGTCTTCAGGGCTCCCGAATTCCCCTCAATTGAGGGCAGAAAACACACTTCCTCCAATGACAGGCAACCTGAACGCTGATAACAGGGCCTTCCTGCCCACTTGGCTTGCAGCTGTCTTCTTGGTCTCTGAGCAGGCAGTGGAGCCCAGACTTCTGGGTGTGGCCTTCAGCCTCCAGCTGGCTCCGCCCCTCCCCTGCCAACCAAGGATGCCAAGTCAGAGGCTCCTCTGTCCACTGACAAGCAATGTGTCTAAGAGCTTGGGGGAGCTCTGCCACGAGTTAGTTGTGCGGCTTTAGACAAGAGCTCTCACCCCTCTTGTTTCTGTCTGCTGTCTGTTGAAGGGAGGAGACAGCGAGTTCACAGGCTCTGATAGAATGACAAGATCCAGTGGCCACATGGACCCAATCCGCATCTGCTGGCTCCAAGATGTAACCTCCAGAGTGAGTTCCATATCCTTAAACGCAGAGCTGTGGTGTGAGCGTACTCGTTCACTGAGGTCAGCCGTCACTGGGATTCTTACCTTGTTGTATGTCTCTGCCTCGGGAGGCTGGAGGTCACTCCCTCCGGCTTTGGCCAAGTTTGGGCTATGGAGAGGGCATGGGACTCCAGAGTACCTGGTCCCAGGCCTGACTGCAGCTTCTTTGTTCTGTGACCTCCGGGCAAGACCTTTGTCTTCTCCGGGCCTCAGCATCCTCTCTGAGAAAGGAAAGATCAGCTGGCTGGGCTCTAATCTGTGGTTCTTCTGATCTTGCTGGGGCTCCTGCACTGGCAAGGACCTGTGCTGACCTGGTAGCTGGAGGGCCTTGGCTCAGGACAAGCTCCACTCCACATCCACTACCAGACAGGGACCATGCCTCTCTCAACCTATAACTTCCCAAGTGCTTCTGGGGCTGTGGTTGGAAGGAGGAGTCTTGCCTGGTTCCCTCTGATTCCATGGAGGTGCAGAGTTTCCAGCCTTCAGCCCAACACTACAGCATCAACTGTCACCCGAGTATCTGGCTTGCAGGCCTGTCCTGCAAATTGACTTGCCAGCTCCCAGAAATCATGTGAGCCAATTTCTTAAGATGATCTATTGATAGATTAGATAGATAGAATGTGGCCTTACTTGGAAACAGGGTCCTTGAAGATGTAATTAGTTAAGATGACATCATCCTGAAGCAGTCTGGGACCCTCATCCACCATGACTGGTGTTCTTATATAGAGGGGAAATTTGGAGACATCATACATACAGAAGAATGTTATGTGAGCATGAAGGCAGGCATTGGAGTGATATTTCTACAAGACAAGGAACGCCAAAGATTGTGAGCAAACCCTAAGAAGCTAGGAGAAAAGCAAGAAACAGATTCTCCGTCATAGGCTTCAGAAAGAATCAGCAGTGCCAGCATCTTCATCTCAGACTTCCAGCTTCTAGAAGTGTGAGGCAATACATTTCTGCCATTTAAGCCATTCAGCCTGTGGTACATTTTTCTGGCAGCCACAGGAAACTAAGACTCCTGTGTTCCCACCCCCTGCCTCTGACTTGACCCTGTCACATATGCTCAGTGGATGGTGTGAGAACCGTGTCCAGGCCATACTTCTTATACCTTCAGGCCAGGAGAGCTTCCTAAGAGGCTTTCTATCAGTGAAGTAAAGCTGGCTCAACCAGTCAAAAGCTGACTTGTTCTTTAGACAGTGCAGGATTGAGAGCCTAAACAACGCTCAACATTTTGAGCCATGAATTCTATCTCTTGGATTCTGTCCTGGGAAATTGACTTGTATACAGGAAAGCTTCACACCCAGAAAGATCCACTTTGGTATAAAACCAAGAAAAACTGGGAACCGATCAAGTGCCTACAACTGAGAGTGGGTCAGACAGCAAAGCTCTACCCACTTGATTGAAAGAATATTATCAAGGCATGTAGTCCCCTCAGAAGGAGAGTCTGACACAAGTTTCTTTAGAGAAGTGGTCCCAGGAAATAGGAGGGGGTACGGGAAAGAATGAAGGGAGGTATGTTATTGCGTTGGTCACTGCTGTGGGCTGGTCAGGATCTCTGACTAGCTGGGGACATTCAAAAGACCCAATAGTATGTGTCTAATTGTCTGCCCAAGACATGGAAGAAAAGACTATCTGTTTACCAAAGAATGCCTTAGTGAGTGTTGACTCACATGTCCAGATTTGCACACATGCTGAAAGTGGTTAATCAGACTGCTATGGTAAAATAGCTCTGGGACAGAAAGTAGGGGTTGTCTGGTGCAGCTGAGGTGAATTCAGACCACCACAACAGAACAAAAAGGTGGGGGGAGAGGATACGAGAATAAAAGATGGCCAACACAGGTACATAGCCATTATAAGTGATATTTACAGCAAAGAGGTGATGACACAGAAAATGCTTCCAATAGCATGTTAGTGAAGAGAAAAGGGTATATTCAGTGGGATCACATGTGCATATAAAAATCCAAAACCTGTGCTTTAAAAAAAAACAGGAAGGAAATATGATGCAAAGTTAACAGTTGATTGTCTCTGGAATATGAGATCATCTTCGGTTCTGTTAAATTTTCTTCTTTGTATCTTTCTGTATTTTCCAAATTTTCCTTAACTCATAAGTACTATTCAAATGAAAAAATCTCAACAGCAGTAGTCCTCACTCATGAGCGAGCATCAGATGACTTGAAAGGCTTGGGAAAACACCATGGGCTGAAGGCAGGTTCATGGGCATGCGATCTCTGCTTGGTTGAATGCTCTGCTGACACTTTCCTGAAATTCTTACAACTTTTGAAGTAGGGATCTGGCATTTACATTTCACACTGAGGCTTTCCTGTTGGCCCAGATGGTGAAGAATCTGCATGCAATGCGGGAGACCCGGGTTCAACCCCTGGGTCAGGAAGATAAACCTAGAGAACAGAATGGCAACCCACTCCAGTATTCTTGCCTGGAGAATTTCATAAACAGAGGAGCCTGATGGGCTACAGTCCATGGGGTTGAAGAGTCAGACACAACTCAGTGACTAAGCACACACCACCAGTGATGTAGCCAGTCCCAGCTGGGCCCTAATCCTAGAATCTCTGCTTCAATCTATTTGGGGCTGGAGCATGGCCTGAGAACTTGCATTTCTAAGGAGCTCTAGGTGATACAATTACCACTGGTTTGTCAACCACACTTTGAGAAACACTGTATTGGAATAATAAAAAAGATTGCGCTGACTAAATAGCCGCCAGGTATATTAAAGAATGTGTTTACAGACCATTAACCACTTTGGAATCAGGGAAATACATAGAAGATCAATCAGAAATGAAGATATAGCAGTGCCCAAATGAGGATGTATGTCAATGAGAAACCCTGACCTGTGGTGCAGGGGACAAGGGGCCCCTTGTGGGCCTGTCCAGCATGTGGTTTACCATTGGTCCATCTCCTCTCTGTGGGGTCCCATCTCTGGCAACAGTCTAACTTTCATCTTTCGTGAAATGGGGTAAGATCCATTTCACACACTTGGGGGTGATTGTTGAAAGCCTTGAGATCCTCACTCATGATTCTCAGGGATGTGTGCCCTGGGGGGACCTCAGCTCCCTCTTTCTCCTCCACCAGCTTCTGCATTTCCCCTGGGAGCAGGACCTCAGCTTTGACCATCTGAGATCCACAGACCTGGGGTTGCCCTTGAAGATGGAACTAGGAGTGGGGGACCCAGGGTACAGACCTACTTTCGGCAACACCAGTTAGAAACTGCAGGAGAGCCTTCAGGGTCCCCAGTGAGTTGGAGCCTGCACCCATCTTTCTGTTTTCCTGACACAGCTGCTGCTATCAGTCTGTCTCTGGCATTGCCCAAAAGGAGGGTCCTGGTAGCCAAAAGAAAGTGCAGGACCCCGATCTGGGAGGGTCTTTCCCTAGCCTGCTTCTCCTCCCCCACACCCCCAGATTCGAGTCTGGTGAGATGGAAGCTTGTGCAGCCCTCCTCTGCTCTGGCTCTTCTACCCATGGGAGTGTCACACAAAGGAGAAGGTAACATGATCCATAAAGTGAGCAAGCCAGACAGTCATCACTGCTAACCCAAGCAGCTAGGAAGCGAGCCTCCCAGATCAATGCTAACACCTTCTTGCATTATTCAAACAGCTCTCATAAGGGCCAGTGAAGAAATTCACTTTGCCTTGCTGGCCACCACACTAACAGGCTAACTGGGTGTTGCTTGGGCCTGCTATTGAATTGGGCCTCTTTGACCCATAAATCACAGCCAATGATCTCAGCCAACAAGTGTGAGCTGCTGGCAGTCAGGAGCCTCAGGCTGTGCGGTGATCTGACACTGACCCAATTGGGTGAACTTTGGCAAAGGCCCTTTCCCTCTCTGAGGCTCAGTGTTTGATCCGCCAGGCCTAAGCAAAGGCATTCAAGAATCCCCTTGTTCGAGACAGAATGAGGCTGCCTGGCCATGGCGGTGGCTGCCTCACAGTTTCCTGAGACGTTCTGACCGAAGCTTGAGACCAACACCCAGATATGGTGCTAGACAGAGAGTTGCTGCCAGGGCAGGGGGCTGCTGGTGGTCCCTGATGCCTGGCCAGCCCCAGGTGTTTGGAGGAGTTGGTGACAGAAGTTGAATCCCACCAAATCCAGAGCAGTGCCTTCCTGCCCCAGCACCAGATGACCCTGGAATCTACCCTCTGGCCTTGGTGGTCCCCTTCCCCTACAGCTCAGAGAGCAGAGAGCCCAGGCCCAGCAGGCCCAGATCGGGCCTTGTGCTGCCACATCTTTGCTGGGTGAACATGGACAAGCTGCTCTCCCAGGATCGCCCTCTGTCACTTAGGTATTGGAGTGGGAAGCCCACGGGGACCATTCTGCAAGTCAAATGAGAGCACTGCTGTGAACCCCTGTGCGCAGGGCCTGGCTCAAAGTTAGTCCTAAAGAGCCCACTCCTTCCTGTACGAATTCCCTGTGGCTGCTGGAACAAGTTGCCACCAGCTTGGTGGCTTAAAACAGCACACATTTATGCTCTTACTATTCCAGAGGTCAGGAGGCTGAAATGGGTATGATCAAGCTAAAATCAGTGTGTCAGCAAGCTCTGTTCCTATTGGAGGCTCAAGGGGTGTCTGTTTCCTGCCTCTTCCGGCCTCTAGAGATAGCCACATCACCTGGCCCTTCCTTATGTCCTGCCACAACTCCTGGCCCTTCCTCATGTCACTCCAACCTCTTGCTTCCCTTGTCACATGTCCTAGTTCTCACTCAGACCCTCTTCTAAGGACCCTTATGATTACCTCTGGGGCTCACCTAGATAAGCTGGGAAATCTCCCCATTTCAAGATCCTTGATTTCATCCCATCTGCAAAGTCCTTCTTGTCACAGAAGTGACAAACTTCCCAGTTTGGGGAATTAGAATGCTGACATCTTTAGGGGAGGCCATTGTTCTGCCAACAATGCCCTCCATCCCCTCTAATGGATTTTGAGGTCCCAGAACCAGTTCATCAGTCCCCTAGAGGTGCTTACATTAGCCTGAACTGGAGGGGAGGTTTCAGTGACTCAGCATTTTCAAGGGTGCCATTTTCAAGGGCTGATGCCTACAGTTCACACACACTCTCACATGTGTGTACATTTACACACACACAGACACATAATCATATATACTCACACTCACATGCTAGTGTGCATGTGTACACATATTCTGACATACATGCACGCACACACACACACACGCCCATAGGCCAGAGTCAATCCTGCCTGCCCTCCCCTCACCCCAGAGTTCCAGTTGCTGCTCCTTGGACCCTTCCCAGTGCCCCTTTCTGGGCACTCCAGGCCAGTGACATTGGGAGTGGGGTGGTGCAAGTGAATATGAAAGCATGGACTTAGATGCCTTCCCTTTGGGAGTGCTGTCCCATCCAGGAGACCTAGGACAGGATTTTCCATGTCTTTCTGAAAAGGCTACTCAGAGTCTCAGCCTGCAGGATGAATGGGACACTGCAGGTCTGCTTGGTCTTGGCTTCCATTCCCAGAGTGGTCTTTTGACTGGACGCTCAGGAGCAGAGAGGTCTGGGGTACCCAAGTTGGAAGGTGGGGGTTGACGTGTACGTACTGTGTGCATGCATCTTGTGGTTGCAGGCACACAAATGTGGGTGTGCTTCTGGATGTGGATGTGTCTGCAGGTGGACACGTGAATGCTTCTCTGATGTGTACATGTACACATATGCACCTGTAGGTTTCATGCAATGTGTGTGTGCGTGTGCCAGAGATGGCGGCTTAAACAACAGACATTTTCCAAGATCAAAGTGTTGGTGGATTTGGTTCTTGGTTGTCACCTCTCTTCCCGGCTTATAGATAGACGTCTTCCCGCTGTGTCCTCCCACGGTGGGGAGTGCGCTGATTTCTCTTTTTCTATAAAGACACTCATCCTATCAGGGAAGCTGCACCTTCACAACCTTCTCTAAACCTAATCATGTCCCAAAAGCCCCACAGCACCTGACTGGAGCCTAATTCATGCCCCAAGGAAGGCCGTCACACAAGCCCTGTCCCGCTGCCAGAGCGCCAAGGCTCTGGGCACTGACTTTCCTGCCAGATATGTGGGCAGCCAATGGACAGGGCAGCCAGATCTGAGGTTCTGGAAATGCCACTGCAGCTCAGGGCACCACAGCCACCAAGGAGATGAGCCTACAGGGCTGCCCTGGCCACGAGCACTGGTTTCTCCAAAGGGAATCTTAATGAATGAGCCACATGCCATATTGCTCATGCCAGCCACTAGCCTCCCCACCCACCCCCGGCCCTGTGAACTTGGCGAGCCTTCCAACTGCTCATTCAGCGGACACTGGGACTTCTAAATCCCCACCGCTGGACAGGGAACTGAGACGGAGTCTGACCAGAAATGGGGAGGCGGGGGAAGGAGTCTTTGGAGGTTTTATTACTTTTTGCTTTGTGATGACTGGCTCTGAGCCCACACACTTCTTGAATACATAATAGGGAGCTGGGCAAGACCGCAGAAATAAATTGTATTTACAAACAATCACTGCAGTCCCAGACAGGGCCTTCTTTCACCAGGTCAGGTCAATTAGCAAAATAATGCCAGGCAGGTTTTCGTTTTAAAAGGTTTAATTAAAGTTGGGGTACAATGACCATGCAAGCCACCAATCTGTCTTTCAAGGCATGTATTATCTGCAAACGGATTGTAACTTATGCTTATCTCCAGAAGTGAAATTCCTTGGAAGACATTGAAGACATCCCCCCTCACTCCTCCCTACCAGCCCCACCCTGATCCCAAAATTTAGTCATTGGGGCCTTGTGGTTTCATGGGTTCAGGGGTTCCCTTGGGATCTAATGTGCACTTAAATGGGTGCTGGGAGCCCACATGGCCTTCCTCCTTTCCTCAGAGAGCCCAGGGCCTCTGAGCCTGTTCTCACCACCCTTGAACCAGCCCCTGCTGCCTGGGAAGGCAAGAGAAGCCCCTTTGCAAAAACAGGCTGCCCTGCTGCAGACCCCACAGGTCAGGACAGGCCTGGACAGGGCAGTGCTTCCAGTCTAGTGGGCTGATGGCTCCTGTAGCCAGGAGATCTATCCAGATGTCTGCCATGTGCCTGGCACAGCACTGTGCACTGGGTGGGCCAGGCATTCAGATAGGGTCTCAGTTCCCAGGGTTCTCAGAGCACAGCGAGAAGGCAGCAGTTTAAGGAACTGGGGTCAAGCAAACCTGGGTTGGAATACTAGCTTCCAGCGTCACCCCCACTGGGCACTGTGTGGCCATGGGTAACTGTTTTCTTATCTGCACAGTGGCAACAGCAAGAAACTGCCTCCCAGGGCTGCAGTGGGGACTCCAGAGGGTGGTAGCCTGGGAGGTGGGGGCATCTTTCAGCCCCAGCCTGAAGGAGATCGACCAGCTTTTGTTCCGCTGTGCCCTTTGTACCTGTGGCTTCTGGTCACCACCCCTGCAGAACGCATGGTGTCCCCGGGTAAGCCCTGGGACCCACACAATCCACAATGTGGATGGTGGCTCCTGTAGACATGGTGGGACTGAAGGGGGACTCAGAGGGGCCCAGGCTGGTGTGGCCTCCTGTTCCAGGGCAGCAGGCAGTCAGAACTGACCAGGTTGGCCCAGTGGGCAGGTCCTGGCACACCTGGAGCCCTGAGCAGGTTGGTCCCAGTCCCCAGGGGCCTATGGGTGGGACAGGCAGGGCCCTTCAGGTCAGCCAGCACCCCTCTCCCCATGCCACTCAACCTACTGACAGGCAGGGAGACCAGGCCCACAGGAGCAGGGCTGTGCCCAAGGTCACATGCAAGTCAGGGCACCACAGGGTCCCTGGGTCCTGGGCCAGGGCCTTGGCAGGGCCTCCCCAGGTGCCCATGGACTGTGGAAGCTTCGGCAGCTTCATACACGATCACCAGAAGGGGCTAGTCTAATGCTGGGACCCGGTGGGAGGATTTCTCCTCAGAGACTCTGGGCCCAGTCTGGGCAACCCTGGTCACCTACTGAAGGTGGCATCTGACAGGGTCTCAGTCCCTGAAAGGTTAGGATGCGTCTCAGAAGCAGCCATCCTGGCCCCACATAGGTCCCTGTGCGGATGACCAGCTTCCCAAGGGGCACCCCACGCCACAACGCCACTGGGATGGCTTTGTCCCCACAAGGTGGAACAAGACACGGTGACACAGCCGGCAGTGCCCACCTCTCCTCCCCATGGGCTCCCACCTGGCCATCACAGAGGACCAGGGGGGTGCAGCAACCCCGGGGCAGAGGACAGTTGTGGGCATGTGAGACGCCCACAGGACGGGCCTGAGGATGAAGGCAGGGGGGCAAAAGAGGCCAGCGCTGGGATGCCCCCTCCAGGGCAGGCAGTAGGGCCCCCAGAGAAGCCCCACCCAGGGCAGTGAGGGACCCGAAGGCCCCGGGATCCAGAGGGGTCTGACTAAACCAGAAATGGCTGTGGGGACATGGTGGCCGCAGTGAGTAAGGAGAAGGTGAGGCTGGGAGAGGGGCCATCACTCCCTTGGGCTCCCAGCATGAGCTCCCCAACCATCCTTCTCTCATTGACGCCAGGGTTGGGGCTAAGGATACAGTTTCATACTTGCCACCCCTTCTTTCCTCAACCCCAAAATAAAAAAGGTGGAATCTGAGAGCCTAAAGAATTCCTCAAATTCCTCTTGTGACAGATTTATCTCTGGGATGGATGGGACTCCTCGTGATGGAGATACTGAGATTGTCTGGGTAGTGACAATGAGCCATCATATCTGGGTGTGGCTAGCTTTCTGGCCTGAAACTGTAGGATTTAGCACATCAAAGGTAGGCCTGAGTGCCAGGGTCTGGGGCCTACCTATTAGCCCCACCCCGAGCTGGGAGGAAGGCTGATGGGTCTGGTCATAGGGCTGGGGACAGGGCTCCCTGCTCCTGGTAGACCTTATCAGTAGGGCAAGCTGCTGGGAGAGTGAAATTAGTGCAGGAGCAAAGGGAACAGTACTTTAGTGGGAGAGGTCTGTCCCAGAGTTCCAGACTTTTCTGAGAATTTCTGGGAAAACTGGCTCAGTGGGCATGAGCCAAGCCCCCACTCTGTAGAAAGTCACGGGCACAGACTGACACCTCTGTAACAGGGCAGAGAGGTACAAGGAGGTGGCTTTGGAGACACACAGCCTCACCCCCCTGCCCCTTTTTGACACTTTGATGCCTTCCAAACTCCCTTATGCTGGGGACAGTCAACACCAGGTCCTCTTCCCTTCAAAACCCTCTGAAGCAGTATGGCACAATGCAGGTAAAATAGACCATGGGGCTCAATGAAGTGGGGCTGGCTCCCAGCTTGGTCATTATTAGCCAAGTGACACTGGGCTAGTCACATGCCTACCCATTCTAAGTCTTGGCTTCCTTACTTGTAACATGAAAGTTTCTTGTACACAAGAGGGACCCAGCATGGTTGCTTCCCCTTACAAGCTAAACACATGCACATCCATGATACCCACTACTGAGGCAGGTCACTCTATCCCCAGCCCCAGTCCAACAGGGCCCCTTCAAGTCTCTGTAACCCTGTCCCATTCCCAAGTGTCAGGAGTCCCAGGGCTGAGCCTGGCCCTGCCAGCCAGCATGGACGCCAAGTGAATGTTGGTAAGTGGTCTTGATTATCCATGGCTTGGCCTTCTTGTGACCTCGCCAAGGTCTCTGCTTCGTCACCTGGTTTAAGAGGAAGCCAGTGCAGGACCTTGTCTTTGGTCGAGGTCAGTGGATGAATGAGACAGGACACGAGGAATCCAATGCTCCAGCTTGCCTTATTCTAACCACACGGTGTTGACCATGGTGCTTTACAACTCCTTTCAGAACTGCTGCAGACCTCCGTAGCATTTGAAACATGTACCCCTCTTGGAATTCTTTGTTCCTCATCTGTCTCCCGTGCAGGATGGAAAGTATCAGGAGGGTCGTGATGAGGGGGTCTTGTCATCACTTCACCTCTGATGCCCAGCACACAACCAGGTCTTGATAAATTACATAGCAGATGTTAAGAATCAACGGATGAATGGATAAATGGAATGGGCTAGAACATGTCTGTCAACCTGTCAGGAACTGTGCATACCTGAGAGTCCTCTTATGGAAGTCCAGGAGGCCAAGGCAAGAACAAGAACTAAGGCTTCCAGGCTCTTCTTCTTGCAGAGGATGCCTCCCTGGAGCACCTTGGCTGAGCCAGCTCTTCCTTCTATATTTGGCATGGGTCAGGGCTGCCTGCCAGGGTGTCTCTTGCAGTCCCTGTGATCAGAGTCAGGGATCAGCTACCCTGGGGCCCAGAAGGAAAGAGTGAGTGAACACGGCTTTGAGGGCAAACTGCTTCCATGGCTCTGGGGCTCCAAGGTCAACACCGATTTGCACTGCTTCCTGGAATCCTGGTGTTTTTCTTTCAGCATAATGGGGGAGGGTGTTTTCCGTGTGAGGGGTGACATGGGAACAATGATGCTGTTCAGCCCCCTCCCCAGACAATCCAAGAGGACATGTCTGGTGTCCTTGTTCAGCTGTTCGAGTTGACCTGTGCCTGGCGGGGAGGGAGGGAGGCCAGGATGGAGGAATCTTAGAGGCTGGGCCTCCCGAAGGTCTTGATTCCTCCCATCTGATCTGTCTCAGCACTGCCATCCCTCGTGCCTGGAATGACGTGCCTGACCTTGTGGGTTTGTTTGTTTTACACAAGTGTGCAAACAAGCTGTGCTTAGCTACTAGCCATCTGCAGCCAGTTCCTGAGACCCAACTCCAGAAAGAGTCCTCCATAGAACTCTCTGGAACACCTCTCTCCATACCTGGGAAAGAGAGGGCTTCAAATTCTGCTGTTAAGATCAGTTTTAAGATGGAGAGCACCCTGATGATCATTCTTATCTTCCCATAGCATCATACAGACGGGATGGCTGAGGCCAGAGAGGGGGCTGGTCTCTTCTGAGGTTACTGGGACAGGCCCAATCCAAGGGACACCCCCTCCTCTGCCCCCCCCAGCCCCAGCCCACCAGCACAGAGGACAGTTTGGGGCAGTTCCCAGAAACATGTCCATTTGGTATCTGTGGAACCCACAGTCCTCGCTTGAGATTCAGGCTCCAGGTCTTTGGGATGGCTCTTGCAAGGGGTGTTGACACTCTGCAGCCCAGCCAGGCAGGAGGTTTGCATGCCCCCACCCACAGGCCTGAGTACACAGACCCCTGCAAAACACCACCCAGAGACTCTTCCAAACAAACACCCAGGCAAATAAAACCCTTGGGGGCTGGGCCCAGCCTGTTGCCAAGTTTCTGTTGCTTTTGTAGGAATATCTCCTGTTGGTGGAAAAATCTTGGGGAGGGGTGCATAACAGCCCCCTTGGGCTGAGACCGTAGCTGGACCTTGAACTTCAGCCCCAAAGCCTGATTTGAGAGCCAGAGACGCATGACTCTCCGTCAGCAGGCTGCTTCAAATGATAGCTGCACCCTGTGGAGCTGGCTGTCCTGCCTCTGTCACCGACTGCCCTAATCAGCTGAAACTCTGCCTCAAGACTACATCATCAACTCTGCCCACCTTTCCAGCCAGGTGGCCTGTCCTGCAAATTGGGGGCTATCCAGCCCCCAGAATCTCATGAGCCAATCCCTTGGTAAAGCCCTGAGCCCTGTTGGCTACCATAAATAACTATCAAGTGCTTGGGGCGGCATCTGGGACCGAAGTCCTCCCTACACTCGGGGTAGTGAGATAAACACCTCCATTTGCCCCCACCTTCTACACATCTCCAAAGAAGCTCACATGGCCAGCAGAGTTCTCCAATTAAATAGGGAGTGAACGGATCTCCCCAGATCTCAGGAAATGGTTTCTGACACAAACCTGGTCAATGGAAGACTGCTATTCTGCCAGATACTCTGCAAACGCATCTCATAGCACTTTACAGTTGAGCAACACCCTACCTCCCTCCTGCAATTCACAGCTTCCATTATCTCATGACGACTCTGAGAAGTCCTACTGGAAAGAGTGCCATTCAATGTTGTTTAAAGCAGAATCTCCTACACTTTTTTGATCTCAGAAACCTTTTCTCTTAGAACAGCCATTCTATTAACATCTGGTACAACTTGTGTTCCAGAGGGCACATTGCTAATAATATTGGACTTGGTGGCCTTTAAATGGCCTTCTCCAACTCTGAAAGGTTAGTATTTTTTAAATTTCTATTAGACTCATAAACCTGGTTGGGTCTCTATTAGTTGTCATCCATTCATGGGTATATTTGGGAATGTTATGAGTGGCTTCCGGCTGAGTGCAATTATCTATGGCCACAATACCCTTAGCAGTGGCCCAGGGACTTGGGAGCAGCAAACATATGACTGTCTGGATTCAACACTGTAACAGCCGATGAGTTGTGTAGTGGGGTGCAGGCTCCCCGCAGGCTATGTCCTCCAGGAAAAGTTTACAGCAGTGATTCTGGGCTGTTTGGGAGTGACAGACGTTTTTGAACAGCTGAGGAAAGTTATAGAACTCCCCCGCCCCCCGCCGCAGAAAAAGACACAGAAGGACACACATACACTCATATGTATACATAATATTCTGCATCCAAATCCAAAGGTCTCAGGAATGACCTGAAACCCCTACTGGACGTCCTAGGGCTGTCTGGACTTGGCTTAAGAACCCCGGAACAGTCTTGTCCTCCTGGATCAGGCTCACCTCTGAAAATCTTTGACCCCTCAAGGAAGTCTGGAGACTTCTTTCCTGTGTAGTTGGGAGGTTGGGGGCAAGAGATTTTCCCCTGCCCTTCAGAGTTAACGCTCTAACAGGAGCCCAAAACTAGGTCCTGGCTAAATTCGAAGAGCAGCCGGAATTACAGGAGTACATAGGACGCGAGGCTTCTGCTCAGAGGTTCGAGAATGGTCAGTATTAATCACAGAGATAGTTTCTTAGAGGTGGGGCTCTACACTGCAATTTGAAGAATGTGCATTGTGGCTTGGTGGGGTGGGATCTGAGACCAGTTGTTGCTTGCATGTTGCTTGCAAAGGCCAAGGGGATAGGGAACGGGAGCATTTGAGAGAGCGGAAAGGGTGGTAGAAAGAGAACGCAATGGGATCAAAAGGAGGGAAAGGTGAACTCAGAGCAACTCAGGGCACAGAGGATGAGCCCTCTTTGTTCAGCAGAGTTACACGGCCTTCCTCTAGGGGCAGGACCACTCCTTCCATCTATTTGATCCCCTGGAATCCTCCACAGCAGCTGCCCGGAGCCCACCACCAGCCTCCTCTGGCCCTAGCCCCACCCAACTCGGCCAGCCACAGGCTCAGCTTCGGCTTCGCTGAGAGCAGGCCAACTCAACTTGGGCTTCACAGAGAAGGGCCGAGTCGGTCAACTTGAGGCTTTCAGGTCCTTGCCACTTCTAAGGCAGCATACCCACCCTCTGCAGCCTCCCCTTCTTCTTTCTCTTCAACCTCAGAGGGAAAAGGGCTGCTGTTTCCTTTGTGGATAGAGACCTATCCCCCTGGGTCCTGAACCCCATTGTGCCTCATCTCCTGCAAGGCCTCACTTCTTCTAGAAAGAATTCACAGCTCCAGCTGCCCCCCTTCCCCACAGTCAGCTCTGCTTCTAAGACTGAAACATCCAACAGTCTTGGACACACCCCCACTCCCTCAGCCCTGAAAAAACACTCCCCTCAAGAGCAACGGCCCAGCCCACACTCCTTTCTCCTGACGAGACATGTGTCACAATTTAGAGAAGCCCTCCTAGGCCTTCTTCCCCCAGATGACTGAAGGCTGCTGTGATCTCCCGCATTCCTGCTGTACTGAATGAGAGACATTACACCAGCTACATAATGTCCTGTTTCCTCTCCAGCCAGTCTGGAAGCGCCGTGAGGGCTGGCCTGTGCTTACTCCCTCAGCCTGCACTCCCAGGAAAGTCGAAACTAAGACAAAGCCTTATGTATGAGGATGTGGTGGGGAGAATGACCCAAAGGAACAGAAGTGAGGGGCCTTCCATCATGTCCCCTCCCATGGGACCATATGGGGCCTTCATTTCTGAGAAAATGCTTTCAATTCTTCCTCAAGACATTTCAAGTCCAAGACCACTCTATCTACCCAGAGGCCCCTTAAGGGTACTGACCAGCTGCAACATCTGCAGAGACTTTTTAATCCAAGAAGGTTCGTGGAAAAGTGACAGTCCCCAGTGCAACAGCTGATGCTAGGGCCATAACTGCTAGCCCTTGCACTCTCCTCCACCCTCTGTTCCTCCGGCTGCTCTGTATTTTTTGCCTGGGAAGGCGACTCACACCTGTACCCCTGAGGAGTTTAAGCCTGTGGCTGCCTTGCCCTGAGCCACGGTTCCTGCAATTGCCTGTGCACATTTATTATTGGACACGGAAGCACCAAGAAAATGCCCCCATGGAATTGAGGGCAGGAGGAGAAGGGGACCACAGAGGATGAGATGGCTGGATGGCATCACTGACTCGATGGACGTGAGTCTGAGTGAACTCTGGGAGTTGGTGATGGACAGGGAGGCCTGGCATGCTGTGATTCATGGGGTCGCAATGAGTCAGACACGACTGAGCAACTGAACTGAACTGAAACATACTAGTCCCCATCACTGTTATAGTGAGCCCTAACCCCTTGTTTCTTTTCCTGCTGGCTTGCAGGCATGAGAAACACAAACTGACCAGATGGTCACTGCAGCTTTAAGTTCAACGGAATTGCTACTGTGACCCCTGGGGCAAAAAATCCATCCCAGCAAACCAGAACTTCTAATTTGCCTGAAGGCTAGGAAGCTTCCTGCTTCAGGGCCAGGAAGCACGGATTTCACAAAGGGGTCACCGGAAGTGACGGTAAGAAGGCCCACTCCTCTGTAGGTCCAGCGCTTAGCTTCCAGACCTGTGGGTCCTAGCTATTGGAGACTGTATATCAGCCATTGGGTCCGTGTTCTTACTGTATCCTGGAGGACAGCCCCTCGAGCCAATTGTGTTATTCCCAAACTAGCATCTTTGATAAGCCTTTAATGGGCTATTCTATCATGCCCAGTGCTACAAGTGATGCTTGGCCTCATGGTCATCCTGGTGAATCCCATGCCCATTCCTGCATCGTCTTGGCCATGAACATGATTTTCCAAGCATGTTCCCTCTGGGCCCCTAGCCAACTAGTGTGTTAATTTGCCTGGACTGTCATAACAAAGTGGCTTAAAGGGCAGAGATGTACTGTCTCCAGATTCTAGAGATTTAAAGTCCAAAATCAAGGAGTGAGCAGGGTTTGTTCTTCCTGAGAGATCTGTAAAAAGGATTAGTCCCAGGCCGCTTTCCTTCGTTTATAGATGGTCACCTCTTCCCGCATCTCTTCACTATGTGTGTCTCTGTGTCCAGACTTCCCCTTCTTATACAGATGCCAGTCACATTGGATTAGGGCCCACCCTACTCCAATATGACCTCATCTTAACTAATTACATCTGCGATGACTCTATTTCCAAGTAAGCTCATAATCTGAGGTACCAGGCTTAGGACTTCAACACGTGAATTTGGAAGGTGGGCAAAATTCGAAACATGACCATAAGCTATGGCAATCACTCCCATTCAGTGGTCTATAGACCACTTCTCCCGCCACATCAGGTTGATAACCAACTCTGTCACTTGCAACTCCACCCACTAAGAGTATTTCCCTTTATCACCCTTCTTTATGTTATCACTGAATATAGCTGGAATGGAGCTGCAGTCCACTTGTTTTTGAGCTTTTACCAATACATTGTGCCAAGCCAGTTGAGAGCCAAGCCCAGATAATTTTAACCTCCATCAGCGGGTCACTGGGAAACTCCATGAAGCTATAGGGATGAGCTGATGGAATGGTGTGGTCAACACAACAGATGTAGATGACACAAGAGTCTAGACCATCTGTCTGTGTCATTTACTTGAATCTCTGGACCTTCTTGGATCCAACGTCCAATTATTCTGTTTTCACCATACAAACGATGTACTTACCTGACCTTATGATTTACTGGATTTAATAATACCTAGTTCATGATGGACAACTGCAGACTATGATTACTTGGGGTTCCACGGTCAAACACTCTCTATCAAGGCACAGTAGCACTCCAAGAGCTGTTTTCTAAAGGGAGGAAAACCTCTGTCACAGAAGGTATGACTTTGCCTCCAGACCTTAGGAGTCTGCACTTAGAGCTTGCCAAAGATACCACCCAGCATTTCCTCCAGGGGAAAATGGGGGCAGAGTGGGTCCTGAGATCAGTCGGAACCATGGAAAAAAAAATAATCAGTGCCACTGCTTAAAGCCCTATCTGCTCCCATCTGTAGCTGGGACTTTGGAGGAAGAGAGATGGAGGATTATTGAGAAGACAGTGAGTGGAAGGACTGTCAGTGTGTGCTCATGTCCGAGCCCACAGCCTCAGGTGAATGGATGGAGATGGAGATGCCTTTGATTTGCTCCATCCAACAGTCCCAGGAAACCACAATTGAACATCAATAATCACTAATAAAATCAGTAACGTTACACAGGCAAAATGGCCATTTCATTATCAGGAACAAGCAGACAGCAAGAGGGGTTGGCATGGTGTTGGCTGGGAGAGTGGGCAGGAAATGTCTGGCTTGCTGTTCATCCCACTGCACAGAAACTCAGTCCCTCGTGGCCACCCTACAGAACTTATACTCCATAGCTTTCTTGAGGCTTCCACTGTGATTCCACCAGCTTCACTGAGCACGGTGGAGTGGCACCCGTGATGTGGTACACTGCCACGTTTGGTCTTTAGGAATGAGGAGCCAAAAAGGGACAGGACTCAGAAATGGACAATGACGCATATTGGGAAGGACGGCTTCTGTGGGACAGGGCTGGGGACAGGGAAGGACGGGAAAGAAGCTGAGCCCTGCTTGAGGCTCAGCATGGCACCACATCTGGCTTGCTGACCACCCCAAAACTCTAAAGTGACCAGTATGGCCCTCCTGAGCCAGCCAGGCATCTGCCACCACATCCAGAGGACTTGATTACTAATGCTGTTTGTTTTGCTGCTGAGGCAATGTGACACCAGCCTGTGTGATCTGGCTCTGGGCATCACGTTGCCAGCATACAACAACGAGATGGAAATTTGGCTGCTGCAAAAGGCACCAATTTTGCCATCTTCTCTGAATCTCCTTTCTCTGAACAGCAGGGACATTTCAGTCCCATGTAAAGCACACACTCTCTTCCTCCTGGCTAGTGCCCAGTACCGTAGTTCCCCATATAGTGCCATCTTGGAAAAGCCTTGGGCAACAAGGCAGGCGCAAGAAGACTGCACCAAGTCTTAGGTCCTGAGGCTCTTAGGTCTTGGGGCAGAGATGAGGTACCCAGAGAGAATGCACTTGGGTAGCAAAGCATCTCCTTGGCCTCTTCTGCCCCTGCGCTCAGGAGAAGGGGCTGGGGAGACGAGTGTCCCAGCTCACAGGGTAGATCAGCAAGGCACTGCCTTGCCCTTTGGTTTCATTACTTGAACTGCACCAGGTGACATCTAGACTCATTCCTTAAGGCAGTAGCGCTTCCCTGCTGGCAGACACACTGTGTGGCTGGGAGGCAGGAGGGTGGAGGCATAGCTCGAGCTCCAACGCAATCGGTGGCCTCCTGCAACCCAGGACAGGTCTCTCAACTACCAAGGCAAGTAGGGGGCCTTTCTGGAAAATGCCTCAGTTGGGAGGTCTGTGCCTGTGGAGAGCAGGAAGTAGAGCCCAGGGAGAGAAGGGAGCTTGCTCCAGGTCCTACACTGGGTCAGGCACAGGCCTGAGCTGGGAACCCAGGGTCTTGCCTCCCAAGCCAGGCCTCTTACCATTTGATGGAGCTGCCACCAACAAACGTCCAGTGTTACCATCCCCCTCCCCACATCCACACATTTATTTGTCCCTGTTGCCTGTTAGTGCACTCTGGTCATCTCATGCAAGGAGCAGATGCCCTGTGAGGGCTGGAGGGGCCCTTGAGATTCGCCTTTCCCAGACCTGTCCCTGGGCAGATGAGCATGCTTAGCCCTTGGCAAGCATTTTGCATCAGCAGAAGCAGCAGCTTGAAACTGGCTGTAGCTGAGCGACAGCTGACACCTGAAAGATATGAAGTCATTGAGTCCACACATGTCCTGTGAGGTAGGCACCCGACAAGCTCCATTTTATAGAAGAGGAAACAGAGGCACAGAGAGGGGCAAGTCACACAGCTACGAAGTGGCAAGGCCTGGATTGAAAGTCGGCTGGCTTCTGGTTGCTTGCCTTTACACTGTGTCGTGTAATCTCTGGATCCCATGAGTTACGACGTGTCAGGTGTCAGCGCCTGCAGCCAAGGGCCCTGCGGCTCTGCAAAGCAGTACTTCAGTTGGCTCTAATGATGAGTGTGAGATGGTCCGTTCTTGTTCTCCCAAGCATGCTCAGCCTAAGTCCAACACTCTGCACAGGAAGTGCTCAGCAAAAGCATTTATGTATGGCACAACAGCTCTGCACCTGGCCCTGGGCTGAGACTTGATACACAACAAGTTGAATTCCTGGGGTCCCCAGTCTAGTGTGGCATATCCACAGTTACAGGGCAGGGTGGTGAGGACCCCACTTCTCCCCACCTCCACCCTCCATCCCATCCCCTCATCCTTCATTGATCCCCCCTAACCCACCCCCACCCCTCCACCCCCGTCAAAGAGCAGCTCACTTGCCAAGGTGCTTTTTGTAAACAGGCAGCTCCTTCTCCTGGCCTCCGGGCAGGGGTGGGGGATGGGGGTCCATGAAGGCCACACGGATGAGAACAAAAGCTCTGGCTGAGGCCTGATGGCTGAGAGGAGTGGCCCAAGTGAGCCATGAAAGGAGGGCCCTCTGCAGCCCTTGGAGAACACAGAGTGCACAGCACGGAGGTGTGAAAGAACAATGTGTTTTGGAACAGCCACTTGTTGGCTATGTCCACTGCCTGAGTTGTTTTTGTGGGGGCTGAAGGACAAACCTGGAGGGCAAACCATTGAACCAGAGGATTATTCAAAAACCTAAAATCAGATGGAATTTGCCCTGCTAAGTTTCGGACTTTCCTGGGACCAGGTGGTCCCTATTTTCCTGCCAATCTCTCACTTGTGGAATGGAAATGGCTATCCTCTGCCTGTCCCGCTGTATTAGGGTTCTCCAGAGAAACACAGCCAGTAGGAGATGACAGATTATAGATGGATGAAAGGAGAGGAGATTTATGATAGAAATTGGCTCACATGGTAGGGATGCCAAGAAGTCCCACGATCTGCCATCTGCAAGCTGGAGACCTAGGGAAGCCCACAGTACAATTCAGTCCAAATCCAGAGAACCAAGGGAGCCACTGGACTAAGTCCCAGAGTCTGAAAGTGGGAAAACAAGGAGCTCTGAAGTTCTAGGGCAGGAAAAGATGGCCATCTGAGCTTAAGAGAAGAGTGGGGTCTGCCTTTCCTTCACCTGATTCATCTGGGCCCTTCATGGGTTGCATGATGCCCACCCTCATTGCTGAGGGTCTGTCTCTCTACTTAGTCTACTGATGCAAATGCAAATATCCTCCACAAATGCCTCATAGACACTCAGCTCTCTGGGCCTACCTTAACCCAGTCAAGTCAACACATAAACATAACCATCACATCCATCTTGAAAGCAGATAACTTGTTACTTGGTTTCACAAGTTCACAAATGAAGAGGAATTTTGGCCCAGGATGAATGATACCTTGAGTCTCACCCATACTTGATTTAGATGATATGTGGATGAGATTTTAGATTGAAAGTTGATGCTAAATTGGGATAAGACTTTTGGAGATTTTGAATGTATTTTTCATGTGAGAAAAACACATGGACTTTTGAGGGGTCAGAGGGTGGATGGTGATGGGTTGAATTGTGTCCCACAAAAATTTATGTGTTGATGTTCTGTCAGTACTTCAGAATGTGCCCTTATTGGGACTAGGATTATTGCAGATGTGATTAGTTAAGGTGAGATGCTACTAGCGTAGAGTGGGACCCTAATTCAATACTGCCCATGTCCTTACAAAAAGAGGGAAATTTGGACACAGGGTGTGCAATGAAAGAAGAAAATGTCAAGAGACATAGGAAGATGGCTGTCTACAAGCCAAGGAAAAAACCTGGAACAGATCCTTCCCTCACAGCCTTCAGAAGGAACCAAGCCTGCTCACTCCTTGATCTCAGACATCTACTCTCCAGAACTGGGGGACAATATATTTCTGGTGTTTCAGCCCCTGGTCCAGGGTACTTTGTTCTGGCAGCCCAAACAGACTAAGAGATCTTGATATTTTGGAGCAGCAACTTTTCCCTGAGGATAATAGGGAGCCACAGAAATATTTTGAGCAAGGGAGGAACAAGGTAAGATCTGTGTTCTAGAAATTTACCCTCGCATCTGTGAGGAGGATGCACTGAAGGGCACAAGACCAGAGGCAGAGAGAATATTTAGGACATGTTGCTGTTCTCTAGATGAAGTAATAATAAAAATAATAGTAATTAGGAGTAATTGAAGTATACTTATTTTTACAAACAGTAGCCCATCACTTCTACTGTGGCAGGTGCTTTATATGGATTTATTTTTATTTAATGATTGCAACCAGCCAATGAGACAGGCACTGTGATTATCTCCCTTTGGCAGACTAAGGTCTCCATTTTGCCCCAGGCCATATGGCAAGTGGTGATCCCAGGATTTGAACCAGGCAGTCTGGCTCTAATGTCTGTATGCAATGGAATGTTTCTCAACGTTTACAGCCAGCCTGTACTTGTGCCCATTTCTGGGAGTGTAGCTACTCCTACCATGGTCAATTACAAGCTACCAAGACCTATCAACAAGTTCACAAAATTGCTGAAAATGTGACAGTCCTTTTTCATGAGGCAGTGCAAGCCAGCCAACTAGCAAAGCTACAGGCACAGAGCTGGTAACATGTGAAGTGCCTTTTATTTCCCATCTCCCTGGTGAGTTTTGTCTTCATGGAATTTTTTGGAGGCCGCTGTAGCAGACCCCCTAGGACATTCAAATCTTGGTTTCACCAGTGAGCAGCTGCGTGATCTCAAGACAAGTTGCTGAACGTCTCTGAACCTCAGTCTGCACCACTCTGAAATTAGTTCTTATGAGGCTTCATGAGCTCATGATGTGAAGCACAGGCCCTGGTGCAGAGTGGGTGCGCCAACAGTTTGGGCTACTTTTAATGTTAAGATGATTGTGTTTTCCAAACCAAGAACAGCAGGAGCACGTTGTCCATTTGTGTTTTTGTTTTTGTTTTTTTCCCAATGTCTGCCTGGACAGTATGCCTGCTTGATGCAGGGCTCTGGCTGGTCCCCTGGCGTTAGGTCATATTAACCTTCTGAACCATTGTAGCGATGGTGCGGCAGTAGCCTAGCTGGTTGCTAGGACAGCCACAGGCCTGGATTTTGGTGGGTGTGTGTATTTCTAATCACAAAATTGCAAATGTTCTGAAGGGTCCTAGAATAGTGGGTGGAGCCTCTTCCCATGTGGGGCCTGAGTCGTGCCTGTGCTGTTGGAAAAAAAAAAAAGTCATCGCATAGAGAGTAATAATTAGTAAGCCATCTGCATACTTTTTTCTATATAAGAGCTTTGACAGTGTCTTTCAATTGTATGTATGGTGCAAGAGGAAAACTGGCAGTCATCTGGATTTATGTTAATTACCTAAATTATTTATCTATCTGTTTCCAAAACCATTTCCCATCCTTATCTACCCTTTGATGATACCACCTATGGCATTCTGAAAGTGGCATTTGTGGTAAGCAAGGAGCTTCAGGAGAAAAATTGATGTGTAGCCACAGCTTTCTGGTTTCATGGTGAAATCGATGCAAGCCATTCTCCAGCCCTTTAATTAACTACTCGCTTGCTAATGAAGGCTTTTTTCTTAAAGGTTCCTATTTTTTAAATTGGTGAAGTCGCCAGGAAATTATAATCAATATTTTAACAATTTCCCATTTGTTTCCATTGTGAATCTTAAAAGTGCTTACCACCGGTGCTGTGCTGTGGTGCAACTTGAGCCAGGCTTCAAGGAGGATGAGCCTTTTGAGAGGAGCCCTGAAAATCAGATGGAATTTTGACAGGATAGCCAGCATCCTAGGCAGAAATGCATAAGCAAAGTGTAGAGGTTGGAAGAACCAGGATTGTTTGGTGTCCAATCAACAATCCAACTGGGCAGAAGGCCCAGGAGCATGTGTGAAAACACCAGAAGATGAATCTGGAAGAAGGCTGAGGTCCACCTGTGGGACACCAGGCTGAGGAGTTGGGACTTAGTGCTATCAGCAGTAGAAAGCCACAGGAGGCTTTGGAGCAAGGGTGTACTGACGAACAGAGCAATTGCTATACTTGCAGTCAGCATGCCTGCTCTCCAAGGGCCCCCACCTATGCAGGCGACACAGAGTTCCAGAAGCTGCCCAGTTAAAGCCCCACACCTGTCACATGAATGTGGAAAAACTTATTGTATGTTCACAGGACTCTGCCTATGAATGAGAGGTGTCTGCTGACTGTTTTCTTATCTCTTGAGCTACAGGTTTGTATCAGACCAAAGGCAGGGCCCACATTGGCCTTGCCATGGTGCCCCTGAACTCCCATAGCCCAAGTCTGACCCTTTGCTTGGCAGCTTCTCAAGCAACAGGGCCAGGAGATCCCTGGGGAAGGGCAGCCCCTGGAGAGGCTGCAGGATTCCTTTCCTTGCCTGAACCCACAGTCCAGGGCTGCTCCCACTAAATGTGAGCAGCCACTTGACAGATGGAAGCAGCCCAAGTTTTGAGGCCAAACTGCTTACTGCTTGGCCACTCTCTAGTCACGTGACCCTAGACATGCCCCCTCCTCTGAGCCTCTCATTTCCTCATCGAGAACACAGAGATGACAACAGCTTAGCATCTACTGGGTAAATAGACTCATGCATGTAAAGTACACAGTATACCTTGATGCATGGAGAGAGCTGTTAGCTCCAGACCTGGTCCACATTTGGGGCAACAAAAGGGTCTCATAGCCAGTCTATTCAATGAGTACAAAGTCCTCTTCCTCACTGCCTCCCATTTCTCCATTAGCCTTGGAGTACTCAAGGCAAAAACCACAAGGGAACCTCTGTTTCCAACAGGAACTGAAAGAGCCACAACACATCTGGCCACAGTGTCCCTTGGTGACATGATCCGAGACTGGTCTCATAAACCTCCTTAAAATGTAACGACAGCTATGGGTCCCTTTCCCCATGTGTGTGTACAATCCTGTGGCTCCCAGAGTTTCCTGAAATGTTCCAGGAAAACAGAATCCTACTAACATTCAGCGAGCAGATATTCTGTGCCAGGTACCATGCCAGGAGCTACGAATTCACTGCTGCTGTTGCTGCTAAGTCACTTCAGTCATGTCCGACTCTGTGCGACCCCATAGACGGCAGCCCACCAGGCTCCCCCGTCCCTGGGATTCTCCAGGCAAGAACGCAGGAGTGGGTTGCCATTTCCTTCTCCAATGCATGAAAGTGAAAAGTGAAAGTGAAGTCACTCAGTTGTGTCCAACTCTTAGCAACCCCATGGACTGCAGCCTACCAGCCTCCTCCGTCCATGGGATTTTCCAGCTACGAATTTAACAGTGAGCAAAACAGGCACTGATGGCGGCTTTCTTGGGATCTAACCTATAGACAGGTCAGTTAGTTAAGCTAGTTACGTACTAGAGAGAAAACAAAGGGAAGCAGAGGGGAGTGCCAGAGATGGGTGTAGAGCTTTGAACTGTTGCATAGGTTGGCCAGGTGACTTCTGCCAAGGTTGGTCAAGACGAAAGGAAAGGAGGGAGTGGACCCAGTGGCTATCTGGGAAAGTGCATTCCAACACACAGAAGAGCCAGTGCAAAGGCCCTTAGGACAGATGTACCTTGTGTGTTGAGGAAGAGTCAGAAGGCCTGGAGCAGAGCAAGTGAGGGCAAGAAGGAAGATGGTGACATCCAGGTTGGGAGAAGTCGGGAGCTGCTGCAGAAGACCTTCCTGGGGCAGGGGAGAAGAGGACGAGGGAGGTAGGAAATGGCAATCTTTCAGGGGGCTACTGCAATAATCCAGGTGGGAGATGCTGGTGGCTGGGCACAGAGGGTAGCAGTGGCAGAAGGGAGAAAGCTGGGAGCATGGAACCATTTTGAAGATGCTGCCTCTCTGGATGTGGGGTGTGAGCGAAAGAAAGGAATCCAGGAAAACTGTAGGGAATTTGCAGGATGGAACCGAGGTGAACTAAGGTGAACAGACTATGGGAGAAGTGTGTTTCAGGGACGGTCAGGAGTTTGGCTCACGCCTTGTGGAGCTGGAGATGTCTAGTGGCCATCCAGGCCCTTGTGCCAAGTGGGCTGTGGATCCTCTGGCACGGGTGCGCCTGGGATCTCCCTGACTCCCAGGTCCCGTGGGGAAGTGAGGACCACCTGGTCCACTGAGGAAGTGGAGAAGTGACACGAGGGTGGAGGGAAGGCTCCTGAGAACGGATCCCCGTTTTCCACCCCCAGGATCAGTGCACTTGGAGGTGGGCGGGAAGCAAATTTTAAAACCACTGGCAACACTCGGTAATAGACAACAGTTATGCCTGCTTCCATTTTGTTTAATCCAATTTCCTTCAAGATGCAAACTTGCTCTCGCTTTACTGGGACGCGGTGAGTCTAGAATGACCCCCGTCCCCGCAGGACTCCGACCCGCTAGGGCCCCAGGTCTCCAACTGCGGCCTAGTGGGGACCGAAGGTAAGGAACTGCGATCCGTTTCGATCACCAGAGCGCGATACGTTCTCCTGGCCGCTGGCCCTCTCCAGGGAAGCCCCAGCGGGGCCCGGCCAAGGTGGATTCCTTCCCAACAGCCCGGCAGGGCCGCGCACCTTCGTCTCCCCCATTGGGCCGCGCTCGCCCCAGGACCGGGACGGAGGAGCAGGAGTCCAACACCTGCGCCCGCGGCGGGGGCCCGGGCGTGGCTCCTCCGTCAGGAAACTTCGGGAAACGCTCCGAGGCCAGTGCTCTGCTCGGGAACACCTACGCAGCCCACGAAAGGACTTCGTTCGCTCCTGTGAGGGGGCTCGGCGCTTCCCTCGGACCGAGGGCGTGGGCGTGGAGGGAAGGAGGGGCCGAAAGGGCGGCGGGCTCTCCCTTTTATTCCCGGCCCGCAACTCGGCCGAGTCGTGACCAGATGTGCTGCTAACAGGTTGCTCCTCTGAGGTGCAGGCGGGACTCCGCAGGCCACTCGGGGGCTGCACTCGGCGTTGCTGCTGTCGGACCAGACGCGGCGTCCACGGGCTGGGCTCGGCCCCCGCCGCCACTCGGGAAGTTCAGGTTAGGAGACGCAGCCCAGACGGGGACTCCGGATGGGGGGCGCGGGCCAGCCCCCCGGGGAGACGGGGAAGGGAGCCACGGGCCTTGGTGCCCGGAGGGTAGGGGGTGGGTAGAGGGCGGGCGGCACGCTCCGGCTCGCCGCCGGGCAGTTCACGAAGAAGCTGTGTTCCTGCAGAAGCCGCAGGTGTCTGCCCCAGGATAACCCTGCGCGGCGCGAGGCCAGGCCAGCCCAGCTCCCGCGGGGGCTCCACCGGCCCGGGGCCAGAGAGGCGGGAGACTGGCTGGCGCGCCCGGGCTCCTCGCCGAGCACGCCGGCGGGAGGCCGAGACAGGGTCCGCACCCGGGTGGGAGCGGGGGCGGTGGGGGCCCCCGGGGGAGGGGCACCTCTAGGCCACGAGCGGGGGCGGGTGCAGTTCGGTAGTCGCCACCTGAGAGCCCGGGTCTCTACGGCTGTCACCGCGGGACACCTTGGCCGTCTGGGCGGGAGCCGGCGGGCCGACGCGGCGGCCGTGAGACCTGTGTTCCCCGCCCGGCAGCGGCCCGAAGAAGGTGAGCGCTCTCCCGGGGCTAGGGAGAGGAAGCCGGGGCCGCTGCTGGGGGTCAGTCTCTGCGGGGGAGGGAAAGGGGGACGGGCGTGAAACTGGCTACCTGAAGCTGTTACTCTGTCCCGGGTGACAATAGGGGTTCTCCAGGGAGCTGCCAGTTCTTATTCTCTCTCCCCCCCCCCCGGCCCCCACTGTCTCTCCCCCACGCCCCCACTGTGTCTCTTTCCCCCACCCCCCACGGTGTCTCTCTTACCCAGTCCCCCACTGTCTCTCCTCCCCCACCCCCACTGTGCCTCTTCCCCCCGCCTCCACTGTCTCTTCTCACCCCCCCGCCCCCCACTGTCTTTCTCTGCCTCCGCTCCCCCGTGTCTCTCTTACCCCCGCCCCCACTGTCTCTCTCCCCCCTCCGCCCCGCACTGTGTCTCACTTCCCCCGCTCCGGCCTCCTCTCCACCAGTGCCACTCTGGGATTCGATCTCTCCCTCTCTCTGGCCTCCTGCGGTCTCCGTTGGTCTGGCACGCGCCGGCCCTGTCGCTGGTGAGTGCTGGTTCTCCCGCTCTCCCAGCTCGCTCTGCGTCCTACCAGGGCACACACCACCGGCTCGCTCAGCCCAGAAGCGGAAAGTATACCTGCCGCGCGCGGGGCCCCGCTTGCTGCCCTCCGGCCAGCTCCATCCGCTTGTGCCCGGGGACGCTCGGTCACTCCGCTGTCGCCTCTGGCCAGCGGCGCACCGTCTAGGCAAGCCACCTGCCGCCTAGGGCACCGATCGTCTCCTGCAGCGTGCGGAGCCACCGAGGTGAGTGTCCCCGTGCCCCTTCCTTGCCTCCCGTTGCTGCCCGGCTGCCCTGGCTGGAGTTGACTGGAGAAGCGAGGCGACCACAGGGAGGCCAGCCTGCGGCCGCTTTCCTTTTCAAAGAGTGGCCGGACGGCCCGGTAGGCCCCTCTGGCGGTCGCCGCCTTCCGCTGCCCCCCGCCCGGTGCGGGCCCGGAACTTGGCGTTTTAGGACTCCCGGTCCGGCGGGGTCGCGGGCGGGGCAGCGCGGCTTCCCCTTTAAGGCCGGAGCCGCTCGTCGCCTTGAGTGTGAGGGTGTGTGAGTGTGCGGCGTGCGTGTCTCCTCCTCCCCGAGTGACACAGCAGTGAGAAATGCCTATCAGTAACTTAAACCCCCGAAACTCCACCTTCCGGGCGCGCGGCGCGGAGCCGGGCGGTGGGAATGGAGCGAGCAGACTGAGGCCGCCGCTGCAGCGCCGCCGGCATGAACTTGGCCGCGAGCTGAAGCGGCTGGCGGCGGGCGGGCTCGGGGGGCACCGGCCGCTACCCGGGGGAGATCTGCCACCCAGCCGGGCCGCTCGGCAGGCGCCGGAGGCCAGGTTGCCCGCGCTGGCGGCAGCCTGCCCCTTGGGCACTGCCCCCGCCGCCGCCGCCGCCGCGGGAGCTCCGCAGCACGGTAAGGCTGAGGGCGGGCGCGGGAGGTCCGAATGCTCTGGGGGCGCCGAGCTGCACTTGTGGCCCCCACTTGTGGCCTGCGTCGCGGAGGAGCGCAGGCCCCGGGTTACTGAGGGCCGGGGGACCCCGAAGTTTGCTCCGAGCACACGGCCCACCTGGCGCTGCGCGTGGTCGCCCGCTTCTCTAACTGGCCCGGCCGAGCGGAGCGCAGCTCGTATCGCCCGGAACCGTGGCCTGTGCCTGCCCCATTGCTCGCCAGGTGTCTGGAATTGGGCAGGGGCAGTCAAGCACTGAGGAGGGAAGGCAGAGGGGCGCGGGCCACGAGGGCTCCCCCAGCCGCGCTGGGCCACCAGGAGGCTCCCGCTCGGTCCCGGCGCACCCGGAGCCGCTTGCTGCCCGGATGCCACTGGCGACGCTGCCTTCGCATCCTGGCTCCCAGAGCCTGGACCAGTCGACAGTGGGCGCTGGGCGCAGGATTCACCCCCCACCCCCACCCGTAGCCAGTTTGCCGCCACCGAACGGGAGTGTGGAGTGTGCGCGCGCCGAGCCCGCCGCCTCTCGCTCCCTTCCCTGCCAAATTCTCCTCTGGAGAGCAGCCCCGAGCAGAGCTGGCGGCCGGAGGCAGCCCCGACTGGGCTCCTGCCCGGAGCTCCCGGCGCCCCCGCGACCCGAGCTCCCAGGCCTCGGAGCAGCGGCACAACCCAGCGCCAACAAGGGCGGGCGGGAAGCCCCCCGGAGCGCCGCCAAATACTTTTCACGGCCAGTTGGCTCGGCCAGGCTCCGTCCCGAGGCAGCGTGTCGGAAGCCTCTTGGAGAGCTGGCCGTACCGTCTGATTTTGATCCATAATTAAATGCGGACTGAGCAGACACTAATAGGATTATATTGCAGAAAACTGCCCTGAAGTCGTCGAAACCTGAGCAAACAGACGCACTTCAGGCCGGGGTTTCGCCCCGTCGTGCCCCTGCAGCCGGGTGCGGCCGTTTGGGGCACCCCGATTGTAGGTGTGAGTGTGTACGCGGGCGGGAGCACAGGATGGCTCAGGGACGTGGAGAGAAGCGGCTTTACTTGCTGGGGTGGCTTGTCGTTGTTCGGCAGCAGAAGGAATTCCCCCCAGGGCGCCGTCCCCACGGCGAACGTGCCATTTGCCGGTAGCCGACCAAGGCCAGCTCCGGGACTTTGTGAGGGCGAGTGAGCCGGGTGTACGAGAGGCTGCCTCGCTGGAACAAAGACGCAAACTCTCCCCAAGCCTGAGCAATTTCGAAAGAGTTAGCTGGGAAGAGCAGAGGGCCCGGGTCTCCCAGGGGAGAACCCGCGGGCCTCACGCCGCCCAGCCTGGGTCCCGCGGCCGGGGAGATCCGGTTCCCAGGCTTCGGCGAGCCGGCAAGCAGCATCTCAACGGGGCAGCCTAGCCTTCCGCGGGTGCGGGCCCCCACCTGAGTGATCACGGACTGGGGTAGGGGGGTCGACCGCGCTCCCGCTGGGGCTTCCTGGCCGCCACGGTCGCTTGGGGCTCCCGGAGGCCGCTCAGCTTCATCCCTCACCCAGCCTCTTGTTGTCTTTATAGATTCCCCCCCACCATCCCCGTCGCCGCCGCCGCCAATTCGCTTTATAAAAAGCCCCTTTGTTTCCCTGGAGGCTAGAGAGAGGGAAGGGAAAAGGGACGCAGAGGCAAGGGGCGGGGGCGGCTGCCTCCCAGTGGCTTCGAGTTGCTTGGGACAGGAGGGCAAGTGTAGGCGGTGGGGGAGGGCGCTGGGTCTCGAAGCCGCTCGACAGGAATCTCGGAAGGTGTGGGGAGCCCCTGGCTCCTGGCGCCGGCAGTGCGCCGGGCAGTCCTGCCGTGGACACCCGGGCCCCCCCGCCGCCAGGACGGCTGGGCGGGCGGCTGGGCTAGCGGGCTGGCGCAGGGACCAGAGGCGGCGCACGCTCCGCAGGATGGGCGGACGCAGCTCGCCGCTCGCCGCTCGCCGCTCGCCGCTGCACTCGCCGGTCCCAGGCATAGGGGGCGCCCTTGCCTCGGTTTCTCTTTGCAGCCCGCGCCCCTCGCCGTTAGGACTCAGGGTGGCTATCGCACCTGCTGGTGCCTGAGACGAAGGCTGAGACGATGGTGGCAACTCTGAGGCGTTCGCCACCCCGCTACTGCACCCCTCCCTCCTCCTGCGCCCTCCCGCCGCCCGCAGCCCCCTACACAGGGGTTCAAACGCTCCGCGCGGCCCCTTTGCATGAAGGGAGGGAGTTGGGACTGCCACCTCCTCTGCGAGGTTTGTGCAGCCCGGGCCGGCAGTGGGGACGAGGGCGCACCTCTGGACTGTTAAGAGTAGGCCGCCTGAGTAGGGATCCAAGGCCGGGCACTTGAGGGTGTTGAGAACCCACGGGTTCCCGGCATTAGTTGGAGTGAGGATTCAGCCGGCCCCTATCCCTGACACCTGCCCTGCCCCACCCCACCCCCAAACTTGCGGGAAGTTGGTTTTGCGCTGAGGAATGTTAAACATACTGTTTGCGGTAAACTTTAGCCAGCCTGTCGGCCTGACTGGCCCCGCCCCAGCCCCCCTGACGGGTCCGCGGGTCTACTTGTGAAGTTTGTTCAGAAAGGGAATACTGGCCATAAGAAAAATCGACAAATCAGGAGAAGTAGGTGGGGCCCGAACTGGTCGGTCCTCCTGAGCAGATTCCTCCAGAACTCTTTTGCTCGCCTCCACCCCATCTTCCCTTTTAATCTCCTGGCCACGTAGTATGTGTGCCTTTTCACGTGTCCTTCCCCTACTGCACTCTCTTCCAATCTCTGGAGGGTATTCGTAACTGTTGATCCGACATTTGTTCTCTGGTCTTTGGAATAGAAGCAGAAGCGTTAACTATCCCCACCTTCGAAACATACACATCCCCATTGCATCTAAAAACCACAGCAAAGTACTCAAAGGGTAAACACGGGGTCTACCTTCTCCTCTCCCTTTGTGCTTCCCTTCTGGAACAAGATCATTGGAAAATAAAGCTGCTGATGTGCGAGATGGAACATATGGTGCCTCCATAAGAGAGACGCTGAAATGGCCTTGAACCTGCCGGACAGACCAGCTGTTTGCTGCCAGCCCAAGCAGCTAATCAGCGACTTCCCCTTAAAGTAACAGACCTCTTTTCTCTCTGTGCCCAATGTGCATATTAAATAGGATATTCTCCAGAGGAGAAACGTCATGGGCGCCTATATTGCTTTGTGCTTCGTTAGTTCTGCAAAGATCGTACCTGGCCCTGAGGGCCTTTGGCCTCCTCCCACGCGTGCCCCCTCTGCTTGAGCCTGTTAGCTTTAGCACTGGTGTATGAATGTTGCTCAAAGTGGAACTTGGGAAGGAGGCGGGAGAAGGGAAAGAGAGCCAGGCTGAGAGATTCCAAGATGCCCAGAAGGAAATCTCTGGTTTGTTGGTACTGGCTTTAGAAAAACTAGCAATTCTCTCCCCACCTCTTAAAAATATCACAAAGAGCTTCAGCTTTTCCTTGTAAGATCTCCTTAGAAAGCATCATCTTGTGCCTGGGACCATTTTCAGTTTTTCTTCAGTACAATGTGTTTGAGAAAGGGGGGGGGGAAAAGAAAACAGTTTGGCATTGGAAAAAGAAAGACTTGAGATACGAGGAAATTCCATGTTAGGAAATCATTAGCAAAGGGTTACTTCTGTTTTCCTGCCACTGACGCTGACAGTGACACAGATGTGTGGGTTGAAATAGGAACGTCATTGAATTTTTAAACTCAACTAGGAAATAGCCTGTTGCTGGGGTGGGGGCGGAGGCCATGCACTCATTGCATCTTAAGGTGAGAGATTTACCGTGGTTGATTCTTTGCACTAAGGAAAGGGATTTTGTCAAGGTTGGCCAGCACATTTAATATCATTTTTTTTTTTTCCTTTTAAGAGGATCACCTAAAGGCTTAAAATACGCCTATTAATAGATTCTCCCTAGGAAACTCAACTGCTGTTTAAGTTTTGGAAATGGGCAGAAATTGATCTTGGGCAAGTGGTTCTTCTGACAGCAGAATCACTCGCCTTCTTTAAAGGGGTTTCCTATCTGCCATAAACTTTTTCCAAGATTCTGATTTTTTTTTTTCTGCAGTGAGGCATTCGAGAGATCATTAGCCTAGGAGCTGGGAAACTTGTGTTCTAGAACAATCTCCCCACTAACTGGCACAGTGATCTTGGGCAAGTCCATCCTCCCTCCTTGTCTCCCTCCCCCCACCATGACCTTGGAGTCCAACTGCCTTCCAGCTCTAACATTCTGTGATTTGTGAATGGAATAGTCATTTTCTGGGGAACTGAAGTACTATTGGGGTGGGGGCAGGGGCTAGATAGGTAAAGAAATGGAGCTGAGATTTTGAGGGGCAGCAAGAAGAGGGAGGAAGAAAAAAGGGCAGAAGCTCAATCCAAACAACACAGAAGTGAAAAGTGTTCCCTCTCTGAGTCTTCACCCATGTGAACTGCTAACCCAGAAACATGGAGGCTGGAGGCTAGAAAGCAACCTGCAGGGCTTCCTGTCTGGTACCCCTAATCTGGTGGTCTGAGGACCTGCTGACGGCCAGCCACCTCATCACTGGGTTGGTTTCCAGATAAAGGGACTCAAGCTCTTTGAAATTAGACTGGCATGTCTCCAAAGGACCCATCTAGTATGGAACAGATTTGGTGCTTTGCAGTTACTCAGTCAAGGTTTCAAGGACAAGAAGGCCTTCCCCCTCCACACATGTGTCCCACTGGAGTATGGGCTCTGAACTCGCTGCTTCCTAGTCCAGCTGGATGTTTTTTTAAAAAATCAGATTCCAACTTGGAGGACACAGCAGCCATGTAAGAATCTGCCACTGTCCTGCTTGATGTTAATATTGATTTTTTTCTTTTTCTTTACCAATCACATTATGAGGGAGGACCTTTTGTCCTCTGAGCTCTCTGGCAATTATTTTGCTGCCATAAATGTTGATACACATATAATGGATGTAACTAAAAAATCTCCTTATCCAAGCAGAAAAGGCTGAGTGTTTGTTGGAGCAGATAGAATGCTGAGAGCGTGAATAGACCGACCCAGATGTGGTTGGGGAGGGAGATAAATGATAGGGGAACAGGAGTCACTTACTATGGATCAGCACAATAAACCAATTCCCATCATACACCTCTCAGAACGCCAGCCACTGGGGTAACCTAGGCAGCAGCAGTCAACTGTATGGCAGGAAAGCAGCGTCACCAAGCTCAGTGGGAACAGTCTGATTTTGCAGACACTGAGTCCTGAACTGTCTTCCGGACTTTGAGGCGAGAAACTTCATTAATCTGTACGAACCTGACTGGGTTTTATGGCAGTGCTTATTACTTGTTTCTGTCATCACTGTGTCATAATTTCATCTGCAAGTGTCGCAGAGGAAGAACATCGGGCTCCGGTGAGCCTTTGGGCAGTTAGTGGGGGGGATCCCTGAGGAGATGAGGGGCTTGGCTTGTGTTACACTATTTACCTGCCAGGATTTCAGTGCATAGTCCCATGGGTTCCTGCTCGCAATAGACCAGCCTGGCAGCTGAAGCACCAGGAGCATTTTCTGCAAGGGGAGGGGATAGGAAAAGAAAAAAAGACAGTTGGATTCCCTTCCTCTCCCACTCATTGCTTTCTTCTTTCTCCCCATTCACAGAAGCTCCCCAATTTCATCTGACCTCTTCATAATTCCCAAAGCAATCAGATTTGTCACTGTGGGGTGAGGCATAGTGGGGGGCTTTGCTGACTGTGGGCTCCCCAGAGTGAAGCCTTCCAGGGACAGGGCTTAAGTCCTGCCCTGGCTGCCCTCTGACCCACACCATGCCCCTGGGCACACAGCCCAACCCCAGCTTCGATAGGGCATCCCGACCACCTTCCCCTTCCAGGGTGCCCTGCTGCTTGCTCTGCCCAGTAAGTTACCTGTTAACTGGGAAATGTTGCTTTCCTAAGACTGAGAATTGTTCCACAAGGCCCAGAGGAGGATAAGCTGAGCGTGAGCTTCCACTCTGCGCTTCTTCCTCTTGTCTGCCTTGGGAGGATCTGGACTTGGTTTCTGCTGCTTCTAGAGGAGGCCCCTGAAGGCTGCAGGGCCTGAGCTGCAGAATGACATCTGCCTTGGAAGGACCCGGTGAACCCGGCTTGTGCCTTCTTCCATCTCTGGAGAGGAAGTTTGGGCCTTTTGGAACTAAAGGCCTGATGACAGCTCTAAGTTGTCACGCTGAATGCTTCAGACAATCTCAAGTCCTCTGTCCAGCTGTCCCGAGCCCTCTTCCCCATCCTTAACAGTGCTTTTCCATTTTGCCAGTGTTTGAACCTGAACCCCACCCCCCAAGTCACACAAATGGCACAGAGGACAGGATCCAGCCTTACCTTCCTTTTTGGAGATACCCTGGCCAGTTGACCCCAGTTCCTGCAGAGAACTGGCACTGGTGAACTAATGCACCTGCACACTCAGATGCTTACAGAATGTTCAGGCTGGAAGAGGAAAGTCCCATGCGTGCTAAGCAGGCATTCCAAACTTGGTACTTACCTGCAAATGGGAGACTGGACTTCTTTTTCCTTAGGGCTCCCTTCACTGTGCCGCCTCAGGGAAGTTGGGCCTCCTCTTTGGGCCCCCCTTCCTCTTCTGTAGAGTCACAGGGCTTTTCTCTTCCAGCTGAAATCGGAGGTTATAAGTGAAGGATCAGACAGGGCCAAGGCTGTGGTGCCTCCAAAAGGCGTGTGTCATATCTTGTTTTCAAGTTGCTGATGGAGTGTGGGGCCACCAGCCCCTCGGAGGGCTTGGCTGGGTGGGCTTTGTTGGCAGTGGCAGGGGTTGTTTGGGTTTTGTTCTTAATGAGATCTCAGTGTGTAAGATCTGCCCCTGGAGGTTGCAACGCCGACTTTGGAATTTTAAGTGGGACAGTAGTTTCAGTGCGGTTGCCAACGTCACATGCTTTGCGTGTCTAATTCTGAAAGACTGGTGTGCTTTATGCTGGGTTTGGGGAGGAGGGCGTTTCTAAGCTGCTTGTCTGTCAAGGATTAATTTAACCTCTAATTACTACATTTTCTTCACAGTTTGCAACATGAACATGTTGTAACAAAAGCTCAAAGAAGTATGCCATTTCATTTTGCCACCACTCTCACATCCATGTGGAGGGATATGGAGTCAAATCAGACACACTTGGTGTTAAAATAATGGTGCTGACATTCGAATGAAAGTGAATAGTCTGGTTGTTTCTAGCGATCTGCCAGTGATGGGGTACAGAGCATTATGGTTATATGTTATGATATTATTGTGGTCCTCGCAGCCACAGCCCTCAAAATGACCCCTGAAAATATGGAGAGTGTCACTGCACTAATCCCAGTGGGGCAGCCAGTGCTCCGACTTATGGCCTGTATGTTGCCTTTGGCGCATGACTAATGCCCTGCACAGGAGGGTAGCCTGGGATCCCATCCTGTCTGCTAATAGGGCAGGTGGTGAGGTCTGGTTCCTCAGCAGAGGTGAGGCCATTATCGAATTGGAGCCTCCCAAGGGCCTGCTCCCAAGGCAGAACCCGTTCAGAGTTCAGTGACAGTGAAATTGCAGGATTAAGCTACAGGGATGCTCCATGCAGGCGACTCTCCTTCCCCCTCCATTTGCCCCTCCCACCAGAGCAGCAGCCCCCGGGCAGCCCTGCAGGTCTCTTTATCCCCAAACAGCAGCAGCAGGCTAATACTAAGAGACCACTTCCCCACCCCAGGGTGGCTGGGAAGTCTGGCTTCTCAGACAGGAGTCCTTCGCATCTGGACACATGAGCTGGTTGTGGGGCCTCACCTCCCTGCCTGCCCGGGGAAGTCATGCAGAGCTGAACTTGTACACACACACACACGCACACACACACACACACACACACACACACACACACACACACACACACACACACTCTTGTCTCAGGAGCTGAGAAGCATGATCCCTGTTCATTTCCTCCCCAAAAGGGAAGGCCCCTTTGCCTTTTAGAACATGCTTTGACCCAGAAGTCGAGAACTAGAAGCTGGCATTGCCTCTCTTAGTATCCTCAGTCCGTCCTCTGAAAGGCAGGACCCAGACAGACAGGGCTAGGTCTGAAACCCTTGCTCCACCGGGGCTGAGGACAGCCTGCCTGGCCTTTTCAGTCGCGCCTTTGGGTTGGCCCTTTGCACAATTCTAAGCACACTAGTTTGGGTTCAGTCCCCCAATTTTTCCCTTTCTGCATCCTCGATCTGCCCATTCGCCCTTACCTGAAAAGGCACCGTCCTCACCCTCTGTGCCTTCATTTGATTCCCTTGTGTGTGTGCTAAATCGCTTCAGTCATGTCCAGTTCTTTGTGACTCTATAAACTGTAGCCCACCAGGCTTCTCTGTCCATAGGATTCTCCAGGCAAGAACGCTGGAGTGGGGTGCCATTTCCTGCTCCAGGGGATCTTCCAGAGTCAGGGATCAAACCCATGTTTCCTGCGTCTCTTGCATTGCAGGTGATTTCTTGACTACTGAGCCCTGTGATTTCTTTACTAGGGAGAATCTGGAACCTCTTCTTGGAATTATGGGATGTAAGGGTTGTCATTCCTTGGTGAGCATGTGCTCTTCAGGGTGCAGGTAGGAGGGGTTCAACAGTTAGAAAGCCCTTTTGGGGGAACCCCTCCCCAGCCCCATGGCATCCTGCCCACATAAAGCTTGTTCTGTCCTTGAGACTGGAACATGGCCAGGACCACCTGGCTGCCAAGACTCTTCTGAGCTTGATTTCATAGAAGCCAACCCTGGCTGTTCTCTTGATCCCCAGTTCAGTTCAGTTCAGTTCAGTCACTCATTTGTGTCCAACTGTTTGCCACCCCATGGACGGCAGCATGCCAGGCCTCCCTGTCCATCACCAGCTCCTGGAGTTTACCCAAACTCATGTCCATTGAGTCAGTGATGCCATCCAACCATCTCATCCGCTGTCATCCCCTTCTCCTCCTGCCTTCAATCTTTCCCAGCATCAAGGTCTTTTCAAATGAGTCAGCTCTTTGTATCAGGTAGCCAAAGTATTGGAGTTTCACCTTCAACATAAGTCCTTCCAATGAACACCCAGGATGGATCTCCTTTAGGATGGACTGGTTGGATCTCCTTGCAGTCCAAGGGACTCTCAAGAGTCTTCTCCAACACCACAGTTCAAAAGCATCAATTATTCAGCGCTCAGCTTTCTTCACAGTCCAACTCTCACATCCATACATGACCACTGGAAACACCATAGCCTTGACTAGACAGACCTTTGTTGGCAAAGTAATGTCTCTGCTTTTTAATATGCTGTCTAGGTTGGTCATAACTTTCCTTCCAAGGAGTAAGCATCTTTTAATTTCATAGCTGGAGTCAACATCTGCAGTGATTTTGGAACCCCAAAAAATAAAGTCTGCCAGTGTTTCCACTGTTTCCCCATCTATTTCCCATGAAATGATGGAACCAGATGCCATAATCTTAGTTTTTGAATGTTGAGCTTTAAGCCAACTTTTCACTCTCCTCTTTCACTTTCATCAAGAGGCTCTTTAGTTCTTCTTCACTTTCTGCCATAAGGGTGGTGTTGTCTGCATATCTGACTTTATTGATATTTCTCCCGGCAATCTTGATTCCAGCTTGTACTTCTTCCAGCCCAGCGTTTCTCATGATGTACTCTGCACAGAAGTTAAATAAGCAGGGTGACAATATACAGCCTTGATGTACTCCTTTTCCTATTTGGAACCAGTCTGTTGTTCCATGTCCAGTTCTAACTGTTGCTTCCTGAGCTGCATACAGGTTTCTCAAGAGGCAGGTCAGGTGGTCTGGTATTCCCATCTCTTGAAGAATTTTCCACAGTTTACTGTGATCCACACAGTCAAAGGCTTTGGCATAGTCAATAAAGCAGAAATAGATGTTTTTCTGGAACCCTCTTGCTTTTTTAATGATCCAGCGGATGTTGCCAATTTGATCTCTGGTTCCTCTGCCTTTTCTAAAACCAGCTTGAACATCTGGAAGTTCACGATTCATGTATTGCTGAAGCCTGGCTTGGAGAATTTTGAGCACTACTTTGCTAGCGTGTGAGATGAGTGCAATTGTGCAGTAGTTTGAGCATTCTTTGGCATTGCCTTTCTTTGGGACTGGAATGAAAACTGACCTTTTCCAGTCCTGTGGCCACTGCTGAATTTTCCAGATTTGCTGGCATATTGAGTGCAGCACTTTCACAGCATCATCTTTCAGGATTTGAAATAGCTCAACTGGAATTCCATCTGCTCCACTAGCTTTGTTTGTAGTGATACTTCCCAAGGCCCACTTGATTTCACATTCCAGGATGTCTGGCTCTAGGTGAGTGATCACACCATCGTGATTATCTTGGTCGTGAAGATCTTTTTTGTACAGTTCTTCTGTGTATTCTTGAGCCCCAGTTCATACCTAAAATGATTCCTGTCTCTTTAGAGCAGGGTCAGCTCTTTGCCTTGTGTGGCTCATGGACTTCTTTGAGAATTAAATGCAATGGTGTGTCTAATTTCAGGGGCTCGTATACCTTTCTGGAAGTCCATTCATAGCTCCCTCAGGGGTCCTTTGAGATGGGTTAAGAATGCTTCAGTGTGGCACCATTGCTGGTTACTATTTGGGCAGAAATCCTGTGGTGTGGCAGAGAAGGCAATGGCAACCCACTCCAGTACTCTTGCCTGGAAAATCCCATGGGCAGAGGAGCCTGGTAGGCTGCAGTCCATGGGGTCGCAAAAAGTCAGACGCAACTGAGCGACTTCACTTTCACTTTTCACTTTCGTGCACTGGAGAAGGAAATGGCAGCTCCCTCCAGTGTTCTTGCCTGGAGAATCCCAGGGACGGGGGAGCCTGGTGGGCTGCCGTCTATGGGGTGGCAGAGTTGGACACGACTGAAGCAACTTAGCAGCGGCAGCTGCTCCTGTGCTGTGGTGGGAAGAACAGTGAGTTTTGCTATTGGTGCCGGGTGTTGACCACCTGTGGGATTTGTTCAAGTTCATGAAGCTGCCCTCAGTGTCTTTATTTGTCAGATAGGTATATGAGAAGGCCAGCTCTATCTAGCTTAATGGTATCATGGCAGATTCCAGCAAGATGGTGTTGGTAAGATGCTCTTACAAACAGCAGGTGTGGGCACACTCTCAGGTTGCTAACTGGTTACTCTTCATTTGGCCTTCCCATTTGGCCCAAGAAATTAAAGAAAAGCAGGTCTCTTTCGACATGAGTGTCCTTTCATCCTTTCCTTTGAGGTCGTGTAATTTACACGCAGGCAAGTTAGCATAAAAGAGTCTGGCTTGGGAGGGATAGGGCACATGTGTCTTGGGATTTAGACAGTTCCCAAGGCCATGCCTGGTTAAGGGTCCTGCTTGCCCAGCCCTCTTTGGCTCTGGAGTGGGGCCAGGGGGTGTGTCCCTGGCCCAGCGCTGTGGAGGATTCTCCGCCTCTGCCTGCCATGGAAATTAGCAGATGGGATCTGCGAAGGAGCTTGGGCTTTCCCTGTCCTTTATAAAGAACAGTGCTGGTTGGCTTTGGAGTGGATTGCAGACAAACTGAGGTGTTCCCACACCCTTTCTTTCTTTAGTTGAACTAGCTGATTCCCCAGGCTGACTCAGTGGAGAGGATGATGAACATGGATGCTCAATACCGGCTTATCATGTGGTGTGGTAACCGCACCCCATCCTTTGCTGAAATGTCTTGGCCTTAGCGTCATTACTTATCTGGAGGAGGAATCGTACAGGCCCTTGGAAAGCAGATAGCTGAACGGTGAAAGATACTGAAAGTGTTAGTCGTTCAGTCGTGTCTCTTTGGGACCCTATGGACTATAGCCCACCAGATTCCTCTGTCCATAGGATTCTCCAGGCAAGAATACTGGAGTGGGTAGCCATTCCCTTCTCCAGGGGATCTTCCTGATCCAAGTATTGAATCCAGGTCTCCTGCATTACAGGCAGATTCTTTACCAACTGAGCCACCAAAGAAGCAGATGCCACCTGGTAATTTCAGACATCATCACATCATCAACTGAAACAGCAGTGCTTCTTCAATCAGAAAGTATGGCAGTTTGTGTTTGCCCTTTGGCAGATTCCCTGTTTGCAACCAAATTTCTGAGTCTAGTTCCACAGTGGGAAGAATATTCACCTAGGGGTTGGCCAACTTGTGTTCCAAGTCCACTAGAAGCCTCAGTTTCCCAATCTGTACAGTGAAGGGATTGATAAGGGGAATCTGAATGCTCTGCCCATCCCCTCTGCCATTTCATGCTTCTCTGAGTTGCCAGGCTTCCCTGGTGGCTCAGTAATAAAGAATCTGCCTGTAGTGCAGGAGACCTGGGTTCAATCTTTAGGTTAGAAAATCCCCTGGAGAAAGGAATGGCTACCCACTCTAGTATCCTTGCCTAGAGAATCCCCATGGACAGAGAAGCCAGGTGAGCTATAGTCCATGTAGGTCACAAAAAGTCAGACATGACTGAGCAACTAACACTTTAATTACAATATTTGAAAAGCAGAAATCATAATTTGTTTTTGAAATGACCTGTCCCATCACTTCATGGGAAATAGATGCAGAAACAGTGGAAACAGTGTCAGACTTTATTTTGGGGGGCTCCAAAATCACTGCAGATGGTGATTGCAGCCATGAAATTAAAAGATGCTTATTCCTTGGAAGAAAAGTTATGACCAACCTAGATAGCATATTCAAAAGCAGAGACATTACTTTGCCAACTAAGGTCCGTCTAGTCAAGGCTATGGTTTTTCCAGCGGTCATGTATGGATGTGAGAATTGGACTGTGAAGAAGGCCGAGCGCCAAAGAATTGATGCTTTTGAGCTGTGGTGTTGGAGAAGACTCTTGAGAGTCCCTTGGTCTGCAAGGAGATCCAACCAATCCGTTCTGAAGGAGATTAGCCCTGGGATTTCCTTGAAAGGAATGATGCTAAAGCTGAAACTCCAGTACTTTGGCCACCTCATTCAAAGGGTTGACTCATTGGAAAAGACTCTGATGCTGGGAGGGACTGGGGGCAGGAGGAGAAGGGGACGACAGAGGATGAGATGGCTGGATGGCATCACTGACTCGATGGACGTGAGTTTGAGTGAACTCCGGGAGTTGGTGACGGACAGGGAGGCCTGGCGTGCTGCGATTCACGAGGTCGCAAAGAGTTGGACACGACTGAGCAACTGAACTGAACTCAACTGAGGCTTGAAAGCGTGGGGGTTTCATTTTAGTTTGGTAGGTGGAGACTGTGACTTTTACGGAGAAGAGAAGACTTGCAGAAGTTTGGGTAAAAACAAAAAGTGGATATGGATTTATATAGGGCCAAAGCATGGGCTTCCCTGACAGCTCAGTTGGTAAAGAATCTGCCTGCAATACAGGAGACCCCGGTTCAATTCCTGGTTTGGGAAGATCCCCTGGAGAAGGGATAGGCTACCCACTCCAGTATTTTGGGGTTTCCCTTGCGGCTCAGCTGGTAAGGAAACAGCCTGAAATACGTGAGAACTGGGTTCGATCTCTGGGTTGGGAAGATCCCCTGGAGAAGGGAAAGGCTACCCTCTCCAGTATTCTGGCCTGGAGAATTCCATGGACTGTATAGTCCATGGGGTTGCAAACAGTGGGACATGACTGAGTGGCTTTCACTTCCAAAGAATGGGGAAAGCATGAATTCCCTTAGAGACCCCTGCTTTTACACATGAGGATGCTGGGGCCGGATCCCCCAGCAAGCCACAAGGAGCTGAGCTGATCCTGGACTCAGGCATTCCTGCTCTCAGCCCACCTGGGGGCTTTTTGCCCCACCCCATAGGTCACACACCCTTACAGAAGAAGCACCCAGGCTTCCAGCTGGGGTGGGCCTGTAGTCAGTAGAATAGAGGACTGAGAGATTTTCATTTCTAACCATCAAATAGTAGCTTATCAAAAAGGGATTTTTGCCCCCATTTCTGTCCCCAGAACCTGAGTTGTTCACAGCTAAATACTTTTGATGGCCTAATTTTAAGTAAATCAGATTTTTTTTTTAATAATGGGGGCAGGGTTGTCCTTGGGACCTTATTATTTTAAATGATTTTAATTTAAACATGTAAGATGCTTTGGGTTTGACTTCATATTTGCTAATTTTCATTATGAGAAAAAAACAAAAAGAACCACGCCTCCAGCCCTACCCCAGCCCCGATTTTTGCAGTGACTAACAGTTTGTCTTGTCTAAGAGCAGCTTTTGCACCAGTTTGTACTTACCAGGTTTGCTTGTTTGTTGGTTTTCTAACTATATAAATGTATTGGCCACCTGTAGTTCATGGGGTTCTTACAAACTCTACCCAGCTTGTCCCAACAGGGTCAGCAGCTCTAGGACTGTTCCTCTTGGTTCCGGCCCAACCAACCACCTCTTCTCTGGGCCTGGCCACCACCTCCTCTGGCCTGGGACAGGACTACTATGGGGATGTAGAGTTGGAGAGATCCTGGTCTGAGAGGGAGGCAGCCTGGATGCCCGGCTCAGCTCTGCTGCCTCACTGTGTGGCCTTGGATAAGTCCCTTCCCCTCTCTGGGCCCTGTAGGTCCCTTCACTATAGTGAGGGGCTGGCCTAGAGGGATGGTGGGCTGTCTGAGATTTTTCTTTTTATTGGTTTGGATTGTTCTATTTAGAGAATGTGATTTGACTAGTGGATTATATGACCTTTTAATCTTTTCTAGTGGTTAATTTCAGTAATTGTCTGAAAGAGGAAGGGGGACATCAAGTCTAAAAAAAAAAGATGAAAATCACTCTAGCACTTTAAAGTATATGTGCTTCTCTACCCACATGGTTCCTGAAGGCTGTCTGCCTTTTGGAAAAATGTATCTATTCCCTCCTCCTCACACAGATTTAAGAGCATTGGCCTTGAAATCAAAGCAGAAAGGGAGGTGGGAAAAGAGGGCAGTGCCTAAGACCCTTCTCTCTCCTGTGGACCCTCTCGGGGTTGAGGACAGGGATAATCAGGCTGCCTCTCTTTTCCCCCTTGAACAACAGGAAATGTGGGGTCAGGATGAAACTGGAACTTGGATGGTGGTCAGTTCAGGAACTGTTCAGAAATCATTTTGAAAAGCTGATTCAGCAAAGATTTTGTGTGTATGTGTCTATTTTGTGCCAGGCACTGTTGGAAAATGGATGGATGGGGATGAATGAATGGGTGGACAGATGGATGGAAGGTAGAATAAGCAGATACATGAGAGTTAAGACGTTAAAGGCTACTAAATACTCATGGTGAAAGAGCTTATGCCAATTAATGACGTGTCAGGGATATAAGAGTGACCAAAACAGAAAAAAACCCTCATGGACGATAGTCTAGTGGGGGAGGCAAATAACAGCAAGATTAATATGTAAAACCTATAATATGTTTGAAGTGATGTATCTTGAAGCAAAATGAATCAGGGAAGGGAGTTGGGGGATGTTAGGCAAGGGTGCACTTTTGTTTTCTCTTGAGTAGGTACTTTATTTTTATCAAGTACAGTTGATTTACAATGTTGTGTTAGTTTCTGGTATATAGCAACTGTTCTTTTCAGATTCTTTTCCATTGTAGTTTATTACATGATACTGAACATTCCCTGTGCTATACAGTAGGACCTTGTTGTCTGTCTATTCTGTATATATTTGTTTGTATCTGCTAACCACATACTCCTAATTTATCCCTCTCAGACCCTTTTCCCCTTTAGTAACCATAAGATTGTTTCTGTGTCTGTGGGTCTGTTGCTGCTTTCCAAAGTTCATCTGTATCATTTTCCTAGATTTCACATATGTAATAACATACGATATTTGTCTTTCTCTGTCTGACTTCACTTAGTATGATAATCTCTAGGTCCATCCATGTTGCTGCAAATACCAATATTTCATTCTTTCTTAAACGGCTGAGTAGTATTCCTTTGTGTATATACACTACATCTGCTTTATTCGTTCATCTGTAGATAGACACTTAGGTTGTTTCCATGTCTTGGGTATTATAAACAGTGTTGCTGTGAACATTGGAGTGCATGTATCTTTTCAAATTAGAGTTTTCATCTTTTCCAGATGTATTCCTAGGAGTGATATTGCTGGATCATATGGCAACTCTATTTTTAGTTTTTTAATGAACCTCCATACTTCTCCACAGTGGCTGCACCAATTTACATTCCCACCAACAATGTAGGAGGGTTCCCTTTTCTCCACACCCTCTCCAGCATTTATTATTTGTAAACTTTTGATGATGACCATTCTAGCCACTGTGAAGTGATACCTCATTGTAGTTTTGATTTGCATTTATCTAGGACATGACTGAGCAACTGAACTGAACTGAATAATTAGTGATACTGAGCATCTTTTCATGTGCTTGTTTGCCACTGGTATGTCTTCTTTGGAGAAATGTCTTCTTCCCATTTTTGATTGAGTTTTTAAATTTTTTTTGATATTGAGCTGTTTGAATATTTTGGACATTAATCTCTTTTTGGTCACATTGCTTGCAAATATTTTCTCTGATTCCAATTTTGTTTGTAGTTTCCTTTGCCATGCAAAAGTTTTTAAGTTTAATCAGGTCCCATTTGTATTATTGCTTTTATTTCCATTACTGTAGGAGACAGATCCAAAACATATTGCTGTGATTTATGTCAAAGAGTATTCTTCCTATGTTCCTTTCTAAGAGTTTTATGGTGTCATGTCATTTTGAGTTTGTTTCTGTGTATGGTATAAGGGTATGTTCTAACTTCATTAGTTTACATGTAGCTGTCCTGCTTTCCCAACACCACTTGCTGAAGAGACTGTCTTTTCTCTGTGTGTGGGTTTGTTTCTGGGCTCCAGTCTGTTCCATTGATGTTTGTTTTTGTGCCAGTACCACACTCTTTTGATTACTGTAGCTTTGTAGTATTATCTGAAATCTGGGAGGTTTATGCCTCCAGTTTTGTTCTTTTTCTTTAAGATTTCTTTGGCAATTCTGGGTCTTTTTCAGTTCCATAGAAGTTTTAGGATCATTTGTTCCAGTTCTGTGAGAAAGCTCATGGTTAATTTGATAGGGATTGTATTAACTCTGTAGACTGCTTTCAATAGTATGGCCAGTTTAACAATATTAATTATTCCAGTCTAAGAGGATGGGATATATTTCCATTTCTTTGAATCATTTTCAGTTTCATTTATCAATGTTCTGTAGTTCTCAGTGTATAAGTCTTCTTACGTCAAGGGTACACTTTTAAATACGGTAGGCAGGAAGGACCTTGCTGAGAAGGTAAGATTTGAGCAAAAACTTGCAAAACTATTTATTACCTAGGCCAGTTATGCCTACAAGAAATATAATGCAAGTCATAAACACGAGCCATGCATACAGATTAACATTTTCCTAGTGGCCACATTAAAAAAGTAAAAAAGAAACAGATGAAACTAATTTGAAAAATATATTTTATTTAACCTAATCTATCTAAACTTATGGCGGTTTCCTCCTGCATGGCTCAGTGGTAAAGAATTCACCTGCAATATGGGAGACACGGGTTTGATCCCTGATTTGGGAAGATCCCCTTGAGAAGGAAATAGAAACCCACTCCAGTATTCTTGCCTGGAGAATCCCGTGGACAGAAGAGCCTGGTGGGCTACAGTCCATGGGGTCAGAAAGAGTTGAACACGACTGAGCGACTAAACAACAATGACAAATCTAAAATTATGATTTCAGCATGTAATCAGTATAAAAAATTATTGAGATATTAAACACAGTTTTTGGTTTATGATTCTATTTCTTCGCATTACAGTGTATAGTTTGCATCTATAGTGCATCTCAATTCAGACTAACCACATTGCAACTGCTCAGTAGCCACATATGGTTAGTGGCTACCATATTGGAAAACACAACTAGACTATTCAAGTTAAACGTTCCCCTTTTAGCAGGTCTCTGATGAACTGTACTTTATAAAGTGCTTTCTTTGCTCTCTTGGCTGAAATTATTTATAATAACTAATACTGCTAATCATCACTAATTGATATATATTTTTTTAGCAAGAGTATTTAGTAGCCTTTTATATCTAAACTCTCATATCTACTGTCCATCCATCCATCCATCCACCCACCCATCCATCCATTCTGCAAACTGGCTCTACCTGAAAGGAGCCCTCCTATTCTCAGTTTTTCTGTCTTGTGGGCCAGGTTCTGAGTGCGGACCTGCAAGGAGTTCAGCAGACCAGCCAGTGTCTGCCACGCTGAGCCACGCTGAGGGGCGTTTGCAACAGGTTGTTTGTTGAGAAGGCGGCTCCGGTTTTGTTTTGAAATTTATCAAAACAATAGTTAGTATTCTCCAAATGTGTGTGACACCTGTCCCACTGCCTCTTATAAACCCATGTGTAAACTGTGAGTGCTTCCAACAGTTGGCCCTCAGGCTTCTATCTACACCTGCTCTGCACTGGGTTAACTGATCACTTCTAAGCTTTCTAAATTTAATTTTTAGCTTGACATAAATTCAGATTTCAAGCCAAGTTTTCAGGAAAATACAAACAATTTCTGCATACCTTCTCAATTCCACAGATACTAGCATTTTACCACATTTATTTGGTTTTATATACTCCCCCCTCTACACATGCACACAGACACATTTCTTTTTCTAAATCGTGTGAAAATAAATTGCAGGCACAATGTGCTTTTATCTCAAAATACTTGAATGTGTATTGCTTAAGAATAAAGACATTCTCTTGCATAAGAATAAAATGTTGATCAAAATCAGGAAGCTAATATTGTGTTGTTTAGTTGCTCAGTCGTGTCTGACTCTACGACCCCATAGACAGCAGCATGCTAGGCCTCCCTGTCCTTCATCTCCCTGGAGCTTGCTCAAACTCATATCCATTGAGCCTGTGATGCCATTCAACTATCTCATCCTTTGTTATCCCCTTCTCCTCCTGCCTTCAGTCTCTCCCAGCATCAGGGTCTTTTCTAATCAGTCCGTTCATCGCATCAGGTGGCCAAAGTATTGGAGCTTCAGCTTCAACGTCAGTCCTTCCAATAAATATTCAGGGCTGATTTCCTTTAGGATTGACTGGCTTGATCTCCTTGTGGTCCAAGGGACTCTCAAGCATTTTCTCCAGCACCACAGTTTGAAAGCATCAGTTCTTTGGCACTCAGCCTTCTTTATGGCACAACTCTCACCTCTGTACGTGACTACTGGAAAAACCATAGTGGGGCTATATGGACATTTGTCAGCAAAGTGATGTCTCTGCTTTCTCAGTTCAAAGTGTGAGTTATATAAATCAAGATTCATCTTTTTTTTTTTTTTGGCATATCAATGGCCAATTGCTCCAGCACCATTTGTTGAGAAGGTTGTCCCTCTATTGAGTTGCTTTTGCATCTTTGTCAGAAATTAATGCAGCACATTTATGTGGGTCTATTTCTGCTCCATTGATCTGTGTGTCTATTCTTCTGCCAATTCCACACAGTTCTGATTAATGTTTTTTACATAATAAATATTGATACCATGTGCAGTGAAAACTCAGCAGTGGCTACAGGACTGGAAAAGGTTAGTTTTCATTCAAATTCCAAAGAAAAGCAATGCCAAAGAATGTTCAAATTACCGTACAATTGCACTCATTTCACATGCCAGCAAGATTATACTCGAAATCCTTCAAGCTAGGCTTCAGCAATATGCGAACTCAGAACTTCCAGATGTACAAGCTAGATTTAGAAAAGGCAGAGGAACCAACCTACACTGGGTCATAGAAAAAACAAGGGAATTCCAGAAAAACATACATTTCTGTTCCACTGAGTATGCTAAAACCTTTGATTGTGTGGATCACAACAAACTGGAATATTCTTAATGAGATGGGAATACCAGACCATATTACCTGCCTCCTGAGAAACCTGTATGCAGGACAAGAAGCAACAGTTAGAACCAGACATGGAACAACAGACTGGTTCAAAATTGGAAAAGGAGTATGTCAAGGCTGCATATTATCACCCTTTTTATTTAACTTAAATGCAGAGTACATCATGGGAAATGCCAGGCTGATGAATCACAAGCTGGTATCAAGACTGCCAGGAGAAATATCAGTAAACTCAGACATGCAGATGATACCACTTTAATGGCCAAAAATGAAGAGGAACTAAAGAGCCTCTTGATGAAAGTGAAAGAGGATAGTGAAAAAAACTGACTTAAAACTAAACATTCAGAAAATGAACATCATGGTATCCAGTCCTATCACTTCATGGCAAAGTAGATGGGGAAAATGTGGAAACAGTGTCAGATTTCATTTTCTTGGTCTCCAAAATCAGTGCAGACAGTGACTGCAGCCATGAAATTAAGACACTTGTTCCTTGGGAAAATAGCTATGACAAACATAGTGTATTAAAAAGCAGAGACATCACTTTACTAACAAAGTTTCATATAGTCAAAGCTATGGTTTTTCCAGTAGTCATGTATGAATGTGAGAGTTGTACTATAAAGAAAGCTGAGCACTGAAGAATTGATGCTTTTGAACTGTGGTGTTGGAGAAGACTCTTGAGAGTCCCTTGGACTGCAAGGAGATCCAGCCAGTCCATCCTAAAGGAAATCAGTCCTGAATGTGCATTGGAAAGACTGATGCTGAAGCTGAAGCTCCAATACTTTGGTCACCAGATGCAAAGAAAAGACCCTTTTCTTATTGGAAAAGACCTTGATGCTGGGAAAGAATGAGGGCAGGCGGAGAAGGGGACGACATAGGATGAGATGATTGTATGGCATCACTGACTCAATGGACATGAGTTTGAGCAAACTCTGGGAGTTGGTGAAGGACAGGGAAGCCTGGCGTGCTGCAGTACATGGGGTCACAAAGAGTCAGACACAGTGACTGAACAACAGTGCCTTCTCCTATCATATATTATGTCTTTCAAAATCACTTTATTCTGGGACCTGAACCTTTCCATACAAATTTTAGAATAAGCTTGTCTTGGCTACAAGAAAAATATTGCTGAGATTTTGATGGGAATTGCATTAAAAACACAGATCAATTCGAGGAAATGGAAATATTTACTATGTTGAGTCTAATCAATAAATACAGTGCACCTCTTTTGTTTAAATCGTTCTTGTATAAGCAGTTTGTAATATTCTCAACACAGATTCTATGCACATTTTCTTAGATTTACTTCACATTTTCTTTAAATCAATTGTAAATAGTATTGTGTTTTTTGAACACAGCTTTATATAGTTCACATACCATAAAATTCATTTAAAGTGTTAATTAAGTGCTTTGTAGTATATTCACAGAGTCATGCAGCCATCACCACTACCTAATTTTGGAACATTTTTGTTACCCCCAAAGGAAATCACATCACCAGTAGCAGCCGTTCCCCTTCTCCTCACCTTCCACCCCTAGCAGCCAGTAGTCTGGTTTAGGTGTCTATGGATCTGCCTGTTCTGTACATTCCTATAATTTGAGCCATACATAGGCAGCCTTTTGTGACTGCACTTCTTTGCTTTACTATAGTATTTTCAAGTTTCATCCATGTTTTAGTACTTCATTTCTTTTTATTGCCAAATCATATTCTGTTGTATCATTCACCAATTGATTGAAATATGGGTTGTTGCCACTTTTTGACTATTATTATGAATGAAGCTGACTGTGGCTCAGATCATGAAATCCTTATTGCCAAATTCAGACTTAAATTGAAAAAAGTAGGGAAAACCACTAGACCATTCAGGTATGACCTAAATCAAATCCCTTATGATTATACAGTGGAAGTGAGAAATAGGTTTAAGGGCCTAGATCTGATAGATAGAGTGCCTGATGAACTATGAATGGAGGTTCATGACATTGTACAGGAGACAGGGATCAAGACCATCCCCATGGAAAAGAAATGCAAAAAAGCAAAATGATTGTCTGGGGAGGCCTTACAAATAACTGTGAAATGAAAAGAAGCAAAAAGCAAAGGAGAAAAGGAAAGATATAAGCATCTGAATGCAGAGTTCCAAAGCATAGCAAGGAGAGATAAGAAAGCCTTCCTCAGTGATCAATGCAAAGAAATAGAGGAAAACAACAGAATTGGGAAGACTAGAGATCTCTTCAAGAAAATTAGAGATACCAAGGGAACATTTCATGCAAAGATGGGCTTGATAAAGGACAGAAATGGTATAGACCTAACTGAAGCAGAAGATATTAAGAAGAGGTGACAAGAATACACAGAAGAACTGTACAAAAAAGATCTTCATGACCAAGATATTCACAATGGTGTGATCACTCACCTAGAGTCAGACATCCTGGACTGTGAAGTCAAGTGGGCCTTAGAAAGCATCACTACGAACAAAAGCTAGTGGAGGTGATGGAATTCCAGTTGAGCTGTTTCAAATCCTGAAGGATGATGCTGTGAAAGTGCTACACTCAATATGCCAGCAAATTTAGAAAAGTCAGCAGTGGCCACAAGATTGGAAAAGGTCAGTTTTCATTCTAATCCCAAAGAAAGGCAATGCCAAAGAATGCTCAAACTACTGCACGGTTGCACTCATCTCACATGCTAGTAAAGTAATGCTCAAAATTCTCCAAGCCAGGCTTCAGCAATATGTGAACTGTGAACTTCCAGATGTTCAAGCTGGTTTTTGAATAGGCAGAGGAACCAGAGGTCAAATTGCCAACATCCGATGGATCATTAAAAATAGAGAGTTCCAGAAAAACATCTATTTCTGCTTTATTGACTATGCCAAAACCTTTGACTGTGTGGATCACAATAAACTGTGGAAAATTCTTCAAGAGATAGGAATACCAGACCACCTGATCTGCCTCTTGAGAAACCTGTATGCAGCTCAGGAAGCAACAGTTAGAACTGGACATGGAACAACAGACTGGTTCCAAATAGGAAAAGGAGTACATCAAGGCTGTATATTGTCACCCTGCTTATTTAACTTCTATGCAGAGTACATCATGAGAAACGCTGGGCTGGAAGAAGCACAAACTGGAATCAAGACTGCCAGGAGAAATATCAATAATGTCAGATATGCAGACAACACCACCCTTATGACAGAAAGTGAAGAAGAACTAAAGAGCCTCTTGATGAAAGTGAAAGAGGAGAGTGAAAAGTTGGCTTAAAGCTCAACATTCAGAAAACTAACATCATGGCATCTGGTCCCATCACTTCATGGGAAATAGATGGGGAAACAGTGGAAACAGTGTCAGACTTTATTTTTTTGTGTTCCAAAATCACTGCAGATGGTGATTGCAGCCATGACATTAAAAGACGCTTACTCCTTGGAAGAAAAGTTATGACCAACCTAGACAGCATATTCAAAAGCAGAGACATTACTTTGTCAACAAAGGTCCATCTAGTCAAGGCTATGGTTTTTCCTGTGGTCATGTATGGATGTGAGAGTTGGACTGTGAAGAAAGCTGAGTGCCTAAGAATTGATGCTTTTGAACTGTGGTGTTGGAGAAGACTCTTGAGAGTCCCTTGGACTGCAAGGAGATCCAACCAGTCCATCCTAAAGGAGATCCATCCTGGGTATTCATTGGAAGGACTGATGCTAAAGCTGAAACTGCAATGCTTTGGCCACCTCATGTGAAGAGTTGACTCATTGGAAAAGACTCTGATGCTGGGAGGGATTGGGGGCAGGAGGAGAAGGGGACAACAGAGGATGAGATGGTTGGATGGCATCACTGACTCGATGGACATGGGTTTGAGTAAACTCCGGGAGTTGGTGATGGACAGAGAGGCCTGGTGTGCTGCAGTCCATGGAGTCGCAAAGGGTTGGACATGACTGAGCAACTGAACTGAACTGAACTTGTGCAAACACTTACAAATTTGATTAGGTCTTGGCCCTCATTTCTGTGTCATTGGTCTATCTATATGCATCTATCCTTATGCCAGTAGAGGGCTTCCCTGATAGCTCAGTTGGTAAAGAATCCACCTGCAATACAGGAGACCCCGGTTCAATTCCTGGGTCAGGAAGATCTACTGGTGAAGGGATAGGCTACCCATTCCAGTATTCTTGGGCTTCCCTTGTGGCTCAGCTGGTAAAGAATCTGCCCACAATGTGGGAGACCTGGGTTGTAGACCTGGTGGCTCAGATGGTAAAGTGTCTGCCTGCTATGTGGGAAACCTGGGTTTGATCCCTGGGTCGGGAAGATCCTCTGGAGAAGGAAATGGCAACCCACTCCAGTACTCTTGCTTGGAAATTTCCATGAATGGAGGAGCCTGGTAGGCTACAATCCATGGGGTTGCAAAGAGTTGGACATGACTGAGTGACTTCACTTTGAGTATTGTGTTTTTAATTTTAGAAATTTTATTTGAAATTGAACATTACCAAATGTTCATTGTTGGTATATAAAAATATGATTGGTTTTTTGTTTGTGGATATTATATCCTCCAACCTTGCTGAACTTGCTGAACTGCTATTAGGTAAGAGTTCTAGGAATTCTTTTGTCAAGTTTTTGGACTCTTCCATGTAGACAATCATGTTGTCTGCAGATAAGGACAGGCATTGTTCATCCTTTCTGGTTTGTATGGCGTTTGCTTTATTCTCATACCTGTTACAGTAGCTAAAATTACAGTTATTTTGTGGAGTACCAGTGGTGAGAACAAACATCCTTGCCTGGTTTCTTCCGATCTTAGGGAGAAAGCATCCAGTCTCTCTCCATTAAGTATAATGTTAGCTATGGAGTTTGTAGATGCTTTATATCAAGATAAGGAAGGTTACCCTTTTTTATTCTTTTATGAGAGTTCTTTTTTTTAAATCAAGCACAAAACAATCCTGTGATTTTTCTTATTTAGCCTGTTGATATTGTGTATAATACAAATTAATTTTTTTCTTACTTTGTTCTTTTTTAAAATTATAGTTAATTTACAATATTTTGTTAGTTTCAGGTATACAGCAAAGTGATTTGGTGTGTGTGTGTGTGTGTGTGTATGTATATATATTATTTTCTTCAATTAGTTTCCATTGTAGGTTATTATAAGATGTTGAATATAGTTGCTGTGCTATACAGTAAACTCTTGTTGTTTATCTAATTTATATATAGCAGTGTGTATCTGTTAATCTCATACTCCTAATTGATCCTTTCCCCTTTCCCTGTTTAACCATGTTTGTTTTCTATATCTGTGATTCTGTTTCTGTAGTTTAAATAAGTTCATTTGTACTATATTTTTAGATTCCACATACAAGTGATATCATATGATATTTGTCCTTGTCTGTATTAACTTTTAGAAAGTGAAACAGCCTTGCAATCCTGGGATAAACCTCAGTTAGTCATTGTGTTATTCCTTTTAGATATTCCTGGATTTGATTTGCCAATTTTTAAAAAAATCAGGTCTTTTAAATTGGCTTGTAATTTTCTTTTTCTATACTGTGCCTGACTGGTTTTGGTATCAGAGTCATAAAATGAAATGGGGAGTTTTCCTGCCTTTTCTGTTTTCTGAGATTATATGAAAGCAGTACTGATTCTGCTTTAAACATCGGGTAAAATCCTTTCATGAAACTGCCTAGGTTTAGAGATTTCCTTTGTGAGAGTTTATAAACTACAAATTAATCTTTTAAATCAGTATAGGGTGACTTGGGTTCTATAATTCATATTGTGTGAGTTGTGGTCATTTGCTAATAATTTTTTGAGGATTTTTGCATCTGTGTTCATGATGGGTTTTGTTCTCTAGTTTTTTGTTCTGTATTTATCAATTTTTTGTATCAGGAAAATACTAACCTAATAAAATGAATTGGAAAATCTCTCTAGTTTCTGTAAGATAATGTATAGAATTGGTATTAAGTAATCTTTAATGTTTGGTAGAATTCTTCAGTGAGACCACCTGGTTCTAGTGTTTTGGGGGGAGATTTTAAAACTGTGAATCCATTTTCCTTAAGAGTGATAGGGCTATTCAAATAATCTATTTTGGTTGCTTGTGGTTTGCAAGGAACTGGTCCATTTCATTTGAGTTGTCAAATTAACGTGTGTAGAGTTTTCCATAATATTTCCTTATTATTCTTTTGCTGTCTGCCAGGTCTTGTAAGTGTTATCCCATGCTTCATTTCTGATATTGGCCATTTTTGTCTTCTTTATTTTCAGTCTTGATAGAGGTCAGTTTTACCGATCTTTTCAAAGAACTGGCTTTGTGTACATGGATTTTTCTCTGTTTTCAGTTTCATTGATTTTTTTTTAATCTTATTTGTATTTCTTATCTTCTGCTCCTTTGGGTTTATTTTTCCATGACTCTTGAGGTGTAAGCTTAGATTATTGATTTAGCCTAGATACTGATTTGGGACTGTTCTTCTTTTCTAATATATGCATTTAGCACTATATATTTCCCTCTTAACACTGGTTTAGCTATGTTCCACGTGTTTTTATTACTTACATTTTCATTCTCATTCAGTTCAATGCATTTTTATTTCCTTTGAGATGTCCTCTTTGACCCATGAGTTGCTTAGAAGTGTGTTGTTTTATCTTCAAGTGTTTTGAGATTTTCCTTATTTCTTTCTGTTGTTGATTTCTAGTAAGAGTCTGTTTTGATTAAATAATATACTCTGTGTGGTTGCAGTTCTTTTAAATTTGTTGAGGTATGTTTTAAGGCCCCAAATGTGGTCTATCTTGCCATATGTTCTATAGTATCTTGAGACAAATGTATAATCTACTATTTTGGGGTGAAGTGTTTTATAAATTAGATATTCTTGAGTTCAACTATTGCTAAGAGTGGAGCATTGAAGTCCTCAACTGTAATATGAATTTGTGTGTCCTGTTAGCTCTCTCAGTTTTTGCTTCATGTGTCTTGAGACTGTTGTGTGGTACATTATGTCTTACTGGCAGATTCTTTAATCATCACATAATGTCTGTCAGTTTCCAGTAGTTTTCTTTGCTCTGCAGTCTTTTTCTGATGTTAGTATAACTACTGCTGGTCTTTTAAAAATTATGTTTGCTTGGTATATTTTTTCCATCCTTTAGTTTCAACCTACCTGTGCTGTTGTATTTGGAGTATCTTGTAGATGGAATATAGTAAAGTCATTTTAAAAAATCTACTTTGCCAGTGTTTGTGTTGTATTTGGTATGTTTATACCATATAAATGTAAGGTGGTCATTGATACCCTCCAGCTTAAGGGTGCTATTTTATTATTTGTCTTTTTGCTTTCTCTGGTTTTTGTTTCTCTGATTCTCTCTTTTTTTTTTTTGCACTTTTGTGGGTTACTTAGAAATATTTTAGGAATCTATCCTGATTTTTGTTTAGTGTTTTTGAGTATATCACATTGCATAGTTTTATTCATGGTTACTCTAGTAAGCACTTAGTGTTACTCCAATAACAGTGTGCATAAGTAATTTATCACAGAACCCTGGGTCCAGAAGATTCCCTTGGAGGAGGGCATGGCAACCCACTCCAGTATTCCTCTTGCCTGGAGAATCCCATGGACAGAAGAGCCTGGTGGACTACGGTCAGTGGGGTCACAAAGAGTCAGACATGACTGAAGCAACTTGGCACAGCATAGCACAGTCTACATGTTAATCACTTTAAGTATAGAAATATTAATTCCGTCTAAATCCCTTTAATTTCCCCACTTTTTAAGTGTAATTGTGTTAACCATTTCTTTTGTATACATTGAGTATCAGATGAAATGGTGTTATAATTTTTCCTTCACCCATCAAATGCGATTTTAAAAACTCGTGATAATAGCTTCTTATGGTTATCACTATTTTTACCTGTTCTGAATTTCTTCTTTCCTTTATGAAGTTTGAAGACATTTCCTTTCTGGTAAGAGAACTTCCTTTACCCATCCTTTAATGGTGGGATTATTAGCAACAACAACTCTTAGTTTTCCTTCATCTGAAAATGTCTTATTTCCCCTTCACTCCTGAAAGATATTTTTTGCCAGATATATAATTTGGAGTTGACAATTCTTTTATTTCAGCACTTTAAAAATGTTATGCTACTTCCTTCTGCACATGGTTCCTGAAAAGAAATCCCCTGTCATTTGAATTGATAGCTCTCTATGCATAATGTGTCAAAATTGGCTGGTTGTTCTCAAGATGTTTTTCTTTGTCTTTTAGTTTTCAGAAGTTTGATTATGGAGTGTTTTGGCATGAATTTCTTTGGATTTTTCCTATTTAGGATTATCTTGGATTCAGGAGTCTGTGGGTTTATGGTTTTACCAAATTTTGAAAAATTTCAGCCACTATTTCTTTGACTATTCAATTGTTCTCCTCTTCTTCTAGGCCTCCAGTGATGTAAATGTTGGAACTTTTGTTGTTGTCCCAGATCCCTGAGGGCCACTTCTTCCTCCTCCTCTTCCTTTTTTTATTTTCTTTCTATTTTTCAGATTGGGTGAATTCTATTTCACCAGTTCTATCTTCTCTCATCTCCACTCTACTTATTAGCCCATTCAGTGGGTTGTTTTATTTTTTATTGTATTTTTTTTAGTTGTATAATTTCCACTTGGTTCTTTTTTATAAATTTTATTTGGTGAGATTTCCTGTTTTTTAATTTGATCCAAGAGTATTTGTAATTGCCTGTTGAGCATTTTTATGATAACTGCCTCAAAATTCTTGCTGAATAATTCCAATATTTGAATAATGTTGGTGTTGGCATTTGTTGATCATTATTAGTCATTCACACAGTGACTTTTCTGGTTCTTGGTATAATGAGTGATTTTAAAAAATTATATCCTAGACATTTTGCATATTATATTATGAGACCTTGGGTGGTATTCCATCTCACTTTCTAGCAAGTGATCCCCCTGCTGAGGTATAATGTGAGGGCTTGCTGGGTATGTGTGTGTTCAATTTCTTGCTGGTCCCCACTGACCCCAAACTGGCAAAAGTAGAGAGCTGAACTGATACAGCCTTCTTGCTGATGGCTGAGGTGGATGTTTAGCTACCCCTGGGCTGTGCTGACACCTTCCTTGGCAAAGTGGAGCATGGACTTTGCCTTGCCTTGCCTCTGAGCGGGGTATAAGCTCAGCTTCCCCGTTAAGTTCTTCTGGGGAGGGGGAAGTGGGTGGCTGACTCACACTGTCATTTTGCTGCCATGTGAGAAGAGGAATCTCAGATTCCTTCTGGGTCCAGCTGACCCCAGGTGAGGAGAGGGGGAAAGAAGAACGCAGTGTCAACCTGCTGTACTCTGCTTCATTCAGTCTTGTTGCAGGTGAGCGTGTGGATGTTCAATTCCTCACTAGTCCTTTTTAACTCATGCAGTGATCAGGTGGAGATGGGAACCTTGAGAGGCCCTGACTTTCAAGACCTTGTTCAATTTTGTTGACACTGGGTGGAGTGGACATTAAGCTTCCCATTCAATCCCCCTGATACCTGGGGAGACAAGGTCTACTGCCCACGAACCCCGACTCACACCAGCTGTTTAAGTCTGCCAGGTGTGTATGGAGGCTCAGCTCCCCTCTGGATTTGCCGACACTACCTGAGTGAGGGAGACATTGTGAGTCCGCTTGGATCCTTGATACCTCTGGGCGGAGGAATCCGAGTGCAGACATGTGCTCACATGGAGCTGGGGCTGGGCTGACATGGAGCCCACTTTGCCTGGCTGAAACTACAGGAGAGGGATGGCTCTTTTCTTGGTGTTGGTTAGAGTAGAGTGAGGATGTTCAAGAAACTTTTCTGTCATAGGCTACCTTCTTCACCATCCTCTGGGGGCAAAGTCTTTTATTAGAGGGTGTTCATGTGTGTGTGCATGTGTGTGTGTGCATGCGCACCTGTGGTTTCCTGCTGGAGGCTTTGGCCCCATTTTGTTCAGGATATCTGAGAGTCAATGAGGCAACCCAGAAAACTCAAGCCTATGGAGTTGACCACCTTTTCTTTCTACTTTCTAGAGTTCTCCTTTGTTTGTCTGTTGTATTATGTCCAGGTTTTGCTTGTCTCTGCAGTTTGCTTTTGAAAACATTTCTAATTGTGGTAAAATACACAGCATGTGGGGCTTCCCTGGTGTTTCGATGGTAAAGAATCTAGCTGCAATGCTGGCGACCTGGGTTTGGTCCCTGTGTCAGGAAGATCCCCTGGAAAAGGGAATCGCTACCACTCTAGTATTCTTGCCTGGAGAATTCCATGGACAAAGGAGCCTGGAAGTGATACAGTCCATGTGGTCACAAAGAGTCGTGCACAACTGAGCAACTGACATTCTTTCACACACATAGCATGTGAAATTTATCCTCTTACCCATCTGTAAGTGTACAGTTCAATATCATTAAGTATATTCACATTTTGGGGTGATGTGTAAGGTTTTTTTAATTATATGAGGGAGGACCTGGGAGGAATGGAGCTACTCCATCTTGGTGGGAACCAGAAGAGTCCTATAATATGTTTTACTGGCTACTTTTGTATGTTTATGTTTTTCATATAATTTAGTATTAACTTGTCTAGCAGCATTAGAAAGCTTGTTGGTATTTTCATTTGGATTACATTTGATATTTATAAACTAAGTAAGCGAGAACTGACATCTTTATGACATTGAGTCACCCTATTCAAAAGAATAAGTGTCTTTCCATTTGTTCATGTCTCCTTTCAAGTCATTCCAGAGTGTTTTAGCATTTCCTTCATAGAGGTTTTGTACATGCTTGTTTTGTTTCTTCCTAAGGATGTCATTTTCTTCATCGTTTTTTGTGAAAGAGGTTTTCTTTCCTATTGTGTGTGCCTCCTCCTTGCTCAGTTGTTGTAGGAAGTACACCTGTGACTCAAATCTGGGTCTCCAGCCTGTCATGTGAGCTCAAAACCCAGATTTGTCTCAGTCCGTTCCACCTGCTTGCCTGTAGCCCTCTTATCCCCTCAGCTCACTGTGTGCAAGGATTAACTTCCCTTCCTCCCTGCCCACCAGCACCCTCACTCCAATAATAGTAACACTCACCAGAAACTGGGGCGTTATTTCCAACTTGTGCTGTTACACCCCCTCACTAGCTAATTGGTCACGCAGTCCTGATTCTTTAGCATTTTAGAAGCTGTGATCATGAATTCCCTGTGTTAGACAGAATCATAAAGTTTCCTAGCCTCACCAGATTTATGATGCCTAAATTCTCCATTCAGTGGTTTTCCTGGCATATGCTTGAACATACATTTCTGGGGCAGGAAACCCCCACTCCCTTGTGTGGCAGTCCATTTTGTTTCTGGCCATGTCTGACTCAATGTACATATGTATTTCAGACACATCACCTTCTTTTAAAATCATCCCCCCTGTGCTTGTTCAGCACCCTCCCCATGCCCATGCCCTTGCCTGACTTGCTGCTCCCTCATTCAGTTGTGCTTTCCCATCTCTTCGTACGCTTCTGATGTCTCCTACAACACCGTTGTGACCTTAGCTCTGCCAGGACCCAGGACACAGACTGAAGGCTAAATTTCTTTGGCTAATATGCAGAGCATTTTCTGAGATGACCCCAACCATCCTCTCCCACAGCATCTCCAGTGGCTCTGAGGTTAGGGGAAGGGAGAGGGAGAGGAAAAGACGAAGGAGGAAAAAGAGGATGAGGAGGGGAAGAAAGCGGAGAAGGCAGAGGGTGAGGAGTAAGGATCGAAAAAACACTAACTTTCCAAAAACCCTTATCAACACTGCTTGTGGATGGATATTCTTTCTTGCTCCACAGACAGGCCTGATGGATGTTTCATCTGGGCAGAGATGCGGGCTAGAATCTGTAATAGAACTACTGTTGGGAACAACTCAGACATTTGAATGGTGTTCCTCAAAGATACGTTCTAAAGTCCTGACCCCCACAGCCTAGGTATGTGACTTTCTTGGGAAATAAGGTCTTTGCAGGTGTGATCAAGTCAACATCAGGTCATTAGAGTGGGCCTTAGACCAATATAACTGGTGTCCTTATAAGAAGAGGGAAAGTTGGACACAGACCCACAGAGAGAAGAAAGAACCAACTCTGTGGACATGCTGATTTCAGACTTCTGGCTTCTCAAACTGGGAAAGAACTAAGTTCTGTTGTTTAAAGCCCCCCAGTTTATGGTGTGGAGAAGGCAATGGCACCCCACTCAGTACTCTTGCCTGGAAAATCCCATGGACACAGGAGCCTGGTAGGCTGCAGTCCATGGAGTTGCTAAGAGTCGGACACGACTGAGCGGCTTCACTTTCACTTTTCACTTTCATGCATTGGAGAAGGAAATGGCAACCCACTCCAGTGTTCTTGCCTGGAGAATCCCAGGGACGAGGGAGCCTGGTGGGCTGCCATCTATGGGGTCACACAGTCGGAGACGACTGAAGTGACTTAGCAGCAGCAGCAGCAGCAGCAGCAGCAGCAGCAGCAGCAGTTTATGGTGATTTGTTATGGTAGCCACAGAAAAATAATATGAGTGGTATGAAAGAACAATTGAATGGGCTCTCAGGGCTTCTTGAGGGGGATGTAGAGAAGATATTCATGGTGTAAAAATCTGGCAATGGCTGTATTGGTGGCTTAAGAAGAGGTTATATTTCTGACCCAGCTTGCCCTGTTGCTCTCTAAAGAGATGCTCATTAGAACAAAAGAGTACTAGGTGTTGGTCAGAGGGCTTCACCAGTGGCTCAGCAGTAAAGAATCTGCCTGCAATGCAGGAGTCACAGGAGACTCAGGTTCAATCCATGGGTTGGGAAGATACCCTGGAGGAGGGCATGGCAACCCCCCCTGCCCCCCACCGCAGAAATTTTGCCTGGAGAATCCCAAGGACAGAGGAGCCTGGCAGGCTATGGTCCATAAGGTTGCAAAGAGTTGGACATGACTGAAGTGACTTAGCATGCACGTTGGCCAGAAGTTGTCCCATGCTACTGTCAGAAAAACAAGATGGTAGTCTAAGAGATCTACAGATTCCTTCTGCCCTGTGACTAAAGTGGTATGTCTTGGACACAGACTGGAAGTTTTCTGAGAAGGTTAGTCATTGCATTACATACAATGGAATATTACTCAACCAAGAAAAGGAGTGAGATACTGAGCCATGCTACAACATGGATGGACATCCACAATGACAAGAAGCCAGATGCAGATGATTATGTGCTCTGTGATCCCATTTATAGGAAATATCCAAAATAGGTAATCCCACAGAGCCAGAAAGCAAATTAATGGCTGCCATGAGTTGTGGTGGGGTGTAGGGGATGGGGAGTGGCAGCTCATGGGTATAAGGCTTATTTTGGAGTCAGGAAGATATCTGGGGACTGGGCAGAAGAGGTGGTTGTGCAGCCTTGTGAATATACCAGCGAATTGTACACCCTAAAATGGCTAAATTGGTTACATGATTTTTGCCCCAATGGACAGTCATTGTGGGCTTGAAACTATATTTATTACTTGGTTTCTGAAAATTTGGAAATCTGTAATCCTGTCTATGACCCTGTGGAAGGCCAGGCAGCCCAGAAGGCCTGAGTGAGTGGAGACCAGCTCTCATTTGTTGATGTGGAATGAAGAGCCAGATTGCCCGGCTCTCCCGGATTTCACTCCTGGGTGGATCAAGTGCCCCCTGTGGTGGACAGGGGCAAAATGGCTCTGGAAAGAGGCCAGGCCCACTGCATTCACACGATGGCTTCCTGGGACCCTTCCAGAAAGTCCAAGTGAAATTGTACCAGGCACTATCACCCAGGAAGCTGGGCAAGCACAGGCCCACCAGAATGCCAAGCAAAGTACATCAACACATCCTATGAAAGGCCAGATATCGCCCACACTCCAGCTGAGCTGCTGGTGGGATGGTTTCATTGCTTTGTTGAGGTGTAATTGAGACCTCAATAGACAATTGACAGACAGTAAACTATATGTATTTGAAGCAGCATTGGATTAGTTTTATCACATGTATACACCACCACAGTCAAGATCACAAAGATACCCATCACCTCCCCAGGTTTCCTTATGCCCAGTGGTGACCCCTCTCTCTTGCCTCTCTTCACCACCTCCAGGAACCACTGATCTATTCTCTGTCAATCCTGAATAAGTGCCTTTTCTAGAGTTTTGTATTAATGGAACCACAGAATAGGGATTCTTTTGGGAAGTCTGGTTTCTTTCATTCAGCTTAATGACTGAGTGCCAATTCATGTGTGTATCCATCATTCATTCTTTTTTTTTTAATCACTGAGGATTATTCTGTTGTATGGATTATGTCACAGTTTATTTATCTATTCACCTGTTGATGGATATTTGGGTTATTTCCAATTTGGAGTGACCATCAGTACAGTGATGGTCAATATAAGTGTGGACATTTACTCTTCCATTTCTCTTAAGTAAATACCCAGCAGTAGGATGCTTGGGTCCTAAAGTATATTTCTTAACTTTTGAAAAAAATTCCCAAACTGGTTTTTTCAAAGTAGTTGTATAATATCACATTCCACACTGGTGTGATTTTTTTTTTTTTTTTAATCCATGGCTTTCTATGGGGTTGGCCAAGGTCCAGGGCTTTTCACACATTCTGCAGCAAAGTAGACATTGGGCTTAATCCAGAAATCAGCTTTGCTCTATATTATGAAACAAGATGGGAAGTGGGGGAAAGTGGTGAAGGGAAAACTGGATGAGGAGGGTCAGAGATCTGGGAATAGGGAATGTCAGTGTGGCTCAAAGTGGCCTCTTTGAAGGGGAGGCTGAGAGCTGTTGGGGCCAAGGGGAGGGAAGGGACCACCAAGTGCTCAGAGCCTGGCTCTGGCGGCCTGCTGAAGAAGCAGAAACTCTGCAGAGAATGAGTAGGCAGTTTTCTGGGCCCTGGAGCCCACCTGTGAAGCCATGTTACTGGGTGGCATACAGCTGGCCTCTAACTTGGAATGAGTCAGAAAGAGAGGGTCATGGTGCCATGTTTGCTTCGAACACTGACTGTTTTGTAAGCACTCCTTTTTCCTGTTATCTCTCTAAAGGCTGATCAGAGAGAGGCAAGGTGGGAAGGAGGCTTGCATGACACCATGCCTTCTCATAGAAATCCCTTGCCTGCAGGACAGAGGCCTTATGTGCCAGGCATTGCTCTGTGACTCAGGGGTTGTGTTCAGAAAGTGGCTGGGGACTGGTGGCCCTGGAGGCTGGAGACCTCTGCTCCAGGGCTAGTGCTGTCAGGCCACTCCCCTCTTTGGGCCTCAGTTTCCTCTTCAGTACTTGACTCCAAGGACTAGAACTTGAGCCCAGCTCTGAGGCTTCATCCTACTTGATTTGCAGAAAGGAGTGTGTTGCAGACATTTCTTAGCAAAGTTCTCATCTCTGAAATTTACAAGACCAGCACTTACTGGAGGCTTTCCTGCCCTGGTGCAGTGCTATCTCTTCTTGCCACACTTGGGTTGAAAGTGAAGGGATGAAGAGGAAGAGAAAGGTCTGAATCGGTATTGGGCCTGCACTCTTAGCCAGGCCTGAGTGTTGGGTGCTACACAGAGCAGTGGCAGCAGCTGGTCCTTGGCACTTTATGCTTGGTGCCTTTAAAAAGATTCCATGATTATTGCCTTTTACAAAGGAGGGGCACCAAGGCACAGAAAGGGTAAAGTCTCATCCGTGTCACATAGCCAGAGAGTGGTAGGGCTGTTCAGAAGAAAAATAATTCATGCAAGGACCTCCTTTTCCAGCACAATGAAGTCTAAACACGCAAGTCAGGAAGGAAAGGCACACTGCCCTCAGACCTCCATCACCACACAGAGCCTGGGGAGAAATGAGCAAAAACAAGCGCCGCCCAAACTGAACTGCTCCAAAAATCCCAAACTGCAGCTTGGCTTCCTTAGTCTGTTAAAATGCAAGTGCCCGGGATCTTGCAGGCATCTGTGGGATCTCTTGATGCTCAGCCAAGTGGAGGTGGGTCCCCTATTGCCTGATGACCCACCCTGTGCTTATTTTTCCACTAAAATAGTAATACACTCGTTCTAGACTTTCTCTGTGGCAGATACTGGCCAGGTTTGAGGCCCCACTGAGAGGATGCAGGCAAAGGGGCTGAGCCGCCCTGGGGTGATTCAGCCCTGAGAGAGCAGGACAGAACCCTCTTTTCATGGAACAGCACTTTCAGGAGAGCCTAGGAGAGTGGTTAGGGGTGTGACTCAGCCTGTCCCCAGCCCCTCCCTCTGTCACCCTCTCCACTCCAGATTTCATCTCTGAAAGTTGCTTCTCAGCCATTTCCCAGGAAGGACTGAGTCACGAGACCAAGCTGTCTCACCCAGGAAAAATGCTGGAGTGCCCGTCGATGAGCCCAGGCCATGGGCACAGCCTCTGTCCAATTGGGCCCAGCCATTCTAAATAAACAAGCATGCCTGTTTCTGGGAACCAGACATGGAGCTCTCAGAAGAACCTCTTTAACGAGCCATCAAAAGACTCATTATATCTGGGCATGGTGCCACAAGTGGTAAAGAACCCACTGGCCAGTGCAGGAGACACAAGAGCTGCGAGTTCGATGCCTAGGTCTGGAAGATCCCCTGGAGGAGGAAATGGCCCCCTGGAAAATTACACGGGTAGAGAAGTCTGGCGGGCTACAGTCCTTGAGGTCGCAAAGAGTCAGTCACAACGAGTCAGTCACAACTGAGTGACTGAGCACGTGCACGCATGGGGCAAAAGGGCTATAGGTCATAGGATCCTTACAGCAATTGTGATGGGTGGTTTCTGAGCTTACTGGGGCCATGCTGATTCTCAAACCCGGAAGGGAAGATGCTTAGTACTGGATGCTGTTTAAATTCCTCCCCAAGCCTGGAATTCTTAAGCCTTTTTGTGCTACGAATGCCCTTGGCTTTCTGGTGAATCTTAGGGACCTTTGTAAAAAAAAAAAAAATTATAAATGGTTTAAAAATGCACAAAAGAAAACAATGGTATCACAAAGGATACCAGTCAGATCAAAATAGTCTCAAAATGATTACCTTACTAAGAAAACAAATTTGTGACATAGTTATAGAAGTGTTTGTTAGAGCATTAAATAAGATCTAGCAGTATGTCTCATAACTACTGTAACTTCAAAGTGGTGATATTTGGAGATTCCTGCTATGACTGCAATGTGAAACAAAAATATCTCTGATTTCTCTTGGCGACACAGCCACAGGTTATGTAAATATTACTGTGGTTTGTTGCCAACATTCATAATTGAAGGAAATGCTAAATTTCTGTTAGAGGTTAGTGAAAATAGAAATGTAATTTTTTTCCCCACTTGAGTTTACAGACTCACTGGATTGTGTTCATGAGTCCTAGGTTAAGAGTCCCCTGCTAAGGCAACACTGAAACCTATTTAATTAGGAGGCATATTTTTTCCCCTGACTCCTCAGCTGAGTCAAATTGTCGACCTTACAGCTTTTTCTTGTACTGCACTTTCCTCTTACTGCAAAGCACAAGCAGGGAACTTAGATTCCAGTGCTAGCTCCCCTACTTAGCAGCTGTGTGACTTTGGGTGAATTGCTGAACCTCCCTGAACATCAGTTTTCTCCTCTGTGAAACAGGGATGATAACAGGACCTACCTCCTAGTGTTGACATGACGGTTAAATGAGAGAATATTTGTCAAACATCCTGGCACTATGTTGGTCCTTCATAAAGGTTCATTATAATAATTATTTTCATGGAAAGAGTTTATCAACCAAAAGGCAGCATGTGTGGACCATTATGGGTGCTAAGTTACTTCAGTCATGTCTTGACTCTGTGCGACCGTATGGACTGTAGCCTGCCACACTCTTCTGTCCATAGAATTCTCCAGGCAAGAATACTGGAGTGGGTTACCATTCCTCCTCCAGGGGATCTTCCCAACCTAGGGGTCAAACCCTGGTTTCCTGCGTTGGCAGGCAGATTCTTTACCATTAGTGCCACCTGGGAAGCCTGTGGACCGTTGTAGCAACCTGCTTTATTCTTTGGTGATTTCTCTTTGCTATCTCCATGATCCCAGAGTAGAAGGCACAGAGGACACACACAGCGAGGGGACAGTGGTGTACTAGAACTCCTACTGACTCCCTGAAGCCAGTGTTTTCAGGAAATTTACCAGCTTGTTGATATCATGTTGGTAGCTCAAAATCAGCCACACTGAGAACATTTTCAGCGGAAATCCATCAAGTGCTGTGACAGAACCTTGAATCAGAGCTTTTTTTCCCCCAGGAAGCTGCTTGTTAAACACTTAGCAGCACACTTCTGGGGTGGGGGTTGGCCACTGTTACTATAATAATGGTGGGACAACCTATATACTGTATCTGGGGGAAATGTAAAACATCAGGGTTTGGGGGGAGAAAACTAAGTGTTCTTTGTAGTCCAAGTTAATTTCATTTTCAGTCTATTGGTTCTTCCAGCTACCCAGTTTTAGATCAAGGAAAGAACAGATTTTTCTTGATGAATGTTCTCAGTTCTTGATAATTACTTCCATTTCAGCAATTCTGTAGAAGAATGTGTTCTCAGATAAGAAAGAAAAATCTCTGTTCTCTTTATCTGCAGAGTACAATATTTTTTAACTTAAAATCCAAGATTTCTATGTACTGGTAGCTTACTTCCACGTTAACTTTTTTTCTGTAAGATTCCAGTGCATCCTTCCCAGAGAATTTTATAATGGCGCACAGCAGAAAAGTGAGTTGCCTGATTATGTAGTCCTGTTAACATTCCTTGAGTCCAAATGTTGACTTAGATGGTGTTTTCGGAACTCACAAGTGGAGATTTATGTCTGTGAGTGGAAGTGCTGAGTAGCTTGACTTGCAAGGCCAATGGGTTGGAGGGGTGTGGAGGGGGGGTCAGTCCTGGGATGGTGGTTTACTTAAACATTGGGATTTGATTGTATGAGCTGTTTTCAGATGCTTCTCTGCTAGCTTGCCACAGTCTATAAGCCACTTGTATATGCTGCTCTCCACCTGTGAATTGTGCTAACACATGGTGGAGAAAGGAAATACGTCGCAGGTGGCCAGCCAGAGAACTTAAAACATGGAGATGTGCAATCTGGCAGAGGAGGAGAGCTATAGAAATCGTGAGCTCCCTCCAGTTTTGGCAAGGACCAGACAGCCACTCTTGTGAGGATGTTGTGGGGTGATCCAAAAGAGAAAGTGTGCGGCAAGCACCTTCTCACCTAGAGAAGCTCTGCAGAGACTGTGGGTGGCCTGTTGAGCTTTCCCCACCTGGGTGAAGTTTCTGTGGAATCGAAACCATTCTTATGGATTGTGGGCACCATCAGTTTGATGCTCCTGGGCACACCACTCCTTCCCTTACCAGGCAGTCAGCCTTACATAGTCCCTACGCCAGTGCAAGGTCTCTGACTTTTCCTCTTGATAAAACTCCATTCATTGGGACCATTCCTCTGACTGGCCACTTGGCAGCATGGAGTAAGCCAGGCCCAGCATCCACACTGGCCATTCCTGTTGTGATTATCCAAAGATGACAAATACAGACAGGGATCGTTGCTGCCAAGATCTGGTCTCTGGAAGCATTAGTGGTCAAGTTAACAACCTAAAAGAATTCGAGCTCTCTTCTCCAGGATGGCTTGGTCCATGCTCTTCACATCAAGTGCAGGCTAAGCGGCCTCTCCACAGACTCTGGGGCTCTCACAAGCAAACCAAACAACTGTGTCTATACTTGTGTTTATACCTGTGGCGATTTCAAATTGTTCTTGTCAAAATGTACCTGTTTCCCAAAATGTCTTTAAATGTAAGTTAGGAATTGGGGGAAGGGAAGTGAACATTTTATAAAGGAAGACCAAGAAATTGGCTCCTAGAGTTGATGTAGAAATGGTGTATGGATATGACTATCAGAAATTGAGCCTGACCTTGAATTTGACAGGAGTGAGCCAAGCCTTCGCCTAACTTGTTCGGCTAGTGCCTTGTGTGTTTTGGGCCCTGATGGGAAAGGAGCTTCCTGGACGGCACAGAGCAGGGCCCACCTTACATTGTTTGTCATCCAGAGGGGATACTGAGGCCAAGGCCCAGGGACAGCCAGGCCCTGCAGCAAGGGAGCAGGCCCCCGACTCCTAGGCCACCTCGTGGTTCTGACCCAGTAGAATGTCTGAAGCCTGCTTCAGTGTCTTTTGCTGTCACCTCAAAGTCGTTACAGCCAAGTGAGTACGTTTGAGTGTTGACACCTGTTTCCAGGTCATCCACCCCAGGGGGGAATTCCACAGCTGCTCATTCACTGGTCGTTGTGTGCCCGCCCTGCAATGGGCTCTCTGCTGCTGCTGCTGCTAAGTTGCTTCAGTCGTGTCCGACTGTGTGACCCCATAGACGGCAGCCCACCAGGCTCCTCCATCCATGGGGTTTTCCAGGCAAGCGTACTGGAGTGGGGTGCCATCACCTTCTCCAGGGCTCTCTTCTAGGGACTGGCAGATAGCATAGGCTCGTATTCTAGTGTGGAGAGACTGGACAGAAAGAGAGTCAGCATGGCTCTCTGTGCTCTGATGTTTTACTCCACCCAGTGGCTAGGCCCACCATGGCCAAGTTCCTTGCCTGGACCTAGAGGGGGCCTAGAGGAAGACCTGCCAGTAGTAAATGTTTGGTAGGGCTGACCACACAAAGCACATGATGAATACTGTGTCTTTGATCTTCGTCACAACCCTATGGGGCAGATGCTATTACTATCATCTCTTTTATAGATAAGGAAATAGACACACAGAGAGGTTGAGTAACTTCACCAAAGCCACACAGCTCTTAAGTGGCAGAGCTAGGATTCAAACTCAGGCCTTTGGATACCAGAGTCCATGCTTTAACTGCTCAGCTACTGCACTGCCTAATGTGTATGTCTGTGCTCAGTTGCGTCTGACTCTTTGTGACCCCCATGGACTGTAGCCCTCCAGGCTCCTCTGTCCATGGGATTCTCCAGGCCAGAACACTGGAGTGGGTTGCCATTTCCTCCTCCATGGGATCTTCCCCACCCAACCTCTCATGATGGGGCAGAATCTGAAGCCTGGCTCCCACCACCTTCAAGGAATACCCAGGTCTGGATCCAGCCCTAGGTCCTCTCTCTAAGGGTGTGTGACTTCACCATGGAGGGGACACTGAGGCAGCCATGTGCTCACTGGTGTCACCAGGCCTGATCAGTGCCCTGTTCCCATTCCTCCACCCAAATGCCTTCCTCAGGGAAGGAAACCCCAGCTCTGTCTGTTTCACGGAATGAAAGCTCCAAGGCACCAACTCTGATCACACCAGCTTGCCTCTCCCCACCCAGAAGTGTATTCGCATCTCCCCACCCCCACCCCAACTCTGGGTTCCAAGCTGGGACACAAGGTTTACAGAGAAGGGGAGATCATTATCATGCTGGGTCAACTGGTTACCACCACTGCCTGTGCCAAGGTGCAGTCTTGCCAGCTGCAAGGCCATTTCAGCCTTTGGTGCACCCAGTGCCTCTTGGATTTGGCCTCCAAGCCAGGTGGGGAAGTGCTAGCCAAGGCCGAACAGTGGCGTCATTTGCAACAAGTTGGAGGCTGCCTAGAGGCCATCTGTCACTGAGTCAGGGAGGCTGTCACCGTATCCCACACTGCACCTATCTCAGGATTGCCCTAAAGACCTGGGCAGTGGAGCTCTTTGCTACCAGGGCAGCTTTCTCTGGCCTGGTTCCTCCTTTCCTGGGTCACAGCAACTCAGCTGGTAGGAGCTGTCAGAGCCCCAGGAGCAGAAACTGCACTTCCTGATGGAGAAGCAGGCAGGCCACTGGGGAACTGAAGCCACTTTAATGGACCCGTTTGCCAGAGGCACAACACAGAGAAGATGAGAAGAAATCCTGTTCCATGAACTCAAACCAACCAGACATAAGCTCAAAGACTCCAGACTGTCTGGAGAGGCAACACAGCATCAGACCAAAGCAGCCAAGATGTATCCACGTCAGAGGTGAAGCACTGGGGTATGTGACCGAAGGGAGAGAAGAAGGTAAGGAGACCCCACACTCAAGGAGTCCTGGGCTGGCAAAGAGACTCATCTGCAGGAGGAGAAGCCAGGCTCTTGGGAGAAAAACTTCAGGCTTCTTTGTCGAAGAGAATGCCCTTCAACCTGGGAGTCATAGATCGGCTGGTGATATGGTTTAGCTCGATGGGAAGATGGTGACAGATGAAGGGGTTGCATAGCATTCCCATTCCTTGAGAGCTGGGACGAATGACAGTCCCAGGGCACAGAGCAGGGAAGAGCATTCTGGATCATGCAGAACTGCCAAAAAGAACCATAAAGCACCAGGTGGGCCAGCTACTTGCAAATTTCCAGAAAAGAAACTCCTTAAACTGGATATCTTACATGATTCTAATTAGCTTGATGCGGCTCCCTGAGAAAATTGTGGAACATGTTCTTGGAGCAGTTGCAAACATGGGGGTGCTTAGAGAAGGAAGCCAGCCCAGAGCATGTCTGAAACAAAAGCAGAAGGAGTGGGGCTCCCCCCTAGTCCCCACGGGCTCATGGGAGAGTGCGTTGGGTAGAATATTCTTTTCTGTTGGAGGAGCTCCCTAGGCAGGTAGGGCAGAGAAAAGCAAGCAAGTGGTTTTGGACCTCAGCAAAGCATTTGGCAGCAGGGCTTGTGAAATCCTCGTTTATAGCCCAGTTATGTGATTGTGTAACCAGTGAAATGACCGAATCCAAAGGCTGAGGAGTCATGTCCCCCTTGGAGAAGGAAGTCTCGAGGCACATTCCAGGCAAGTTCCTCTTGGCCTGCTTTGCTTTTTTTTTTTTTTTCTCAATGATCTGGATGAGATGAGAGAATCACTCTTACCATATCCAGCCCTGACATAGTCCCGGACAATGGATTCTCTGTAGTGTGAAAGTATTGTAGGATCTAAAGAGATCTTGATGACCCAAGATTGTCATGGGAGGTTCAACAGGAACAAAAGGCAAGGTCCTGTGTTTGGGTCTTGAATTCATCTGCCCAAGAATGGGATGGGAGGACTGTGGCTTGAGGAAGAAAAACTGGGAGCTTCTAGTTGACCTCAGTGATGGTGATTCAGTACTGAGCTGGGCCTGCTGTCAGGGTGACCATGCCTAAGGCCTCAGTGTCTGCCCTGGTGTACCCCAGCTTCCATCCAGCAATATAGACAAGTGGGGGTCAACAGGTTGGAGAAAGGCAGGGTGATGAGCACGCTCCAGATATAGGCAGTATATCCCATGACCTCCCCAAGCTGGGACTTGAACCCAGGGCTCGTGATTCCAACTTCAGAAGTTATAATGAGCACCTGTGTGCAACCCTGCAGGCAGCATGTAGACTGCCATGTACTAGATACGAAGCCTTGGGCTCATTTCATTCTGATTCTTCTGAGTACATTGACAAGTGCTTTGACAGTTGGAAAACATTTTCACAGAAACCAGAGACCTTATTGGCCTTTAAAGATGTGGGGGCTTCCTCCTCTAACTTCCAGTGCCCAAGAGAAACTCAGCAGAGATCCTCTCTCATAAAAAGCAATTTCATATATGAATATGAAATGAATTTCATGAACCACCAGAGGCTTCTTACCATTAAAAAAAAAAAAGCATTATTAAAATGGTACCTTCTGGATACACCAAGGTTATAGAAGTAACAGGACTTTACCAAACCTTAACTGCAATACAAAATGAAAAGTTTGTCTCTTTTCTTATACCTTCTCCACAACTCTCTCATACTTGCTTAGTATAAGGAGAAAGAGAAAGGACAGCTCAGTGCAACACAGGCAGCTTGATTGCATGAATACACAGATGGCTGATGAGATGAATGAACTGCAGAGTCTTGGCACAGAAGTGTTTATCTGGTGAATTTCTGAATTCCATATCTCCTTCCCTGGTAGCTCAGCTGATAAAGAATCTGCCTACAATGCAGGAAACCCCAGTTCGATTCCTGGGTCAGGAAGATACGCTGGAGAAAGGATAGGCTACCCACTCCAGTATTCTTGGGCTTCCCTGGTGGCTCAGCTGGTAAAGAATCTGTCTGCAACACAGGAGATCTGGGTTCAATCCCTGGTTTGGGAAGATCACCTGGAGAAATGAACAGATACCCATTTCAGTATTCTAGCCTGGAGAATTCCATGGATTGTATAGTCCATGGAGTTGCAGAGAGTTGAACACAACATAGCGGCTTTCACTTTCTGTGCACAGTTGAGGTTCGGTAATGGTTGATACTCCTCTGAAGCATCTCAAGTTCTGTGGGTTTGTAATGTATCTTGGTAATGTGGCTTTTAAGCTTTAGCTGTTTGAATTAAGCACAGAAATATATATTTGTATTTGACCCACAATGGAGTTAGATATTCATCCTTGAAAGAATTAGAGCAGGAAGGACTGCTGAGATTATGGAGGTGGTCCTGATTTGGATTTTGAAAACATTAGTCTAGAAGAAATACAATGGATAAAACCAAGGAGAAAAGTAATACAACATTGTACAGAAACTATACTCCAATAAAAACTTAGAAAATAAAATCAAGGAGAAACCAGAACCCTGGGATTCCTGGCTACCTTCTTGGTGCACAGAGCTGCCTGGGTCCCTTGAGCACTATAGGGTAAGCCTGAAGGAGGACATGGGTCTTTTTCAAGAACCTACTTCCTCCTGGTAGACTAGCACCCTACGCTTCTAACCCCCAGTTTTAAGCTCCAAAATGACATCGTTTTTTTCTGACTCAGGGAAGACACTTATGATCAAGTAAAAATGTCTTATTCACCCTGGTATTATTTAGCATTTGGGCTTATGGGTTGGAGTAGTTTTTGCTTGATAAATAGGCTAACTTGGCATGGGGCCAGCCATAGAACTCGTGTAGTTTGAACTGTAGAAATCCACTCTCACTATCAACCGAAGTAGCTTCCTAAAGATATTTGTGTGCATGTTCCCTTCCTACTCGTCTAGAGGCCAGGCTCATTTGTACCACATTGCTCTTGCCTCTTTATCATGCCGTGCATCTGAATGGCTGCCTGTGAAATTGCATTCATTTTTAATGCCTGCTTCTGTGCATTTTTGTTGACTGTGTACTCAAAGGGAAGTGTCTGGGGACCATTTCTGAAATGTACAGGCATTCTCCCGCTGTCTTTAGTAACCGGAGCCATTGTTGCCAACTTGCAATAGATAAATATCTGGAAAATTAGATTGTTTCCTCCAAAGCTGATGGTAGCAGCCTTGACTGTTTTCTTTCATTTGTGAAATAATATCTAAAATACTTGCAGAGAGGCATTTCCAAGAATGGAGAGAATTTATTACATCATAGTAAGTAGTGAAAGCACATTTCCTCCCATCAAATGGGATTTCATATGAAGTCTTTAAGAGCAACCCTAGTCCTTTTCTTATTATCCAGTATCCATCTGGAGAGTGGAATGTATTCAGGAAGACTATTTTTTAAAAAGTTTATTTATTTATTTGGCTGTGCCAGGTCCTAGTTGTGGCATGCAGAATCTTTAGTTGCAGCATGTGGGATCTAGTTCTCTGACCAGGGCTCGAACCCAGGCCCCCTGCCTTGGAGTGCAGAGTTTTAACCACTGGAACACCAGGGAGGTCCCAGGAAGACGATTTAAACATGTTGCTGTTTGGTTGCTCGATTGTGTCCAACTCTTTGCAACCCCACGGACTGCAGCACGCCAGGCTTCCCTGTCCATCACCAACTCCCAGAGCTTACTCAAACTCCTGTCCATCATGTCAGTGATGCCATCCAACCATCTCATCCTCTGTCATCTGCTTCTCCTCCCGCCTTCAATCTTTCCCAGCATCAGAGTCTTTTCCAGTGAGTCAGTTCTTCTCATCAGGTGGCCAAAGTATTGGAGTTTCAGCTTCAACATCAGTCCTTCCAATGAATATTCAGGGTTGATTTCCTCTAGGATTGACTGGTTGGATCTCCTTGCAGTCCAAGGGGCTCTCAAGAATCTTCTCCAGCACAGACTTCGAAGGCATCACTTCTTTGGCACTCAGCTGAACTCTTCACAAATCTTTTCTAGCCTATTTGTCTTTTTTTTTTTTTTTTGTCTTTATTTTTTTTAATCGCTCTCTTCTTCTTTTAACTCACTGCTCCTCTATGCCACATGTTACACACCCTCCCATCCTGCGACACACCCTATTAAATCATTTTCTCAGTTGAACCCACCACAGTGTAGATGGACACAGAAGGCTGGACTGGGGTGCAGACCTCCGAGGATGCCTCCTTGCAATGCCTGGTGATAAGTGCCACATTTCTTACCTGTCACCTTCCTTGTTTCCTCTTTCTTTTTTAGAGTGTTCTGGACTCTGAGGTTGGTGAATTCTCCAGCCTTGTCCTAATTCACTGTCCAGGGCTCTGATCTCCAGATGGCCTTGTTTAGAATCTGGGGTGGGGATCCCATGAGTGTTTGGTTGAGTGTGGAAGGTGGGGACCCCAAACCCTGCCCAGCCACACCAGGAATCTTCAGGCAGCCACTGAAGGAAGTCTGCACTATGGCTTCGGAGTCCTAGTCCGTGAAAGGCCACCGAGGCAGTGCCAGTTGGCAAGGCTTGTAGGGTCCTCCAGGCCAAACTCTTTGGTCTATTGAAAGAAAGTGAACACTGGAGAGGTGAAATGGCGCGTTAGCTGGCCTTGGCAGGGAAAGACTGCACCCTTAGTACTGTTGATGGTTTGAAGTGAGGTCAGGTCACTGTATGGCCTGGGAGCCAGCCTCAGGGGTGTATTAGGCTTCTTGGCTCATTCCTTTTGGAATGTGGACCCAAGGGCACATTAGATGTGGTGTCTGTCTCCAGCCCAGCTCACCTTAATTGCACCCTGACTCCAGAGTCAGTGAGCCTAACAAGTAGTATTAGCTCTCCCTGCCCAACACTCCATGCCATCCTGGACCAGTCTCTGCCTTGATTTTCCTCTTTGTTCAAGAAGAAAGTCGCCTTCTCATCTCTAGTTTTCCTCCACACACTAACATTGTAGGACTCTAACCAAGTGTGAGTATATAGAAGCTGGGGACAAAAGTGACAGCTTCTGTTCAGTTTTGTTGCTCAGAAATGCAGAAAGGGGCTGACTCCCCACAACCCTCTTTCCCAGGGACTTTCAGGTTCTGATTCTCATCTGGCCTTCACACAGTACATGTGAAATGCAAAGAGCAAAGGGTATCAGCCGCACTTTGCAGATGAATCTGAGGGTTAGAGAGTCCGTCATTTGTTTGAGACAGAAGTGGACACCATGTCTCCTGACTCCAGTGTTCCGCTCAGTATGTCTTTTGGGTCACCAACTCCAAACACTTTGCAAATGTTCACTTGCCTGCTTGTTGATAAGCTTGACGCTATTGCCTACTGAAATTGCCACAAAACCAAACCACTTCCTCCCTACCCCAGCATCTCCAGTGATTCTTGTATGTTAAGTCTAGAGGAAAGGAATCTTGCTTGCATGTCGGCTTTTAGGGCCAGGGCCAAGGGGTGAGCAGAGAGGGAGGCGGGTGAAGCTATGTTTCTCTTCCCTGTGCTGGTGGTATTGGCACTGCCTGAGAGCTTGTGAACAGAAGCCAGTCTGGATGGCAAGATCGAGGGGCCAGGTGCCCTGTGACTGGAACTGATAGGGACATCCTCTACTGAGAAGGGGAGTCTTTCCCCTGGGCCTCTAGTGCTTGGGTACTTTCTGGAACAGGGAGAGAGCAAGCAAGAGAGTCTCTGTGTGTGTCTCTGAATGTGTGTGTCTGTGTATGCCTTTGTATGTCTGTGTACACGTTTATGTCTGTCCTCCTGTGTCTGTGTGCACCTGTGCATCTGATGTCTTATTTGTGTGTGCATTTGTGTGTACATGTGTGACTGTTGGTACCTGTGTCTGTGTATGTTTCTCTGAGCATGTGTGACTGTGTGCATCTGTGTCTGTATGTGTACCAACATATGAGTGGCAGGTTTGGCCCTGGAGAGGACACTGGAACAGTTTCCAGACACACTCCCTCCAGCACAACACCCACCTTGGTCATCTACTGTGGGAAAGCTTGGGGGAACTCGTGGGCATTCAGCACCCAGGAATGCTGGCACCTAGAGGGCCCATCTGGACTACCACTTTAAATCCCAGGGCACTTTCAATTTTCAAAATGCATGATGTCTAAAACAGAAAAAGATGATGGTGGACAAGTCCAGTAAGAAATGAGGTCTTGACAAAACTTGGCCTCGCATCACCTTGCAGGCTGTTTCTGCCACAGTTGATCATGTGATAAGATGAGCATTGTTATCCCTGCTCTAAGACTGTCTTGGTATGCCCTCATTTCTGGATGTCCCCAGGTTGCAGAAAACTCTGTTCTGATTGATGTCACGGATGGACACTCTGTGCTGCTCAGTCTTGGAGTCAAATCTGTTTCCAGGTGGGGCCAGCTAGAGACACAGTGATCCCAGTTGACATGGTTTGTACAAGTTTCGGCTCCTTTTGAAGCAGAAGTCTGCTCTCTGGACCTACTGCATAGGACCGTGGGACGTTTGTACTTGCTGGAAGCCCCTGGCCTCAAGCTGATTCATCACCAAGCAGTGCAGGACTCTCAGGGGTGTGTGTGGTGGCCAGTCATTTATAACCTCAGTGGCAGTATCCAAAATGCAAAAGGAGGCAGATTGCAGTGGTTCCCTGAAGCAGAATTCGCAGCAACCAGATCTTGAGGTATTATTTCGAAACCAAGTCTGTAAGTTCTTTATTGATAATGTGGGAAAGGTCCCAGCACCTCTGTGTCATTTAGGGGCTAGTCCTGCTCAGAGTACAGGATAGAAACTTTTTCCGTCTCCCCACATTTATAACATGTTGCTTCATCCTTTTTCTAAAAGGAGCAGCTTTCTAAAACCCCAATTTAGAGAGTGATAATAATTTTGTCTTTATTATAAAAGCTTAATTCATATATAATTTACATACCATATGATTCACTCTTTGAAAGCATACAATTTGGTGTGTTTTACTGTTTTGACTTGTCTATTCTGGACATTTCATATAAATGGAATCATACTCTGTGTGGTCTTTTGTGCCTGGCATCTTTCACTTGGCATACTGTTGTCAGGGTTCATCCATGTAGCATGTACCAGTACTTCATGCCTTTTGATGGCTGAGTAATACTCCATTGTATGGAGAGCCCATGTTTGACTTATCCAGTTACCAGTTGGTGGACATCTGGGTTGTTTCCACCTCTTCACTGTCAGAAGTAGTGCTGCTATGAAAATTCTTGTACAAGCTTTGGTAGAGGCCTATTTTCATTTCTCTTGGCTGTATTATACCAAAGAATGGAATTATAAGGTCATATTTGGGGCTTCCCTGCTGGCTCAAACAATAAAGAATCTGCCAGCAATGCAGGAGACCCAGGTTTGATCCCTGGGTAGGGAAGATCCCTGGGAGAAGGAAATGGCAACCCACTCTAGTATTCTTGCCTAGAGAATCCCATGGACAGAGGAGCCTAGTGGGCTACAGTCCATAGGGTCACAAAAAGTCAGACATGACTGAGTGACTAACACTTTCACACTTTCATGGCTATTCTATGCTTAACTAATCCTGGAACTGCCAAACTCTTTTCCAGAATGGCTGTACCATTTTACATTCCCACCGGCAATATATGAGGGTTCCAATTGCTCCACATCACTTTGGGCTTTTTCAAGTCAACTTTTAAAAAACGGAAAGCAGTGTTTTAGAATATTGAGGTATTTATTAACCTGTAATTATATGCGTTGTGGCTCTTGGATACTCTCAAAGCACTCCTTTCAAATGCACAGAAATATTGAACAACATGTTATGCATTCTTAGGAACATATGGACTCCAGTCCAACAGGTCTTCAAGGCTCTAGGCTGAAAGACTCCTTCAGATGGTTCTAGGCCACCCAAGTTTGAATCCATTCACACTCAGTGGTAGCTGTTAGATTTCTATATAGAACTTTGCACTTTACATGTGAAGAAACTGAGTCTTCAAGGTTAAGGAGTCATGACTGAGAAGCTAGCCTTCCTGCTTCAGGGCCTATTCTTGGGCTTCGAAGCCCTGACTCTCCTAATATCCAAAGGCCAGTCTTCTTCACCCTTGACCCCAGCCTGGGCTCTGCCTGTTTCACCCAGGACAAGCTCCTCTGGAGTAGGGCATCTCACTTGACTCCTTACACCTTCATACCAACATCTCTCATGGCAAATCAGAATTCACAGCAGCCAGTTCCTTTTAGAGCAGGGTCATCTGCTATGATTAGAGCCCACTGTGGCTGTGATTGATGGCAGTGGGTTGATGGATCTGTTCCCACCAGACGTTCTTTGCTGGTGGTCTGGAGAATAGCAGTGGCCTTGGCCTCCTGGCATGTATTCAGCCCACCCTGTGATTCTCCGCTGGAGGTGCCTCCTTCCTGTTGCTTCCTCTTACTTTCCACACAGCCCTGTACCCAAGCCAGTTTTGTCTACACATGTTTGTGATGCTCTCGCTATGAGCAGAGCCCTGGGCTGGATGTTCCAGCTCTCAGCTGCCCAGGTTCCTGTCTTTAGGTGGTGGGACAGGCCAAATAATAAGAGTCCAGAACTGGGTGTTCTTTAAGTGCCAAGAGTCACAGATGGTCCTGGGCTCAGAACACTCCAGCTCTTAGTCATCCAAACGAGAGGATCCTTTACCCCCAAAGAGTAACAAGCCCTGAAGCTCCCCGAGGGAGCCCCCTTGACTGTGGACACAGGCCAGCCTCACTGGGACCTGTGCCTTCCCTTTAGCATTTTTCTCCCTGGTATATGAGTTTGCTAGCGCTGCTATAACAAAGCTCCACAAACTTAAACCAAAGATAAGAATTTTCTCACATTTGCAGAAAGCATAAGTCTGAGATTAAGGTATCAGGAAGGCTACCGTCCTGTGTCCAAATGTACCCTTTTCATAAGGACACCAGCCCTATTAAGTTAAGGGCCCACCCTACTCCAATCACATCTGTAACTACCCTATTTCCAAATAAGGTCACACCCTAAGGTACTAGGGTCAGGATATCAACATGAATGGCGGGGGACACAATTCAATGTTAACACCAGTGTACATGTCTGAAGACAGACTTGAATTATTTTGCCATCCTATTACCTCCATCTGACTGGCTGGGTTCCATTCCTCTGTAAGCCCATTTGAAGTCCAGAGGTCTTTTGACTTTTTCTTTCATTTGGAAGCTAAATTTCACCCTTGAAAAAAATGAGAACTCTAATATCCCAGTGTCTCCTATCCTAACTCAAAATACACCCAACAAGCCAGAGACCTGGGATGGGATCTCATGGTCTCAGAGATTCCTATGGGAATGGCTGAGCAGGACTCTTCTCCTCACCTAATCCAGGGACCGTAGGGGAAGAAGCAGCTAGTATGAGAGATGTGGGGTCAACTTGGCCTTCCTGCGTAGCTTGCCTTTGTAACTTTCAGTCTGAAGCCCAAGGCTTTCTGCTCCTTAGTTCCTTGGGGGAGGGCCTTGGACTCTGTTGCTTGGAAAGACTTCAATCCTTCAGGGTTGCTCCATCCTTATGCTCCCCTTGCCTCCTTGCCAAGTGCCTCTGATTTGGTTTGTTTCCTTCCTCTGTCATGCCCGGAGATCTGACCCCAACTGGCACGTTGAGATGGACATCAGACGTCTGGCCAAGTCCACAGTCCACAGCAAGACATCGGTACTAGAGCCCTTGGCTAAGGCAGGGAGCAGTGAGCTGGTGATGACCCTGGGGTCCCTCGGGTACCTTCAAAGCCTGGGCTGAAGGGGAGAGAGACTGCCTGCAATCCTCTGCCCTGAACCTGAGCTGGGTGGACACCCCTCACCCCACACCATTAACATCAACAGGCTACTGAACCCCAGAGTCAAGCCTCTCCCTGGAGCATGGACTTACTTGATGATGCAGGCAGAGGGGTAGCATTTTCTCTCTGTATTAAAGCCAACGTGAATAGAGAAAGCTGAATTCACATGGATTTCTGAGGCTGAAATGAAAAGTGTGTGTAGCAGATGATTTGGGAGTTCATCCACAACCTTGGACTGTGCTTGGAAACATTGCTGGGGTTAGGTTTCTGTTAATGGGGGGCATTAGGCTTCCTGTCCAGCTGTTCATGGATATTGCCAGGGCAGAAGGAGCCCGAGCTGGTGTCGTGAGTGCTAAGGTAGCATACATACCTCTGCTGTGGCAGAAAGGTTTGCCTGAGGGCTGGTTCCCGGGCCTGGATTCCTCTAGAGGCAAAGAGGAAACGAGGTAACGTCTGGAGACGCTGGGATGCTGGTGGTGGGAGACCCCTTCCGACTTGGACCAAAGTCAGTTTCCAGGCAGGAAACTCTCACCTGGGTTTCCTGTTGGCCATGCTCCCCTGGCCCAGCTGGTCCCAAAGCGTAGTGATGCAATGCTGGGTCAGGAGGTTGCCTTCATCCACACAGCTCCGACTGCTGCCATCACCTGCCCTGTCTACACTGGGCTGCTGGGAACCGTGAAGAGGCAGGGCAACAAATCAGTAGAGTGGAGTCTTTAAGGGCCAAAGCAGCATTATTTTTTTCAATTTTGTCTTTTTTCCCTTAGAGCTAAATGGGTAGCTTGTTTGAAAATGGTAGGTTTTGTGTGGACATAAATTTTTATTTCTCTGGAATAAAGGCCCTAGAGTGCAAGTGCTGTGTCATCCTATAGCTGCGTAGCTAGTTTTACATTTCCAACTGACAGTGAGTGGTCCAGATGATCCACATTCTCACTAGCTTTTGGTGTTGCCGCTGCTCTTTATTTTAGCCATTCTGATAGGTAGGTGGGGCTTCCCTCATACTTCAGTTGGTTAAGAAGCTGCCTGCAATTCAGGAGACCTGGTTTCGATTCCTGGGTCAGGAAGATCCCCTGGAGAAGGGAATGGCAACCCACTCCAGTCTTCTTGCCTGGAGAATTCCATGGACAGAGGAGCCTGCAGGCTACAGTCTTGTGGGGTCACAAGAGTTGGACACGACCTAGCGACTAAAAAGAGAGAGAGATAGGTAGGTAGTGGAATCTCATTGTGGTTCTAATTTACAATTCTTTAATGTTTAATGATATTGAACATCTGTGTATGTGCTTATTTGCCTTCCGTAGAAACTCTTCAGTGGAATGTCTTTTCATGTATTTTTCCCATTTTCTAATTGGGTGGTTTGTTTTCCTACTGTTGAGTTTTTGAGATTCTTTATATGTTCTAGATACTAGTCCTTTATCCAATAGGAGGTTGGCAGGTATATTCTCCTAGTCATGTTTTCATCCTATTCACAGGGTCTTTCACAGAGCAAATATTTTACTTTCGATAAGGTGTAATTTATCAATATTTCCTTTTATGAGTCATGCTTTTGCTATCAAGTCTAAGAAAGAACTTTTTGCCTAGCTCTACATCCCAAAGATTTTCTCCTACCTTTTTCTAAAATTTGGGTAATGTTACATCTTACAATTAACTCTTTGGTCCATTTTTAGTTAATTTTTGTGTAAGGCATGAGATTGAGTGTGAAGTTTATTTTTTGCCTATAGATGTTCAATTGTTCCAGAACATGTGTTAAAAATGCTGCCATTCCTGCACTGAATTGCTTTTGCATTTTTGTCAAGACTCAGTTGGGTGTATTTATGTGGATCTATTTCCGGAATCTGTTCTGTTCCAGTAATCAATGTGTCTGTCCCTCTGCCAACACCACACTGTCTTGTTTAATGCAGTCATATAATAAGTCTTGAAACCGGGTAAGTTGATTCCTTCCACTTCATTCTTCTTTGTCAGAATTGTTTCATCTCTTCTCCTTCCCTTACATTTCCATAGAAATTTTAGAATAATTTTATCTATATCTACCAAAAATCATGCTGGGATTTTGATAGGAATTTGGTAAAGCTGCGTATCAATTTGAGAAAAATTGATATCTGTACAATGTTGAGTCTTTCATTCTGTAAACACAGAATATCCCTCTATTCATTTATAGCATCTTTGATCTTTCATTAGTGTTTCATAGTTTTTAGTATACAATCCTGGATGTGATTTGCTTGATTTTCACTGTAGAAGTATTTGAGCAATAGTAAACTGTACCGTATTTTTAATCGCAGTTGCCCATGCATTCTTTGCTGGCACTTATAAGTGCAATTGATTTTTATATGTTGAGTCCTTCCTGAACTTGCTTATTAGTTCCAGGATATACTTTGTAAATTTTTTTTCAAGATTTCCATGTAGAAAATCATATCACCTACAAATAGAGATAGTTTTACTTCTAATATGTATGCCTTTATTTCATTCTCTTGCCTTAATGAACTAGCTACAACCTCCAGTACTGTCTCTGGTTTATTGTTTTTTGTTTTCTTGGAAATATATTTGATACACAACATGGTGTAAGTTTAAGATGTTCAACATATTGATTTGATACGAGCAATGAGGAGAGTAGTTATCCTTGCCGTGTCACCAAACTTGGAGGGAAAGCTTTCATCTTTAATTATTAAATGTGATGTTAGCTGTAGAAATATTGCAGATGCTTTTTGTCAAGTTGAGGAAGTTCCTCTCTAGTCCTGGTTTTCTGGGAGTTTTCATCATGAATAGGTGTTAAATTTCATGATGTGCTTCTTCTGCATCAAATAATATGATTGTATGACTATAACTGAATTTGTGGTTTTGAGACAATTGTAGATTTACATGCAGGTCTAAGAAATAATGCAAAGAGATCCCTTGTGCCCTCTTAACTAGCTTTGCCTAATGATAGCATCTTGCAAAGCTATATTACAACTGGGATGCCAACATGGGTATAGTCAAGGTACAGAACATGTCCATCTCCACATGAATCCCTCATTTCACCCATTGATGGACACATCCACTTCTCTTCCACACCAACCCCTTCCTTACTCCTTGACAACATCTAATTAGTCCATTTCTATAGTTTCGTCATGTTAAGAATGTTATATAAATGGAATCACACAGTGGCTAAGTTTGGGGGATTGCCATTTTTTTCATTCAGCATAATTCTCTATAGACTCATCCAGGTCATTATCAACAGTCATGTCTTCTTATTGCTGAGTGGTATACCATGGTATGTAGGTACCAGTTTGTTTAATCATTTACCCATTGAAAGATTTCTGGGTTGTTTCTGGTTTGAGGCTATCTTGAGTAAAGCTACTATAAATGCTTGTTTGCCAATTTTTGTATGAATACAAGTCTTCATTCCTCTGGGATAAATACCTAGGAGTGCAAATCCTGGGCATGTAATAATTATATGTTCAGTTTTTAAGAAACTGCCAAAACAGTTTTCCAGAGTAGTTTTGCCATTTTTCATTCTCTCTAACAATGCATAAATAATCCAGTTTCTCTCATTTTTGCCAGTATTTGGTGTGTTTTTCAAACAAATAAAGGTGAAATTCAAATGAAAATTAGTGGCATTCGTTCATTCACAATGTACTATACCATCTCCTCTATTTAGATCCTGAACATTTACATCACCCAAAGTAAGCCTCATCTCTAGTAAGCAGTTAGTCCCTGCCCTCAGTCCCTGTTAACCACCAATCTGCTTCCTGTCTCCATGAATGCACCTATTCTGGATACTTTGTATAAATGGCATCATATAATATGTGACCTTTGGTGACTGACTTGTTTCACATAGCAGGTTTTATCTATATACCAATAATTCATTCCTTGGTATGTCTGAATAAGTCAGTGTTAAGGACAAGGCAAATTTTGTTTATCTGTTTACACATTGATGGCCATTTGGGTTGTTTCCACCTTTTGATTATCATGAATAATGCTACTGTGAACATTTGTATGGAAATATTTGAATATCGATCTTCATTTCTTTGGGGTATATATGTAGGGATGGAATTGCAGGGTCTGATGGTAATTCCATGTTGTTACTTTTTTTTTGGAAGAACTGCCAAACTGCTTTCCCTAGCAGCTGTAATGTTTCAGTTCCCACCAGAAATGTATGAGTGTTCCAATTTCTCCACATTCTTGTCAACACTTGTTATTTCCTTTTTTTTTATTATACCATCCTACTCTGTAGGAAGTGGTATGTCATAGTTTTGATTTGCATTTCTCTAACATCTCTTGATACTGAGCATCTTTACATGTGCTTGTTGGCTGTTTTTAATATCATTTCAATATTAATTTTAATATCTATTTTTTATATTCCCTTCTTTGTTTGCTTTGGGTTTCTTCTCCTTTTTCTTGGTTCCTTAGGTGGAAACTTATAGATTTTAGACTTACCCTCATTTCTGTTATAACTGTAAATATCTCTCTCAGCACAGCTTTACTTGTGTTCCACAAATTTTGATGTAGTATATTTTCATTTTCATTTAGTTCAGTTTATTTTAAAAATTTCTCTTGAGACCTCCTCTTTGACTCCTGAGGTTTTTTTTAAGTTTGTTGCTTAGTTTCCAAGTGTTTGGAGATTTTCCTGTTGTTATTTCTGTTTTTGTTTCCTAATCTGATTCCACTGTAGTCAGAGAAAATACCATATATTACTTCAACTCTTAAATTTTTGTGGATTGTTTCATAGTCCGAATGGTGTCTGTATTGGTATATATTTCCTGGATGCTTGAAAAAAATGTAAATTTTACTGTTTTCTTGATGGAGTGTTCTATAAATATCAATTAGATCTTATTAGATGGCAGTGGTGTTGAGTTCTTTTATATCTTGCTGATTTTCTAATTGTTCTATCAGTTATTGAGAGAGGACATTGAAGTCTCCATTATGAATGTCAAATTTTCTATTTCTTCTTTCAGTTACTGTTAGTTTTGACCCATGTATCATGTAGCTGGGTTGTTTGGAGCATACACATTTAGAATTACTTTGTCTTCTTGGTAGACTGATCCTTTGCCCTTCACTGTGCCTGGTCATTTTCTTTGTTCTGAAGTTATTTGATGTTACTAGAGCCACCCCTGCTCGTTTTTAAAAGTTTTTTCATCCTTTTACTTTCTACATGCCCATATCATTATATTTGAGGTGAGCATCTTGCAGACAGCATATGGTTGTGTTATGTTTGGTTTTTTTAATTGACTCTGTCAACGTCTCTTTTTAATTGCTGTATTTAGATCATTTTCACTTAATGTACTTATTGATGTTAGTGCTTAATTCTGCCAGTTTATTTTTAATTTCTGTTTGCTTTCTGTATTTGTCCCTACTTTCTTTTTCCTGTATTCCTGTGGGTGACTTGAAAATTTTTTAGAATTTCATTTGCTGATTCGTGTATGATGTTTCTGCATGTATGTTTCTAGATGCCATTTTTTTGGTGTTTCTTGGTACTACATCATATATACATAACTTATAAGGGTCTACTGATGTCAGCAATTTACCAGTTTGAGTGAAGTATAGAAACCTTACCTCTCTTTCCACCCCTTTACCACTCTCCTCTGTTTATAATGTAATTATGTTAAATATTTCTTCCACATACATTTAGAACTGCAGCACGCAATGTTATGTTTCTTCAGCTGCCAAATATAATTTAGAAAACTTTAAGGAAAAGGAAAGTCTATTCTATTTCCCCCTTTTTTTCTCTCTCTCTTTCCATGGTTCCTTTTTCCTCAGTGATGTCCAAAATGTCTTCTTTTATCATTTCCTTTCTGTTTAGAGAGCTCCCTTTAGCCATTCTCTTAGGAGAAGTCTGTTGTTGATGAATTCTTTTAGTTTTCATTCATCTGAGAATATTTTGATTCCCCTTCCATAGCTGAAGTGTGATTTTCAGCACTCATTTAGATCTTGTTTCGCTGGCTTTCTCTGACAATGCTCTGGCAGGGGAAGGGGTGCACTGTCTCATTTCTGCCAGGTAGCTATGGAAATTCAGATTCTCCACTTAGCCTTCATTGTCACCAAGGAGGCTGGAGCTTCTCATTGCTGCTGGGCAGTGATGATAGTTTCAGCTCCCCACTGGGCTTCTTCTAATGCCACCCTAGGTGGGATGGGTAAGAGTGCCTCATTACTGTTCCCCATGTGACCTCTGCTGACATTGGAAGGGATGGGATGTGGACTCATGACCCTGTGGAAGGGCAAAGGTCCTGACTCTGTGCGGCCTCCTCTTAACACCACCCTGGCAGGAACAGGGGAGATGACTCATTTCTGTTTGGGGGAGTGGAGTCTAGGCTCCCAACTGGCCTTTGCTGATGGGACTGGGTGGGACCACCCTTTTGTCTGTGGTGTTTAGCTGAAGAAGACTGGCTTTTGCATAAAAGTTTTCAGTCTTGGGAGACTGCCCCTTTTCTGGCCCTTTGAATAAAGAGAGGAGACTTTTACAGGAGCTGTTCTGTCTGTGTTCATTGGTACTTTGGGTTGTCTGCTTCTTCAGTCCCAGTCTGGGGTCTACAAGGCAAGAAGAAAACCCAGAGAGCTTGCCACTGCGTCATTCCCTATGTCCCAAGGTCCTTATCCAGTTTGCTTTCTTCTCCCCACCTTTCAGGGTCTTCTGGTGCTTGTTTTATATATAAGACCCAGAGATTTCAGTTGTCTGCAGTGGAGGGAATGGGGAAAGTACGTCTGCACATTTCCAGAGCCAGATATGTGGACACGGAAATTTTAGACCTGTATTTGTCCTGCCAAGGAGATCTAGGGAAGGAGAGCTTCCCTCACACATGAATCTCTTTGGCAGAGCTCTAATTCCATGTTGACATCCTGAGAAACAAAAAGAAATAAAACAAAACACATCTGCTGTCCCTGGGTTTGCATGTGTTTGCTCGTCTGTCATAGAGGGCATCAGGTGGCACAGCCATGATCGTGATCACAGCCAGTTCGGTTACCTTTTTGTAAACCAGTGCACCAGAGTTTTGTGAGCCCCTTCCAACAGCCATTGCTTCCTTCCAGTGGTTGTCGGGTTATGACCTCTTAGTCTGCTCACTTGGTTGGGTGCTCACAGGGGCAGAGTTGGCAGGTGCCCCTTCTATGGACCGAAGGCTTCAATAGAGCTGAAAGGGCAGTTAAGCCATCCCCTGATCCAACCACCTTGGTTTTCATATTTAAAGAAAAAAAATTCTGTGTTAGAGAACAGAAGATCTCATGGTTTGCCACAGAAAAGCCTTCCCTGCCTTGAAGCCCAATGTCATTTAGTCACATCGAGCTGTTCCTCCACCCATCCCTAAGCTCTCCAGAGACTGCCATCTCATCCCAGCCAACTGCCTACCAGAAGTTCCCCTCATCCCTGGAGGTGGGAAGGGCTCAGTGAGGGTGGTGGGGTGGAAAGAGAGACAAGAAAATTGCACATAGCCAACTCCACCCCAAACCTGTCCTCAGAGTGCAAGTCTGTGATTCACGGGGTCAATGGTCTCATCTTTGTGTCTGAAAGACAGTGTACTTTTTGTCTCCCTAAGCCCTGTGTCTAGGTCGTTTGGGAAGCGCCTGGGAGAGTCAAGAATAAAATTGCAGGTCAAACAATGGATGACTGGAAAAGTCGACCTGTAGTCAAGAGCATGCTTCCCCATTTCGCCGTGGTGGGAAATCGTCAGGAGCCCAGAAAGCTCCAAGAATCGGTCAGACAATGGGCTATGGGGGGAGGGGGGCTTTGAATGTTTCTAACCTTAAACTTGAACGTAAGATGTGTTGTTGAAGTTCTCTGTGCAAACTTGATGGCAAGGTACCAACCCCAAATGTAAAGAAACTGAAATGTAACCTAGAAAAGATCCAGGAGATGAGCTGACCCTGCCCCTTGTGAGTTTCAGGAAGAGCAGGAGAGTCCAAGGCTCCATCTGGATTCCCAGTCCAGCTCTCTCTGCATACACTCCTTTAACTAGGAAGAGACGAAGGGTGAAAAGGGGGAAAAGTCTACTTTTTCTCTTAATGGAAGCCAGGAATTTGGGGATGTCAGGCACTGAATGTATTATATTAGCTTCCTAGTACCACTGAGAACAGGAAGCCAGTGAGTAGGGCACTGAAAGATACTCCCATTCGACTCTCTGGCCCTGATGTCCTTTTAAAAACTCAACTGACAAATTTCTGCTTGCCTCCCTCGGAACTCAGACATCATCCATGAGTGTGAAACTCAAAGTTAGGGATTCCAAAAGTAGTTTGGGAAGCCAGGATTCTAGAAAGGGACATGGGAGCCATTGGTTGGTTGACTCTGACAATAAAAGCCTGCAACCTCACTCACTAGTCTACCAAGTTAGCTTAGTTACTAGGAGGTGCTGCAAGCACAATGGCTGTTATCTCAGTGCATTAGGTCCACAAAGGAGTGGCTTGCTTAATCTCAGCAATTAATAGAGCAGAGAGGAAATGGTTCTTCTAGACCCGTGGGTCTGCTTCCTTCCTCTTCAGAGAAATGGGAGCTGGGGGCTTGGAGGTAATGTCATTTCACATAACTAGAGGGCCCAGCTTCTCCAAGTCCAAGGGCAGTCTACTTTGAGTAAGTCAGTTTTCTATTTAGGTGAGAATTCTGATCTTTGCACAGCTGTCAGGGACTGAGGACATGGTTGAAATCTTTTTTCTCTTTTTTGGCCTTGTTGTCTGCCACTAAAAATATATTGAGAAGGTGGTATCTAGTTGAGACATTTACAAAACTTTGTTTACTCGACTTCCAGCTCAAAAAGGATGCCGATCAGATGGGATGGCAGAGAGGGAGCAATTACTTACCCATATCCTGTCCTCCAAATTCCCAGCCGTCCCATCAGGCATCTTTCCGAATCAGCCTCCACCCTCCATCCTCATTACCCTTTCTAGCTCTTGCTTCTCTTTTATGGTCAAGAACTAAGTCTGTGAAGGAAAACCTCCTGGTGATAACATCCAGAGACCATGCTTAGTTTCAGTGGGTCTTGCAATTTCTTATTTGTTCCACACTTGTTTCCATCCCAAGGAGAAAAGATTGTGGTGGGGGTTGAAGGTGCAGGATCCTCTTCCTCTTACCCCATGAGCCCCACCACTCCTGTGTAAAGTGTGACTAGTTAAGTAACTGGTTTGGTTTTGACTGGTGTAGATCTGGATGCGGGATGTGTTACTCCAAGAACATGTCCTCCGAGCGGCCACCCGCGCCCTCACTCTAGAGAAACAGCCTTGGCTCACACCATTTCTGGGCTTTGCTTCTCTTTCCAGGTGGCCTTTAGAGTCCTTTGTAAGCCTGGCCAAAAATGCACATGCATTGCTTTAGCATCACACCTTGGACTTGATCAAAATCAGCCCTTCTCCCTCCTCCACAACACCCCTTGTTCTGTGGCTCTGAGTGAGCTGGTTCCGAAAGTCCAAGCTGTCCTAGAAGACCAAGGACCTACCTCAGTTGAGCAAATCCAAAGAAATAAGCCTCAGGCTCCAAAAGCAAGTCTCTCAGATAAGTCCTCTTGGCAGTAAAAGCCACGTTCATCTTCCTGGAAGATGCCTGTGGCCTCTGAAGGGTCTGAAACTCAGGGAGCCCACTCTTCTTGGCTGTGCCTGATGGGTAAATGTGGGGCCTGGCTGAGCCAGGCACTGCTGATGTGGCCACCAGTAGCTGGGGCAGCTCTTGGTTTGAGCACAACTGACTTCTCTTGGCTGGTCAACTCCTGCAGCTTCAGTAAGGTAACCGGTACTCATGTGGAGCTCTGCCCTACAGGCCCCACATGCTGAGTAGCTCAGCAACCCCTTGATTGTGGACAGAGACAGTTTCAAAGCAAAATGGCCAGTCAGTTCACCATGAAACCTGCTGTCCAGGACCCAGAATGGAAGCAGCAAGAGGCAGTCCTTGGCGGGAGCAGGGCTGGTGCTTCTCAGGTGTGGCCTGGACTGGGGTCCTGGCTGTTTCCTGTGCTTGCTTTCCCTTGGATGTTTTCTAGTGTCCAGGGATGATACCCCACAGCCCCATCCTGGGAAACTGTGTGCTTCTGGAAGCACGTCCCTAGCACCACCGTCTCTTCCTGCCAGCATCCTCAGTGGAGAAGGTCTGATGCAGACATCAGCTCACCTGGTTTTCTTCTCCTTTTCCAAGAAACAGACCAACAAAAAACTAATTTCAAGTCAAGATCTGTTCATAAAATTATATCAGTCCCAAAGGAGAGTTCTTTTAAACAGCCCTGAGATCTCCCTGTGAATCATTGTGAGTTCCCATTCAGGAAAACATGCATCTGATGTGATGATTGCTTTTGGCTTAAGACCAGGGCTCAGGACACCTGATTCCAGCCTTGCTTCTGCTCCTAACTAGCTATGGGGCTTTGGCCATCCTTTGCCCACCCTGAGGACAAAGATCAAATTAACCAGGAGTAAAAATAGCCACTTTTATTTGAGAATTGACTAGATGCCAGGCACTTGCTAAGCATTCAGGGTGCCTTATCTCCTGTAATCCTGAGAATAACCCTGAGATAAAGAGGCTATCCCCAGGAAACTGAGACTCAGGTTAAGGAACTTGACAAAGTCACAGAGCTAAGACACAACAGAGCTCAGAGCCTGCTTTCTTCGCTGATGGCCTCTGCTGTCTCTTGGCTCTGAATCATGTTGAAACCCACAAAACCCTGAGTACATGTCAGGCGGGAGTAGTTATCATAAGAAAGCACAGCACCTTCTCAGCATTTGTTCATTCATTCAGCTGCCTGATTGCTTAATGACTGTTGTGTGATCTGGAGTTCTACCTTATGAACATTTGGGCATCCACTCAAGCTTAATAAGGCATCCAGTCCTGGCAGTGAGTGTATGGAGTTTTAACAGGAGGCAAAACATTTGGCCCCTCTTTTTGAAGTTAAGATCTCCATCCATTCCTCCCCCAGAATGGTGAGTGGATTGATGACTAGCACGCAAATGTCTCAAGTATTAGCATGCCAGGTAGGTGTGTTTTGGAGCTAGGGTGGAATTGGAACTCAGTTATCTCTGTCTCAGTCTACACCCCACCCAAAGTTGTAAAGATTCCCCAGCTCTGAGCAGCCATCTATTCCCTTCATAAGGCAGCTCCAGATGAAATGGAAGCTTTAAGGTATTAGACATACAGTCAGAAAAGGAAAGGCATGCCATGCTCCTGGCTTGTCCTCTGTCCTCTGCATGTCCTCTTTCACCGTCTCCCAGAGTTTGCTCAAGCTCATGTCCATTGAGTTGGTTATGCCATCCAACCATCTCATCCTCTGTCGTCCCCTTCTCCTTTTGCCTTCAATCTTTTCCAGCATAAGGGTCTTTTCCAGCATAAGGGTCTTTTCCAGTGAATCAGTTCTTCACATCAGAGGGCCAAAATATTGTAGCTTCAGCTTCAGCATCAGTCCTTCCAATGAATATTCAGGGTGGATTTCCTTTAGGATTGACTCATTTGCTCTCCTTACTGTCCAAGGGACTCTTAAGAGTCTTCTCCAGCACCAGTTTGAAAGCATTAATTCTTCGGTGCTCAGCCTTTTTTATTGTCCAGCTCTCACATCTGTACATGACTACAGGAAAAACTATAACTTTTTTTCCCCACAGCCAGTCCCTCTTCATCAGGAAGCTTGCACAAGCCTCTTGTCCTCATCCAACAGAGGGCAGACAGAATGAAAACCACAATCACAGAAAACTAACCAAACTGATCACATGAACCACAGCCTTGCCTAACTCAATGAAACTATGAGCCATGCCGTGTAGGGCCACCCAAGACAGATGGGTCATGGTGGAGAGTTCTGACAAAACATGGTCCACTAGAGAAGGCAATGGCAAACCACTTCAGTATTCTTACCTTGAGAACCCCATGAACAATATGAAAAGGGGAGCTATATCAAGGGTCCCTATTTGGGTGGCCCCAAGTGCAGCCTGTTTTGTACCCATGGTATGACCTAAACCAGCTGCTCACCCCTTCTTCTTCTCACCTCTAAATGCAAAGGGAGCTGAGGAAAGGGAAGAAAGGAGCCTTGTCTGTCTGTCTGCTTCAGATAAAGGAGGAGGGCCATTCACTTGCTGCTGTGCTAAGTTTGGGACTTTGTGCCCAGCAGCCCCGGAAGCACACCCTTTTATTTGCAAAAAGAGTAGTGAAGACTCAGTGAGGAGACACCGCATTTCATCCCCAGGCTCTGCCTGGCACTTTGTGTGAGTAAGTTCTTTAACTCCTGAAGCCAGAGGGCCCATCCTGCCAATTTTCTGGGGTCCTTCCTGTGCACCCAGCCCTGTGCTAGACACTGGGCTACAGCAGCTCCCAGCCAAGGGCAGATTTCTCAGGCTTCCTTCACTGGGAACAGATCTGTCCTCAGAAGCTGGGAGGAGAAGGGCATGCTCCTTCATAGACAGTAGTTTCTCTACTCTGGTGACACGCGGACCAAGATCTCCATTTCACCAGGGAGGGGACCGAGGGGCTTTCCCAGTATTATATGGGCAGTAGGTTGGAAACTCAGATCTCAAACGCAGGTGCTCTGACTCCAAAGCTCCTCTTCCTTGCCTGCTTCCCATTCCCCAGTTGGGAGTTAAGACAGACAGAGTCTTCCCCAGTCGGGCACAACTTGGGGTTCAGGCTGTAGCAGTGGACAGAACAGAGCCCTAGATTGCCTGGACAGTCCACTCCAGTGGCAGATGGCCCATAAACAAAGATAGAGTGGAGAGGCATCCTGACTTCATACTCATGGCTCCCTGGAATCTTCTGACTGGCATCACCAGCTGCCCAGCCTGGGAGCTAAGAGCCAGTATAATTAAAACCCCACAGGGAGGTAGGGACAGCCACCCGAGTCCTGGGCTAAGTGGTGAAAACAGCTGTCTTAGAAATCTGGAGAGGCAGGCTGGTGTCCCCTGCTTCATGCAGGCTTCAGGCGTGGTGCCTGTGTGGCTCCAGCCCCAGGAGAAGGGAGCTTTCTGGACCTGGGGATTGGGGGCAGTCCAGGCATCAGCTCCTCGGGGAGGCAGCTGTCCCTGAGAGTTACTGGGATCCTGCATGGGACTCTGCCCTCTGTCTGCGTCAGATGACTGTGAACAAGGTATGGGTCTGAACTCAGTGTAAACCACACAGGTTATTACACTGTTAGCACTTTGAAAAAAAAATGATCAGAGATGGGCATTGACTCAGAAGGGTGATGGGAAACAAGTGTCCTTGGAGCTCAGGGTGGTGCCACTCTGAGCGTTCTGGGTCACAGCCTACAGTGTGTGTGCGCCTTTCTATTTGAGGGTTCCCCCCCATGGAGCACGCAGCTGTTTGCTTCCTTTCCTCCTGCCCCTCCTCCTGCAGGGAGGGCTGGACCCTGTTCCAAACACCCAGGCAGAGGCCTTGCCTTCAGCCTGGCCCCTCATGAGGGCAGCACACTGCTGGCCTGGCAGAACACCATTGGGCTCTGCATCCAGGTCCTGCCTGGGTAGCACCGTCCAGCACAGCAGTGACCTGAAAATCCACCACAGTCCACGCTCAGGGGAGGCTCCTGGAAGGGGCAGGTCTACTTAGCAGCTGGCACTCACTGGCACTGCCTATTTCTGAACTTCCAGGAGCCTACACTGGCCATGGCTGCATTCCTCTCCAACCCCTGCCCCCAGCTTTCTTGACGTCAGGCCTGAGGTGACAGGTGTCTGGAGCTTGATCTCCCTGGGGTGGGGGCAGGATGAACAATGTTGGACCCCAGGTCAGGGGGACAGGAGAGCCCGCTAGGGTGTGTACAGGCTGGCATGGGGCAGCCCTAGTTCACAGGCCCCAGGCACATCAAACTCTGGGTTGGCCTCTGAAGGATGAAGCCTCTTACTTTCATTGAAAATCCCCAGCTGGAGAACTCAGCGTGGCTCAGATTGTGGAGATGCGTGTCATAAGCTGCCCCTGGGGTGCCCAATTCTAGACCTGGGGACAGGAAGCATGAACTTCTAAGGCTTGGCCTACAGATTTTAATGTCTGCAATTGACGTACAATAATTTGTCAAAACCCTGCCTTCTGCTCCTTGGCCTTTCCTTTCTGCTCATCATTTCCCTCCTCCCCCCATCACCAGATCACCAAACCCCAAAGTAACAAAATTAGAAAGGCAGGCAGGAGCCCAGGGTGGGTTTGACTACCAAGGACCCAGACCCAAGACCCACATGTGGCTGGTGCCACCCCTCCCTCCCTCCTGCCCCGATCCCTCTGCACCAACCTGCCTTTGTCTGTGTCCCTCTGGGGCTGCGGGGCACATCCCTCTCCTGCTCCCCATCCAGAGCTCTTCTCCAGGCCCATTGCTCCCCAAGGCAGTCAGCTGGCAGGTGCTCTCATGACACTGAGACCTGACTCCATCCCCGACATACAGTGAATGCTCAGTGAGCAGTGGCTGCCTTCCCTTTTGGCTAGAAGATCCCTTAGAGAGTCTCCAGGTCACCCTCTTTGTCGAACACAAGAGGCCCTGAACACAAAAAAGGCAAAGGGGTGTCCTTCATGGGGCCAGATAGTGAGTTCATCATAATTTCTGAAAAGTGCTTGCCTCTTGGCCTTGTGCTGGGAATAGAAGCGACCAGGGTCATTCGCAGGAAATCTTTTGTTCCGTGGCTTAATTCACATCTGCAGATGCCAGCTGAGCCCTGTCACAAGACTAGGCAGTCTGGGGGTACAGAGATGAGGAGGAAGCCCCAACCTTCCTTTCGTGGAACCCACAGAGCACCTGCCAACAAATGGGCAGTAATAACAACTGTCATTAGTGAAGGTTAAATGTGGCATTTGAGACTACTGCGTGCCTTACCCAGTTCAGAAATGGTCACCTAGCTTGTATGATGGTTGAAATCTTGAAACTTTTCAGCTCTGAAAATGTTGCCTGCTACTGTCTTGTGAATAGTAGGCCTATGTGTGCCCCTGCAGTGTGAGGAAGGCAATTTGGAAATAACCTTTGTGCCTTGGGGTAGATGCCTGTGTGGTAGGTCAGGGCTAGGCAAACTCCCACCCATGGATGAAATGCGGCCCGCAGCCTGTTTTTCTAAATAAAGTTTTATTGGCACAAGCCACACCCATTCATTAACATATTGTCCACTCTAGAGTTTCAGCAGGGAGTACATGACCTGCAAAGTCTGATAGTTACTCTTCGAGACTTACAGAAAGTTTTATGGCCCCTAATCTAAATCACTGGGCTTTGGATCATTTTTCCCAAGGCCATAGTTTCCTCTCAGTCTATGCCACTTGAGGGACTATCACAGATTTTGACACCTCTCCAGGAGTTCTGCTTCCTCTCCTGAGCCACAGCTCTCCCATCACCATCCAGGCAGACCTTTTACAAATAGAGCTGGTCATTCCTTTGTGCAACCACCCCCGACAGTGGTTTCCCACTGCAAATATCTTCCCATCCACCTCCTTCCCAGGGTGGCAAAGCTCTCTGTGAGCCACAGGTGTCCCCCTGGCTCGCTATGCACCAAGTACACTGACCACCTGCCTGTCCCTGGAACATGCTGTGAGCTTCCCCCCAGGGCCTCTGTCCTCCTGCCTGGAGCATTCTGCACCCGTCCTCCTGAACACTCTGTCACATCACTCCCCTTCGGTCCTCTGAAGGATCCTTCTCACACTGTTCTTGTTCTTGCTCTTTGTGTACCGTCTGTCCCACTTGAATTCCAGCTCCTTCGCAGTCTGGTTCCCCACTCCTCTACCCAGTGTGTGCTTATTCTGAGAGGGTCTCTGTTCTGGGTCCCCTAAACAGCCCTGCTTTGTACAGTTAGAAGCCTCCCTCTCTATAGTGAACAGATGCTCCGTGCCACTCTTTTTCTAGAGTAAGCTTGAGGCACTAAAGTTGTCTAGTGTTAGGGCTGCCTGCATGACACCGTCAGAAAATCTCAGCATTGTCTTGCCTCTTTTTCTTTCTCCTTTAAGTCAAGCCTTTGGACTTTAGAACAATGAACTTGGCCAGTATAAAATATCTCCAGGAAGCCAGCCCCCAGACACCAACATCCAACGTCTGCTTTCTGAATATATGGCTTCAAAGAGCTAAGAGTACAGTAGCCGAGTGCTGTCCATCCTATGTTTTTAAGCCACATGACAGCTAAGGAACTTAAGAATGCCTTGCCCTTTCCTGTACTTAAATCTGACAAAATTACTTCATTGGCAGCATTTTAACAAACAAAAATCTCTTGTGTTTTTGCCAATAATTCAGCTTCAGTTTTCCAAGTGAGAAAAAGGTAATTATGAGTGATGACAAGGAGACAGTTTTGAGGTTTCTGTTAATAACACATTCAGAATTGTTAACACTTTCAGTCTTCCCCTGGCCCAGTCAGTGCAGCTTCTTACAGTGAGGTGGACCAGAAAGGAAGCACTCTGTAGGAATGGTGCCTTAACCATCAGCACCCTGGCCACTACCTGTTAAAGCATCACCACCACCGTTAGCACCTCCACCAACACCACCAACACCACCTCCACCAAACACCACCACCACCTCCACCTCCAAACACCAACACCACCTCATTTACCAGCACCAATACCACCTCCGTCACCAACACCATCACATTCACACACACACAGAGGCAGGGGAAATTTTTCAGGCTGTCTGACATATTCTCTGGTGCCATAACAGACACTTCCACACACAGTGAAAGAAAAGAATAGTTTCAGGTTGTCATTATTCTCCATACGTAAAACTGCTCTTGTTGCTGTGCGCCTTGAACTCTGGAACATCAGCACATGTCTGCAGCCGCAAGTCAGTAAAGATTCATTAGGAGAAAGGCCAATACCTCTGAGTGCTACACCTCTAAGAAAGATAAGTTTGGATGAGAGATCTTCCACTTCATAAAAGCCTTTACTGAGGATTTCCTTCCAATGGCAAATTCTTGTTGCATTTATGATCTGGTTGACAAAAGTTAGCCTTGCACACAGCTGTTCAGGAATGCCGCCAATGAGTAAGGGCAGATCTGCCTCGAGCAGCAAATGCTGCTGAGTAACTGTGTTACAGACTATTTTAGGACCACCAAGAAAGTGTTTGCGTTTTCAAGAGGGGAAAGAGAGAGACTTATGTATTTGATATGAGCACCATGCCAGACCCTATGCTCACGTTCCATCTCTAAGCTCACGTGATTCTGATAACGGATTTGTGAGCGGCCTCACTCTCCCCATCTGGGTTGCAGAGGACTGCAAACATACCAGAGGCCACAGATTTGTACACTCAAAAAAGCTTAATTTTATGCTCGATGAATTTTGCCTCATTTTGAGAAAAAGAGGACCTGAATCATTTCACAGTGTATACTTACAATAAATCATCACATTGTGTGCTTTTAAAAAATTCAAATTGTACAACCTCAAGAATTAGAATTTTATTGTCACACATACCTCAATAAATCTGGAAAAAAAAAAAAAGAGGACCTAAAGCACGTGGAGGATCTGTGCAGTGACCTGAAGCTTGTCATCCCATGTTCCCTCCCAGCCTCTGGTTTTATGACATCAGAGCTGAAACAGCCTGACTCGAAGATCTCTTCATTGGACTGCATACATCTGCAGGCAGTTTGTGTATTTTAGAGCCAGGAGTTGGTGCCCAGCCACTAAAATGTGCTTATTTGGTAAGCATGTGACCTCCAGAATACACCGATGAGTCAGGTGTCTCTGGATTCTTCCCATGCCTACACAGCTGCTGAGTTTCCCACGTAGGAAAATTCCTTCCTGCCATGGTCTAAAACCTGTCTCCATCTTATCTAGCCCATTGTTGGGGCAGAGGCAGAAGTGAAGTCCCCTTCTGCTTAAGCTTCAAGACCTGCCTTCAACCCTTACAAAAACAGGGACGTAATATTGTTCTTTCAACCTTCTCTTCCTGTAACAGCTTCCATTCCCACAGAAGCAGAGGTCTGCACCTGGGTGCAGGGCAGGAGGTTACTGTTCAATCCCCAACTGGTTTTCTGTTCCCCCATTAAAATTACTGTTTCCTCAGACATGGTGGGAGAGCTGGCAGCCTTCCTGGTAACTGGCAACTGGTAGGACTCTAATAAAACGTGTAAGTAAGCACAGTTCATTTGACTGAGATTGCAACTAATGCAGCCCTGCTACTCTCAGTATCAACATGACTAATCCACACACACACACACACACACACACACACACACACACACACACACTGTGTTCCAGTCGCTCCTTGTTGAGAAGGCATGGAGAGATATTTGGGGCAGAACCATAATTTGACCCCAGCTGGGCTGGGGCCAGTTGTGCTTTCTTGAAGAGGGTCTGGAATTGGAAGTGTTGTACGAGTCCTGCCCATGGCAAGGACACTTATGCACCATCAGACTTTCCTTGGCCTATCTGTACCCCAAGGAGAAAGGACCTCTTAGGTGGGGGAGAAGATAATTTATCTTTTCTCTGCAGGAGCAGTCCGAGTAGAAAGTCATAACATCAACTTACCAAAGCTGGGACCTATTCACTTTGTGGATGGGGAACCTGAGGCTCAGAGTGGGGTAGGGATCTAGGAGAGTTCGCACCACATGGTACTGAGAAGCAGAGCCCAGGGAGAAGTGAGAAAACTGGGCTTAAGTGAACTCTGAGGGCTCTTCTGCCCTCCTCACATATAGAAACCCATGTCTGCCCAGTGGCCCTGGTGGCCTCCAACCTCAGCTCTGTCCTTCCCTTTCCCCTTCCCTGCATGTTTCTGGGCACACCAGCCTAATTCAGGTGAAATGCAGATGACAGTTGTTAACCTGCGTCCTTCACAGGCAGAGTCATCCAGACTGGGACAGAGCCCTTGCCTCTGACCTTCAGCTTCTAGTCTGGCTCCACAGGCAGCACCTGCTCGATCTCTAGACCAACCTTGTCAAATCCATCCTGGTACTCGAAAACGACTCCATCTTTCTCTTCTCGCCCAAGTAGTCATCTTTTTCCCCTGATGATGCTACTTGGGGAGGTGTTTGGAGGAATCCAGGGCAGGGTTTCTTCCAGTGGAAAGAGTTTCTCTGGGAGTCAGAGAAACTGAACTGGTCCATGGGCATATCCCTTCCTGGCTCTGTGCCTCATGAACCCTCATGTGAAAGGGAGGGGGTTGGCCAGGCATTAAGGGCCCAGCAGTCCTGACAGTGTAGGAGTGCAAGGCTCAGACTCGAGAAACACTTGGTCAATGATGGACTATTTGGAGGCTTCTTAGGGGGTGGTACAGGATGAATTATGAGCCCCTTAAATCCATATGCCTCTGTGAGTTTGAGGCCATTGTTTGAACTATCAATTTTTCCACCTGGTATGCCTACACTACAGAAAGGGAGAACACAGTTCTAGAAAATTCCCACCTGTGGGGGCTGCTGTTCAGATCACTCATGTTGGGATGGCTGAGGGCTGCAGAAAGGGTGGTGGAGCCCGAGTGGTGGGTGGTGGCAAGCAGCACCACTGGCTGTCAGGTCAGTGTCATCAGTGCCAGGCTGCTCATCTCCTTCCACTCTCAGCCCCATGTTCGGATCCTAGAGGATGTGACTTCTTTGCCAGAGAGCAAGCCGAGGCCCACACTGGAGGGCACTGTGGCAGCCTGGGGACCAGGGCCTGGGGAGTGACATCAGCGACAATGAGTGCTTCTGATGTGTATTCCTCAAAGATACTGTGAGGCACCCAGGGCAAGCAAACTGTGTACTCATTCTGCAGAAGAAATCGAGGCTCAGAGAGGGGGAGTGACTTGCCCATAGTCACACAGTAGATGGAGGTGGTAGGACTTCCATCAGGTCTGCTGGTGCCACTCCAGTGCTCCCTCCTCCATCAACCCCAGCCTGCCTCTGCCAAGCATGAAGCCTGCCAGCTCAGGGCAAGCCCGGGTGAGATTCTGGCTCCAAACCACCTCTTAGCAGAGATTTATTCCTGAGACAGACTGACTCCTCTAGAAGCCAGTCAGCATTCAGGATTCCCTGCCATTCCCATCCACCCCAGGATTCTCTACAGCCTCAGGTCTTTACAGTTTTGAAAAGTCTTTCTGCTGAAAGTCCTGTTTGTGCTACAGAAATGTCAGTTTTAGTTTGCGGGGATTTAGTTCAGCTTCTCTCTCTTCCTGCAAACCCTGTCCTGGTCCTGCCGCATCGTCCCTTATTCTATTCTGGGGCTGCCTCGCCCAGGCCCCACCATGTCGTCTCTGTTCTGAGCAAGTCTACTGGGGAACACTGTTTTCTCGGAGGCCTTGAAATCCAAGCTCGTTGGCCAGTGTGAGGTTCCTGGCAACTCACTGGAAGCATATGAAACAGCACGTGGAAGGTGTTGACGGTGGGGTGGGTAGTCTTGTGAGAGAGCGAGCCTGAGAGAAGCAAAAGCAGACTGGCCTGGCTGAGACGCAGGGGGCGCTAGTGAGGGAGGAAGGGGAGACTGCACCACCACAGGTGATTTCCAGCTTTGTGATGCTTTTGCTCAGGGCCTCTGGAGGGAAAAAAAATGGTCTCTCTTGGACACGTACACCCTCCTACATTCTTAGCCAAAACGGATAGTGTATATTTTTGCTGGCCTTTTGTAGGTGTTCTTGTTAAACCACCAGCTAGAGTGTCCAAAATTAAGTGTTTATAGCAGCCTGCCAGACTTGGAATTATATATATATATATATATATATATATATATATATATATATATATGAGAAAGTAATATATACATATATATGAAATATTCTTTCTTCTATTTATGCCTGTTTTCTGAGCCCAGACTGTACTCTTATAACCTAGACCATTTTCCAAGATTTTGTTGCCTTTTTTTTTTTTTTGCCATTCCAGACTAAAATGTAGAAAGGGAAGAATTGCCATATGTCATTGTTCAGACAGAACAGAAATAATGTTGACTTCAGAGCTGAAGTTGGCCCCTCTCAGAAGGGTTGCCTTTGTTTTCTCATTATTTAGGGGGCGTGGAAGGCATCACATGCTTTGAAATGCATTTTAATGAATGTTTATCAGGTCGTGAGGATCACATTGGTGGCTTTGTCTACCCGATTATGAAATGGGACTCTGCTGGTCCTGGTGGATGGAGATAAAGTCATTCCTTTCTGAAAGATGCCAGGGCACCATCCCTCACTTGCCCTCCCCCTTCCACACCACAGGCCTCCTGGGGTCTAGTGCTAGTGTTAGCCCCTAGCTAGCTGTGGACCATGAGCAGATCATAACACATTCTGTTTCATGTAAACAGGGAAGGTTGAGATGTGGTCTCTGGCAATCCTGCAGGTGGCTACTGATTCCCTTATTGTTAAAAAAATAAAGCCCTCCCAGTGAGAGGGCAGGGTCATGGGTAGTACAAGGCCCACCTGGGGGAAGTAGGGGCTGCCTGGGTACTGGGCCCACAGCTTGCTGTATGGAGTCCACAAAGACTGGAAAATGGCCAATAGGTAAAGCTGTTTAGAAGGGTTTGGAAGTTTGGTGGGGACCTGCTGCCCCCAACATGACGCTGAGAAGGGAAGTCATTCCAGGGTAGCAAGCTCTCTGTGGCACTTGATCAGAAGGGTGGCCACCCATTTCAGTCAAGCACCCCAGCCCAGACAGGCTGACCTCAGTGGCGGCAGCACCCAGGTGCCCAGGTGACCCAGCCATGATGTCAGCGTGGCACCAGCAGCAGGGAAAGCCAGGCCGATTTCTCGCAATAGAGATGAGTAAGCAGTCATGGGATCCTGATGGAGGAGACACTGAACTTGCAATAGATCGTCACGCCTCCCAGAGGCCTGGTGAAAGCAGATGCTGGTGTAGCCTGGCTGAGTACGTCTGTCCACACAGCCAACTTCCTTCAGCTTATTTAGGCTTGGCTGGGGATCTGGCTGTCGAGCCAGGGTGCTTTAGGCCAACCATTGAAAGCTCTCCCTATAAAATCTGAAAATACAAAGCTGCAGCCACTAGCAAAGTGGAACTGAGTGGGGAATAGTGGCTTGGCAGCACTCAGTGAGTGTCTGAAAAGTTGGGGGCACATACTCTCATTTCAGTGCCAGTGGTTCCCACTATTAACTTTAGCATCTGTTGGTTGTGGCCTACCTTCCCTACCTCTTGCTCCTTTAATACCAAAAGGATAATGGCCAAACCACAGTTAAATGAAAGACCTTGAAACCCACAGTGTGAGCCAGGAAGTCCAGGCTCTTGCAACTCACAGCCCCTGCCCTCCCTACTTTCCTTCCCATCCCCCCAACCCCATCCTTCCCCAACCTGATGCTATGCAGACTTCCCTGGCATTCAACTTCCGTTGATTCCAAGACATTAAGAGCATCATGTTGGGCATAGCTATTGCCAGCTCAGACTCCCAGCAGGGGATCCTATGTAAAGCCCACACTGAGTCATTCCTTACTGATCCATTTTAGACATTTCTATTTTCGATATATTGGATTTCTTTTTAAGTCTTCAGGCAAAAATAAGAGACCAAATTTCAGTCTGAAACACGGTAACTTGTCTGCAGCCCTTAACTTATTGAATGAACGGCCAGGAAGACACGAAACAGCTCTCTGGGTGCTAGGTCATTTGCGTTCATTGGCCATGCATTCATTCAGCTGCTGTTTACTGAGCACCTGCCATGGGTCACGTCCATAATAAGCACTCCTGGGTCGGAGGGGGGCCGCTGAGTGGAGGGCCTCCTGTGTGTCTCCTGCAGTCCACCCCAGCCCCTTCCCACCCACCCCTGCTAGTCAGGCCTCAGTAATCTGGTGGCAGAGCTACCCCCAAAAGTGTCTTTGTTGGGATTGCAGACTTCTTAAGAAGAAAGGCAGAGAAGTAAGCAAGTCCCCTCTCTCAGAGAGGGGGGAGCCTGCCCTGCAGGGATGGGGTGGTTGGCATCCTGTTGTGGGGGCATGAAGACTGGGTCCAGAGGTAGCTGAGCGGTGGATGCAGGCCCTGCATCTGCGGGCGCCCCTGGGGCCCTCTGGCCATGCTGCCCATCCCTGGGTCTCAGGGCCCCCGTCTTCAAAGGACAGGGTTGAATTCCCAGATCACTTCCATATCTGCCCTCTGTAATGCCAGCCAGCAATTAATGAGGGTCACTAGACGTCAGAGATTGTGTCTCATTTCCCATAGTAGTCTGAGCAGCATCATGAGATGAGAATTAAAAAGACACTGATTATATAAACAAACTCAGGACTCAGAGATTCTGTGTTGAGGCCAATGCATAGTCATGTCTGCCTTGAGACCAGGGCTCTAGGCCATCCTGCCCCACCCATGCTCTAGGCCAGTGGTTATTAACTTGACAGTCCACTGAGAATCAGCCAGGGAGCTGTGACAGAGTTTGGGGGCCTGGGCCCCAGCCCGGAGGAGACAGTGGTGGTAGAGCCGGGAAGCTGGGGGTTTTGAGGTGAATCCGATGGGCAGCAAGGCCCTGGATGTGCAGCCCCAGGGGACCTCTTTTGACATCCACTCTGCTGTGAGAGTCATAACCACTGTCACGCTAGCAGGTGGCCCACACACACATGCCTTGGCCCTCCAGTGAGCCAAATGTGAGGGCATGTCGCAGGACCATCACTGGATGCCCCGCTGAGCCTGCCAAGTCAGAAAGAGGTTTCTTCATGGGAAAGGGCTTCAGGGGAAATGGAGCTGCGAGAGCGTTGACGTTTAGGTGGTTCCCACAGAATCCTGTGCTCCACCCCCTTCACTTTCACATGCAGGTCATGGTCACTTACAGGTCAGCTGTGGATGACCGTATGAGCCTTAAATGAGTAAGAAATACTGCATTACTAAGTGCTTTGCTGTATTCCTGGAGGCTAGACTTTTATAAATGGTAGGCAGCTCCCCCAAGTGCACATCACAGACTAGGGCCATTCCCTGTTGCTTCCTATTGCCCCAACCTGTTGATGCATCTGTGCACAGGCATTTCTTATTTAGATAGCTGCACATTTGGGGGGAGGGATTACAGTAAAAGTGTTAGTCACTCAGTTGTGTCCAACTCTTTGTGACCCCGTGGACTGCAGCCCGCCAGGCTTCTCTGTCCATGGGATTCTCCAGGAGAATACTGGAGTGGGTAGCCATTTCCTTCTCCAGGGGATCTTCCCGATCAAGGGGTTGAACCCACATCTCCTGCACTGCAGGCAGATTCTTTACCATCTGAGCCACCTGGGAAGCTTTATACATTTGAGAGGGGATTACAAGTCATTCCCATTAAAAACGATCGATATTTTTAAAAATACAGAGAATAGACTAAATGGAGTTGCCAGTCACCTTCGAGAGATGAGCACTCCACAGAGTTGCATGCACGTTCTTCCAGTGTGTGTCCCTGGAAATGTTTGTGTATGCATGTGTACAGATGCACGGAGCCTTGCTACAGTGACTGTTTTGCACGTTGTTATTCTCCAAAGAGTGTCTCTCAGACAGCTGCCCAAAAGAACATGCCAGGTCTACTTCATTCCTCCAAAGCCTGTGCTGTAGCCAGTTTTCTCACAGGAGCCTGATGCATGTAACCAAAGACAGGGAAACAACCTAAAAATGTTTAGTATGTATGTTCAATGTGTAACTCACGGTTTGATTTTTAAAAATCAGGCTATCCATAAACAGGTGTAAATTGCAACTTGCTTAGCAATTTCTTCTTTGCCCTCCAACGTCTGCCCAAAAACTCCAAAGGGGCAGAGAAAATCCTGTGAGTGACTTTCTGTACTGTTTGGTGCAGACAGCATAATGCTTCATTTGAAATCTAACAAGATAGGCTAAATGAAACAGCAACAGAAAAGCATCATGGTTCTAAAAATAGACTGTATTATATAGTTTGCACAACTCTTTCTAAAACTGTTACAGAGACAGCATAATGCTTTATCTGAAATCCAGCAAGATAGGCTAAATGAAACAACAAAAAAGCATCATGGTTCTAAAAATAGACTATATTGTATAGTTTTCACAACTGTAAGTCTTGAAACTGACACATCTGTTTTATCTTGCAAGTTTCCTGTCCAATAGCATTAATGTGCCAAGCCTTTATAAACACTCTCTTTCTCTCTTTCTTTCTTTCTTTCTTTCTCTCCTCTTCCCTCCGTCTCCTCTTTTCTCTTCCAGGCACAGGGAACCACTAAGCGGAGACAGGAAGGAGAAGATTTCCAGCTTTCAGGCATGGGCGACGAAGGTTACCCTAATCAAATCAAGAGACCATGCCTTGAGGATGTCACCCTTTCAATGGGCCCGGGTGCCCATCCCAGCACAGCCTGTGCACAGCTGCAAGTTCCTGCGTTACCCATGAACCCTAGTTCTGCAGCAATGGCAGCCCCTGGCCATCCGTTACTACTGGACAATAGCCCCAGGAATGGCAGCGTCATGGGCCCACCATTTGCAGGGCCATCAACAGCAGAAATGGGAGTGAAAGGCCCCTCTATTCCTTACTATGACAAAACCAACAGCGCACCGGCTGTGGATCAGGAACTTCAAGATCTGCTGGAGGAGCTCACAGAAATTCAAGAATCTTCTCAGAGTGAGCTCGATCTTGAGAAAATCCTGGGGACCAAGCCGGAAGAACCGCTGGTCTTACACCACCACCCACCGGCAACCTTAGGTGCGACGGCCAAGCCCATGGTTCAGATGCCACGCTTGGAGAGCCTCAGTTCCGGCAAGGACTTTGCTTCCAGTTGCAGCCAGGTCACTGGGGTGTCGCTTCAGATCCCACCCTCCTCTGCGGGGCTCAGCTATGCAATTACGCCTGCCAGTAAGCAGATGGCCTCCCCAAGTTCCTCGACTGTGCAGGCCAAGAATCAGGCCCAGGTGACACTCTCAGCTGCCCTACCGCCACTCCCAGTGTCTCAGTGGCATCATGCCCACCAGCTGAAAGCGCTGGCGGCCAGCAAGCAGGGCTCCAGTAAGAAGCAGCTGGGCCCCACCACCAGTTGGTCTGCCCTGCCTCCTTCTGGCCTCTCCCCACCTTACCAGCCAGCGCCCGTGGTCTCACCACAGCCGCTGTCGCCCTTCAGCCCTCAGGGGCTCATGGTGTCCTGTATGTCATCAAACAGCCTGCCGGGGAGCACCCTCCAGGGCTCTCCCAATGCCTTACTGTCCAGCCTGGCGCCCAGCAGCAGCACTGTCCTTGGGCCGGCCAGGCCCTACGTGCCGGAGAAGTTCCCTAGCCCCACGCTCCAGCAGCCACCACCATTTAGCGCGCAGACCTCCATCCTTGCCAACCTGATGTCCTCTACCATCAAACACCCTCAGGGGCACCTGATGTCTGCTCTGCCCACCAGCAACACGGGGCCCTTAACCCCCTATCACCCAGAGACACTGTCTAGCCCAGGCCTGCCCCAGCAGTCCTTCACTGCACAGTGCCCCCTGATTCAGGGCCTCACCACCTCCACTCATCCACTCTGCCAGCCGCAGCCACCAGCCAGTGCTATCTACAAGCCCAAAACCCTGAACATGATCATGCAGCAGGGCCTGACCAGCCCCAGCCCGGGAGCCTCAGAGCCCTTTCCTTTCGGCAACACCAAGCCCTTGTCACATTTCATCTCTGAGCCAGGCCCCCAGAAGATGCCGTCAGTGCCCACCACATCTCGGCAGCCTGCCTTGCTGCACTACCTGCAGCAGCCCACACCACCACCGGCCTCTTCTGCCACGGCCTCATCCACGGCCACCTTGCAGCTGCAGCAGCAGCCGGATCTTTCTTCATTCCTCCTGCAGCATGTGACACAGCAACCACAGCGCTTTCAGCGGTCTCTGGCCTCGGGGGATTCCATGCCTTCTCTGCCCAGACAGGTAAGCCGATCTCATCTCTGGTTTTGTCCCTTGGTTTTGGAAATAAGAACTGTGTTTCATGCTATTGAGAGCTGGCTTTGGAGGCAAATTCAGGCTCTAGCTCTTTAGAGACTGGGCTTGACTCTGGAAAAGTCTGTTTAAGTTGGGTTATTCTGCACAGTCAAAGCACAATATTAAAGAGGGCAAGGTTATGGTCTCACTTTCTGTGCAGGTCACTTAGCTCCCCTGGGAGAAAACTGCACCCAGAGGTGCTGCCAGGGGAAGGAACCAGGGCAGACAGGTCAGAATTGCACAGATCCACTTCTCCTGAACTGGGCCATGAGGCACATTCCCTCACTCAGGACCAGTGAAGCCTTCATAGGATGCAAGGAAATTGCTCTAAGCACTTAAATCTTGTCCTTGCTGGCATAAAGTTGCAAACCAGGCCTTCTAGAAGTGCCACAGCAAATGTCTGCTGGGCAGTGTGCTGTTTCTTGACCCCTGCACCAGATGCTGAAGCAGGTCCTAAATGAAAAGGTTGGAGATGTGTCAAGTAGTTATTCTTACATCCCCATTTTACAGATGAAGAAACTGAGGCTCAGAGCATTGCCCAGAGTCACACAGTTAGCAAGGAGCCAAGCAGGAATTTGAAGGCAGGCCGTCTTGCCCCAGAGCCCGTGCTTTTCTCAATACCCCTGTGACTTCTCTTTCTTCTCCTGCAGTCTTTTCAATCACTCACTTCATCTACTTCTCACCAGGTGATATCTATCACAGTTTCCATTTTTCATGCTCTGATCCTTGTCTGTATTAGTTATCTATGGCCAGGTAACAAATTGGCCTGAAACAACCACTTTTAAGCAGCACACATGTACTATTTAATACTTCACAGTTTCTGTGGGCTGGGGATCTTGGCACAGCTTAGCAGGCCTTCTGGCCCCATGTCTCTCACAAGGCTGTGGTCATCTCAGGGCTCAACTGGGAAGGACTGGCTTCAAAACTCACTTCTGTGGTTGTTGGCAGGAAATAGTTCCTTACGGGTTGTTGGACTGAGGCCTCTGTTCTTCATGAGCTGTTGGCCCGAGGCCTCCCTCAGTTCCTTGCCTCATGGGCCTCTTCACAGAGCTTCTCCTAACATGATAGCCAGTTTCATCAGAGTGAGCGAGAGAGAATATGCCAGCTAGAGAGGTTGAGGGGAGGTTGCCAGTGAGTCAGAAGCCCCAGTCTGTATAACCTAGTTTGCAAAGTGACATTGCATCGCGTGTGCAGCATTCTGTTCACTAGACTTGAGCATGAAGTGGTGAATACTAGTGGGGGATCAACAGGGTAGTGAGGGTACCAGGAGGCAGGGATAGGTCAGTGGGAGCCACATCAGGTGTCTCCCTGCCACGGCTCCTGTCTTCATGCTTCTTCTTTACCATTGCTCTCTTGATCTTTGTTCAAACTCAGTTTGCCCAATAAACCATCTTAAACTTGTTGCCCCAATAAACCATCCATTTCTCTAAGCATAACCTTGCTATAAGACAGACCTGATCATGTTCACACTTGCTCAGAAAATTCTGGAGGCCCATCAGCTGGCTCCATCTATCTCCTTAGACCAGTGTCCTTCGGGTCTTTAAGTGCTTACAGCTCCTGGCTCACGCTGCGTTCTTGGCCTTGACTCCCACCATTGCCTGTGTCTAGCCTTCCCTGCCCACCTTTCCTTTCCTGTCCCACTCTTACAGCTCCTAAGGCTCAGGCACCGTTCGCCCTGCAAGAAAGCTTTCCGCAAGCTTTCCCCCAGGACTTCGGTCTCCCACCCTGCCTGTTTCTTCTGTAGAAAAGCTGAGGAGGTGGCCATAAAGTGATAGGCTTGGGTATGGAGCAGTGCGAGGGATACTCCTGGGGAAGACTGACCTCTTTTCTGAGGGCTCTGGGTGACCATGGCCATGACAGTACCAGGAGGAGAGAGACCATGTCTTTTTCATCCAGGTCTCATGAAGCCTCACGAGCCACACGCTCCACACCCAGGATCAGTCTTTGGTTGGGTGCACCCGTGGGGGTGGCCAGGGTGAGCAGCCAGCCCTTGTCCACAGTTCAGGAGCACTTAGGTTTGATTTTGTTATAGGCGTGTTGCCAACTGTTCTCGTGGACTTCCGTGGCTGGCTCGATGGAGCACCAGCTGAATCAGCACTGGAACCCTTATCCTATCAGGCAGGATCCTCAGCCTGGAGCCGTGTCACCATCTAAGATTGTGAGCTTTTTTGGTTTCTTTTGTTTTCAGTGGGGAGTGTTTGTAGTCTGACTGTGTTGCCTCAGAGCCGGAGCAGCTGGCTCAGAGAGAGAATCCTCAATGTTCAGGGTCTTGAAAATCCACCCTCCTCCCTGCCACAGCTGATTCCCTAGGTGGGGATGGGGAAAGGCTTGGGAGAAGGAGCACGTGGCTGAGCTTCCCGAGGCCAGGAGGAACACCCGTGACCTCTGCCAAGCCCAAGGGGCTACAACCGCTGCTAGGGGCCGCCTTCTGGGCCCCTGCTGCCTGGGGCTGAGCGTGCTACCCAGTTCTTCCCTCCTGTTTCTCCTTGTGGTCCTCAGAGGTAGAGGCTGTTAGCATTCCCTTTAAAGCTGAGAAAACTGAGGCACAGAGAAGTCCGCAGAGTTGCCTGCAGTCACACAGCCAGTCAGGGCCAGAGCACAGAGTGTGGCTGCAGAGGCCACACTCGTAACCCTGCACATGGGGGCCTGGCCTATCCTGCCTGACCGTCCTCACTTCTGCCTCGTCCACAAAGCGGGTGTGATAATAGGTTATTAGAGGAGTAAATGTGTTCATTCAGTGCACCTAAAGTACTGCCAACAGATGCTTGCTGTCACTATGACTGTCTCCTAGGCCGGAGTCTCCAGATCTTGTTCTTTTTGTGGGGCTATGTTCCTTCTTGTGGCCTTTCCACATTGAATTAGAATCCTAAGAATTCAGTGCTGGTCCTATGAGCAGGAGAAGCTGGGAGAAAGGAAGAGGTGAGTGTTTAGCATGGTCACCTGCAGGATGGACAGGAAGTCCGTGCTTTCTTGCTCCCACCATGGTGGACTTGGTGGCCTCGCTTTACTACCACCCAAGCCAACCCTCAGAAAACACTCTTGTCCTCCTCTTTGGTGTTGACTAGCTCATCACACCTCTGTGGGTGGTAGCAGGAGGACTGGGCATTCATTTTTAGCCAGATCACAGTTGCTTTAAAGAGTAGTTTCTAAATGGAACGTGAGAAAGCAATTCTCAAGTCAGCAGAAATGCCAAATCCAGCTGTTGATAGGAGCATGTTGCAGACTAGTCTCACTCAATTTGGGGGATTCCACTTTACCAGCTAAGTGACTGATCCAATTTCAATGGACTGCTTGCTTGCATTGGAGGTAAAAGGTAAATGTCATGTGGTGTCAGGGCAGCGAGTAAGCGTGGCAGAGGCACTGGAGATAGTTGGACTGGGGTTCCAGTCCAGACACCATCACTGTGTGGACAGTGTGCCAGGAGCAATGTCAGTTAAGCCCTCTGAGCGTCAGCTATACCTGGGCAAATGGCTGGGATTCATTTTGTTGGCCTTGGAAGATAGGAGATGCTGAACTGAGCATGCTCAGGGTGCAGCCTGGCCCACACTCTGCAGCTTGGCAGGGCCAGCCCAGGCTCCCAGACTTGGGTCTCAGAGCCCTGGAATCAGATGTGTTTCTAAATTCAGAACTTTAGGGACTTAAGCAAGATAATATGCTGCATATGCCAAATATCACACAATCCTATGGTGGAATCTGGGGCAGCATTTTATTATTTTTGCAGAGAAATAAGAATATTTAACTGAGCCCAGGTCAAGTTTCGCTCCCAAATAAATTTTGGCACCAAATTTACAAAAACAGAATAAGCTTTCAGAGCTTTTGGCCTTGAAACTACAGATAAGGGATGTGGACCTACAATTTCTAAGGGAAGGACTTTGAAGTCGAGACACATAGCCCTGGTGTGTTGAATTTCAATGGCCCTAAATCTCCTCACTGCATTCCCCACCCTACTCCCAAGGCTGGGTGATTTCTCTGGTTTTAACCGAAGTGAAGCAAAATGAAATTTGTTTCCATAATTGCATGCCCCTTCTCACTGAAAACTATTGAAGATGCCTTAGGGCTTTGTGAAAATCAGGGTTAGGACTTCAGTTTTAGCATCAAGCCACTGGAGGATGGCACTAACATTTACTCAAAGACAAAACAGTTCTGTTCAGGAGATAGGAGTTGTGCTCTGGAAGACTCAGAGTGGCAAGACGCAGCAGGAGCACCCTAGGTGCACATGGGCTTGCAGAGCTGGATGGGTAGCAACTCAGGGAGGAGGGATGTAGATGGTGGCCAGTTGGAATAAGAACAAAATGCCTGAAATCTGATCTTGAGGCAGGCCGAGGCAACTGAGGGGAAGGGAGCAGCTGCAGAGAAATAGACCATAGAGGCCCATGATATGGTTTGTACAGATTTTGAGAGGGGACTGGAGCCTGCCTTGGCGAAGGCTAGACAAGCCCTTGCCTGGGTCTGTTATGCTTTCTGCCTTTAACTCCAAGCTGCACATCTCTGGTTCTCAGGGAGCGGAGAGCCCCCAAAAGTGGTGGAGGCCGTGGGCTCATGAGGAGAACTGCCATCTGCCTTCCTAGAGGGGCTAGGCCTGGGAAGGGGCTCTGGGCACCTCGATCTGAAATGGGACCTAGAGGAAGCTCTCTTGTCACCCTCACTTGTGAGTCCCTCTTGTCCTTAGAATGAGACAGCTCAGAGCCAGGAACATTGTGGCCTTGACCCTTGGGTCTTGGCAGGAGGTGAAGCAGGGGCTGGGCTTGGGGCCTGGATGACTGAGATCCAAATCCTGGCTCTGCCACTTCCTTGTTTGGCCTGCTCTGTCCCCTTTCTGGGCCTCAGTCTCCCCATCTGTGAAATGGAGATGCTAGTATACCTATTGAATGGGGTTGCTGGGAGTGTTCAATGCAATGAGGTCAGCATGCTCGGCATGGGCCTCGCACACTATCATGCTCTGCTGAAGTTAGCTCTGCTGTTGAAAGTTCTGGAAACTCAGAATACCTCTCTGGCTTCAGGGTTGGGTACTGGCTTGCAGAGGATGGGTGGGGAGTGCCCTCCCAGTGTGGGTGTCAGGGAGGACATTTACCAGGTGGCTGAGGAGCAGCCAAGGGGTGGACACAGACTGGTGACCCCACAAAGGAGCAGAGAAGCTTCCTGAGCACCTGGCCCATGGGGAGGGGACAGTGCTGGCCCTTCTCCTTCCAACAAAGATGGCAGGGATGCTGGGAGCCAGGAAGGGGTGGCACCATCCCCATGTGGGTTCTGAGTAACAAAGGGACCACAGGATGACTTTAGGTGGGCAGTGGAGGAGTCAGGAGTGCCCGTTTCTGCCTGCACCAGCTGGGCCCCAACCCTCCTGCCTGCCAAAGCCCAGGGGCCACCTGAAGCATCCAGATGCAGAGGGCCCGCTACTGATAGGTCGACAGAATGGATGGAAAGGCGAGTAAGGGCCAGCTTTGCACTGCAAATGACAATCTATCCCTTCACCCTGTGACCGCCCACTGAAAACCAAAATTATAAAACCAGGTTAGTTAGACCGAGAGAATTCCCTACTCTTGTCAGAGTGACAGCGGCTCCATTTTCCACTGGAGGCAGGCAGTGAGAAAGATGGCAGCAAGTGAGTCTGCTCCTAGCCTGTATGTCATTCATGACCCTCTAAAAGCACGTGACCACTACCTTGCCAAAATACCTGACCCCCTTGGAATCAGATGCACCAAACATTGTTGAGGAAGGGCCTATGACCTTGAGCTTGAAGTCTTTCTTTTTCATCTGCTTCTGTTAATTCTGCCGTTTTGAGGCTAAGAGGCAGGGCAACACCCCCTGTGTTATGAGAAAAGTTTCTTCACATTTGTCTCTTACTAATTCTGGTGAAAAGCATCACAGATTTTGTTTCAAGGGTTAATCCTGCTGAAATGCAAAAGGGAGGTGTCTGGTGGAAGCTTTGGCCTGCAGTGAGCAAGGAGCGGGGCAAGCAAGTCAGATTTCAAAGAGCCACTGGGTCGGAGCCGGGCCTCAGCTTGCACGCACCTTCTCTACCAGAGATAAGAACATCTGACTAAAAAAGCATCTTTTAAGCATGATTGTATGTACAAGCTTAGTGTTTCCTTTCTTTTTAAAAATTGGACAACAAAGAACTGTTTAGTTTGGGGAAACACTTTTTAGCTGATTTTGAAGGAAATGAAATTATACACAGTGTAATATAGATTTTGATAATGTAGGGACTGACATCTGCATGTTGAACAAATTCTAACTACTCTCTATTGTCAGGAAATGAAAGTCCATTTTGGAAAACAGTCAGAATTTGGTACTAATGTTACCAAAAATTGTATTGTTTTCTCAGTTTCTTTTTTGATTTCTAAGTACCATTAATGGTCCTCCACCTCACAGCACACCTCACAGGTCCTTTTATTTTAAAATTAATTAATTTATTTTAATTAGAGGCTAATTACTTTACAATATTGTAGTGGTTTTTGCTCAGAAAAGGCAATGGCAACCTACTCCAGTACTCTTGCCTGGAAAATCCCATGGATGGAGGAGCCTGGTAGGCTGCAGTCCATGGGGTCGCTAAGAGTCGGACATGACTGAGCGACTTCACTCACTTTTCACTTTCGTGCATTGGAGAAGGAAATGGCAACCCACTCCAGTGTTCTTGCCTAGAGAATCCCAGGGACAGGGGAGCCTGGTGGGCTGCCGTCTATGGGGTCACACAGAGTCAGACACGACTGAAGCGACTTAGCAGCAGCAGTGGTTTTTGCCATACTTTTGACATGAATCAGCCATGGGTATACATGTGTTTTCCATCCTGAAGCCCCCTTCCACCCCACCCCATCCCTCAGGGTTGTCACAGGTCACTGGCTTTGAGTACCCTGTTTCATGCATTGAAATTGGACTGGTGATCTATTTCACATATGGTAATACACATGTTTCAGTGCTAGTCTCTCAAATCATCTCACCCTCGCCTTCTCCCACAGAGTCCAAAAGTCTGTTCTTTATATCTGTGTCTCTTTTTCTGTTTCACATATAGGGTCATCATTACCATCTTTCTAAATTCCATGTATATGCATTAATATACTGTATTGGTGTTTTTCTTTTTGACTTACTTCACTCTGAATAATAGGCTCCAGTTTCATCCACCTCATTAGAACTGATTCATATGTGTTCTTTTTAATAGCTGAATAATATTCCATTATGTATAGCACAGCTTTCTTATCCATTCATCTGCTGATGGACATCTAGGTTGCTTCCATGTCCTGGCTATTATAAACAGTGCTGTGACGAACATTGGGGTACACGTGTTTCCTTCAATTCTGGTTTCCTTGGTGTGTATGCCCAGCAGTGGGATTTCTGGGTCGTGTGTCAGTTCTATTTTCAGTTTTTGAGGAATCTCCACACTGTTCTCCATAGTTGCTGTACTAGTTTGCATTCCCACCAATAGTGTAAGAGGGTTCCCTTTCCTCCACACCCTCTCCAGCATTTATTTTTTATAGACTTTTTGATAGTAGCCATTCTGACTGGCATGAGATGGTACCTCATTGTGGTTTTGATTTGCATTTCTCTGATAATGAGTGATGTTGAGCATCTTTTCATGTGTTTGTTAGCCATCTGTATGTCTTCTTTGGAGAACTGTCTGTTTAGTTCTTTGGCCCATTTTTTGATTGGGTCATTTATTTTTCTGGAATTGAGCTGCATGAGCTGCTTGTATATTTTTGAGATTAATTATTTATCATTTGCTTCATTTGCTATCATTTTCTTCCATTCTGAAGGCTGTCTTTTCACCTTGCTTATAGTTCCTTTTGTTATGCAAAAGCTTTTAAGTTTAATTAGTTCCCATTTGTTTATTTTTGCTTTTATTTCCATTACTCTGGGAGGTGGATCATAGAGGATCCTGCTATGATTTATGTCAAAGAGTGTTTTGCCTATGTTTTCCTCTAGGGGTTTTATAGTTTCTGGTCTTATATTTAGATCTTTAATCCATTTTGAGTTTATTTTTGTGTATGGTGTTAGAAAGTGTTCTAGTTTCATTCTTTTACAAGTGGTTGACCAGTTTTCCCAGCACCACATTAAAGAGATTGTCTTTTCTGCATTGTATATGCTTGCCTCCTTTGTCAAAGATAAGGTGTTCATAGGTGCGTGGATTTATCTCTGGGCTTTCTATTTTGTTACATTGATCTATACTTCTGTCTTTGTGCCAGTACCATATTGCCTGGATGACTGAAGCTTTGTAGTATAGTCTGAAGTCAGGCAGGTTGATTCCTCCAGTTCCATTCTTCTTTCTCAAGATTGCTTTGGCTATTCGAGGTTTTTTTGTATTTCCATACACGTTGTGGAATTATTTGTTCTAGTTCTGTGGAGAAGGAAATGGCAACCCAATCCAGTATTCTTGCCTAGAGAATCCCAGGGATGGGGGAGCCTGGTGGGCTGCCGTCTATGGGGTCACACAGAGTCGGACACGACTGAAATGATTTAGCAGCAGCAGCAGCAGCTTGATAGGGATTGCATTGAATCTATAGATTGCTTTGGGTAGTATACTCATTTTCACTATATTGATTCTTCTGACCCATGAACATGGTATATTTCTCCGTCTATTTGTGTCATCTTTGATTTCTTTCATCAGTGTTTTATAGTTTTCTATATATATAGGTCTTTTGTTTCTTTAGGTAGATTTATTCCTAAGTATTTTATTCTTTTCATTGCAATGGTGAATGGAATTGTTTCCTTAATTTCTCTTTCTGTTTTCTCAGTGTTAGTGTATAGGAATGCAAGGGATTTCTGTGTGTTAATTTTATATTCTGCAACTTTATTATATTCATTGGATTAGCTCTAGTAATTTTCTGGTGGTGTCTTTAGGGTTTTCTGTGTAGAGGATCATGTCATCTGCAAACAGTGAGAGTTTTACTTTCTGTTTTCCAATCTGGATTCCTTTTATTTCTTTTTCTTCTCTGATTGCTATGGCTAAAACTTCCAAAACTATGTTGAATAGTAGTGGTGAGAGTGGGCACCCTTGTCTTGTTCCTGACTTTAGGGAAATGCTTTCAATTTTTCTCCATTGAGGATAATGTGTGCTGTGGGTTTGTCATATATAGCTTTTATTATGTTGAGGTATGGTCCTTCTATACCTGCTTTCTGGAGGGTTTTTATCATAAATGGATGTTGCATTTTGTCAAACACTTCCTCTGCATCTATTGAGATAATCATATGGCTTTTATCTTTCAATTTGTTAATGTGATGTATCACACTGATTGACTTGTGAATATGGAAGAATCCGTGCATCCCTGGGATAAAGTCCACTTGGTCATGATGTATGATCTTTTTAATATGTTATTGGATTCTGTTTGCTAGAATATTGTTGACGATTTTTGCATCTATGTTCATCAGTGATACTGGCCTATAGTTTTCTTTTTTGTGGCATCTTTGTCTGGTTTTGGTGTTAGGGTAATGGTGGCCTCATAGAATGAATTTGGCAGTTTACCTGCCTCTGCAATTTTCTGAAACAGTTTGAGTAGGATAGGTATTAGCTCTTCTCTAAATTTTTGGTAGAATTCACCTGTGAAGCTGTCTGGTCCTGGGCTTTTGTTTGCTGGAAGATTTCTGATTACAGTTTCGATTTCCATGCTTGTGATGGGTCTGTTAAGATTTTTTATTTCTTTCTGGTTCAGTTTTGGAAAGTTGTACTTTTCTAAGAATTTGTCCATTTCTTCCAAGTTGTCCATTTTATTGTCATATAGTTGCTGATAGTAGTCTTTTATGATCCTTTGTATTTCTGTGTTGTCTGTTGTGATTTCTCCATTTTTATTTCCAATTTTGTTGATTTGATTCTTCTCCCTTTTTTTCTTGATGAGCCTGGCTACTGGTTTGTCTATTTTATTTATCTTCCCAGAGTACCAGCTTTTAGTTTTGTTGATTTTTGCTATAGTCTCCTTTGTTTCTTTTTCATTTATTTCTGCCCTAATTTTTAAGAGTTCTTTCCTTCTACTAACCCTGGGGTTCTTCATTTCTTCTTTTTCTAGTTGCTTTACGTATAAAGTTAGGTTATTTATTTGATTTTTCTCTTGTTTCTTGAGGTAAGCTTGTATTGCTATGAACCTTCTCCTAAGCACTGCTTTTAATGAATCCCATAGGTTTAGGTTGTTGTGTTTTCATTTTCATTTGTTTCTATGCATATTTTGATTTCTTTTTTTATTTCTTCTGTGATTTGTTGGTTATTCAGAAGCATGTTGTTTAGCCTCCATATGTTTGTATTTTTAATAGTTTTTCCCCTGTAGTTGACATCTAATCTTACCGCATTGTGATCAGAAAAGATGCTTGGAATGATTTCAATTTTGGGGGGTTTACCAAGGCTAGATTATATGGCTCAGGATGTGATCTATCCTGGAGAAGGTTCCATGTGCACTTGAGAAAAAGGTGAAATTCATTGTTTTGGAGCAAAATGCCCTATAGATATCAATTAGGTATAACTAACTGGTCCATTGTATCATTTGTATCATTTAAAGTTTGTGTTTCCTTGCTAATTTTCTGTTAGTTGATGTATCCATAGGTGTGAGTGGGGTATTAAAGTCTCCCACTATTATTGTGTTACTGGTAATTTCCCCTTTCATACTTGTTAGCATTTGTCTTACATATTGCGGTGCTCCTATGTTGGGTGCATATATATTATAACTGTTAACATCTTCTTGGATTGATCCTTTGATCATTATGTAGTGTCTTTCTTTGTCTTTTTTCATGGCCTTTATTTCAGTCTATTTTAGGTGATATGAGTATTGCTACTCCTGCTTTCTTTTGGTCTCTATTTGCATGAAATATCTTTTGAGTCTGTATGTGTCCCTTGGTTTGAGGTGGGTCTCTTGTAGACAGCATATATGCTGCTGCTGCTGCTAAGTCGCTTCAGTTGTGTTTGACTCTGTGCGACCCCATAGATGGCAGCCCACCAGGCTCCCCCATCCCTGGGATTCTCCAGGCAAGAACACTGGAGTGGGTTGCCATTTCCTTCTCCAATGCATGAAAGTGAAAAGTGAAAGTGAAGTCGCTCAGTCATGTCCGACTCTTCGTGACCCCATGGACTGCAGCCTACCAGACTCCTCCGTCCATGGGATTTTCCAGGCAAGAGTACTGGAGTGGGGTGCCACTGCCTTCTCCGAGACAGCATATATAGGGGTCTTGTTTTTGTATCCATTCAGCCAGTCTTTGTCTTTGGTTGGGGCATTCAACCCATTTACATTTAAGGTAATTATTGATAAGTATGATCCCATTGCCAAAAGCAGAAGTTTAAAATGTGCTGCCTATCAAATGCTAACCTTTTAAACATCAAGCTTCTTTTCTGTGGGAACCTCGAGAATGAGTGAGATGTCACGTTGCAATGAGGCATCATTACATTTTGCCCCTGGAGTAATCATTACTCAGTGAGGTCAACACCAGAATTTACAGGAATGCAAAAAGCAACCCCCCGCCCCGCTGCCCCAGTTCTGATGCCTCTTTTATGGTGATCACTAGCCTTAATTTTTAATTGCTAAACAATTGACTCATGAAAGCTAGAAAGGCAACAATTTTCATAAACCTCCTGTGATGTTGCTGTTTGGCTTTTTGTTTGTTCGTTTTCTTTTAACATACCTGAAAAGCAGTGAACCCGACTAAAGTCAGAATGCCCCAAATGAGGTGTTTTAAAAGTGAAGTATATAATTTTTAATACTAAATTTCATTGAAATACCTGTGTATTTGTCACTGTAGAACAAGGAAAGGAATCTGATTTCAATTTTCAAAGAGTCATAAAGAGGACAGAAAGAAATCATTGGGTTGTCTTCCTTTAAACTGTAACTCCTTATGAATATCTATTAATACAAACCCAAAATATAGACCACCTCACAGAGACGCCATCCACTTCCACACCTAAAACAGATTTGAAAGTGAAGCGCTCAGCTGCAGTTATGATCGCAAATGAAAAGTTTGCAAAATAGAAAAACTGTCTAGGGCAGATGGCGAGTCACAGTGGATTTGCCCCATTCAGCTGTGGCCCTAATGCCTATAGCCAGCATTGTCACTGAGGGCAGGATGGTGCCAGAGGAGCATTGTGGGTCAGAGGTGTGACCTAATGGGTGAGCAAAGGATGCGCCTAAGGGGCTCTGCTGCATCACTGTCCCTCCTTCCTGTGCCCTCCCCAGCTTCCCTCTCTCAAATCCATTAATGGCCCCATAGCCATTAATAGCTGTTTCCATCGCCTCAGCTTTATGGAAACCTCTCCTGAGTCTGTTTGTACTTTGAGCCTCTTCTGTCCTTTGGGAGTTGTCAAATCCCACAACCTGGGCCCACGGGGCAAAGTGACATTGTGTGTATGCTCCAGCCTGGCAGCTTAGAGTATGAAGGGGGCACCAGATGGAGGAACACTGCCTGCAGAGAACCCAGCCTGCCCCTGCCCCACCCCGGCCCCAGAGAAAGAGTTTCTGCTGCTTCCAAAAGAGTCAGTCAGAAAAGTTTAGGTTTTAATTTGATCTTGTGAATTATGCCCACAATGACAAGCACTGCTTTATTGTTGGATGCGGGCTTACCTTGTTAGCCCCTCCCTTCCAAAGCAGTGAGGTTGTTGAAAGCTAAAAGCAATGTAAAGGTCCAAAGAGATCACATCTCCACCCCAGGCCCACATGCATGGCAGTCCTGAGCACCCATGCAGTGCCCTGAGCAGTCTTACTTGGCTCCTGACTCCCAATGGAATAACAGCTTCTAAGACAGAGGGTGGCATTTCTCCATTTCTTCCATCCTTTGGTCCTTCTCCCAGTGTTAACTGAGTTTCGTGTTAGATTAGAAATTGAACCATGGCTCACACACAGCTAATAGACCTTGACTCAGTGATGGAATGCTAGATGCACAGGAAAAAGGGAAGTGGGCAGTCCAAGAGATGCTCACAAAGGCCTGAGAGATGCATAACCCTACATCAGAAATTACTCCAACTCTTGCTTTGCTTTGGGGAGCTTTGGAGTTGAACTAAGCATGCAGGTTCTGTCTGACCTTTGCTTCCTGTTGCATGCTACCATATTTGGCCAGTTTTGAGCAGAGGAATTGAGCAGAGTTGTGGGGACCCAGAGTTCTCTACAGGTCCATATCTGGGTAGCATTTGAAGACTATTTGCCAAGCCAGCCAATTCAGAAGGCCAGTAGGTGAATGGAAAATACTCCTTATTTGCCATTTTGAGTAATGATCATTTATTTCCATGTGACAAGGCTTTGAAAGGTGTGGGAGGCCCCAAACCCTCCTTGAGTGGGAATAAGTAGGGACAACTCCATGACATTTCCCTCTACCAGGCAACACTTTCAAAGCTGAGTGCTCAAAAATGCTAACAGACAAAGCTCTCAAATACCACTTTCTAGTTTCATGTTGTCAAAAAACAAAATCTGACACCCATTAGGGTGGCTATTATATCCTTTGTGGAAATTATCTTAGTGGACTTTCGTTTTGATTTCTTTTTGTCATTTGACAGCTATATTGTTAGCTTCCTTTATTTTCTTGCTTCACTTTTTATTTGGACGTGTCTTTCTTAGTAGAATAATTACATCACAGAGATTCCTTCCTGTCACCCTCCAGAAAGATCTCCTGATCCCCACTCTTGCTGTATTTAGCTGTTAGAGTTTGTGATTGGTACAGATCAGAGGAGCAGAATGAGGTGGAAAAGGGCAGCCTCTGGCAATGGCCTTGACCCTGTTGATTCCCTCAGAACTCATAGAGATCCAGCATCTTACAGATCTGCTCTGCCTGGCTCTTTCCTCTGCCACCAATGGTCAGTATCACTCTTCCGAGCTCTGTAGTTACCCCACCAATCGTATTGGACCAGGGATTGAGAAAGAGAATGAAGCCTCCTCCTAGAGCCATCAGCATCCAAGTCAACAACACCTCTTACAGGCTTTTAATTTTTTGTGTATGGCTATTACCTCTGAAATCAAAGTTCGACTTTCTGGTATGTTCTTGGACTTTTAAAGGGATTTAAAAATTTAGGAGTTCAGTGCCAATAATTGCTTTTAGGAGGTAGCACTGGTTATTTACTATAGATGAATTCCAGTTTGGATTGTCAAATATTTTCATCACAGAAACCCACAATGTACAATACATATTTGAGTTTGCATCAGAATTGATTTTGATCCAGGAATTCTTGATGCTGTTTAAGATAGATTATTGCTACTAAAATGTGGATCACATGCAACTAATGCAAAATAAAGTATTTAAAAGCTTGAGTACCACACTTGAGATGTGAGTGAAGCAATTTTGGGATCCGCATTCAGTGTGTTTGCTGGATCATGTTGTACAGACAACTGAGGGATGCTGGAATTTTCTTTAGATGAATTGGTCTGTGGATAAAGAAAGATGACACAAGGCTGAGTCGGGCTCCATAGGCCCCAGGCTTTGTTGCTAGAGATGAGCTATCCCCCAGGGCATAATGCAGACCTCATGAAGGGCAGAGGGGCCAAGCTAGCACTTAGGATATACTGAGTTGCAAGTCACAGGAAAAGATAAAGGGAACTGACTGAGTCCTATAGGTGCAAGTCCAGCACTTGGGCAGACTTCAGTAGTGTCCCCAGAGATGCTGTTTTCTGCCTGCTGCCTCTCTGGCCTTCTGGAGCACTGGTTTCGTCCTGAGGCCAGCTCCCCCTTGTGGGCACATGGGTAGCCCTCAGTAAGTCCAGGAGCTACAAGCTCCCTCCTGCCCTCTTCCAGGGGAGCATAAGAGAGAGTTGCTTCTAGAGGCTTTGTCAGAAGAGCACAGAAGCATCTTATCCAGAAAGCCCTTGGTACAGTCAGGTACAGTGGCCTGTGTTGGCACCATATCCACTATCTTGCTTCGTGTAAGTGGCTCTCAATGGCTCTCCAACCCTGGGTGGAGCCATATTCCCAAAGCACTTGCTCATTGTAGGGCAAGTGAGGCTGCCTGAAGGGAAACTGCAGAGAATAGGAGGACTAGGTGCTAGCCAAGTCACTGTATTTATACCCTCCGTCCTTCCCTTGTATGTGCCTCCTGAAATGCTCCGTCTTCCTGAAAACCTATGTTCTTCCTCCCCAAAGGGATTCAGAGGGATTCAGTTTGGTCAGAGTGTAGCTTCTCGTGTTCCCAGGAACCCTGGCCATAACACTCACTTTAGCAAAGAAAGAGCAGAGGTATAGGAAAGGGGGAAAAAAATAGTTCCCATGTGAAAAGGGGGAGTTGGAAAGCAGCACATGGGAGTCACTAGCCCAGCATCCACATCACATCACACTGGATAGAGTTAGCAAGGCTGGACCTTGGCTCAAGGGATCCTTGTTTCTTTGGCCCTCAGTCTCCTCTTCTGTATGCTGAAAGGGTTGGATTGAAGCAGTAGTTCTTTCTTGAGTGTCCTCAAAGGTTTGTGATAGTACAAAGTCCTGGGCTCTGATTTGTTAGGTCTGAGTGGGACCCAGAGGTATACATTTCTATCAGGTTGCCAGAGGCTGCTGCTGCTGCTGCTGTTGCTGGCTCAAGCACCCCCACTTTGAGAACCTCTGGTGTAGGTGAGTCCCACGGGCCCTTCTCATTCTGACATGAAACAAACACACTGATAGAGAGGCCTCAGCATCCCTGGCAACTGCAGCCAAAGCTTTCACACTCCTCCTACCTGCACTCTGGGAAACCTGGTACCTTGGAACTAGGTATCTCCTTCCCAGGCACCCTGGGCCTTCTCTCTCCAGACAGCAGCCCACTTCCCCATTTTCCCATGCCCAGAGTTTGGAGATAAGCATTTGGGGGAAGGCAGTGGAAGCCCCTGCAGCTCACAGCATGCCCCACCCAGCAGGGCCTAAAGAGCCAGTCTGAGTGAAGCCCCACATTTTCCCTCTGCTGTGGTGTGTAAATCTAGTGAGGCCTTGGGATGCCTGGCCCGAGGAATACCTTAGTCTCTTGACTCCTAGCTCAGACTCTGTGCTCATGAACTCTGTATTGTGAAGCAAGCAGGTGGCTCCAAATCAGGGAATGAAATGCAAACTTCGTATATTCTTTATCCCCAATGTTCTAATTCTCTATTATTGAATATAAATTTATAATGAAAGTAAACCAAACCCATAATTTCTTTATTTAGAGAAGGCAGATTATTTATTACAGATGAAGTATACAAACTTGACTAGAAATACACCCTGCAGATGTTGACTTTGAAGACTGTGCTTATATTTGATGTCACCAATGAATTCATTCTCCTTCTATGAGCACACATCAAAAAGGATATCTGGGGACTTCCCTGGTGGTCCAGTGGTTAAGAATCCACCTTGGGATACAGGAGATGCAGATTCCATCCCTGGTCAGGGAACTAGGATCCCACATGCCTTGGGGCAACTAAGCCCTCGAGTCATAACTGGAGAGCCCACACAGCAATGAAGACCCAGAGAAGCCCCTTAAATAGGATATCTGTCTGTCCAGGCATAGTAGTAGATTATGCTTGTGCTTACCTTTTTGATTCCCAGAGGTAGCTGTAAGGAGACAAAATAAGTCAGAAGAAAACAGAAGGTGAGGCCTTCAGTTAAAGGAAAGCAGAGAAGGATGCCTCCTCCCAGGCCAGTAGGAAAGGAAGAAAACCTGATAGGTTGCTGTGTGATAGGGACAGCAGGAAGGCTGACTTGTCATTGGAATACCTACTTGTGTATCCATATGGTCAAAATTTTGGGGGAAAGAAGGCAGAGACCAAATCATGAACCCTGGAATGGTTGGCATTCCTGGCAAGAGTTCACCAGGCTACCCCTGAAGTATGATGAACTGGGTCCTTATGGTATTGACCCTGTCCTCTTCAACAGCAACTGGAACATCTCCAGAAAGAACTGGGATTGACAGCAGAAAAAAAAAGACCTAAATTCCAAAGCAGTTTTTTAAACCTCTAAATGATGATACCTTTACATGAACTTGAGTTGTTTCCTTGACATAGCACCATATTTTTTACTTACATGAGTCCTGGGTTTTGTTGTTGTTGTTGTTGTTTGTTTTAAAATCTATATGATACATACAAATCTTTGATGGGAATGTTGTCTTTTTTCAGTATGTTTTATGATCTTTTGATTACAAGAATAATATATTCTCTTTGTAGTAAACTTGGAAAATGCAGAAACGTGCAGCAACAACACAAACCCCATGAGATAGCAAAATATATAAATATAAAGGGACTTCCCTATAGCTCAGATGGTAAAGAATCTGCCTGCAATGCAGGAGACCAGGGTTCAATCCCTGAGTCAGGAAGATCCCCTGGAGAAGGAAATGTCAGCCTACCCCAATATTCTTGCCTAGAGAATCCCATGGACAGAGGAGCCTGGTGGGCTACAGTCTATGGGGTCGCAAAGAGTTGGACACAACTAAGTGACTAACACACACACCATAAATATAAAAGTTATAAATAAGCCAGGGATAACCATTGCTAGCATGCTAGAATACAGTAGCTCATTTTTTTTTTCTAGGACAAAATATATATATTTCACGACTGGCATCAAGCTGCATATATAACTTTTTCCTTTTATTGTGAAATATGGCATAGATACAGAAAAGTGTGCAAGACCTAGAAGAACAATTGAAAGAAAAATTATGGTCAAAGCTAGGTTTTTCCAGTAATTACATAGATACGTGAGAGTTGGACCACAAAGAAATCTAAGTGCCAAAGAATTGATGCTTTCAAACGGTGGCACTGGAGAAGACTCTTGAGAGTCCCTTGGACAGTAAGGATATCAAACCAGTCATTCCTAAAGGAAATAAACCCTGAGTATTCATCTGATGCTGAAGCTGAAGCTCCAATCCTTTGGCCACCTGATGCTAAGAGCCAACTCACTGGAAGAGACCCCGATGCTGGGAAAGATTGAGGGCAGGAGGAGAAGGGGATGACAAAGGATGAGATGGTTAGATAGCATCACCAACTCAACAGACATGAATTTGAGCAAGCTCTGGGAGATAGTGAAGGACAGGGAAGCCTGGCATGCTGCAGTCCATGGGGTTGCCAAGAATCTGACACTACTTAGTGACTGAAGAACAACCACAAAGTGAAAACTTGTGTCACCACTGGTTAGGCGAACCTTGTCAACCCCCTAGTAGACCCCATGTGTGCCCCTTCACTATCCTGCTTCCAGTGTTCTCTTGCTTTTCTATTTGTTTCATTATGTATTACTGAATTCTTCAACAAGCAGTCAGGTTTTTTTGAAGAACCAAGTGGCAAGCACAGTCTGGATGCATAGGCAGCAAAGGGTCCTTGTGTCACTATTCAACAGAGGCTGCTCCCCTCTTAGGGTAGTCAGTGACTGAAGGCACAATGGATCTGAGTGTGGGTAGAGCCCACCACCATCAGGACCCCTGATAGGCAGAAGAAATACGGCCCAAGGGGTTGGGGTGCTGTCTTGCTTTGCTTTGCTTGCCACAGCCTACCTCCAGGCGCTGTAGTTTCCAGGTGGAGGTCAACACAATGCCTCTGTGGGGTGAAGTGACAGTCCTCAGCTAATCCAGGTAGCAGGATATGGAAGGCAGAGCAGGGAATTCAGCAACAAATGGTCAAGCCAGACCTCCACCAGCGTAGAGCAGAGGCAGATACCCAGGGATGTGGAGGCGGGCGGTCATCCAGGCATCTGCCCCATTGTGTTGGCCACATGTGTCCACTTCACCCACCAGTGCTGGAGACCACCTGGGGCTGCTGTTCCCAAGCCTGCTGAACATCCTGCCATTTAGAACAAGCTGCTTTTTCACTTTCCCTCTCCCAGCCTGTGATTCAGCTTCCCTGGGTCTGTGGAGTCAGTTAACCTTGGTCTAGCTACTTCAGAGCTTGGGAAAGGCTGCTGCTGCTGTCTCCTGAAGCATTCATCTTGTTCTTGCAGGGTTGTATCTTTAAAAACCACACCAAACCAAATTGTCAGGGCACTTTTAGTGGGGCTTCGCAAGGGAGTGAATTTAGATGCATGCATTAGATCTGCTGTCTCAATCCGGAAGGCTCCAGAGGATATCCTGCCGCTCCCTTCCTCAGTTGCCTGAATATGGTGGTTAGTTGGAGGGCTTCTTTGGAACCCCATGGCCTGGCAACACACCATACTGTAGCCAATGGGGAGACACTGTGGGGCAGGGGGGAGGATTTGGTGTGCATAAGCAAAAGGGTTATGCCTTGGACATTGCATTCTTTAGTATTTGTAATTAAGAGTTCTTATTTTGGAGCAGGTCAGACCCAGATTCAGCTTTCAGCTCTGACTTGGACTTTGAGCAAGTTACTTTGCTCTCTGAACCTTCTTTTCCTCAACTAGAAAATGAACGTAATAATGGTACCCATCATCCAGGGTTGCCATGGGAATTAAGTGAGAGAAAAACTGTACAGAGTTTCACTCAGTGCCTGGTGCATTGCCTTTGTTCATACGTGGTAGCTGTCATCATCACCCTCATCATCATAAGACAATAGGAACCTTCCAGAAGCTGTCAGAGCCTGGCTTGCAGAGGCTCTGCCCTCTGGAGAGTTTTGGTACCCTTTGACCCAGTCCCTGATGTTTCTCATAGCAGTGCTCTTGACCTCACTTTGCTCCTAGTGTGACTCCCATTGGCCCACATAGCCTGACCAAACAAACACACAGTCTTCCTCCTCCATTACCCATTGTTACTGCCGACGGGCATGGCTCTGGTCATCTCTTAGAACTGCCCCATAGAAAACAGCGAGCCTAAATGTCAAGAGTGTATTGTAGACCTGCTCTGTGTCTGGCACTGTGGGAGACACAGGAGTACCCACTCTCTACCCCAGGGAGTTAATAGGTCACAGGCTTATTCATTGAAATTAATGCTGTGTGTATTAGGGGAAGTGTAGAGATGCTTATTCCTTCATTCCTTGATTGATTTAAACATTATTGACTTTACTTTTTCCTCTTCTTGAGTTATTTATCTTTCTTAGGCAAAATAGTGGGCTTCCTGGGTAGCTCAAATGGTAAAGATAGTGAAAGTCACTCAGTCGTGTCCAACTCTTTGTGATCCCATGGACTATACAGTTCATGGAATTCTCCAGGCCAGAATACTGGAGTGGGTAGCCTTTCCCTTCTCCGTGGGATCTTCCCAAGCCAGGGGTTGAACTCAGGTCTCCTGCAGGTGGATTCTTTACCAGCTGAGCCACCAGGGAAACCCAAGAATACTGGAGTGGGTAGCCTATCCTTTCTCCAGGGGATCTTCCCAACCCAGGAATAGAACTGGGGTCTCTTGCATTGCAGGCAGATTCTTTACCAGCTGAGCTATCAGGGAAGCCCTAAATGGTCAAGAATGTGCCTGCAATGCGGGAGACCTGGGTCAAATCCCGTGTCAGTAAGATCCCCTGGAAAAGGTTGTGGCAACCCACTCCACTATTCTTGCCTGGAAAATTCCATGGAGAGAGGAGCCTGGCAGGCTTCAGTTCATGGGATCACAAAGAGTTGGACACAACTGAGCGAGTAACACACAGGCAAAATATCAGTTTACCAGTTGAACTTAACTGGTTAATTTCCAAGTCTGAATACTTGATTGACTAAGGAAGGGAACTTGATTTTGAACACCGTCTATTTTAACCAATCCTAGATCCAGCAAATAGATAGGATACGTGCTACCCTAGAATTTTTTTGCAGAATCTCTCAAGTGAACTTCACACTCCCTGTACCACATGTATCAAAACAGAAATCTCTCAACCTGGAGTTCTCATTTCTTGGTACAGTTGTTATAAAAAGAAAAGAACACCTTGGTGGCACAACAGCCTACCCAGTGGCCCTTGCACATCTATGGAACCATAGCAGCCCTCCAGAGTCTTCTTCCTGCAGGTCTGCTTATATATTGAAATAGGAAAAGTTCCAGTTGGGCAATTTGAGCAAGCAAAACTCAGGGCCTAGCCTCTGTAGTGTGACAGGTCTGGGTTCTAGGCCAGGCCGTGGTACTTACTAACAAGTGACCTCAATTGAGCTAGTTGCTTAACCTCTTTGTGCCTCAGTTTCCTCATCTTTACCATGGGATCATAGCAGTGTCTCCCTCTTCAGATTGTTCTAAGAATTAATTGAAATGACTCCAAGAAAGGGCTGAACCCAGTTCCTTAGATTCAGTGCTCAACAAATCTTTCTAATATTATCATCATTGTAATTTATTATTGTTGTTAGTCTGTTTTACAAAAAGATAGGAAAAGTGACAGCTCTGCTGAGCTATTGATCAGACCACGCCTAGAGCGTGTTTGGTTCTAGGAGGAGTGGATCAAGATGGTGGAATAGAAGGACCTGGAGCTCACCTCCTCCCACAAATCCAGGCTAGCCCATGTAAAACTCATAATACTGTAAAAGTGCTTGATACATGGCGGAAGTGTTATTGTTAATTAAGATCATCACTAAACCAACCTTCAGAGAATATAACATACAGACACTGCACATGTGTTAACTCCATGAAGTCTTGTAACCCCCACCACTCTATGAATGATGCATGTCTATGACTTCCCCTTTACAGATGAGAATATAAAGGCACAGAAAGGTTAAGCAGCCTCCCCACAATTACATAGCTAAGAAGTGTTCAATCCATGAGTCAAGCCCAGACCAGACCCTCTTTCTCCAGAGCCTGTACTCTTAGCCAGTAGGCCAAAGAGCTATACTCTCCATACTGTTGTCAACATTCACATGTGGCTGTTTAAATTTTGGTTAATTAAAAGTAAATTCAATTAAGAATTCAGTTCTTCATTTGCACCTGACACACTTGAAGTGCTTTTGTACGTGTGGCCGGGGCTACCATATTGAAGAGCACATTCTCTTCCTTCTGGGAGGTTGAGTCTCATGTCAGCATTCTGTGGGACATGCTGCTTGCTGAACTTCTGGGATTCTATTCCTTACAAAATCTCAGGCTAGAGTTGTAAAACTTCTTGTAGTGTTATCAATAGATGCATGCTTGTAATACAGTGAAATCCCATTTGCATTTGGCCAAGTAGTGTAATGGCAAGGGGCCAACAAGTCTGACTCACATTACCTTTTCCTGGTTTCCCAAAGCATTGCTTCATATTTACAAAGTTGTCTCCTGTCACTTCTCTTTGACATGTAGGAATAGTCAACAGTTTGCTCAAAGATCCAGCTTCTTCCACAGGTCTGCCTTGCCCTCGTTGGGCTGTCTGGATGGCATTTAGTACCTTAGCATATTCATCTCACTGTTGACTTATCTGGCATTTTGACCTCTGAGAGCCTCTAACACATGCACAAAGTTTCCAGTACCTCCTGAGCTCTCTCTGTTCACCTCTGCTACATGGTGAGTAAAGAAATGGAGGAGTTCAGGATTTGTTGCCTAAACTTTCAGAATGAGTAAGTCTAGAAATCTACAAGCTCCTAGAAGCCACTGGAGTTAGAGTAAACAACTATAACCTTGCAAATGCACATGCGCCTCTTTCAGACCTCCATGGCAAAGACTGGGCCAAGATCTAATCCAGTTAGTAATTGATAAAGCCAGAGCAGTCATCTGCTTCTTGCAGAGCATCCTGAGTATCTGTGGGGGCTAGTCATAATCTGAGCTTCTCACACCAGGGCCTACTTGCGCTATGGTGAGGTCACAGAATAGCCAGCAACATGGAGTTACACCAGTGTGGATGAAGGACACCCAGCTGCTTCTCTCCATGTGCAAAGAAGGAGCCCTGTTCTCCCAAACCCAGCAGATGCTTGGGTTTTAGTCACTCTGTAAATCAGATCCAGGTCTGTACCCACCTTGTCGTTGTGTGTCCTGGGTAAACCTTTCTCCGCTTCCTTGTCTTGTAAACTAAGAAAGGAAGTGAAGTCGCTCAGTCGTGTCCGACTCTTTGCGACCCCATGGACTGTAGCCCACCAGGCTCCTCCGCCCATGGGATTCTCCAGGCAAGAATACTGGAGTGGGTTGCCATTTCCTTCTCCAGGGGATCTTCCCAATCCAGGGATCAAACTCAGGTCTCCCGCATTGCAGGCAGACGCGTTAATCTCTGAGCCACCAGGAAGGTCTGGCAAACTAAGGACAGTCTCAAATATGTGTGTACATGCACAGTTAGTCCAATAAATATGTCAACAGATGTTATTTCCACAGTGTGATTATGTTTTCTGTTCTGCTGATGGGTTTTATTAACACAACAGCATTGGAAAGGGATGAGTTGATGTGCTTAAAATGAGAGTCAATGCTCAGTTTATCATTAATGATCATCCCCAAAAGAAGCTAGCACAGCCTTCACTAGTTTATCGTTTCCAAGGTGCCTGGGACATCATGCCAAACTCAGCAGAGTCAAGTTGGTTGGATTTTCCAAATATTTGTTGAACCCTTTGCCTATGTCAGGCACTGTGTGGGCACCAGAGGGATTTAATTTTGATTAAGACTTGGCACAAAAATAACAGAAATGGTATGGACCTAACAGAAGTAGAAGATATTAAGAAGAGGTAGCAAGAATGCACAGAAGAACTATACAAAAAAGATCTTCACGACCAAGGTAATCACGATGGTGTGATCACTCACCTAGAGCCAGACATCCTGGACTGTGAAGTCAAGTGGGCCTTAGAAAGCATCACTACAAACAAAGCTAGTGGAGGTGATGGAATTCCAGTTGAGCTATTTCAAATCCTGAAGGATGATGCTGTGAAAGTGCTGCACTCAATATGCCAGCAAATTTGGAAAACTCAGCAGTGGCCACAGGACTGGAAAAGGGCAGTTTTCACTCCAATCCCAAAGAAAGGCAATGCCAAAGAATGCTCAAACTACCGCACAATTGCACTCATCTCACACACTGGTAAAGTAATGCTCAAAATTCTGCAAGCCAGGCTTCAGCAATACGTGAACCGTGAACTTCCTGATGTTCAAGCTGGTTTTAGAAAAGGCAGAGGAACCAGAGATCAAATTGCCAACATCCACTGGATCATCAAAAAAGCAAGAGGGTTCCAGAAAACATCTATTTCTGCTTTATTGACTATGCCAAAGCCTTTGACTGTGGATCACAATAAACTGTGGAAAATTCTGAAAGAGATGAGAATACCAGACTACCTGACCTGCCTCTTGAGAAACCTGTATGCAGCTCAGGAAGCAACAGTTAGAACTGGACATGGAACAACAGACTGGTTCCAAATAGGGAAAGGAGTACGTCGAGGCTGTATATTGTCACCCTGCTTATTTAATTTATATGCAGAGTACATCACGAGAAATGCTGGGCTGGGAGAAGCACAAGCTGGAATCAAGATTGCCGGAAGAAATATCAATAACCTCAGATATGCAGATGACACCACCCTTATGGCGGAAAGTGAAGAGGAGCTAAAAAGCCTCTTGATGAAAGTGAAAGAGGAGAATGAAAAAGTTGGTTTAAACCTCAACATTCAGAAAACGAAGATCATGGCATCTGGTCCCATCGTTTCATAGGAAATAGATGGGGAAACAGTGGAAACAGTGTCAGACTTCATTTTTGGGGGGCTCCAAAATCACTGCAGACGGTGACTGCAGCCATGAAATTAAAAGACGCTTACTCCTTGGAAGAAAAGTTATGACCAACCTAGATAACATATTCAAAAGCAGAGACATTACTTTGCCAACAAAGATCCGTCTAGTCAAGGCTATGGTTTCTCCAGTGATCATGTATGGATGTGAGAATTGGACTGTGAAGAAAGCTGAGTGCCTAAGAATTGATGCTTTTGAACTGTGGTGTTGGAGAAGACTCTTGAGAGTCCCTTGGTCTGCAAGGAGATCCAACCAGTCCATTCTGAAGAAGATCAGCCCTAGGATTTCTTTGGAGGGAATGATGCTAAAGCTGAAACTCCAATACTTTGGCCACCTCATGCGAAGAGTTGACTCATTGGAAAAGACTCTGATGCTGGGAGGGATTGGGGGCAAGAGGAGAAGGGGATGACAGAGGATGAGATGGCTGGATGGCATCACTGACTCGATGGACGTGAGTCTGAGTGAACTCCAGGAGTTGGTGATGGACAGAGAGGCCTGGCGTGCTGCAATTCATGGGGTCGTAAGGAGTCAGACACGACTAAGCGACTGAACTGAACTGAACTGAACTGGCACAACAAGGATGTTCAGTCAGTCAGAGGTGTTCAGCCATAAGCGCTGGGCCAAAAAGTGTTAGTTGCTCAGTCCTGTCTGACTTTATGCGACCCCATGAACTGTAGCCCAGGCTCCTTGTCCATGAGGATTCTCCAGGCAAGATTACCGGAGTGGGCTGCCATTTTCTTCTCCAAAGGAGAGGCAGAATTCTCAGGGTGGATCTCCAAAGACATGCAGGACCCCTAAGGACCATGAGCACAGAGGGCTGAATGCACATGGCAGCCTGTCTGGGGAGCTCCAAGGAGATAGGTATGACTGGAGATTAGAGTACAGGACATAGAGTACAGGACACAGTGGGGCGGGAGACCTGGCTGCCAAGAAGATGGGAAGCCCTGGGACAATGAACCCTAATAACAGAGCTTACAGGATGTGCTTGGGGCTGTAAGTATCTGCAAGCCATTGGAGAGACCCAGAGACAACCTTTTTCCAGCAGGTTCTCTAGCATGTTCTATAGCATGGGAAGCCCAGTGGGTGTGAGCTCTGTGAAATTGGGCACCAGCATCAGACACTATTCATCTGATTCTCTGAAATTTGGAATCACGTGGAACCAGCCAATCCAAGAGGTAGAAATCATTGTCCACCAGTTATCGACTGACCTGCTTTCTGAGATTTTCAGTGATTCCTAAGAGAGAGATGGGTTTACCTTATGTGTGGAAATCTCTAGGAGTTGAAACATCCCTACCACCTTTTCCTTGGAACCTGGGCCTCCTGATAACAGGGTGTGTGGGACAGAGGTTTCTTTGTCAAAGTAAATAGAGAAGATGCATGAACATCAGCTACAAAGCTCCTTGTCAATCAGAGTCTCGACTGAATCTCATTTAGTTTATATCTTTCTTTTTTTAACCAAGGATCCCATTGGTCTGCCAAGTGCCTGCTCCCATTTTGCTCCACATGAATGGGTGGCTGCTGGCCTGTTCCAAACTGTTGTTGAAACAGAACTGCCCACACTGCTGGGGCATCTTCTGCTGATGGTAATTTCCATGTGCCATCGGCAGGTTTTTTTCTGCCTCATGAACTACCAAGGCACTGGGAGCGTATGTTCCTGCTGATGAGGGGTCTTGCTTCTTGACCCATCACTAATATCCTACCAGTCACATGAAGCTACCAGGGACTCCTAAGCAAAAGCTTACAATGCTTCAATTCCCTGCAAATAAGCCCTGCTCGTTGCTTTCCGACTATGGCGTCATCTGGTGGGTGAGGAATGAGACCTCTAGGAATAGTTGCATATCAGGATTGCAAAAACCCCTCCATAGCTATAAAACAGTGTTTTAAATTACCAAGGTGCTCAGTATGCAGGCACAAAGAATAGTCCATTGTAGATAGTAACGTTTCTGCTCATATCCCAGATGACCTTGGTTCAAGGACAAATTGGAGCTTGATTTAGCAAAGCTGCAGGTGGTCAGTGAGATTGGCTCTGCACTGATGCAACCCACCCGAGTGGAGGGGTGCCGGGCCCTCCATGGTGGGTATATCGTCAGAATGGCAAAGGTATTTTCTCTCCCACATGTACGGAGTTCAGTTGCTAAGCATATTCCATGTGGTTTTCTGGTTTTGTATTTCTTTGGGGAGAAGAGTGTCATCTCCAAAACTCTCAAAATAGTTCAATTTTCTTCCTAATCCCATCTTTGTGTGCTGTGCTTAGTCACTCAGTCATTTCTGACTCTTTGTGACCCCATGGACTGTAGTCCACCAGTCTCCTCTGCAATGGAGATTCTCCATGCCCTCCTCCAGGAGATCTTCCCAACCCAGGGATCAAACCCAGGTCTCCCACATTGCAGGTGGATTCTTTACCATCTGAGCCTAAGTTGTTCTTAAAATTTTGCCCTGGGGCCCCCTCGTAAAACCTGGCCTGTACTTCTCTTAATGGCACATTTGAACAGTATCTACATTTCAGACTTGTTTTCCATATGACAAGCTAATCACACACACACATGCACGCATGCATGCACCGTGCCAAACTCCATGTAGACTTGAGAACCAGGCAAACCTGCATTTGCATCCTCCTCTACTACTTACTAGCTGTGTGACTTTGGGCAACTTCATTAACCTCTCTGGGCCTCTGTGTCCTCATTGTAAAATAAGGACAGTAATTGTTCCTGCCTCACATACAGCTGTTTCAAGGGTTGAGTGAGACTGAGGATCAAAAGCACTTGGTTTAGTGCCTGGTACCTAGCAAATGCTTGATCAGTTCAGTGGTGGCAGTTTTTACCATTAATTCAATTCAGATGAGGCATCCAAATATCTAGTGTCTTGTCATCCATCACAGAGAATTGCCCACTGTAGGCAGTTAGTCATGTTTACTGAATTGACTCCATCTCTTTAGCTGAGGATCGGGAGATAAATATTTCCCTGTCTACTGGGATGTTTGATAAGACACGGGTGATCACTCGAAGCTCAGGTATGAAAAGCATGTGAATGAAGAGGCTGCTTTACATACAAAGAGCTTCTCCTCAGGGTGGGCTCCCCCTGGTCATCTTGGGCACCCTGTGGCCAGGTGTTCAGCAGGAGGTCGGGGTTCCCTCAGCACCTCCGTGGAGTCTTGCGGCCTCCTCTGACATGGATATCAAGTGTGAGGGTTTTAATTGCCTTTGGCTGAAAGAATGGGGTCAGATGTTCAATTCAGATGAAATCCCTGTCTTCTAAAACATTATGAGGGGCCACCCACACAAAAGTCCCTAATCCTCAGGGCCCCGGCAGGGTGAAGTGCCTGAGGGCTGCAGCTCAGGGCTGCTGGGAGATTCCTGCCTGACTGCCTGGTTGTGCACCTTACTCAGCACGTGTACACACGTGTACCTACAGACCAGTGTAGAATGGTGTGCTCTGTTAAGGGGGAGAGCATGGGGACAGATTGGGATTGGGCATTGATGAACCAGCTATCTGACCTAGCCTGATGCCCATTTCCAACCAGACAGTGACTGATAGAGGCAGAGTCTCCTTAACTGAGACCCATGGATGGGTAGTAAGTGGTCCAGAAAACCCCTGAAATTATATATAAAATGTTGGTGGGCTGGGAAGGGAGAGACACCAGCATAAGTGCTTTTTCTGTGGAGAGAGACTATAGCTTTTAAGAGACTTCTCAGAGGGGTCTGTGACCCAAGACAATTAAGAACGCAGAGCTTCTGGGTTTGGTTGGCCCAGGCTAGTTGGTGTTTGTAATCAAAGCCCCAGATGACCCCCGTCTAAGCGGTCAGGGCAGTGACAGGAGTAGTCAGAGGCAAGTTGTGGCCACGCCGCTGACAGACTCTTCAATGGTTGTTGTAGACTCATGTAGACAAAGCCTGCAAGCTTGGGGAAGCCAGGCCCCCCCAGGTCAGCCTCGGGCGACAGCCCCCGTCCTGCCAGGCCCTGGGGAGTGAGTCCTTCCTGCCCAGCAGCTCCTTTGCTCATGAGCTGGCCCGAGTCACCTCCTCGTACAGCACCTCAGAGGCAGCGCCCTGGGGCGGCTGGGATCCGAAGGCCTGGAGGCAGGTGCCCGCTCCACTACTGCCTAGCTGCGACGCTGTTGGTAAGTCACTCCCCTCCCAGCCTCGCTTTCCTCATCTGTCAACTGGGCACAGTCCCCTGCTCAGCCTGCCCACCTGCTTCACAGTGTTGTTGGAGGAACAGAGGAGGTGACAGCCCGGCCCATAAAGCTCTGTGCACCTCGGAGAGATGTCCAGAGCTTTCTCTGCTGCATCCCAGTCAGTCTTTGGCAAAGAGACCACCCAAGCCGGCAGAGGGAGACTAAGTGGGCATCACCCCGGGGACAGTCACTCCCTCCCTGCTGTTGGCCGTCCAGCACCCCAGTTCCTTCCCTGCCTGTCTGTCCCTGTGACCAGACTGTGAACTGTAGGCGGACAGGGCCTACGCCTTTGGAACTACAAATCTCGGCCCGCACCCCACCTCCCCCAGCCTGGTGCCTGCCTACTCCATAGCTGGCGGGCACTTGGGAGCTGCCTCTGCAGCCATCTGCTGGGGCTCCACACCCCGAGGTGTTTTTTGACCCCACCTGAGATTCGTGTGCACCTCACGAAGTGGGAAGTCAGATGGCCCCACTCGAGGAGGGCAGGCAGAAGAAAGCCAAGCCAGGCCTGGCCAAGAGGGCTGTGAGTTTGCATCGTCCTCCAGATTCTGGAAGAAATGGCTTGACTCATCCTAAGGAGTTGCATTAGTGGTCATGACAGCAAGATGATGTCCGAGCAGACGTTGCAGAGACTTTTGTTTGGCTCATGAACTTGTTGTTCTGGTGCATGACATATCAGTATGTGCAGGACATCAGCCCTCTCTGCAGAGCAAAGTAGAGAAAGGAGCACTTGCTGAGAGAGAGTGATCAGAGGATGCTCATCCAGCTGAAATGACCTCTGGGATTCTGGCTTCTAATGGAAATGCTGCTTCTATCTGCGTGGCCTTGTTCTCCCATCCCACAGGCCTTGGCCTGCAGGAACAAGCAGTGCTTTCCTTTCAAGGGCTATCGATTTCTCTCTCTTTTTTTTTTAACCCTTCTCCTACATGCTGTCAGAGTCACTGCTCTTCGGCTTGTCCAGCACAAGACTGCCAAAGAAAGAGAATTAGCAAAAAACAAATGGGGACATCGTCCACTCAGGATGTGTCTGAGTTCCACCCTGGTGTTCCATGTCCCCAGAAGGCAAAAAACGACAGATCCGAGTGAGCTGATGTTGCGAACTCCTTTCCCCAGCATGTTATCTCTCTTCAAAGCCAACCCTTCCACTCAACAGTGGAGGGCAGGGCAGAATCTTGGCCCTCAGATCCTCACTATTAAGCTATGGAAGTTGGGCCTGCCTTGGGGCGGGGTGGTGGGGAAGGCTTGGAGGGACAGGACCTACAGCTCAGCCCAGACTCAGGAAGGCCAGACTTTCTGTGAGATGGAGGACACAGGCCCCCACCTCCAGGAGATAAGAGAGGCGAGCTGCAAAGACATTTGTTTCCTCTGCCGCCAGATCACTCACAGCATGGAAGTCTGGCCCTTCCGGGAGAGATGCCTGAAGTCAGAAGTCAACTGCAAAGACAGAAAGTGGAGAGGAGAAAAGGCGACCTCCAGCTCTCTGGTGGTCATTTTCAACAGCAGTGATTTTTGTGAAGTTACCAATGGCAGCTGCAGATTGGATCCAACCCAAGGACAGCACCATCACTGAGGGGAGGTCCCTGACTCCTGCTCCAGGGGCCCCCAGGGCCAAAGAGAGACCCTCAGCTTTCTCCTGTCTTAGCACCTGCATGTCCCCATGGACCCTCTGGCCCCAAGCCCTGAGCCCGGGTTTCTGCCATGCCTCCCCTCCCCATCCCTTCACTTTGTTCTGAGGTTGTGATTTCCTTTGATTGATTTATTTGTTGGTTTCTCCCTCCATGGTGAGCTTCCTGAGAGTAGACACACACAGTACCACCCCAGGGCTGGTACAGAGCCCCACCCATGGTAGACCCACTAGGTCCCATGGTAGACCCACAAGATGTGTTTGTCAGTTTACTGACACGGGGGCTCACTGGGCTGCCAGGTAAACCCTCTTTACCCACCCGGGATCCAGCAGTTTGCTTTGGGGACCCCAGAGTCAGTGAGGCTGCCTTCCCCATCCCCCCACTGGGCAGGGAAGGGCACGGAGCCAAGGCCTTTGGAAACAACAGGTATGGCCTGCCTTTGCCTTGGCTTCTGGGGTTCCCTCAGCACTCCCATCTGGAGGCACTCCAGAGAAGCTGAGTCACAGGCTCCAAGAGTTAGGAGGGAGAGTTAGGACATGGTAAAGAGGGCCTGCATTCACTGTGGACAGCCCGTGTTGTGTCTGAAGGATGCCTGAGGACAGTGTCAGCCTAAGAGCATCCATGCCGTTCAAAGAGGGCTTGGGTAGAAGCATCTTCATGGCCCACAGTTCTGAGAAGTCCCCCTCCAGGGGCATTGTGGGAGCCCCTAGAACTCAGATCTCCATGCAGAATGCTGTCTTCCTGTCATTCCAAAGGAAAAGTCAGAAGAGTCAGTGAGCCATTTCCAAATTTGGCTTCCAAAAGCTACCAAAGAAGGTACTTTTCATAGTGGAGTATTGAACCAAGCAGCCCACACGCTGGAGCTCCTTAACCTTTGAGCCTCTAACACAGAGCTGCATGTTTTCTGCTACCTGCAGACTGCTCTGTGCGTGGCGCTCTGGGGAGGAGGCAGGAGCGCCCCAATGCTGGAAAAAGAAACCCCACACACAGCCCTTTTTTCTCCTCCTTCACCCCCCCCTCACTTTGTCCCTTCCCTCCCTCCCTCTCCCTTTCTCTCCCTTCCCCCCTTTCCTCCCTAGACTCCATCCCTCATCTGTCAGAGCTATTCGTTTGGAAGTCCTTCCCAGTCAGAACACACTCCTCCTGGGGATCATGGGCCAAGTAATTTCAGGCTGAATCCACCTGAAGCCCAGGAAGCCAGCGTGGGCATCCATGTAGGGGTCTTGCCAACCCTCTGCCTCTGTCCCATCCCCCAACCAGTTAACGTGTCCATGGCCTTATGAAGGGGTTGACTCTGTCATGAAACCATGCATGGGCTGCAGTGGAGAGAGGCTGTATCAGGTGCTGCTCGGGGGCTCACAAGAGACCCCCATCCATGGTGGCTGAAGGCTGAGGCCCGCAGGGCGGCCTGGCCCCTGGGTAGCTGTGTGTTGGGTTCTGCTGTGTTGGGAGGCAGTGGGGGGTTCGGGCCAACCTTGCGCCTGTCTCTTCCACCTATGCCTAGCACACTTGGATGGAGTGCTACACCTCAAGTGAGCCCCAGAGTTTCCTTGGCCTTAGCATGAAGCTTAGAAAAGCAGTCCCAGGACTTCCTGGATCACCATCCTGGCTGAGGCCTCTCTGAGGGTGGTCCCTTGGCCGGATGGAAGGAGGAGCCTGGGCCCACATTCTTTGGGAGACTTCCTTCCTTCCGGGGACAACGTGGGGAAGCACACCTAGGCTCCCAGAGAGCCCAGCTGCCACTGCCCCGTCGGTATCACCTGTACAGCAATCTCGAGTGCCATGACAACCACCCGCAGTCCTAGGAAAAGCAGTGATTGCCTGAGCTCCTCTGTAACCATCCTTCAGAGTGTCCGTCACTAAGCAGCCACTTTCAGCCATCACTTCCTCTGGGTCACTGAAAACATTTGTCATTTCCTGTTTTCTCTATTTTCCAACGATCCTAATTGTCAGTGTCAAAAGGCAACAACTATTTTCTTGGGGCTTATCTTTGGAGCACACTGATTGAGAACAAAGGATGGGGGCGTCTCTCTGCAAAACAAAGGAAGCCGCCTCCTGGGGGGCCTGGAGAGAACGCTCTGGCTGCTCTGCCAGGGACGGGGGCCAGGCGGGGAGCAGAAGGCTGGCGGTGCCCCCCCATGCCCCAGTGGCATGAAGAGGTTCCTGCCTGACAGCAACACCCCCGGATGGCCAGCATCAGCCCTTCTGTTTGGACTTGGAGTTTCTGTGGCCCCGACTAGACTTTCCCTTCAACTCTAGATGTGCCAGATTTTTCTCCTTCCTTGGATGAATGCTGGCCAACATCCCACTGTCCCTGTAACCCTAACCCTTTAAGAAGCAATTTCTGTCATCTGGCAGATACTGCCCACTTCCTCCACTCTGACCCCTGCCCCAGCCTCGCCTTCACTCTGGTTTCCCAGGCCCTGGGGGTGTCTTCCTCTCTATCTCCTTCCCTTTGGACTCTTGGGCCCATCGTTGTCATTCCCTGCTTTTTCTTGCATCGCCCTCTGTAGCCACCACCTGCCCCTCTCCCACCCTGTACTACTGTGTCATTTGGTGAACCTAATGGAGCAGTCAGTGGGGATGGAATTAGAGTTGGTGTAGACAGAATTAGAGTTGGTGTAGACAGAGGGCCCAGGAGCCGGTCCCGGAAGCAGCAGGCTAGAGAGATGGAAGCACTGGACCTGCAGCTGGGAGACACTGCACTTACCCAGCCGTGTTGCCTGGAGCACGTCACTGACCCTCTGTGAGCCTCAGCTGTCACATCAGTAAGCTGGGGCTATAGATTCTCTGCCCGGATCTCCTGGCACAGTAGGAGGGTGACTGGGCAGACCAGAGGTGAGAGCTGCCTTCAGAAATGCCTGCCCACCCTAAGCATCTCAGGCAGAGCCCAGCAACCCCCCCAACCCCCATCTCCCTGACTTCCCAGCGGCATGGCCTTGGCGATCTTATGACCCCTGTGATCCTCGGGTCCTGCCCCCGCAACAACGGCATGCTTTAGCAGGAAGAGGGCCGCCCCAGGGGAAGGGAGGCAAGAGCTTGGACAGGAAGCAAGCTAAGGGCAGGATGCTGAAATCGCTCGCCAGGTAGTCCGCCCACTGCCACGTGTTCGTGTTCGTCCTCTGCCTTGGCAGGAACTGAGGCCGGGAACTGCCGCCAGACCTGGGAGCCGGGCACTCTCCCAAGCACCGGCCGTCTGCCCCAGCCCCTTCACATGCTAGCCATCCAAGAGCGGTGAAGCAGGCCACCCGGGCAGCCTGTGTTGTCTGGTCAAGTCTTCTTCTGGCCTCTGCAGGGGTGTGGGGATTGCAGTTCCAAAGTAAACTCAGGGAGATGTGCTCCCTGATGGGGCTGCCTTGGATGTTGGCACACGGAGGAGCACAGAAAGGGAGAGAAATGGCAGTGGGTGAGCAATGGACTCTGAGTCATAACCAGGGCCCAGCCACAGCCTGGCACCAAAGGGCTGAGGGTCTTGGGGCAAGTTATGCCTTCTGCAGGCCCTCAGCTGGCTCTCTGGTGATGGGCCTCTCGAGGCGCTCACAGACTTGGGGCTGGGACTGCAGCCCTGAAGCTTGGCTCTTCTCTGTGCCCACCCAGCTTGGAGATGGAGATCAGAAGCCCATTCCCATCACCCATGCTGCTGCCCATCAGGAAAGTGAAGGGAAGCTGGGAATGAGTGACTCCTCTGGGTGTTGGGCAATGCATCCATGTGAGCAAGTGATCACCCCTGCTCTTCATGACAGGACCACCCAGAACGAGCCTTGGCCCTTTTCCCCATGACACCCTGGGCACCCACCACCACATAGCCCAAAGGCTGCTCTGCCCCACCCCTGACATCCCCAGTTGGTTCAGCCATTCTTTGCCCACGTGTTTGGGAGCCCAAGCCCCATTGCTTAGTGTCCTCTGGGTGCAGCCAGTTTGGGTCTCCCTGAGACTGGCCTGCCCAAACTCTTGTCAGCACTGCCGACATGGTTTGGCCAAAGCAGAGGAGTGTAGGACTGTCACCTCCCTCCTTCTACATACTCTGCTTCTATTAATGCAGCCTAATGTCACATTTCCTCCTTTGGTGACTGCATCTCACTGCTGCCCTATCCCGAGCAGAATGACATCGAGAATGCCTAAACCTTTTCTCTCCATGCTCTTGCTGTTTAGCTCTGTGTCTCCGCCCCATCCTATGCTGTCTCAATTGCTTTTTAACTCAGGTGCCGAATCCTACTTGTATCCATACCTGTGGAGTTTTGCTTGGGAGGGTGGGGCATGCATGCGAGTGTCTGTTGGTGTGTTCACTCATGCTTTCTGCTACACCAAAGTCACGTCTTAAGTCTCCACACAGCAACACCAAGGCTAGAATTTATTGGTAGCCCGAATCTAACACTTCTTTTTCATCTTCTACTTAGCGAGAGAAGCAGAGATCAGGTCTTATGGCAATGACCCCTGAACAGCGCAATTCACGTATCGCCCAACGGATGAGTCAATTTCAAGGTAAACAGTTAAAAGTCCATGTTCTCAAAGGGGTGAGTGGTGGAGACTGTGTGAGGTTGGGGGAGAATTCCCTCCAGCATAAACCATTACTGAGATGATTCTGGAAAGCATTGATGAAAAGAGAGTAGGTCTGTGAGGCACTTCCATGGCACCTTGGTTGGATCTGTCGCATGGAAAGTGTCAGTAGAGTCCCAATTGAAGGCCCAGTCTTAATGACTCTGAAATCACTGTTTGATTGAAGAGATTGACTCAACCATGTAATCAACATTGATTGGCTGAAGATACAGCTGTTAGCCAAACACTACAGATGATCTCTGCCAAACTAGCCTGGGAGACATGTTAAGCAGTTGTCCCCAGCCAGTAGTGACATTGGGCCAGGATAGGGGTATTCCTGCCTGGGGCTCGGAGGAGGCTGCTTGTCTTCCAATGAGTGTTCAGCATCTTCGTTGTAGCCTGGTGGCGCCATAGCACTATCACTCCTCCATTCTCTTGCAAAACCCCCTTTTCCTTCGGGCCTGATACCAGCTGAATGCCCCCACCTGTTCAAGCTGGAGTGGCATGTCAGGTGTGCCTTAGCCGCAGGAACCAGGCAGACAAGTTCCAGGCCACTGTCAAGAGGTGGACATCCTTCAGGGGATGGGTGGTACCAAGCTTGTGTATGGATTGTATGGGGTTTATAAAAGCAGGCCCAGACCCCGTTCATGGAGCTTAAAATCTATGGGCATTTTCAGTCCAACGTGATCTACTCTTGGGTGGAGGGGAGCTGTGAGCACAGACCTAGGGGGTCTAGGAGGGCTTCCCCCAAGAACTGCAGTCCAGGCTGAGGGTGGAGGAACAAGGGGAGAGGAGGATGCTCGGTAGGAGCCAAGGGCAGGAGGTGAGAGGTCAGTGCTGGGCCAGTGGCTCCCCGCTGGCCACTGCAGCCCAAGTGGAAGACACCTTTGGAACTGACCCCTGCTTCTCTCTTTCGGTAGCCATCCAAGATCAAGTCATCTCTAAGTGTAGCCGGACCAAGGCAAGCTCCCCACCCAGCCAGTGCATGATACCACCCAGAGCTGGGCTCCTTCATAGCAGTCTGAGTTCAGGAATGGCCTCACCCATCAGGCAGCAAAGCCAGGAGATTTTCAGCTTCAGACCCCCGTTTCCCACACCCTCACAATTGGGCCACAACCCCCTGGGCAGCCTCGGCTCCATCTACCAGCACATGGGGATACCCAAGGCTGCGCCTGCAGGAGTGCCCCTGCCTAGATTCTATGCCAGGCCCCTGGGCAGCCAGGCCCTGGGTCCTCACCATCTCAGACAGCCGCATATGTCAGGAGTGTCCACCGTACTCCACAGCACTTCCTGGGTGGTGGCAGCAGCATCTCTGCACACCCCAGTCTTGAGGGAGCCACCCCTGAACCAAGCAGCTCATGGCATGCAGCAGCATTATGATAGCAGTGCCATCTTTGCCAAGGCCCTTGTGACAACCTCCCTGGAAGCCCCAGTGTTTCCCTTGCAGCAGGCAGTTGTGTCCCCTAGTCGGGTGGCCCTAGAAGGCAGACCTAGCCAGAAGGTGGGTCCTGCGCCCGCCAAGCCCAGCTTCAGCCTGCTAGGCAACAATAGTGTCAGGCAGAGCCCGGTGCAGGGCCCCGTGCCCACACCACATGCCACCAAGTCCCTCCAGAAAAGTATGGTCAGCTTCGGGCCTGAGAGTCCCATCCAGGCCATCGAGCCACCAAGCTCTGTGGCTGCCGCTGCTGCCCCCTCCATCGTGGCTGCTGGCCAGTCCCCGGCCAGTCCCTGTGACAGAACAGGGAGCCCATCTGAGTCGTCGTCCCAGTCCCCACTGGACGATCTTATTTCACTTCCTGACTGTTCTGAAGTGGATTTCGACACTTTCATGATGGATTCCACCGAGAGCCCAGATGAAGACTGGATGGGCAACCTGAGGCTGATCAGTGGCACTGTAGAAGACCAGGCTGCTGACAAGGGTGCCAAGGCCCAGAGTGTGGGCCACGTCCCCCAGAATGCTGACAAGCTTTAAATGCCCTAGAAACCTCCACGTGGCCATCACTCTGGGGAGTGATGTGAGTCCATAGCAAATTTACCACTGGCCCCACACAGCCACATGCTTATTGCCTCATTACAATTTGAGGGGCGGCAGCCCACACCCATCCCTCTCTCTACCTGTGACAAAATGGAAATCTGGTGATTTTTCAAGCTACCTGTACATATCTGAAAATTTTGTACATGGTTTTCCTAAACGTTCATGACAGAAGTGTTTATACTGCGTTTTGTGAGTTTGTAATTAAGATGACAGCTTTCGTTTCAACAGAGTTGTTTATTATGCCATTGTCCGTGTGTATTCTACATTGTTCAAATATGCAGACTGTGTTGTTCACTCCAGCCATACCTTATCAAACCAGGTGGCGGAGTTGCTTGCGCTTTTGATGCAGTGGTGGATGTGACCAAGAGATGTTGTGCAAACTGACAAATGCCAAATAGAAACTCACTTGGCCATCTATTCCCGTTTCCACTAAAACTTCTATCGCCCAGTGTGATTCTTAATGTCTTTTGCAAACCTTGCAGCATCTTCTAGCTCTTTCCTGATGAGCCTGTTACAGCACAAGCCATTTTATCATTAAGTAGCCTGCAGAGGAATTATTTTCCAGGAGGTAGAGAGTTCTGGCAGAGAAGGCAATGGCACCCCACTCCAGTACTCTTGCCTGGCAAATCCTATGGATGGAGGAGCCTGGTAGTCTGCAGTCTGTGGGGTCGCAAAGAGTCTGACACGACTGAGCGACTTCCCTTTCACTTTTCACTTTCATGCATTGGAGAAGGAAATGTCAACCCACTCCAGTGTTCTTGCTTGGAGAATCCCAGGGATGGGGGAGCCTGGTGGACTGCCATCTATGGGGTCACACAGAGTCAGACACGACTGAAGTAACTTAGCAGCAGCAGAGAGTTCTGGATATTTGAGAGAAGCAAAGAGAGTTTGTGAGCTGGGCATCTCTGAGGGTTCTACCCTTTATCACTCACAGTTTGTACTACTCTAACGGGCACCTTGCAGGGTGGAGGCAAGATGCTCCTGATTTAAGGCCTTTCAGTATTTGTTCTGATGTAAGGCTCTGTGGTCTGGGGAAAAAAATGAGTCTGTAAACATGAATAGTTGATTTGGGTTTTGTCACTGATGTTTTCTATTTGCAGTTTTCATCACGTATGTTTAAGTGTCTTATAGAAAACCCACACCCACTGTCCTGTAAACTTTTGTCAATGTCCAGACTCTGTGTAATGACATTTTAATTGCTACTTGGTATTTTGCCTCTGCATTTGAAATCTGGCATCTATTTCAAGCAAGTGTTTTTTTTTTTTCTTCGTTCTGTAATAAACAGGAGAAAAGTACCTCTGTGTTTTCATTTTCCCAGGGGGCATTCAGAGTCTACAAACCCATGTCAGTTAAGCCTGCTGGTGTATTTGGTTCTTTCTGATGGTGCTCCCTGTCTTGGGATGCTTGGGCACTGAGAGGAGAGGGGCAAGAAGTTTGTGTAGCCTGCACTGCGATCCTTTCACATCACAGCATAGAAGCACATCCTTTATGGTGTAGGCCGCTAAGATGACTAACTGCACTGGGGGCAGGGGGCAGGGGGAGGCTTGCGTTGAGAAGCTAGTTCCCCATCACCACCCTCTTTCCACTGAGAGGGAGACAGCCAATTCAAGATCCAATGTCTCTCATGTAAGGGGTTACCCACAAAGGGTGGCTGGAGGTTGCAGGGACCTGGAGACTGAAATTCCATCACTTCACACAGAGATCCAGGAAAACCCTGGTGAAGGCATGGTCCCGGGAGAAAATGGTCTTCCCACCCTTCCCCTCCCTGTCCCTTGCCCTTCCCCCAAGGTCTAAACTAAGGGCAACCCTGATATTCCTGAGCACTACAGAGGGTAGAGCCTGGTGGTCTGGGATGTTGGGCCAACGGGACATAGTAGGTGTGCCGCCATCTTGCCCCCTTCAAGCTCGGTGCCCCGTTTCTGGGCCCCGCTTCTCCCGACCCATCAGTCCTGATCTGCTGCCCAATCCCCGCTTGGCCTCCTCCTCTCCCCACCCTCCCCACCAGCAGTTGCTGGCAGCATCTTGGCTGCAGGCTGTTTCCAATTTAAACTGCATGAAAACAAGTGCTCTTGTCACCTCACACTAGGGCAAACCACTCACAGCAAGAAAGTGGCTTCTACAGAGTTTCACTGAAATGTGGCCCCATTTTGAAGCAGATCCTAAAGAGATGGGACCTGTGCCTCTCCCACAAGGTGCCAAGACTTGGTGCATAGGTGGCAGAGGTTGCATATGGAACCATATCTCCCCAAAGGCAGTGAGGAAGCTAGTTGGGGACCTCTTTGCACACACTATGTGCTGTAAAAGTGCAGCTGAAGCACCAGCTGCGATCACATGTAACCAAAATTGAATACACACGTTTAGCCCCATAACTGGCAGGGAGAAGACCTACTCATCATCAAGGTATAGGATGTTCCAACAGAATGACTTTGGGGGCTGAGGAATGCAGGTACAATGCAGCAGGCCTGTCCTGTCCTGTCCAGTGGAGCCTAAAATGCTCTAAGAAGCATCTAAGGAGATGCCCCCACGCACCACTCAATGGCTGTTACTGGGGGCAAAAATCCACACGGGTAGAGGCAGACCTCCCTAGTCTGTGGGCCAAAGGGATGGTGGAAGCAGTCAGGGGCCCAAAGCCCCAGTGGTTGACCCGCCTGCTCACATAGCCCCTCCTGCTTCCTGCAGAGCACTCCTCGTAGATCTGGGGAATGGGAACGTCCTGTGAGTGTCCCGCAGCTCCAAACATGACTCCCATGTCAGGGGCTTGGCCTCTGTTCCCCCTGTGTTAACTCAAGTGCCTCAGTGGTGCCAGGCCCCAGGCAGGCCCCAGCTGCCCCTCAGGGCCTGACTGGGGCATTTGGGCCCACCTCTCTTGTCCCCTATCCTCAGTGGGCTCAGGGGTAGCAGGACTCACCTGCCCAGAAACTGTTGCTCACAGCCAACCAGTTGGGGTGCTGAAGGCCTCCTCAGCTCTGCCAGCCTTCAGAGTCCCGAAATAAAAGCTGAGCTTGGCCTCCTGAGCTGAGTTAACTTCCCATCCCAATCACATATTGATCTCAAGGCTGAGCCAAAGTGGACAGCACCCCCAGCACTTCCTGCCACCTGACCTGCTTGACCTCACTGGCCCCAGCAGGCCCTTCCAGCCTGTTCCTCCTAGCAGTGGTTGTCCCAGGCTACCCCTGCCCAGAGATGGCAGCTCCCACCATTGTGCCATCACTCAGCTGCCCTCTCTCCTGTACCCCTGCACCGTCAGCCTCTTCTCTGCTGGATTCTTCCCAAGGGAGTTGAACTGGGCCATATGCAAAGGTCTTCACCTATCTCAGCCCATCCAGCTGCAGCTCTGATATCCTGCCACTCCTCCCCTGACTCTTGTCAGCCCAGAGCTATCTGACCCCTGTCCTGCTCCTTCCCAAGTAGACTGGCTGCCCAAAGGGCCAACTCCCGGCCATAAACCCAATGGAAGCTTCTCGGTCCTTCCAGAACAGCACTGCCCCTTGGCTCCTGGGAGTCCCCTGGGATGCTTCTTCCCCTATGAGGTCCATTTTCTCTTGTTGCTTCCTCTCACCTGCAAGGCCTTCTTCCCTTGCTCTCTTTCCTCCAGTTTCTACCCTGGGAGACAAACAGGTTCCTGAGCCTGCATCTAGCCTCCAAGCATCTCAGAATATTGACAGCCCAGCCACAAAGAGCGTGGTGTGTCTGGGCAACAAAGAATGAAAGCGTTTAGATGCTGCTCAATGACCCCCACAAGGAGGGTTCGCCCTGAACCTGCTTCAGACAGCAGCTTTGGTTGGAGGCCCCTGGCCTGTGCAGGTCCTTCACTGGGAGGGCCAGGAGGACCTTGCAGGTGGGGCCTGAGGTCTCCCCATGGGTACACAAAGACCTGCAGTCACCAGTGGGGAGGTGCTCTCTACACACCCTGTCCCATCACCCTGCTCTTCAGCTCTGAGGCCAGTCCTGGGGGAAATGCTGGAGGTTGCCAGAGAGTTATGTGAGACCCCAAGGCCTCCATCCTCCCTTAAAGCAGGCTCCAGCCCCTTGAAGGTCCATTTCTCATCAGTGCCCCTTCAGCCTGGAAAGTCAGGGGATCTGAAAGTGGACACAGACTTTGGGAGAAGCACAGGCCATTGGCCATTCCGTGACTCAACAAGCATGCTTGTGCCAGGCACCAGCGGGTAGACAGACATGGTCCCCAGCCTAATGGAGTAAACCAGGGAGTACATCTGTCAAGGTCATGCACAGGAACAGTACCAGGAGTAGATTACGAGTGTGTGTGTGTGTGTGTGTGTGTGCGCTCCAAAGAAACAAAACCAATAGGAGATTGATTTACCATAAAGAATCAGCCTACACACTTATGGAGGCTGAGAAGTCTCGTGGTCTCTGCTCTGGGGCCCCAGGAAAGCCTGTGGTGTCGTTCCTAAGACCGGAGAACCAAGTGAGCCAATGGTGTAAATCCTAGTCTGAGGTCTGAAGTCCACAGGACAAGCTATCAGGGTGTCCAGCTGTCAGGCTGCAAACTCGGGCAGGAGCTGGGACTGCAATCCACAGACTGAATTTTCTCTTCCTCAGGACAACTTCAGCTTTGTCCTGAAGGCCTTTCAGTGTGGCTGAAGCCGCACTATTCAGGATATTCTCTTTTACTTCACATCAGCTGACAGTAGATATTCACCACATTTCCACAGTACTTTCACATCAGTATTTGATTAAATAACTGGCCCATGTAGCCTAGCCAGGTTGACAGGGGGACAGATGATTGACACATTAGCAAAGACAATCACAACAAGTTGCATTAACATCTATAAAGGAAACACAAAAGGGGCAGAGAGTGAGAGACCCCAGTGTGATCGGGCTGGTGGGGACACTCAGGAAAGAGTGATTTTACTGTCAGGGAATGAAATCTGAGCTGAGATGAAAGGATGAGAGGGAACAAGGATAAGAGGGAAAGAGCTTGGGCAAGAATCTTCCCAGAAGAGGAAAGAGCACATACCAATTTGGGGAGGAAGGGGGAAAAAGTCAGTGGTTAGGGCCCAGTGAACTAGGCAGGGAGGGAGGAGTTGGGGTCCCAAGGTGGACAAGACCCTGGAGTCTGTCTTGATTCCACAAGGGAAGCCTTGGGTCACGCCAGTACCTCCATTCTGGCTGGAGGATGGACTCCAAAAAGAACGGGGGTGGCTGGTGTTGAGGGCCTGCTTCTCCCTAAGGACTTCCCCTGGATATCTCCAATTCTGAAGGTCTAAGGTGAACTTCTCAGGGTCCCTGCACGCTCGGGAAGCCTTCTGCTCAGTGGAAGGTGGCCATCACACCCTGCTAAGGGCCTCAAATCCACTTGGTATTCAAGTCCAGATCTGGGAGTCATCTACGATGTTTGTCTTTCTCTCATCCTTTCTGTATCCTGGAAAGATGGGATTTCTCCCCCATGTCCATCTGCAAAATCTCTGCGATCACAATAAAAACCCCAGCAGGATTCCTTTCTGGAACATGACACAGTGATTCAAGGCGACTCATCTAGTAGTTCAACAAGACAGGAATTGCCAGGAAACTTCTAAATAAGAAGACTCCAGAAAGGGTTCTAGCACTATCAGATATTAAAATGTATCGCGAAGCTACTATATTTTAAACAATGTGGCTCTGGCACAGGAAAAGACAGATGAGTCAGTGGAAAGGAAATAGATAAAAGTATATATGGGAATTAAGACAATAGCAAAGTGGCATTTCAGATCAGCAAGGGAGACTCAATACACAGTGCTGGAAAAACTGACTGGCCATCTGCATAGTAAATATGGATCTTCTACCTCCCTCCTGACATCAAGAAAAATTCAGATTCAAAGATTAAAATAGAGAAAAGAACCCATAAAAGCACTATAAGAAAACAAGGGTGGGTATTTTCATAATATCAATGTAGATCAAGCTCCTCCTATCATGACATGAAATCCAGAAGCCATAAAGGAGAATTTTATAAAATTGTCCACGCAGAATTTACATACAGAAAAAACACCATGAAAGTCAGAAGATAAATGACAAATTTAGGAAAATAAAAGGTTTGGAACACCTGACAAAAGGTGATTTACTTAATATTTACAAATAAAAGTAGTAGACTGTCTCCGACAAGAATTTCGTAATGATATCATTCACAGTAGCCAAAAACTGCAAGCAACCCAGGTGTCTATCAATAGAAGAAGGGATAAAAGCAACTCCACTGTATCCATGCAATGCAATACCAGCATCAACACAGAGGGATAGTCCTTGGACACTTGTCAAATGCATTATGCTGCCAGAAAGAAGTCAGACTCAAAAAACACAGGTACTGTATAATTCCATTTATACAAAGTTAAAATAGATAGAAGTCATCAGAAGTGAAGAAAATCAGAACAATGGGACCCTCACAGCAAGTATGGGGATTGGCTGGAAAGGGGGACAAGGAGACTTTCTGGAGTGATGGTCAATTTTCTATCCTGCTAAGGATGTGGCTAACACATGTGTATGCATTGCCAAAACTCAGAATGGTTTGCTGAAGATCAGGACAGCTTGCTGTTAAAAACATATTGCCTAAAATAGAAAAATCTTAAACAAATATTGAACTCTAGTTAATGATCTGCTGGAGTGCTTAGGGGTGAAGTTTACTCATATCTGCAACTGACTTTGAAAGACATTTTAAAAAGATGCTTGATGGGTGGATAAAGGGATGGGTAGAGAGACAGAGAGGTGTGATCAGGCAAGTAGAAAAATGTGTTAATTGTAGACTCTAGGAGGTGGGTCTGTAGGGATTCCATATACATTTTTTCAAACTTTTCTGATGACTTAACATTTTTAAAAATCAAATATTGGGGGAAAAACAGTTTTTAAAAGTAGAGGGATGCTTTTAAAATAAATGTCTAACAATTTGAGGTGGGAGAAAAAGGTCATAGAGACCAGTTTTTTAATTTGAAAAAAAGACAGGGGAATGTTTGATTTTCCTACAGCTTCTTTTCTGGAAGCCAGTGTAGCTGAGCACAAAACTACAGGCACCTCAACAGCCACTCACTACAACTAGACAAATTGGTTTTGTCTCACCCCTTCTGACACCATTTTGCAAAAACTGATCACTCAAACCATCGTTTACCTGTTTTGCTCACCTGAACTGTGTCCATAGTCTCAATATTTTTTAAATCAAAATATTGGTTTTATTTTTCTAATTTTTATTGAAATATACTTGATTTACAATGCTGTGTTAGTTTCAGGTATATAGCAAAGTGATTCAGTTATGTTTTATATATATAATATATATGTTTAGTTATGTTTTATATAATATATATATATATTCTTAGATTCTTGTCCATTATAGGTTATTACAAGATACTGAGTAGAGTACCCTGTGCTATACACTTGATCCTTATAGGTTATCTATTTTATATGTAGTAATGTGTATCTGGGGCTTCCCAGGTGGCACTAGTGATAAAGAACCCACCTGCCAATGTAGGAGACATAAGAGACATGGGTTCAGTCCCTGGGTCAGGAAGATCCCCTGGAGGAAGGCATGGCAACTCACTCCAGTATTCTTGCCTGGAGAATCCCCATGGACAGAGGAGCCTGGCAGGCTACAGTCCATAGGGTCACACAAAGTTGGACATGACTTAAGGGACTACACATGCATGTAAATGTGTATCTGTTAATCCCAAACTCCTAGTTTTATCCCTCTTCCCACCTTTCCCCTTTGGTATCCCTAAATTTGGTTTCTATGTCTGTCAATGTATTTTAATTGTTCTTTTTAAATGTTTCTATTTTCACCTTCTTAGTTAATGTACCTTGATAAACATTTATTCTTTTGTATGTACTACATAAAAATTCAGATAGAGCTCTTTCAAATCACTAAGAAAAAAACTAACTGCCCCAGCAGGAGGAAATGAGCAAAGGATATGAACAGTCAGTTAATTGCCAGTGAACACAGAGAGGATGCTAAACCTCCCCTGTAATGAAAGGAAGGCCAATAGCACCAACAATGCTCTGTCGTTGCCCTTGTCAAGCCCTTTCTATCGATCTGGTCTCAAGCATAACAACAGACAATAGCCAATGAAGCTGGGGCCTGGGCACACATGTGTTCTCTCTTCTCCACTCCTCTATGGAGGACAAATGCATATAACCTTTGTGGGCACAGCTTAACAATTATTGGGAGAATTTCAACCTTGGCCATACATCAGAACTGCCTGTGGAGCTTTTGAAAAATACATCTTCCTGTGCCCTAACCTCAAATAATATCATTTAGAGGGGCTAGAGTGGGACCCACAGATCTGTATTTAAAACTGCAAGATTGAGTATGACTGGCTTGGCTTTGGACATGATAGGAGTTTTTTTTTTCAGAGAAACTCACATAGGTATTCAAAGATATGTGAACAAAATTGTTGATTACAGCATTGTCAGACCTAGCCCTATATTGGAAACAATTCAAGTGTCCAAAATAAGGGCCAATTAAAGCCATTCGATGGAGTAGTATACAGCTGTTAAAAGCATGCAAAACTTCTCATTTGGTGGAAGTCTGGGTTCCGCTGTTCAAGCTAGAATGGAATCCATCCAAAGCCAACTTATACCAACCTGAGAGCCTCAAACATTCCTTTCTTATTTAGATCCTCTCATCTTTCCTCCTCCAGAAAGCCAGTCAAAGAGCTCAGTAACTGACCATCAGTCCTATCTACTAGAAGAAATATTCCAACAGCAAGCCAAAGAATAAAAGATCCAACCAGAAATGGGATGTGGCATTTCTCTGTGAAAGAAAAACTCTGAGGCACCTGCAATTTATGTGTAAAGACTCATAGGATGGAGATCAGATAGGCTATAGGTGTGAACGTGCATGTTGCCTTGCAAACATACTTTCTAGGAATTGAAAGCTTTAAGGAATGGACAAGTAGCAACAAGATGCAGCACTTGCCAAAGAATCTTAGCAGCAGATCTGATTCAATTTCAGGGCTAATATCCAAACTTTGCTCTAGTAATCTTAGGATCACGATGGGGAAAGCTGGTAGGTTTCTGCAATGGCAGTTGTCTTTTTTCCTTCTCAGGTCTGTCCTTCTCCCTCCAGGGTATCTGAAACCTAACGTTACCTACATTGTGGGACTGCCTTTCAGATTTCAGTGTGCTTAGTCCCGTTGTATTGATTCTCCCTCCTCTGGCACACCATATGTGTATCTTAAGATTCTAAAGTGCATGATAAGAGTAGACCCAGTATCGAGGGTAGAAAGCAAAAGACTGGTGGGACAAAGAGAGCTGGAAATAGACATTGGTGATTTGACATTTTATTGTTTACATAAACATGATCACATTAAGGTGAATGTTTTTCTGCTCCATACCAATCGTCTTTCCATTTTCAGTGGCAGATACGTGTGTTTAAAGGATCATACCATTAAAACTCAATTTGCCTTAAAAAAGAAAGTGCGTGGCAGGAGCCGCCCCCACCCCCACCTTACATACATACCTGAGACCTACCACAGTGCTTCCCTGGCTTCCCTGGTGGCTCAGACAGTAAAGCGTCTGCCTGCAATGTGGGAGACCTGGATTTGATCCCTGGGTAGGGAAGATCTTCCTGGAGAAGGAAATGGCAACCCACTTCAGTTCTCTTGCCTGGAAAATTCCATGGATGGAGGAGCCTGGTAGGCTACAGTCCATGGGGTCACAAAGAGTCAGACACAACTGAGCGACTTCATTGGTTCACCACAGTGCAGGCTCTGCTTCTCCCTGCCCTCTGTGCCCTGTTCACCCACTACCCTGTGTCATCACTTCAACCTGCTTTTCAAATGATACAAAAGGAAGTGGCCTTCAAGTCACTACTGCCACCCCTAACTGAGGCAAGTATGCCTGAAGAAGCCAGGCCAGGCTCCCCACTTGACAGTGATGTAGGGGGCTGACCAGGAGAGTGCACACACACACACACACACACACACACACACACACACAATGATATTTTCATAAGAGTTCTTGCCACCTGCAGTAACCTGGTCTGCCCATCAGGAAGAAGGTCCCCAGAGCTGTTCCCCAAGGGTATCCCTGGGGCAGGAACAAGGCAGGGGCCTGCTGTTGACCTGTGTTTTCTGAAACATGGGATAGCCACAGCTGCAAAGCTCCTCTGGGGACAAGGCTCGGCATGCTGATCACTCTGGCCCACAAGCAGAAGTGGGTGGGCTTGGTAAGCATGGACTCCAGCCTCATGGGACTTGGACAGAATCTGAGCTGAAGGGCAGCACAGGGCAGCCATGAAGCCTGGAATGCTGGTGCCAGAGCCCCTGGGTTCAAATTCCATGGGTTCACTTCCTGTTCCCTGTGCCTCAGTTTCTCCATCTGCCAAATGAGATAATAATAGTATATCCACCTCAGAAAGCTGTTGTGAGGAGGAAATGAGCCAGTACCTTGCTCAAATGACTAAACGTAGAGTTATACCATTTGACACTCCTGGGAAATAGCCAAGAGAAATAAAAACAAGTATCCATACAAACACTCGTTCACAAATGTTCATAGCAGCACTACTCATGGTAGCTGAAAAGTGGAAACCACTCAAATATTCATTGGGTCAGTAAGCAAAATGTAGTCTCGCCACTCAGTGGAATAGTGTTTTGCCTTAAAAAGGAATTAAATTCTGATTCATGCTACAATTTAGATGAACCTTAACATGATGGTATGTGAAAGACGATGGTCACACAAACTCACATATAATATATATAATTTAATTCATTTGAAAGTCCAGAATAGGCAAACCCAAGTAGACAGAAAGTAGATTAGTGGTCTCCAGGGACTGGGGGCCATGGAGGGGTAAGAGAGTGACAGCTAAAAGGTAGAAGATTTCTTTTTGTGGTGATGAAAATGTTCTCAACTTGGCTGTGGTGACGGCTGCACATATCTGTGAATCGACTCAAAATGATTGACTTGTACACTTTAAATGGGTAAACAGCACATTGTGTGAATTCTTTGTCAACAAAACTGGTTTAAAAACAAAACTCTTATATTAAGATAAACTGTTAATCCAAAAACCTGTCCTTTCCCATCAAATTAAATTCTAATAAATAAGAACCAGTATGTGAGAAGCCTGGTGACCAGTGCTGGACACCAGCCACTCCCCTCTCCTGGAAGCTCCACCACCACCCCAGGCGGGGATTTGAAGGCAGAGCCCTAGCACCTGATTCCTCACCCCTGGGCACAACCTGGCCCTGGCTGGGCTGTGATGATCAAGGAAACAGGCTGGGACCCTGCCCAGGAGGGGTCTCTGGTTCGAGGGGCAGAGGCCCTTGAGAGAAGAGAAGGTTGTGTGGGGCCAGGGAGCCTCAACCCAGCATCAGTCGGCAAATTTACTTGACACAGATGACCACCTTGACCTCTTTCCATCCTGCGTCCTTCTCAAGTCTTCTGGGAGCATAGGACCATGAGCAGGGGTCAGCCTGGGGCTGGACACAGAAGTCCCTCAGGACAGCTGGGGGCTGCCACCTGCCCTGTCTCAGGTGGCTATTTCCACATGGTGATGTTAGCTGGACCCTTTGCAGGATAAGATTGTCCTTTGAATGAGAAACAAATAAGGAAGTGACTTGCTCTTCTGCCTCTAGCAGCTGCTCATATTAAATCTGCCTCCTTAAGCAACAGGCCCATCTCCTCTGCGGTCATCAAGTACCAACCAGGGCTCAAACCACACCCCTTGCTCTGCCCTTAGCATCTTTCATGCCCTTATCTCTTTCTCAGCTTTGGCTCTCCTGGCACTTTTCCAGCAGTCTGTACCCATCGTGCCCAGGGACAACCCTACCATCCACCCTGGGGACAATCTCCACCATCTACCCTTGTACAGGGGAGCTCTCTGGTTTTCTTAGTTGCTTCTTTTTATCCTTCAAGGAGATGATTTGTAATTTTTTTAATACAAATTGATTTGCTTTAATTGGAGGTTAATTACTTTACCATATTGTATTGGTTTTGCCATACATCAACATGTATCTGCCACAGATATACACATGATCCCCATCCTGAACGCCCCTCCCACCTCCCTCCCTGTACCATCCTTCTGGGTCGTCTCAGTGCACCAGCCCCAATTACTAGAGCTAATCAATGATTTGTAATCTTAAAGAAAAACATCATTCCTTGGGCAAAATGTCAAGCTAAAAATTTACTAATGTTTTATTCTCTTTCATATTTCTTTGTGAGAGGTATTCTACCCATAATATTCTGGTCACAGGAAGAAGATAACAAGAAAGATAAAGCCAACTTATGATACCCCAGATAGGATTCTTGTGTTCATGACAATAAAAATCTGGAAAACCAGAGTTTATCTACAGAGTAAAGATTTTTCTTCTAAATTCCTTTGACTCCTGTGGTGGTCAGCTTTACCTGTTACCTTGGCTAGTTGTATAATCAAACACTCAGGTAGGTGTTGGCATGAAGGTATTTGGTAGATGTGTTTAACATCTATAATCAGTTGACCCTTTAAAAATTATTTATTTATTTGGCTACCCTGGGTCTTAGTTGCAGCACATAGAGTCTTTAGTTGCGGCATGCTAACTCTTACTTGTGGCATGTGAGATCTAGCTCCCTGGCCAGGTATCCTGCATTGGGAGCATGGAGTCTTAGATACTGGACCACCAGGAAAGTCCCTCATCAGTAGACTTTAAATAAAGGAGATTACCCTCCACCATCTAAGTGGGCTTCATCCAATTGAAAATCAGTTGAAAAGTTTTAAGAGCAAAGACTTAAGATTTCCCTGAAAAGGAGGGAAATTTTGCCTGCAGGCTGCAGAATCACTTCCTGCTGAGTTTCCAGCCTACAGATTTGCCCTGCAAATGTAGAATTGTGTAAGCCAGCCCCCAGCATCACAATTCCTTATAAAACACACACATTCTCTCTCTCTCCTGCTGGTTCCATTTCTATGGTAGAACCCTGACTGATGCAGTGCTCACTGTCATCATATCAAGAACTAAGCCCATTTTCTTATGTGCTACATGTGCAGAAAAGATGAAAAAGAGGCAGTAAGGACTCCCATCCCCCAGCCTCTCACTCCACTTCAGGCCAAAGGGGTGGTGGGGAAAGGAAAAGAAGAGCTAGAAGTGCACATGCGGGTCTCACCTTCCCCCATGGGACTAGAGCCCCGTGCGGGCTATCTGGAGGCTGGGTCTGCACAGGAAGGTGGTCCAGGGAAACTGAAAGCTAAGAGGCCTCCTCACTCCCCATGTGAGGGCCTGGGAGGAGCAGCAGTGGTGGGGGACAGCGAAGGGAGGAGCCCGTGGGCCTGCCTGAATGCCACCTTGGAAAGTGATGGAGAGAAGGGGCACCTTTACCTCCAGGTATGACTTGATCCAAGGATCAAATTGTCAACACCCGTTGGATCACCGAAAAAGTGAGAGAGTTTCAGGAAAACATGTACTTCTGCTTTATTGACTATGCCAAAGCCTTTGATTGTGTGGACCACAACAAACTGTGGAAAATGCTGAAAGAGATGGGAATACCAGATCACCTGACCTGCCTCTTGAGAAACCTATATGCAAGTCAAGAAACAACAGTTAGAACTGGACATAGAACAACAGAATGGTTCCATATAGGGAAAGGAGTACGTCAAAGCTGTATATTGTCACCCTGCTTATTTAACTTATATGCAGAGTACATGATGAGAAATGCTGAACTGGATGAAGCACAAGCTGGAATCAAGTTTGCTGGAAGAAATATCAATAACCTCAGATATGCAGATGACACCACCCTTATGGCAGAAAGTGAAAAAGAACTAAAGAGCCTCTTGATGAAAGTAAAAGAGGAGAGTGAAAAGTTAGCTTAAAACTCAACATTCAGAAAACTAAGATCATGGCATCTGGTCCCATCACTTCATGGCAAATAGATGGGAAAACAGTGGACACAGTGAGAGACTTTATTTTTTTTGGCTCCAACATCACTGCAGATGGTGACTGAAGCCTTGAAATCAAAAGACGCTTACTCCTTGGAAGAAAAGTTATGACCAACCTAGATAGCATATTAAAGAGCAGAGATATTACTTTGCCAACAAAGGTCCATCTAGTCAAAGCTATGGTTTTTCCAGTAGTCATGTATGGATGTGAGAGTTGCACTATAAAGAAAGCTGAGTGCCTAAGAACTGATGCTTTTGAACTGTGGTGTTGGAGAAAACTCTTGGGAGTCCCTTGGACTGCAAGGAGATCCAACCAGTCCATCCTAAAGGAGATCAGTCCTAAATATTCATTGGAAGGACTGATGCTGAAGCTGAAATGCCAATACTTTGACCACCTGATGGGAAGAGCTTACTCGTTGGAAAAGACCCTGATGCTGGGAAAGATTGAAGGTGGGAGGAGAAGGGGATGACAGAGGATGAGATGGTTGGGTGGCATCACCAACTCAACTGACATGAGTTTGAGTAAACTCCAGGAGTTGGTGTTGGACAGGGAGGCCTGGCATGCTGCAGTCCATGGGGTCGCAAAGAGTCAGACACAACTGAGCGACTGAACTGAACTGATGACTTTAAAAGGTATGACCTCCAACCTGACAAGACCACCCTCCTCAGTGGAGGCCCATGAGGTCCCTGACAAAGACCCCTTTGTTTTTACACTTGTGAAGAGTTGCACGGCTGTACATTTCCAGCCCAGACACCAAGCTCTGCATCATCACTGCTCATACCAACACTCAGGAGCTGGGCTGAGAGGCCCTTCTACACAAGAGGAAGCTGTGCTCACAGAGGTAGAGCAACTTACCTGAGGTCATGCAGGTGATGAAAGAGGAGTCGAAAAGAACCAGCAAGTGCCCTCTTATCCCTCTGTGCTTAGCCACCAGGCAGCAGCACCATGCAACAGCAAAAGACACCCTCCAGAGGCCCCACTGGGCCCAGCAACAGGCCTGGGCAGCTACCAGCTGCTCTCTCCTCCTCAGATGTTCACCTCCAAGTGTGGCTCTAGAGGCAGAAGAGTCACAGGAAGAATGGCGACCTCCACACCCTCATTCCACAGTAAAGAAGCCGCAGAACGAAAATGCAGGGCCTCAAGTGAGGCCAGGGAGTTGCCTTTACTTTTGGGGGTCCACTGCCCCCAACCTACCATTGGCAGATGACCTCTAGGAAAGTGAAACCCCTGTGCCAGGATCTGCTCAGTCCCTGGGTGGGGAGTGAGCAGAGGCCTCATCAAGGTGTCCAGCAAGCTTGCCGTGGTACATACAGTCAGCCCAAGACTGGGCCAGTCTCTGCCTTGTGCCACCTGAGATGAACGGGTGGTATCACCAGACCAGGAACTTCAGAGCGCTTCCAACATGGGAATCACTAGAATGGGGTCACCAACCCAGCCCAAGGCAAGCTATGAGGAAGGCCCTTGTCTTAGTCAGCTGGAGCTGCCATAACAAAATACCATGGACTGGGTAGCTTAAACGACAGACACTTATTTTCTCTTCATTCTGGCGTTCGGGAAGCCCAAGATCAAGATGGCCGCAGATTTGGTTCATGGTCAGACCCCACTTGCTAGCTTGCAGATAGCCACCATCTTGCTATATCCTCACAGGATGGAGAGAAAGCGATCTGATGTCTCTTCCTCACTTGTAATGGAACAGTCTCTATTGGATTAGGGTTCCACCCTTATGACTTCATTTAACCATTATCACCTCCTCAGAGGCTCTATCTCCATCTAGAGTCACATTGGAGATTAGGAATTCAACATATAAATTTGTGGGGAGGGACAGAAACATCCAACTCATAATAGCCCCTCTGTAACTTCTACCTACCATTGGGATAGTCCAGGTTGTCATTCCATTTGGAGGCTCTCCAGGTAGAACAGAAAGCATAGGGGGATTTGCCAAAGGCCAGTGAGCAACCTGCCTGATTTTGTTAAATGTCCTTGCTGAAGGGCGTCCCAGATGGACAGAAGTGAAGCCCATATGCATGGCCAGTGTCAACAGTTCTTAGATTCCTGTTAAAACTCTAGCAGGCAAACACGACAGTGCCTGGCATGTACCTACACAGTCACAGTGAGGTGTTGGGGACATGCTCATAAAAGTCAGAAGAACACAATTCTGTCATCAAAATGGCCTGCTACAAACCCAAAAAGCCAGGGAGCATGAGAGCATCAAAAAGACGCTAAATAGTCTCCAAAAATGTTCCTTGAAGAGGCAGAGCTTCAGTTCACCCATAAAGTCAAACGGCCCCCTCTGGGGTTGTTCTGGGTACTGTAGATGCCTTAGAGACACAGGGCCCATATTCTCCAATCCAGTCCACCAAAGAGAATCATGATCTGCTGGGATATAGCCAGGACAAGGACAGGAGCCCAGGGCACTCAATGTCACAGTTCTGATTTGAGCTCATTGACAACATTTTAAAAATGGAAGATTCCTCCCCACACCAAATTCTGATAGATTTTGTGTTTGCCTTAGAATATCTTTGCCTCTAAAGTTCTTTTCCATACCAATTTTAGTGTTTGCTGTGTTTCCTCTGTGAACGCCCAGCACTGGGCCAAGTGCTTTTCATGGGTGCCTGGTAAAGTGGAACCTTGCCCCTTTGCCAGTCCCTTCAAAATCCCCGAAACAGTATTTTTGTTTGTTTGGGGGGAGTTGTTTTGGTTTTTTTTTTATCATAAGAGAGTCCTGGGCCTCACCCCTCAAAGTTCTGGGAAAATGAGGCAGCCTGACAAAGGCTGTCTCTCTTCAAAGCTCTTGATGCACAGAGTTGAGCTGGGCTGGGCTGGGCTCCAGGCCCCAAGAGAGGGGCTCAGAGATGCCAGGGACAAGCTGCTCAAGGGTTGGGGAGCCTGGGAACCTGGCAGGGGCAGGCTGGGGAGTGTTCCTGACCCTGTCAAACCCAGGCTGGAAGAACCACACATGAACGTGAGGCAAAGGGCAGGGCAGCCAAAGTTGCATGTTTCCAAACAACCTCTTTAAACAGCAGAAGCATGTTGGCTATTTCTTGGTGTTTAACATTTTCTCTAGTGAAGAGATGCCAGGCGGCCCAGGGGGAAGACTGCACACAGAGTCTGTGTTTGAGTTACAGCTCAGTCCCTCTGTGGCAGTGTGATCCTGGGGAACTCAAGAGCCTCCGTCAGAGTTCCCCAGCCTAAAGGGCCAATCCAAGAAGCAGATGTTCAAAGCCAGTGCTCTGAACCATGATACCACACTGCTCGGCAGCGATGCCAAGAAACGGTGTTATCTAAGTCTTCTCAGTGGTGCTGTGTGCTTCTGTGTTGCTGGAGAAGACCCTCGAGACTCCCTCCAACAGCAAGGAGATGTCAATCCTAAAGGAAATCAACACTGAATATTCACTGGAAGGACTGATGCTTTTGAACTGTGGTGTTGGAGAAGAGTCTTGAGAGTCCTTTGGCTGCTAGGAAATAAAATCAGTCAATCCTGAAGGAAGTCAGTCCTGAATATTCATTGGAATGACTGATGTTGAAGCTGAAGCTCCAATACTGTGGCCACCTGATGCAAAGAACCGACTCATTTGAAAAGACCCTGATGCTGATCACTCATTATCAGAGAAATGCAAATCAAGACCACAATGAGGTACCGTTTCACACCAGTCAGAATGTCTGCGATCCAAAAGTCTGCAAGCAAGAAATGCTGGAGAGGGTGTAGAGAAAAGGGAACCCTCCCACTGTTGGTGGGAATGCAAACTAGTACAGCCACTATGGAGAACAGTGTGGAGATTCCTTTAAAAATTGCAAATAGAACTGCCCCCAGCAATCCCACTGCTGTGCATACACACTGAGGAAACCAGAATTGAAAGAGACACATGTACCCCAATGTTCATCGCAGCACTGTTTATAATAGCCAGGACATGGAAGCAACCTAGATGTCCATCAGCAGATGAATGGATAAGAAAGCTGTGGTACATATACACAATGGAGTATTACTCACCCATTAAAAAGAGTACATTTGAATCAGTTCTAATGAGATGGATGAAACTGGAGCCGATTATACAGAGTGAAGTAAGCCAGAAAGAAAAACACCAATACAGTATACTAACACATATATATGGAATTTAGAAAGATGGTAATGATAACCCTGTATGCGAGACAGCAAAAGAGACACAGATGTATAGAACGGACTTTTGGACTCTGAGGGACAAGGAGAGGGTGGGATGATTTGGGAGAATGTCACTGAAACATGTATACTATCATGTAAGAAATGAATCGCCAGTCTATATTCAATATAGAATACAGGATGCTTGGGGCTGGTGCATGGGGATGGTCCAGAGAGATGATATGGGGTGGGAGGTGGGAGGGGGGTGCAGGATTGGGAACTCATGTACACCCATGGCAGATTCATGTCAATGTATGGCAAAACCAATACTGTATTGTAAAGTAAAATAAAGTAAAAAAAATAAAGAAAGAAAGAAAAGAAAAGACCCTGATGCTGGGAAAGACTGAAGGCAGGAGAAGAAGGGGATGACAGAGGATGAGATGTTTGGATGGCATCACCAACTCGATGGACATGAGTATGCGTAAGCTCCGGCAGCTGGTGAAGGACAGGGAAGCCTGGCGTGCTGCAGTCCATGGAGTCACAGAGTTGGACATGACTGAGTGACTGAACAACAACAGTCTTCTTAGTTATAATAATAACAACCCCAACATAGGAACACTCCACATTGTCCAGTATCCAAAGACACCCCTGAAGTCTATGTATTTTTCCACTTCTCTACACAACTATTCCACATTTTCACCTCCCTTCACCCAAAAGTAGAAACAATCAGACCGTAACTGGCACATACCTACCATGGGCTCACACCTGTACCTGCTCACACTGCCTCTCCTGCTGTTACCACAGAGACCGGTCCCTGTGCCCCTCCCCAGAATCCTGGATCCCAGTCACATCACCTTCAAAAGAGCTTTGCTCCTGCATTTATCCCGGTTATCTGCTTTCACTGCTGCGCACTCAATCCCTCCCTCCTCTGGATGATTCTCCCTGTATCCCTCTCCTTAGCTCCTTTTCTCCCTCAAGCTAACTGCCTCACTTCTCTGCTTCCACTCTCAGCATAAGTTCTTCGAAGACTCCCCTCTACAGCCTACTGTCATGTCTTCATTCCCACTGTCTCACCAGGTCACTCTAATCGGGTTCCCAGCACCATCACACCAGCACAACAGTTCTCATCAAAGTCACCAGCTGAGGTTCTGCAGACGAGAAGCTTGGCAGATTCTGGGTGGTCCCTGCACTCTCCCAGCATGAAGACATCAGGGGGTTTCCTTGGGTACCTAGTTCAGGCTTCCCAAGATTTGAGGAGAGGGTCCAGGGTCTGTTGTCCTTCAGACAGACCCCTGGATGGCTAAGAACTCCTTCTGTGGGAATCAAGAACTCAGGCTCTGGTAGCAAATGACACATAAGAGGACTTGGGGGAAAAGCAAGGTTTGCCCATGGCAGGAAGGGGACAGCTGGTCCCCTGCTGCTGGTGGGAGGCTACCACTTGCCAGGGCCAGCCAGAAGCTGACCTCTGTTGCAGCCCACATGACTCCCCTGTCCCTCTGCTCTGCTGCTGCTGTTGCCCACCACCTCTGGCAGCCATGCCACTGCCAGGTGTCCTTGAAGGGACAGCAGTGGGTGGACCTCCCCAAAGGGCTAGCCTTCCCCACTAAATCCACCACCAGTGCCCATCAACTCACTTTCCACGCTCCGTAGGGACTTGTGACGTCACATGTGCCCTGTGAACTTGGGCAGGCTCCTCTCCCTCCCCAGGCATCAATTTCCTCACCAAGACGAAGGAGTTCAGTCAAAGTCTCAAGTTCTTTCTAGCAGCAACAGTCAGCTCAGCAGAGTGATTCTTTATATATATATATATTTATTTATTTATTTATTTTAATTGGAGGTTAATTACTTTACAATATTGCATTGGTTTTGCCATACATCAACATGAATCTGCCACAGGTATACACGTGTTCCCCATCCCCAACCCCCCTCCCACCTCCCTCCCCATACCATCCCTCTGGGTCATCCCAGTGCACCAGCCCTGAGCATCCTGTATCGTACATCGAACCTGGACTGGTGATTCATTTCACATGTGATATTATACATGTTTCAATGCCATTCTCCCAAATCATCCCACCCTTGCCCTCTCCCACAGAGTCCAAAAGACTGTTCTATACATCTGTGTCTCTCTTGCTGTCTCTCATACAGGGTTATCATTACCATCTTTCTAAATTCCATATATATGTGTTAGTGTACTGTATTGGTGTTTTTCTTTCTGGCTTACTTCACTCTGTATAATCGGCTCCAGTTTCATCCATCTCATTAGAACTGATTCAAATGTATTCTTTTTAATGGGTGAGTAATACTCCATTGTGTATATGTACCACAGCTTTCTTATCCATTCATCTGCTGATGGACATCTAGGTTGCTTCCATGTCCTGGCTATTATAAACAGTGTTGTGATGAACACTGGGGTACACATGTCTCTCAATTATTCTGGGACCACAGAGCCAGATGGCCTGGGTTTGAATCTGGTCACTGCCACTTCCTAACTGCATTATCACAAAGTTACTTTCCTTCTCTGAGCCTCAGTCTACTCGTTAGTAACATAGGCATCATTATGAGACCTGCCCTGGAGAATCTTTGCAAAGATCCAGTGAGACTCTTCCCACAGAGCAAGCAGCTGGCCTGGTTCTCCCAGAGTGTGAACGACTCACCTCTTGTTATCTATCACACACTCCTGATTGTCCTCAAATGCACCTGCCACCACCGGGATCATGGGAAAATGCTGACAAACTTCCAACCTGCAGCTGCTATGCAGGAGGGGCCACCTGCCTCCATAAATCCTTTGGGAATGATCCAATCAAAATTGATTTCCTTCGTCATGGTGGCAGGACCTGGGGACTGGGGAGCCCACCGTGCACAGCTCCCCTGAGGTCTGGGTGAGGCGACTGGAAAGAGAGGTCTGTTTTCTCAGCATCTGGGTGCTTGGCTGGATTCTGCGTTCCCAGGGAGGCTGTTTCTTGATCCAGAATTGATTATTCTAATCAAGGCACTCCAGTGCTCAAACTGTTAGGCAGAAATAGGGTAGAGTGGTATAACAGTGTGACTGAAAGGAATTAAATCAGAGCGTGCTTTCCTGAGAGGTGTCTCAAATAAATGCACAAGGTTTACATGCAGCAGAGGCAATCATGGAAACCTTAGGCTCTGATGGACACAGACCGGGAGAATGAGAAGGCACATTTTCAGGGAAAGGCTTCACGTGCTCCTCCCCCACATGGCAGTTGTTCTTCAAGATGCAATCTGGAAGCTTCCAACAAACCCAGAAGCCTTGGCCAGAATGACATTGCTCTCAGTCTAGGGAAAGGCAGAGACGGCGGGGCAATGAGATGCAGGAAGGCTGCCACTAGGGATGCTCTGGGGAGAAGACCAATGGGAATCCTCTCTGCATGGAGGCTCCCAGGCCTCCTTTCCTGAAGAAGCACTGGGATATCAATATTAGAACTCTAGAAAAAATGGGGTAGTTGAAAGCTACCCTGGACTTGGCCTGGGTGGGGGTAGGATGGCAAAAGGGAGACCAAGGCATGTGAAGCAGCAGGAGGTGGCCCTGAGCAAAGGCACGTTTGGAGTGTGGTCCTGGGGTGGACACTCAGGCTCCTCCAGTGGACACCCAGGGAGTGCAGGCCCTGCTCTTCAGTTGTTAGGGAGACTCGGTGACAAAATTTGAGAAGCACCAGCATACTGGTGTAAAAGGTGGCGTTTGGCATCAGGTGAACTTGAGTTTCCACTACACTTCTGTTATGGGTTGCATTGCAGATCTCCCTCCCCTCAAAGTTAAAGTTCTAACCCCCAGGACCTTGGAAAGTGAATTTACTTGGAAATAGGGTTGCTGTGGATGTAATTAGATAAGATGACATCCCCGTGGAGTAGGTGGGTGCCTCACCCAATACAACTGGGGTCCTTAAAAGAATGGCAAACGTGGACACAGAGAAGCACAGAGGGAGAAGATGGCCAAGTGAAGATGAAGGCAGAGATCAGGGTGATGTTTCTACAAGACCAGGAACATCAAAGATGGCCAGCAAAGTTCCTGACACTGGGAGAGAGGCCTGGAATGTGTTCTCCCTCTCAGCCCGTGGAAGGAACCAACCCTGCCTACACCTTGATTTCCGTCTTCCAGTCTCCAGAACTGAGAGACAACCCATTTCTGTTGTTTACAGTTCATGGGGCTTTGCTATGATAGCCCCAGAAAACTAATACAACCTCCCTCCACGGCTAGACTTCACCCTTGGGAAGATCATGGTGGGGTGGTGCTTGAGCAGGTGAGCTTAATACTTGGGAATGATGACACCTGCGTGAGGACAGGAGACTAAGGGTGGACATCAGGCCCTGACAGAGTCAGTGTGGCTAAGTGAGCAGAGGGGCCATCAGGCTGAGTCAGTCTTGCTTGAGGTCATGTAGAGTCCAGGTCAGGGAAAGCTGACCCAGAAGCTGGGGTGGCCAGGGAGGAGGGAGCAAGGGCGCTTCCAAGGGTGGGGGCAGCCCATCAGTAATCAGTGTCCAAACTAGAACCTTCCCAGGCCCTCAAGCCCTGGCCCCCCTCTATCTCCAAAGCCCCAGAGGGCCAAGAACTTCGCTTAGAGCTGGGAGGAAGATGGCAGAGAATCATAGGGGTAAAAGCTCAGCCTGGTGCCCAGCACTGCAAACACCCCAGAAGCACAGGAACATGCACACCCTTCACCAGACAACAAAAGCAGACACTTCCGGTGCGGGTGCCCAGTGGCGGGGCCGGGGTGAGGGGGTGGGGGGAGGTGGTTGGGTTCCTGGCCCCAGGGGAGTTGGTGCAGGGCCCCCTGTCTTTCCTTAGTTTCTCGTCCTGGGCCCATCTCAAAGGTAGGCATCATTCCCAAGTATTAGAATTGCCTGCTCGCTGCCCTTCCCTGTCTTTGTGCCACCGGTGGCCCGGTTCCCTCCATTCTGAGTGAAAAAGCGGAGCATGCCAGTACTGTCCTTGGTCTTTCCCTCATCCCTCTTGATGTAGGTGTTCCCTTACCCCTCCTGTCCATTTCATTGTCATCAGTGGAGAGCAGAGGGCACCATGTAGTCCCGAGGCAGTCCTGACAGACTCCATGATTAGGTTTTTGTTACTTGTTTTTTGAACTGTCCTTCCAAACTAGCAAGTGTTTGGAAATTAGGGAAAAAATTAAATTCTCACCAACAGTTGCTGTTACAGCTGAATCAATAAAGACTTTAAGTATATATAAAAAGAAGGAATTGCCTGCTCAATTATATATATATTATATATGTATTATGTATAATACATATATATATAACTAAATCACTTTGCTGTATACTTGAGACTAACACAACATTGTAAACCAACTATACTCCAATAAAAAATAAAAATTAAATTAAAAATATAATTGCCTAGTGGAGGTCTAAGCGATTTTATCAATGAGAAGGTCAAGCTATGGGAAGAAGGAACATGGAAATTCAAGCCCTGCCTCCAGCATGCCAGTGCCCCTCACGTTTTTCAGCTGTGTCCCTCTAACAACTGAACAGAATGAGATGCAGCCCTGGAGGACGATCTGGGGCATAGCCCAAAGCTTTCATTTTGATACCTAATATGTTATAGCTCAAAAATCCAAATGATTGGAGAAGTAGTGGGAGGGAGGTCCAAGAGGGAGGGGATATATGTATACATATGGCTGATTCACTTCCTTGTACAGCAGAAACTAACACAACATTATAAAGCAATTATACTCCACTAAAATTTAAAAAAAAAACTATTGTAAACCTACAAAAAGAAAAAAAATCCATATGGAGTTTGCATTCAAAAGCATACTATATCCATGTCTGTTTAAAAAGAAAAAAAACTAATCTTTACGTTATTGACTAGTTACATTAACTATTTCCCCCCAGTTTTGGAGTAAAATTTACCCTCTAGGAAGATAGGGATCAAAGCTGGAGAAAGCTGGTGTGGCTCCAGGCTGTCTTTTGGTACTGACAAGCACTCACGACTCCCCTCTTCCCCTGGAGCATGAAACACCTCCTCACACACTGCCCTCAGGTTGCAGGCCGGTGTGGGGCAGTCCTGGCTCTCCCCAGCTCTTCTGGCCTTGCTCACTCCCACTCCTAACACTGGCACTTGTTCCTCCTGGCGGCGCATGCTGTCCCTGGCCGGGGTGGGGGGGGGCGGGTGGGGCGGGGGTGGGGGGTTGTGCTCCCAACCCCTGTGGAGGCTCAAGACCTTGCATACTGCAGCCAGGCAGCAACCCAAGGCCTCTACCCGCCCTTAGGCCTGGCCATGAGCCCTGCCTCCTATCACTTGAGTGGCCAGGGCTGTGCTTGAATGGTCAGAGGCATTTGGTGGGGTCTGTATGGCTGTCTTTCCTTCCCTTGAAGACAGTGCAATGCTCACTCATTCATGCTTGGGATCATGTACTGTATGCTAAGTCCTTGGCCTGGAGCTAGGTATAAGTGACAACAGGAAGTGAACACAGGGTCATGGTGGGAAAAGGTGTGATAGTACAGGATGGTGGGCTTCCCTGGTGGCTCAGCAGGTAAAGAACCCGCCTGCAGTGCAGGAGACCCCAGTTAAATTCCTGGCTTGGGAACATCTCCTGGAGAAGGGCTAGGCTACCCATTCCAGTATTCTTGGGCTTCCCTGGTGGCTCAGCAGGTAAAGAATCCGCCTGCAATTCAGGAGACCCCAGTTAAATTCCTGGTTTGGGAACATCCCTTAGAGAAGGGGATGGCTACCCACTCCAGTATTCTTGCCTGGAGAATTCCATGGACAAAGGAGCATTGCAGGCTACAGTCCATGGGTTTGCAAAGAGTCAGATATGACTAAGCGACTTTCACTACAGGATGGTACATTGTCTAAGCCAAGGCAAGCTCAGGGAGTTGTAAAAGCACGAGGGAGAAGGCCACACTTGGCCAGGGTGGGGGTACAAGGGATGGCTCATTCCTGGAAGGAGTGATGTATACGAAGAGACAGGAAAGACCTCAGAGAATCTGCTTAAGGAAGAGCGTTCCAGGAGAAGCCAACGACATGCTTCCAGTGTCCTGACCTTGCGATAATCAGAAAACCAACAACCCTTTTCAGCTAAGAGTCTCCAAGCACCTCCATTTGTGCATACCCCAGGATGGCGGGCCTAGGATTAGTATCTGTGACCACATGAGAAGTTTGTGTCTGTACCTGGCATCCCAGCATGCCACAGTAGGGTCCCATTGGCCCAGGTTCAATGTCTCACTGGAGGGGCATGCCCCTAACTCACCACACCTATGCTTGCGGCAGGGGAAGTGGCCTGCTCTGGACTGTATGTCTGTGTCCTTCCATAATTTGTATGTTGAAGCCCTTCCCTCCAATGTGATGGTGTTTGGAGGTGAAGCCTTTGGGAAGTAATTAAGACTAGATGACATCATGAAGGTGGAACCTCATGAATGGGACCCTTATAAGAGTCATGAGGGGCTTCCCTGGTGGCTCAGCAGTAGGAATCTGCCTGCCAATGCAGGAGACCTGGGTTCCCTCCGTGGGTCAGGAAGATCCCCTAGAGGAGGAAATGGCAACCCACTCCAGTATTGCGCCTGGCAAATACCATGGACAGAGGAGTCTGGCCAAGGTAGGGAGAGGTTAAGAGGCTAACTTAGCATCATTTGGCTTCTCCCAGCAGCATCAGGAAACACCCTGGAGCCTCCCCTGCAGCAAGTACAGGGGCCGTGGGGAGAAGTGAATAGACCCATGGCACCAGTGGGAGGTGGGAGAAGGAGGTTCTCCTAGTCCAGCTCTCCCAACACTGTATGATCCTAAGAACACTATGAAGGTCTCCATGCCCAGCTCAATACCTCTATGATAGTGGGTGCCTGACAGAGACATGTCACATGTGTAAGAGGATGGGTGGATGCAGAGATGGGGAGGGAACACAGGTGATATGAAGCAGGCTGGGCAAGGGTAGGGGTACCTACAGAAAAAGTGGGCTTTCACTCTGAAGGGGTCCTCAGAATGCAGGGAGGAGTGCCAGGCAGCCTCCTTGAGCACACCAAGCAATGCTCACAAAAATCCCTGGAGGCAAAGACTCTCCCTGCTCTCTCCTTCCCATCTAGTTACAGATGATCCATCAGAGGCTTAGGAAGCCAAGGCCACTTTCTCAGGGCACCAAATGACTAAGTGGCAGAGATGAGATTCGAGCACAGGCTGAGAGCCTCAGGGTCCATGGAGCACGAGATGGGGAGCTGAGAAGGCAGGGCTCTTGTCCCCAACTCCCAGCTATAGCAAGTCCTGTCATTCATTTTTCTACAGGGACACACCTAAGATTTCCCTGGAAAGAGGGCCCTGCAGCTTCAGTACTGCACTGCACTCTGACTTGGGCCTCAGAGTTGCCACCCCTCAGGCAGCAGCCCCTCTGTCTGAAACCCCAACCCATCGCCCTCTGGGAATCTGGGTGATGACTCTTATATCACTGCACATCTGGGAAGAGATGCAGGGGCTGGCACAGGCACGTTTAACATGACCCTGGAGTATTATTCATAACCAGAGGGCACCAGGGCATGTCAAATTCAGAGGGTGACACAAGGACAGGCTGGAGAAGGAGGGGTGAGGTCAGTGGCCAGGAAGGGCCAGTCTGAGAGAGGGGGGAATGGGTCAGACCTGGTGTGGGCCCAGCTACTTAAAGGAGCCACACCAACCCGACCTCTGGTCACCCAGGGCTCTCTGTGGCTGCAGCTCAGGACTTCCAGATGGGAGGATAGTGCTGGGGACTTAAAGCTGCTGCAAACACTCACACACAGGCACATTCCACTTCAACTCTGGCTTCTGCACACCCCCACTCCTTCCTAGCCCCAGTATTCTACCCACTCAGCCACTCACTTATCCTCTCCTTCATTCAGCAAATAATACAAAGCAGCTCTTCTGGGGCAGGCCCTAGGGCCCCAGAGCATTAGAGAAAGCCCCCACCTCTCGGTCTCATCATCCCAGAGAGAAAGTGAGAAAAAACCTCCATGAACAGACAGTGGCAGCAGTGCTGTGATAAGGTAGCCCAGTGACTGGGGAGCCCCGAGAAGAGAAGGCCTGACTCAGCCCGGGGCTGGGTAGGGGCCTGGCCACATCTGCAGTTGGGAAGTTCAGGTGAAAAGCGGGAACCTAGATTCAAGCCAAATGGCACATGGCATTTCCTTCCAAAACAGTCACTGATCCAGGTGTGAGCCTGTGAACTAAGCAGGCCCATCAGAACCTTTATTGGCTTTTTCATCCATGGATGCAAACAAGACATCACAGAGCTGGAGCTGCTATCTGCTGCCATATGAGGGACCCTGGGGGAGTCAGCCTTTGGATGAATGCTATGGCTGACAGTGAAGAAGGGCAGAAAAATCTGAATGCTTGTGGGGCCTGCCCTATGTTTGGACTTCCTGTTATGAGTTAATAACTTTCCTTATTGTTTACATTTTTCAAGTGGGTGTAATGATATTTTAAGTTTAGGTGGTAGACAAAGGCCAGGAAGCCGTGGCCGGGGATGCTCCATGGCCCTGAGCCGTTAGTAGGGTTACAGGGCCTGGGTGGACTCTTATGCCAAAGCCTAGTGATTCCTGGCATGAAGCTGCCTACCATTTTCATACCTTTGCCTGAAACTGAACCCTGATGAGGACTTGCCATCCTGAGAACAAAGGGGCATTGGGTAGAGAATTTGCTTTTTTAAAAATTCATGACATAAAATCCACAATTTAAAACAAATCAGTGGCATGTAGTATATTCACCATATTATTCAACTAACATCTCTTCCTATTTTCAAAATATTTCCATCATCCCAAAAGGAAACCCTGTGCCTATCAAACCATTAGTCCACATCCCACTCCCAGTCCTTGCCAGCCAGTAATCTACTTTCTGTCTCTGTTTAATTGCCTATTTCGAATATTTCACTTAAAGGGAATTATAGAATATGTAGCCTTTTATATCTGATTTCTTTCACATAGAATAATGCTTTTAAGGTTCATCCATGGTGAACCTGAATAGTCTAGTGGTTTTCCCTACTTTCTTCAATTTAAGTCTGAATTTGGCAATAAGGAGTTCATGATCTGAGCCACAGTCAGCTCCCCGTCTTGTTTTTGCTGACTGTATAGAGCTTCTCCATCTTTGGCTGCAAAGAATATAATCAATCTGATTTCGGTGTTGACCATCTGGTGATGTCCATGTGTAGAGTCTTCTCTTGTGTTGTCGAAAGAGGGTGTTTGCTATGACCAGTGCGTTCTCTTGGCAAAACTCTATTAACCTTTGCCCTGCTTCATTCTGCATTCCAAGGCCAAATTTGCCTGTTACTCCAGGTGTTTCTTGACTTCCTACTTTTGCATTCGAGTTCCCTAGGATGAAAAGGACATCTTTTTGGGTGTTAGTTCTAAAAGGTCTTGTAGGTCTTCATAGAACCGTTCCACTTCAGTTTCTTCAGCGTTACTGGTTGGGGCATAGACTTGGATTACGGTGATATTGAATGGTTTGCCTTGGAAACGGACAGAGATCATTCTGTCATTTTTGAGACTGTATCCAAGTACTGCATTTCAGACTCTTTTGTTGACCATGATGGCTACTTTATTTCTTCTAAGGGATTCCTACCCGCAGTAGGAGATTTAATGCTCATCTGAGTTGAATTCACCCATTCCAGTCCATTTTAGTTTGCTGATTGCTAGAATGTCGATGTTCACTCTTGCCATCTCCTGTTTGACCACTTCCAACTTGCCTTGATTCATGGACCTATCCAGGTTTCTATGCAATATTGCTCTTTACAGCATCAGACCTTGTTTCTATCACCAGTCACATCCACAGCTAGGTATTGTTTTTGCTTTGGGTCCATCCCTTCATTCTTCCTGGAGTTATTTCCCCACTGATCTCTAGTAGCATATTGGGCACCTACTGACCTGGGGAGTTCCTCTTTCAGTATCCTATCATTTTGCCTTTTCATACTGTTTATGGGGTTCTCAAGGCAAGAATACTGAAGTGATTTGCCATTCCCTTCTCCAGTGGACCACATTCTGTCAGACCTCTCCACCATGACCTGCCCATCTTGGGTGGCCCCACAGGGCATGACTTAGTTTCATTGAGTTAGACAAGGCTGTGGTCCATGTGATTAGATTAACTAGTTTTATGTGATTATGGTTTCAGTGATTGGTTTCTGTGATTATGGTTTCCTTATTGCCAAATTCAGACTTAAATTGAAGAAAGTAGGGAAAGCCACTAGACCATTCAGGTGTGACCTAAATAAAATCCCTTATGATTACACAGTGGAAGTCAGAAATAGATTTAAGCAACTAGATCTGATAGATAGAGTGCCTGATGAACTATGGACGGAGGTTTGTGACATTCTACAGGAGACAGGGATCAAGACCATCCCCATGGAAAAGAAATGCAAAAAAGCAAAATGGCTGTCTGGGGAGGCCTTACAAACAGCTGTGAAAAGAAGAGAAGTGAAAAGCAATGGAGAAAAGGAAAGATATAAGCATCTGAATGCAGAGTTCCAAAGAATAGCAAGGAGAGATAAGAAAGCCTTCCTCAGTGATCAATGCAAAGAAATAGAGGAAAACAACAGAATGGGAAAGACTAGAGATCTCTTCAAGAAAATTAGATACCAAGGGAACATTTCATGCAAAGATGGGCTCAATAAAGGACAGAAATGGTATGGACCTAACAAAAGCAGAAGATATTAAGAAGAGGTGGCAAGAATACACAGAAAAACTGTACAAAAAAGATCTTCATGACCCAGATAATTACGATGGTGTGATCACTCACCTAGAGCCAGACATCTTGGAACGTGAAGTCAAGTGGGCCTTAGAAAGCATCACTAGGAACAAAGCTAGTGGAGGTGATAGAATTCGAGTTGAGCTATTTCAAATCCTGAAAGATGATGCTATGAAAGTGCTGCACTCAATATGCCAGCAAATTTGGAAAACTCAGCAGTGGCCACAGGACTGGAAAAGGGCAGTTTTCATTCCAATCCCAAAGAAAGGCAATGCCAAAGAATGCTCAAACTACCGCACAATTGCACTCATCTCACACTGGTAAAGTAATGCTCAAAATTCTCCAAGCCAGGCTTCAGCAATACGTGAACTGTGAACTTCCAGATGTTCAAGCTGGTTTTAGAGAAGGCAGAGGAACCACAGATGAAACTGCCAACATCTGCTGGATCATGGAAAAAGCAAGAGAGTTCCAGAAAAACATCTATTTCTGCTTTATTGACTATGCCAAAGCCTTTGATTGTGTGGATCACAATAAACTGTGGAAAATTCTGAAAGAGATGGGAATAGCAGACCACCTGACCTGCCTCTTGAGAAACCTATATGCAGGTCAGGAAGCAACAGTTAGAACTGGACATGGAACAACAGACTGGTTCCAAATAGGAAAAGGAGTACATCAAGGCTGTATATTGTCACCCTGCTTATTTAACTTTTATGCAGAGTACATCATGAGAAATGCTGGGCTGGGAGAAGCACAAGCTGGAATCAAGATTGCTGGGGGAAATATCAATCTCAGATATGCAGATGACACCACCCTTATGGCAGAAAGTGAAGAGGAACTCAAAAGCCTCTTGATGAAAGTGAAAGAGGAGAATGAAAAAGTTGGCTTAAAGCTCAATATTCAGAAAACGAAGATCATGGCATCTGGTCCCATCACTTCATGGGAAATAGATGGGGAAACAGTGGAAACAGTGTCAGACTTTATTTTGGGGGCTCCAAAATCACTGCAGATGGTGATTGCAGCCATGAAATTAAAAGACGCTTACTCCTTGGAAGAAAAGTTATGACCAACCTAGATAGCATGTTCAAAAGCAGAGACATTACTTTGCCAACAAAGGTCCATCTAGTCAAGGCTATGGTTTTTCCAGCGGTCATGTATGGATGTGAGAGTTGGACTATAAAAGAAGGCTGAGTCCTGAAGAATTGATGCTTTTGAAGTGTGGTGTTGGAGAAGACTCTTGAGAGTCCCTTGGACTGCAAGGAGATCCAACCAGTCCATTCTGAAGGAGATCAGCCCTGGGTGTTCATTGGAAGGAATGATACTAAAGCTGAAACTCCAATAGTTTGGCCACCTCATGCAAAGAGTTGACTCATTGCAGAAGACCCTGATGCTGGGAGGGATTGGAGGCAGGAAGAGAAAGGGACGACAGAGGATGAGATGACTGGATGACATCACCAACTCGATAGACGTGAGTTTGAGTGAACTCCGGGAGTTGGTGATGGACAGGGAGGCCTGGCGTGCTGTGATTCATGGGGTCACAAAGAGTCGGACACGACTGAGCCACTGAACTGAACTGATGGTGAACCTTGAAATAAAGTAATTCTTTATTGTATTTGTGTGCTTAGCTGGTCAGTCATGGTCAACCCTTTGCAACCCCATGGAATGTAGCCTGCCATGTTCCTCTATCCATGCAATTTTCCAGGACAAGAATACTGGAGTGGGTGGCCATTCCCTTCTCTAGGTTATCTTCCTGACCCAGGGATTTAACCTAGTTCTCCTCCATTGCAGGCAGATTCTTTATTGTCTGAGCCACCACGGAAGCCAGATACTTTACTACTTTTTTAAAATTTAGATATAATTGACATATAACATTATATTGGTTTCAAGTGTACAACATACTGTTTTATTTATAAAAGAATTCAGTCTTCTTCTATATTAAAAAGAGAGGGAGTAGGGTTGGTTGTTGCAGACTTCTCAGTGTCAGAATCCTTTGTTCTTGCAGCTGTCAAGGTAGGTCAGGTCATGATGTTCCTATAAGCCTCCAGCAAATATTATTCTCTGTTCCAAAACTTTTTATCTCTATATGAATGGGTAAGTGTTATACTCTTAAAGGTCAGAGCCTTGAGGATGGGCCATTCTGTATATTTCAAGCTATAGACAACATTCTTAACTTGTAGCAAAAGCAATAGAATACAAAGGTTAAAGTAAAAGAAGCAGATCCAATATGGAGTCACATTTGTTCTTCCCTATTTCCCCTCCCAGGCAGTGAGAGGAGCTCCCCATCCCTGTGGTTGCAACTGAGAGATAATTACCAGAAGCTCCAGCTAAAGAGATGCAGTCTCCCCAGGCTGTTAGCCCAGAGTCTGGTCTCCAAATCCCAAAGGGCAACATGAGATGGGGAAGCCTGGCCAGAAGTAACATTCCAAGGGGCTGCTACAAGCAGAGTTATAAAGAGGGACTTCCCCTTGTGAACCAGTGCTTCTGGGGGTGCTGCAGCCTTGTTTACTCTTGTTTACCTCTCTGAAATCTGTCACTTGGAACAGGGATCTTTGTCATGGACTGAGCCCCTACTCCAGCCCCCGCCTTGTTACTCCAGGTCCCATGGGGGCAGGACCACCACTCTGAGCCCCAACCAACAAGGCTGGGATCCTTCCCTTTGGGTGGTCCTCTCAAGCCGCTTCTCCCAGGGGCCAAACCACATCACAGGGCCACTGCATAACGACAAAAACACACAGCCACTGCTGGCCTTCTTTGTGCCAGGCCCTGTGAGTGGAGGATTCAGAGAGAACAATTTTACTCATGCAATGACTTGACCTCTGGGTGCTAAGAACCTTCCTTGTGCCAGGGCCAGGAGCTGGGTATAGCAAAAGACAGGCCAGATGTGACCCTTGGCCTCGTGAATCCCACATTCGGGAGGGAAGCACAGAAGAAATTTAAAAATACCACAATGATCTACTACTTCACACCCACAAGGATGGCTATAATCAAAAAGACAAATAATAACAATTGTTGGCAAGGATGTAGAGAAATTGCAACCCCTGTGCATTTCTGCTGGGAGTGTAAAGGAGTGCAGCCACTTGGGAAAACAATTTGGCAGTTGTTCAAAAAGTTAAACATTGAGTCATGGTTTGACCCAGCAACTCCACTCCTTGCTAAAGACCTCAAATAATTTCAAACATACGTTTACACAAAAACCTGTGCACTAACGTTCATAACAGTAAATTTCACAATAGCCAAAAGGTGAACACAACCCAAAGTCCATCTGCTTGTGACTAGGAAAAACAAAATGTGTTAGATACATGCAGTGGAATATAATACAGCCATGAAAAGGAATGGCGTACTGGAGGCTGCTATAATATGCCAGAATCTTGAAAACACTGTGCCGAGTGAAAGGAGCCAAACAAAAAGGTCACATAATGTATGATGTCATTTATGTGTATTGTCCAGACGAGGCTAATCCCTAGAGACAGACAGCAGATAGTGGTTGCCAGGGGCCGGGGACGGGGTAATGGAGGGTGATTGCTAATGGGGATGAGGTTTCCTTTTCGGGTGATGAGAATATTTTGGAACTAATAGAGTGATGATTGCATAGCATTGTAAATATACCAAATGTCACTCAACTGTCCAGGTTAAGATGGTTATGTGAATTTTACCTCCATGAAAACAAACACATGCCCTGATTTCAGTAGTGGCTAGTACTATGTAGACATTGAAAGAGAACAACCAGGGTGGGGTGGACATTAGCCAGGGAGGTCAATAAAGGCTTCTTGGAGGAGATGATATTTAAGCTAAGACTTGAAGGAACACAAGTTCTTGTGCCCGATGCACGGTGAGGCCAAACAAATTGAAATGCTAGAGTTTGGAAGAGAGAAAGGTCAAGCAAAGAGGTGGGTGACTCATGGCCCCCAAACTCTGACATTCTCAAAGGGATTCAGCAAAGCATTGTTAAAGGCCAGGGGAGGGATGGGTGAGTTTGGTTGTTGCAAACTTCTTGGTGTCTGAATCAGGTCAGGATATTCCTATAAACTTCCAACAAGAATAATAAATGTTCTTCTCTGTACTGCAACTTTTTGTCTCTATAGGCATGGACTGTTAAAGGTCAGAGTCCCAAGAATGGACTATCCTATATATTTCAGGATATGGGCAACATTCTTTTATGAAAGGTGCTATAGGGGATGGGGAGTCACTGGCTAATTTTTGCAATATGAATGTTTGTCAGTCTTTTTGCTCTAAGACTGTTATGGAGATTAAATAAATAGTCTCATTTAGGATTCAGAGACAATGCAGAGCAGGCCTCTGACCTTGCTTCTAACCTGCTTGCTGTGAATACAAGACTTGCAGCACCTTAGATAAGATGGGGGAGGAATCTTGAGATTGTTGAGCCCCTGAAGGGGACCTGGCCAACCAGGGACCTGGCAAATCAAGCCCCAGGCTTAACAACATTCCAAGTTTTACAAGCTTCCCTTGTGGCTCAGCTGGTAAAGAATCTGCCTGTAATGCAGGAGACCTAGGTTTGATCCCTGGGTTAGGAAGATGCTCTGGAGAAGGAAAAGGCTACCCACTCCAGTATTCTGCCCTGGAGAATTCCATGGACTATACAGTCCATGGGGTTGCAAAGAGTCAGGCATGACTGAGCCACTTTCATTTTCACTTTCAAGCTTTACAAGACAAAATAAACAGCATTAACAGGAAACCAGGCTTGCATTTTGGTCACAGATTGATGATGATATCAGTTTGCGTCCGTCCTGGGATTATAAACAGGAACCCAAACTGCAGTCTTTGAAGTCTCACCCATGGAGAGGATGTTCTGCCTGGGACCCCTTTCCCAACTGGGACCCCAGATGTGCTGTGACACGGGACTTCCCAGCGCTGATTAAGCCTGGATGTTGGTCAAAACCCAATTTGGTGATGTATCTTCTTTGTATTTCTCTTTTCTTTTAATGTTAGTATGTTGAAAGTAAGCTAGATAATTATCTAATAAATAACTGTATTATTTATTTGTATATAATGAGCGGCTTATTTTGTTAACAAATCCTTTGAACCTGAGACGAAAGTGAAAACTTTCAGCAAAACAAAGACAAAGGACAACAACCTCAGAAGTCTTTTCTAGCAACATTTGTTGTTCAGTCGCTAAATCATGCTCCATCTTTGCGACCTCATAGACTGTCAGACTCCTCTATCCTCCAATATCTCCCAAAATTTGATCTGACTCATGTCCATTGAGTCAGTGATGCTATCTAACCATCTCATCTTTTGCTGTCCCCTTCTCCTTTTGTCTTCAATCTTTTCCATCATCAGAGTCTTTATCAATGAGTCAGCTCTTAGCATCAGGTGGCCAAAGTATAGCAGCTTCAGCTTCAGCATCGCTCCTTCCAATGAATATTCAGGGTTGATTTCCTTTAGGATTGACTTATTTGATCTCCTTGCAGTCCAAGGGACTTTCAAGAATCTTCTACAGCACCACAATTCAAAACCATCAGTTCTTCGGCACTCAGACTTCTTTATGATCCAGCTCTCACATCCATACATGACTACTAGAAAAACCATAGCTTTGACAATATGCACCTTGGTTGGCAAAGTGATGCCTCTGCTTTTTAGTATTCTGTCTCGGTTTCTCAAAGCTTTCCTTCCAAGGAGCAAGCATCTTTTAATTTCATGGCTGTAGTCACCATTCTCAGTGGTTTTGGAGCCCAAGAAAAGAAAAAATGTCACTGCTTCCACTTTCCCCCCCTTCTACTTGCCACGATGTGATGGAACCAGATGCCATGATCTTAGTTTTTTTTAATGTTGGGTTTTAAGCCAAGCAACTAGCAAATGCATGAAAATGGTAAGTGAAAGACAATCTTTGCAAAGACCTCAAGAATCACTTCATCTGCCCCCACCCTCATTTACTAAATAGGGAAACCAAGGCCTGGAGCATGGATTCAGAAAGCTGGTGGGCACAAGGGTCACAGAGCAGGGTGATGGATGGGGTAGAGTTTGGGTGCTGGATTCAGAGAGAACAAAGTCTGAACCACAGCTATACCTCTCACTTCCTATATGACCCCCCACAAGGCTTTTTTCTTGAGGGGCCTCAATTTCCCCATCTGTCAAATGGGAATGATGGCATGGCCTCTCAGAGTTGTGAAGATTAGAACTTGTGTGACATAAAAGGCCTGATGCTTCAGAGGTGCTCGGGAAATTGAACTACCCTTCTTTGTTTTATAATATCTGTTCCTGAGCCTGCCAATCAGGCCACTTGACCAAGTGGTCTTTGTACTTGGAGCATCCGAATAGCTCAGCAGAACAGGCACCTCTGGAGAGGCAAATGGCCACTGCACATCCCATCCCGAGCATATTCCAAATGGGCCACGGGGTGGTGGGCACCAACCCTAAGAAGGCGAGGTGCAGAGAAAGATGAAAGAGCCACTTGTCTAAGAGTCAATATCCCTTTCAGAGTCTAGGCATGTTCTGGGTCAACATCAGTCGAGCAAGGCAGAGCTGCAATCCACTGCTCTGTTTTCTTTTTGAGTGACATGGAATGCTCTTTTTCTATGCAAAGAAAAACAGAACAACCCCTGCCATTGTTCTGACATCAATTCAAAGTGCCTTGGGTGGGAGCTGTCCCTTCCCTCTCCACTCCCCCCACCCCCACCCCAAAATTGAATCCCTTCCAGTCCCCAGTGTCTGGACAAGCTCCAGCTAAGTTTGCCAGGGAAAATGCAGGGAGTCCAGTTACATGAGATTTGCAGAGAAACAATAAATGTCGTTGTGTAAGTATGTCCCAAAGATGGAATGGACCATACTTACCCTTAAAAAACTATTCATTGTTTATCTGACATTTAAATTGAACTGGGCATCTTGTATTTTTATTTGCTAAAACTGGAAACCCTGGATCCAGCCAAACTAGCCAGGAGTGAGACTGGCACCTGGCCACAAATCTAGGTCACTAGGAAAATAGCAGGAGAGTTTCAAGGCTGCCTGAGCTCCAGCCCCATCTGCCCAGCCCTCCAGAAGCAGCCATCTTGTGGATGCCACTGAACTAGGGGGATGGCCAAGCACGCTGATTCCTGTCTGTGGGTTTAGCACCCAGGAAGGGAGTTCTCCACACTCAGCTCTAAAAAAGACCCAAACTAGGCTCAGTGGTGGGGACTTTTGGAAATACTACCCTACACTGGTGAGCCTCCCTTCTTCCCTCAGCCCCAGCCGCAGCCTGCAAGCTCAGCCCTGCCCAGTTTGGGAACCGCAGCTGGCCAGGCAAGGCAGAACTGCCACAGCTCACTCAACACCTTTCCAGGGAGTGCCCATGAGGCCTTGGAGCACCACAGGGCAGTGAGTGAAGAAGATCCAGCTCCTGCCCTCCAGCAGCCCTCAGACTGCCATTTGCCGAGGCCCATTTCTGTACCAGACATTTTGTAGGAGTCACTGCGTTCAGACCTTGTCATGATCCTAGTGCTATTATGAACATCCCATCTTACAGGTGAGGTACATCTGTGCCCAGTCGCTCCAGGCATGTCCGACTCTGTGTGACCCCATGGACTGTAGCCCATCAAGCTCTTCTGTCCATGGGATTCTCCAGGTAAGGATACTGGAGCAGGTTGCTATGCACCTCCTCCAGGGGATCTGACAGACTCAGGGATGGGACCTGCATCTCTTAGATTTCTCGCATTGATAGGTGGGTTCTTTACCGGTAGCACCACCTAGGCTCACAGGTGCAGATGAAGAGGCTCAAAAACAGAAGCTAGGAAGCGGGGATGCCAGGATGTCAACCCAGGTTTCTCAGATTCTAGGTGATGGGACATACCCAGGAAGTGGCACCAAGACATAAAGTGCAGGAGGTCCAGGGGAGGGAGGGGTCCTCACTTCTGGTGGAAGGAGGAGGCTCCCACAGTTGATTTGCTGAACTGGAGGACCCCTAAAGTGTGGCTGTGTGGACCCCATGAGTGTCTCTGCCTGGGAACAGTGGTGCTGGAAGAAACGGACATTAGGACAAAAGGCAGAGGTATCATCATCACATTGTTCAGACTTCCGATGTCCCCCCAAAGTGGGCACTGTGGCTATTTGGCTTGAGGTCATCCCTTTAGGGAACAAGAGAATGGCAGCTTCCTCTCACTGCATAATGCTCACAGCCCCTCAGACCCAGACACCCGTGATGACCCACAGCATCCCCCCAAGAGGCCAGCCCTCAGCCTCTGCAACAATTGCCAGGCCTCATTCATTCAATCAACCCCTGTTTCTTCAGCAACACACACTTGGGTCCACGCACACCTACCAGGCGCTATGTGTGAGGTGTGGGCAAAGTGATCCAGCCCGCCCTGCCCACAGGGAAAGGTCAGGGGTGTCCCCTCAAGAACCATCGGGTACCTCTCTTCCATTCTTTCAGGCTCCGGGTATGTGAGACAGGTAGGAGGGGACCCTCAGAAGCTGTCCGCCAGCACAGCAGACGGGGGTCCCGGGAGGGACGACAAGCCAGCTCCTGAGAGGCCGCCTCCTGGTCGGGCCGCCCTGGGAGTCGCGTTCCCAGCGGACTCCGCTCGACCGGTAGTCCCAGCCCCATCCCGGGCAGCCCCTCCCCTGCCCACCCCCTCCTACCCGCGGCGCTGCCGCGGAAAGCCCGGCCCTCCCAGGCCTCGCCGCCCCCACGCCCCATGCCCTTGACAGCGGATCTCCTTGCCTCCCTATTGGCCGGCGGGTCACGTGACCAGGCCCAGCGGGCGACAGAGCGGGGTTCTCCGAGTCCCAGGCGCGCTGCCGCCCCGTTCCTGCCTTTCGGGGCCCCAGCCTCGCTCCGCGGCCTGCTCGCTGCTCGCGCTCGCGCCCGCGCCCGCGCCCCCGGGCCCCCAGCCACGTGCGCCCCTCGGCCTTCCGCCCGCTGCCCTCTAGCCCGCGGACTCACAGCCGATCACTGTCAACTCAGTTCCTCCAGGGGTGATGGAGACCAGGCAGCTCTGACATGTTAGCGGAGGTGGGTAGGAGACCCGGTGGGCCAAGTGTGTCTACGGAGCACCTGCTGGGTGTTGGACACCTACTAGGGGCAGAGATAGAGTAGGGTTGGAGACAGGTGAGAATCCTGCCCTTAGGGACCTGCCATTCTAGTGGATAAAACGGGCCCACGGGCCTTTCATTTCAGCCCTTTGTATTGAGATGCCATCAGAGGGTCTTTTATCTCTGTGGGTGTTCTTTTGAGCTGTTCCCAGACTGAGTTCTGAATTCTGCCGGGCGCTTTATGGGGGACTGGCTGGAGAGAGTGAAGGGCTGGAGTCAAGATGAATCAGTCCCAGCCCTCAAGAAGCTCTGAAAACCCAGTGAAAACTAAAAGGAGAAAACCCCTAATTATACTGGAAGCCAGTCCAAACGCAGTGTGAGTGGGCCTGGGTTTTCTACGGAGAGTGAAGCAGAATTGTTTACGAGAACTCTGGGGAACTCCCAACTCCATCACTAACACCAGTCATTTCAGGCTCCAGCATGAGCTATCCAGCCAAAATTGCTGCCCTGTGCAAACCCCAGCAAGGGGTGTGAGTCATTGGGCTGCGGGGCTCAAAGTATCCGGTTAAAAACAGGACACCCAGGTACATTTGAGATACAGATAAACAAACAGGGGAGGAGGGATCACTCTGGTATAAGTATATCCTCAATATTTTATGGAATGTACTTATACTAAAAATAGTCATGGTTTACATGAAATTCAAATGTAAATGGGGGATCTCTTTATTTTCTAAATCTGGGAACTTTGCGAGGGTGGGAATGTGGGAATGGCCCAAAGGGACACTGTCTGGGAAGAGCAGGGGGTGAGGCATTGACTAGAGTCCCCAGTCTGGAACTCCCCCTAGAATGAAACTGTGTCAGGAGCAACTTGGAGTGAGTGGTGATTGGTACCCAGTAGTTCCCTGGACACTGTGTGATAAGCAGGGACAGCCCCAAGTGGGGAAAGGGGGAAAAAAGCATTAGGATGAGTCCCACCCGAGGAATAAAGGCTTAAAGGCTAGAGGCTTCCTGGAGACGATTTTTAGAAGAGACTCCAACCTCCATGCCAGGCACGATGCCCAGAGAGCCTGAGAAGCTGTGGAATTCATCTCCCCCTGCAGGGCTTGGGTTCAAGTAGGGGAAGGGCTCCCAGGGTGCAGGGGTGGCCCCCAGGAACTGCAACAGCTCTCTAAACCCAGAGGAGCACTGAACATGGACAAAAGGGGTATCCAGCCTCATCAGTCAGCATCGCTGTTGTCTGGATGTGAGTTATACAAGGCCTGGAACACACAAAATGAAAACAGCCTACAGAAAACGAGAACTTATTGTGGCCTAGAATGAAGATACAAACAGGAAGAAGTTGCAAACTAGCAATAATTTTGTTTGCTTTTGTACACGTTAGAAATATTTTAGAGGTGGATGGTATTTTAAAGCTCTAGATCACTCCTGAAACAGGCACAACCCCCTGACCCCCCCCCCCCCCCCCGCCGCAGGAAGGTAGGGGCAGTGCCTTTTTTCTAGTTCCCATAAATTTATTATAGGAATTGGAGGCCTTGGGAAGTAGTGCATCCATCTTAGAAGGGACTGGTAAACAACCACAATGAACACACAAATGAGGCAGCCGCCCAGGGCAGGTTGGAGTGCCAAGCTTGCACCCCAACCTGCCCTGTCCACAACAGGATGGAGGGTACACACGTGGGCTCTAGATGGGGTCATCATGGCTACAAATCACTCTGTGTACCACTTAAGAGCCATATGACCTTAAGATGGTCCCCGAACCTCTCTGAACCTCTGTTTCCTCATCTCTAAAACGGGTCTAGTAATCATCCAGACCTTGCAGGGTGTTTGTGAGGGTTTCATAAGGTACTATATGGGAAGCTATATTCAGGGCTCAAGAAATGGACACTCGGAGTCAGAGCAAATAAATGGCCTTCAGACAGGAAGCTGTGGGCCGCAGGCTGGGGACGCTGTGTTCGCACCATGACTATTCACTCTGCACATCTCACCGAGACGGATTTCTCAAAAGGTTTCCCAACAACGGCTCCCCCAGTTAGAGCACTCTGACCCACCTGGCCTGGGCCTGACTCTCCCCCTCCTCCCTGTCAGCCTCCTGGATGCTGTGAGGAGGAGAGTACAGGAAGGATGGGTTGGTGGGGGGAGAGAGGGGTGGGGCTGTGCTGGTTAGTGTTTGGCCACCCTGGGTTGGTTGGGCCAGGGTATGCAGAGGGCACTGTGAGCAAGACGTGTTTGCCCTAAGGAGGGAGGTGGGGGAGTGGAAGTGATCCAGACATCCCTCCCTCACTCTCATGTAGACTTCTCCCCACTGCCTTCTGGAGCCCAGGGGCCCCCCAGCACTCTGGCCATGCATGGTACATGGGATCAGCTGTGGTCCGTCCCTCCATTTTTGAGAGAAGTCTAAATAAGGGGTCTGCAGAGACCTGCTGGAAGGCCTTTCTAGAGCTGCCGACACGAATCTTTATTAGCTATTATTAATAGTTATGAAAATATTTTTAATTGACAGAAGTGTGCTTCAAAGTGGCTTCCATTATCACCAAAGTGCCCTCTAACAGCATTACCTCAGAAACACACCCTGACCACTGCTGCATGCTACGCCCCTTCACTTCAGTCACTCAGTCATGTCTAATTCTTTGTGACTCCATGGACCACAGCACGCGAGGCTTCCCTGTCCATCACCAACTCCCAGAGCTTACTCAAACTCATATCCATTGAGTCAGTGATGCCATCCAACCATTTCATCCTCTGTCTTCCCCTTCTCCTCCTGCCTTCAATCTTTCCTAGCATCAGGGTCTTTTCCAATGAGTCAGTTCTTTGCATCTGGTGGCCAAAGTACTGGAGTTTCAGCTTCAGCATCAGTCCTTCCAATGAATATTCAGGACTGATTTCCTTTAGGATTGACTAAAGGTATACAGTAGTTGATTAATAAACATTTGCCAGATGAATAAATTTAATAAAATCCATTTAATAGCCCAAAGGACTTGCCCTTCGGCTGAGAGAAGCCAGTCATGGGCACAAAGTCCCAAGTTTGCCCAGTTTCTAGCAAAAGAGTACAAGGAATTTTTTTCAGACAAATCTGACAAGTATAAAAGGGTCCAAGATGAGCCCTTCTTGGGCACCAGGAGCCATGTGGAAACCCTGGTCATGGGACTTCCCTGGTGGTCTAGTGGCTAGGACTCCACACTCCCAGTGCAGGAGGCCTGGGTTCAATCCATGGTGAGGGAACTAGATCCCACATGGCACAACTAAAAGATTCTGCATGCCACAATGAAGAGCAAAGATCCCAAGTGCAGCCAAATAGATAAATAAATAAAGGTGAAACAACTCTGGCCTAAGTCAGGAATTAAAAGCAGATGAGATTTTTCAGTGCTAGTTACTACATCACACACAGCACCAAGACATTGACAACCATCACTAAAATTCACCCTGTAAAATGACACAGCTTTTTATTCTACAATCCCCGCCCCCACTAGCATTCACAAAGAGTTGGCCTACACCTGTACTTTAACGGAGGGGGCAATTGTTATTTTGCAAGGCAGGTGGTGAAGATGGTTGGTGAGTGAGGAACTACCCTTTTTCTTTTAGATTTTTTTTCATGTGGACCATTTTTAAAGTCTTTATTGAATTTGTTACAATACTGCTTCTCTTTTATGTTTTGGTTTTTTTGGTTTCCAGGCATGTGGGATCTTAGCTCCCCCACCAGGGATCAAACTCAGACACCTTGCATTGGAATGTGAAGCCAGGAAAGCCCCAGGAATTACCCTTTCTATTAAAGGGATCCTGTGTTTTTTCAGGATGCATTTTTTGCTTTCTTTGATTTCCCAAAGGGAAGTGCAATACGACAAAAAGGTGTTTTTGTGGATGTAAGGATAATAACGATTAAAAAAAAAAAGCCTCAAAAGCATTGTCCAACTCTAATTGGACTAAATTGAAGGGCTGGGCTGCCAGGGTGACTGTTCTGAAATGGACTGTGCTGTGTGCCAGCTTACCAACTGGTAGTAATTCCCTATGACCTTCGGGATGCCTAGACTCTTTAGTGTGGCATTCTTTCACAGCTGTTGCCATCTTCTGCCTCACTGTTAACAACTTAATTGTGTTTTTCCCCCAAAGATGTTGCAATTCTGATCCCTAGTGCCTGGAATGTGACTTCATTTGGATCTTCACAGAGGTAACCCGATGAGGTCTTTGGAAAGCAGCTCTTCACCCAATGACTGGTGTCCTCATGAAAAAGGGGACATTTGAACACAGAGACAGATGCACATAGGTAGAATGCCGTGTGGAGGTCTGAGTGATACTGCCAAAAACACGCCAAGAGACCCCCAGAATCTGGGAGAAAGGCCTGGAACATATCCTTCCATGGCACCTGCAGAGGGAGCACAGCCCCACCAACAGCTTGATCTCAGACTTCTGGCCTCCAGGGCTGAGAGGATACATTTCTGTTGCTTAAGCCACTCAGTTTGTTGTATTAATATTTGGATCCAAAGCCTTAACCAGGTAATGTGCTTGCTTTCCCCAGATCCACCCCTCACCCCCAAGCCCACACTCTGATTCAGGGGTCCCCAGCCTCTGGGCAGCAGACCAGTGCTGCTATGAGATCAATGCTGGTATTAGGTTAGAAATCAAGTGCACAATAAATATAGTGTGCTTGAAACCATCTGCCCCACCCCCAGTCCGTGGAAAAATTGACTTCCATGAAACCAGTTCTGGCGCCATAAATGTTGGGGACTGCTGCTTTAACGGCTCTGTTGCCTACACGCTCCCAGCACCCTCACCACTGCCATCGTGTGCTTTGGCTTGGCGGAATCACGCATCTGGGTTTCTGGGGACAGTTCCAGCTTATACCCATCATGGCAGCATAATAGTGAACACTGCCCCCTTTCAAAGGCATCCATATTTGTACCCTGTATTCACGCTAGCATTCCTCTGTGCTCACTCCAGCCTCCTATCATTCTCTACCTGGTAAACTTCTCCTGGTTGGTAGAAGCCCACATCCAACATCACTGCTCCTGTGAAATGTACCCAACCTCAGTCAAGTTCTCATTAGTTTGTCCTCTGGGTCCCCAGGGCAGTTTGTACATTTCCAGCGCACAATACTTGTCACTATGTCATGTCAGCTCATATAAGCTCTTCTCAGGGGTACCCCCATGATGTCCTAACTGGCCCTGGCCATTGCTTTCATGGCCCCATGGGCTCCCCTCCCTTCATGGTCTGTACCCTGTGCTGTAATGAGATATTTAGCTGGGTATTATCATGATGGTAATTCAGTACTTGCTCCAACCCAGTGGTGGCAGGGACCAGGTCTGTGTCCTGCACACAATTTGAATGAAGAAACATCACAAGTGATTCCGTTCTTGTCCTGCCTGTAAAGCTGTCATCTTTTGCTGATCTTGGCCGTGTCTTCATCCTCTCTCTCCCCTTTAGCACCTGCTACTGTGTCTAGAACATCCAAGGGCTCAATGACTGCTCATTGAAATCATGTTTAATTTAAGAACATAACTCAGTGGCTGAACAATACTAGGAGTCATAAAAGGATATTGTATGTTCTTCTTTCCCTGAAGGAATACCATGTGATGCTGGGGGCTTCCTGAACAATAAACACAACTGGAACAATCGTAGATCTCAGATTATCTGTTCTGCTGGGATGGACAAGTGAAGTAGTGACAGTAGCCTGCTGTCCAGCAATAGCTGCAGTGAGGGGGAAGGTGCAGGATGTGGCCCATTTTGATCCCTGATCCAGATGATTTCAGGCAACAGGCATTGTAGAAACCCAAGACGAGTGACTCCCCATGTGTATTTTAGTCCTTGAGAGTTTGTAAAATGTTTTCACTTAAATGAGCTACATTGACTATCCCACCTGTATAAATGAGCCAGAACAGCGAAAGGAGCTGTGGAAGCTGCGTTTATCTCGAAGGGTCAAATAGCATGTCTTTAAAGTCTCACTATTTAAAGAGAGCTGGGCTATCCAGGAGAGAGCTTGAGTTTATAGTCGAAAACTGGTTTGTGGTCTCAGCTCTGCCGTCTACCTGCACAGTTACCTTGAGCTACCTATAGCCTCTCTGAGCCTTGGTTTCTTCATTTGTAAAAGAGGGATAATCACTTAATTTGTTTGTCTTTGTGTGCTGTTGTGTGGACCAGAGAAGAAGGTTTGAGAGGGCCTGGGGAAATTGAAAGCACTGGGTATATTAGGTGCCATCCAAGGTGGCCTTCCCAATGATCCTAGAAAGAAAAGAGAAAGAAAGAAGTATGGTACTGGCATTAGGCTATACGTGCAGAGATCAATGGACTAGAATTAAGTATCCAGAAAGAAACACATACTCAAGATCAAGTGTCATTGATTTTCAACAAGGGTGCCAAAACCATTCAGTGGGAAAGAATAGTCTTTTCAACAAGTGTTGGTGAAGCCACTGGATATACACAAGAAAAATATGAAGTTGGACCCCTCCCTCACATCAAACACAAGTTAATTAAGAGTGCCTCACAGAGCTACATGTGAGAACTAAAACTCTTCTAAGAAACCATAATGGTAAATCCTCATAACTTTGGATGTGACAATGATTTCTTAAATATGGAACCAAAAGCATAAGTGACAAAAGAAAAAATAGACAGATTAGACTTCAAAATGAAAAACATTTTTGTTTCAACAGAAGCCTTGCAGAAAGTGAAAATACAACTCACAGAATGGGAGAAAAAATTTGCAAATCATGTATCTGATAATGGACCTGTACCCAGAATATATAAAGAATTCTTGCAACTCAACAATAGAAAAGTGAATAATTCCATTTTTTAATTTTATTTTTTAAATTTTTAGATATAAATTTATTTATTTTAATTGGAGGTTAATTACTTTACAATATTGTATTGGTTTTGCCATACATCAACATGAATCCACCATGGGTGTACCCATGTTCCCCCTCCTGAACCCCCCTCCCACCTCCCTCCCCATCCCATCCCTCTGGGTCACCCCAGTGCACCAGCCCTGAGCATCCTGTATCCTGCATTGAACCTGGACTGGTGATTCGTTTCACATATGATATTATACATGTTTGAATGCCATTCTCCCAAATCATCCCACCCTTGCCCTCTCCCACAGAGTCCAAAAGACTGTTCTATACATCTGTGTCTCTTTTGCTGTCTCACATACAGCGTTATCATTACCTTCTTTCTAAATTCCATATATATGTGTTAGTATACTGTATTGGTGTTTTTCTTTCTGGCTTACTTCACTCTGTATAATCGGCTCCAGTTTCATACATCTCATTAGAACTGATTCAAATATATTCTTTTTAATGGCTGAGTAATACTCCATTGTGTATATGTACCACAGCTTTCTTATCCATTCATCTGCTGATGGACATCTAGGTTGCTTCCATGTCCTGGCTATTATAAACGGTGCTGTGATGAACATTGGGGTACACGTGTCTCTTTCAATTCTGGTTTCCTTGGTGTGTATGCCCAGCAGTGGGATTGCTGGGTCATATGGCAGTTCTATTTCCAGTTTTTTAAGGAATCTCCGCACTGTTCTCCATAGTGGCTGTACTAGTTTGCATTCCCACCAATAGTGTAAGAGGGTTCCCTTTTCTCCACACCCTCTCCAGCCTTTATTGCTTGTAGACTTTTGGATCGCAGCCATTCTGACTGGTGTGAAATGGTACCTCATTGTGGTTTTGATTTGCATTTCTCTGATAATGAGTGATGTTGAGCATCTTTTCATGTGTTTGTTAGCCATCTGTATGTCTTCTTTGGAGAACTGTCTGTTTAGTTCTTTGGCCCATTTTTTGATTGGGTCATTTATTTTTCTGGAGTTGAGCTGCAGGAGTTACTTGTATATTTTTGAGATTAATTCTTTGTCGGTTGCTTCATTTGCTATTATTTCATTTTTTTTAGTGGGCAGTAGATCTAAATAGACATTGCACCATAAATGATGTGCAAATGGTCAGTGGCTAATGAAAAATATGGTAAATATAATTAGTCACCAGGAAGTGCAAATCAAAACCACCATGAGGTACCATTTCACACCCACTAGGAGGTCTAGAACAAAAAAAAGACGGACAATGACAAGTGTTGGTGGGGATATGGAGACACTGGAATGCTAATGCATTGCTGGTGGGGATGGAAAATGGTCCAGCCAATTAGGGAGACTGTAAGTCCCTCTAAATGCTTAACATGAGAGTTATCATATGACCTAGAAATTCCAATCCTAAGTGTGTATATCCAAGATAAATGAAAATGTAGGTTCACACAAAAAATTGTGCACAAGTATTCACAGCAGTGCTATTCATAAGAACTAAAAAATGGAAACAACCCAAATGTCCACTGATGGATGAATGAATAAGCAAAATAAAGTAGGTATATATATATACAATGGAACATATTTAGCCATGAAAAGAAATCATGTACATACCTGAAACTAATATAATATTCTAAATCAACTGTTTCAATTTTAAAAAGTACTGATTTATATTGCAACATGGATGAACCTTATAGTATGTCAAAGAGGCCAGAGACAAAAGGTCACACATTATATGATTTCATTTCTATGAAATGTACAGAACAGGCAAATCTATATATAGATAAAGTTGATTGGTGGTTTCCCTGGGATGGTTCAGTTCAGTTCAGTTGCTCAGTCGTGTCCGACTTTGTGATCCCATCAATCACAGCACGCCAGGCCTCCCTGTCCATCACCAACTCCCAGAGTTTACCCAAACTCATGTCCATCGAGTTGGTGATGCCATCCAGCCATCTCACCCTCTGTCATCCGCTTCTCCTCCTGCCCCCAATCCCTCCCAGCATCCCTCCCAGTCTTTTCCCATGTGTCAACTCTTCGCATGAGGTGGCCAATCTATTGGAGTTTCAGCTCCAGCATCAGTCCTTCCAATGAACACCCAGGACTGATCTCCTTTAGAATGGACTGGTTTGATCTCCTTGCAGTCAAGGGACTCTCGAGAGTCTTCTCCAACACCACAGTTCAAAAGCAGCAGTTCTTCGGTGCTCAGCTTTCTTCACAGTCCAACTCTCACATCCATACATGACCACAGGAAAAACCATAGCCTTGACTAGACAGACCTTTGTTGGCAAAGTAATGTCTCTGCTTTTCAATATGCTATCTAGGTTGGCCATAACTTTCCTTCCAAGGAGTAAGCATCTTTTAATTTCATGGCTGCAGTCACCATCTGCAGTGATTTTGGAGCCCCCCAAAATAAAGTCTGACACTGTTTCCACTGTTTCCCCATCTATTTCCCATGAAGTGATGGGACCAGATGCCATGATCTTCGTTTTCTGAATGTTGAGCTTTAAGCCAACTTTTTCACTCTCCTCTTTCACTTTCATCAAGAGGCTTTTGAGTTTCTCTTCACTTTCTGCCATAAGGGTGGTGTCATCTGCATATCTGAGGTTATTGATATTTCTCCTGGCAATCTTGATTCCAGCTTGTGCTTCTCCCAGCCCAGCGTTTCTCATGATGTACTCTGCATAAAAGTTAAATAAGCAGGGTGACAATATATAGCCTTGACATACTCCTTTTCCTATTTGGAACCAGTCTGGTGTTCCATAATGGGGAGGGAGAAATGGGGAGTGAATGCTCATGGATATGGGGATTCTTTTGGGGATGTTGAAATATTCTGTACTTAGTGGTGATGACTGAACAGCTTTGTGACTACCCTAAAAACCATTTGATTGTACCTTTTACATGGGGCTTCCCTGATAGCTCAGTTGGTAAAGAATCTGCCTGCAATTCAGGAGACCCTGGTTCGATTCCTGGGTCAGGAAGATCCCCTGGAGAAGAGATAGGCTACCCACTCCTTCTTGGGCTTTCCCTTGTGGCTCAGCTATTAAAGAATCCACCTGCAATGTGGGAGACCTGGGTTCGATCCCTGGTTTGGGAAGATCCCCTGGAGAAGGGAAAGGCTACCCACTCCAGTATTCTGGTCTGGAGAATTCCATGGAGTATCCATGGGGTCACAACGAGTCGAGCACAACTGAGTGACTTCACTTCACTTTACGTGGGTGAATTTTATCATGTATAAATTATATCTCAGCTTATATCTTAAGCTGTTACTAGACAGAGAGCCTGCTCCGTGTTCTGGGAGGGGGTGCTTAGCCCAAGCAGGTTCCCATGTGCAGCCCTGAGGCCGGGGCTTTCCTTGTGCTTCCTTAGCAGTCTGAAAAGTTGCCAGCCCTCTCATTCCCCAGCATGTCGGCCTAGTTCACAGCCCCATGGTGTGAGGAAGGGCAGGTGGGTGGTCTGCAGCTGTCACTAGAAACACCCCGTGTTTTACTCCCTCGAGGCCCCACAGGGACAGCTGTAGGACTGAGATGGCAGGGGCTCCATCCTACTCACAAAGAGCTAGCCCCAGAGGCCTCGGCTTGAAGACTCAGGGCTTACAGTCTCGTTTGGGGGGATGCACATTCCCCACCCCCACCCCCCCCCTTGGCTGATGATGTCTTAGAAGTGATCCCTGGAAGCTCTAACTGGAAATGGAGCGCCTCTCTCAGACTCTCAGAGGCACTTTCCCAAAGAACTCCTTCAGTTCCCCACCCGTGATGGGTGTGATTCTTAGGAAGCCGCTCTAGGGCCGTTCCATTGTATCCTGCCCACCCCAGCCTTCTCCCTGGTGTTTTTCCTCTGGAGTGGAGAAGAAGAGTCCAGAAGACACTCTGGGAAAGGATCTCCCTCTACAACTCCCACGAGTTTTTGGCAATGACACAAAGAAGAGGTGGTAGTATTTATTTTGGAAAGGACCTATGTGCTTGCTTCCCTCATCCTTCCAGTCGCCTGGGACCGGGGCTCTTGGTTAATTCTGGCTCCCTGTGGGAGGCTTTGTTTCTGAAGCAGGACATGGGACCTCCGGTCCTGGGTGGAAGCTGATCTTGATACAATCCCATCTGAGATGGACCACAGAGGACCTTGTCAACAAATCTAGGTTTCTGGTCCCTTTAGCTCAGGCTACTGTGGAGGTTTAATTAATCTTTAAATAAATTGTGTCATAATACTCATAACATCAAATTTACCATCTCAACCATTTTTAAGTGTACAGTTCAGTAATGTTAAGTACATGCACATTGTTGTGCAACCCGTCTCCAGAACACTTCATCTTGAAAAACTGAAACTGTACTCATTAAGCAATAACTCTTCATCCCCCTCCCCCCAGCTCCTGGTAATCACCATTTCAACTTTGTCTCTGTGAATTGGATTACTCTACGTAGGTACCTCACATAACTGGAATCATGCAATACTTGTCCTTTTGTGTATGACTTATTTTCCTTAGTATAATGTTCTCAAGGTTCATCTGTGATGTAACAGATGTCAGAATTTCCCTCCTTTTTAAGACTGAATAATACTCTGTAGTGGGTATAGACCATATTTTGCTTGTCCATTCATCCATGGATGGGCACTTGAGTTGCTTCTACCTCTGGCTATTGTGGGCTTCCCTGATAGCTCAGTTGGTAAAGAGTCCTCCTGCAACGAGGGAGATCTGGGTTTGATCCCTGGGTTGGTAAGATCCCCTGGAGAAGGGAAAGGATACCCACTCCAGTATTCTGGCCTGGAGAATTCCATGGACTGTATAGTCCATGGGGTCTCAAAGAGTCAGACATGACTTTCACTTTCACTTTTCACTGGCTATTGTGAAAAATGTTACTATGGGCATTGGTATACAAAAATCTCTTTGTAATTCTGCTTTCAATTCTTTTGAGTATTTACCCTGAGAGGTGGAATTGCTGTATCATATAACAATTCTGTGTTTAACTTTTTGAGGAGTCACCATACAATTATATACTTTTCCATAGTAGCTGTACCACTTTACATTCCTACTGACAGTGCCCAAGGGTTCCATTTCTCCACATCCTCACCAACACTGGTCATTTTCTGGAGTTTTGTTTGTCTGGTTTTTTTTTTTTTTTTTGATAGTAGTCTAATGGGTGTGATGTGAGATCTCATTGTGATTTAGATTTGCATTTCCCTGATGATTAGCGACCTTGAGCGTCTTTTCCTTTGCTTATTGGTCTTTTGTATGTCTCCTTGGGAGAAATGTCAATTCAAGTTCTTTGCCCACTTTTTTATTGGGTTGACTTTTTTCTTGTTGAGTTGTAGGGGTCCTTTGTGCATTCAGCATATTACTCCTTCACCAGATATGCTATTTGTAAATACTTCCTCCCTTACCATAGGTTACCTGTTCACTCTGTTGATTGTGTCCTTTGATGCACAGAAGTTTTAAATTTTGATGTAGTCTAATGGGCTTCCCTGGTGGCTCAGAGGTTAAAGCGTCTGCCTCCAATGTGGGAGACCCAGGTTTGATCCCTGGGTTGGGAAGACCTCCTGGAGAAGGAAATGGTAACCCACTCCAGTATTCTTGCCTGGAGAATTCCATGGATGGAGAAGCCTGGTAGGCTACAGTCCACCAGGTCGCAAAGAGTCGGACATGACTGAGCAACTTCACCTTCACCTTTACTTTTGTTTCCTGTGATCTTGTTGTCACATCTAAGAAATCATTACTAAATCCAATGTCAAGATTTCCCTCTGTTGTCTTCTAAGAGTTTTATAGTTTTAACTCTAACATTTAGGCCTTTAATCCATTTTGAGTTAATTTTTTTGTGTGGTGTAAGATAAGGGTCCAACTTCATTGTTTTCCATGTGGCTATCCAGTTTTCCCTGTACCATTTATTGAAAAGATTGACCTTTCCCCATTGAATGATCTTTGTACCCTTGTTAATAATCTTTTGACCTTATATGTGAGGATTTGTTTCTGGGTTTTCTATTCTATCTCTTGGACTATATGTCTCTCTTTATACTACATTGTTTTGATTACTGTTTTAAAGTCAGGAAGTGTGTGTCTTCCAACTTTATTTTACTTTTTCAAGATTGTTTTGGCTATTTGGGGGTCCCTTGAAATTCCATATGAATTTTAGGGCTGATTTTTCTATTTCTTCAAAAAGAATGCCATTGGGATTTCAATAGAGATTGCATTAACTCTGTACATTGCTTTGGGTACTATTGATATCTTAATAATATGTAATCTTCAAATCCATGAACACAGATGTCTTTGCATTTATTTGTATCTTTAATTTTTTCAGCAATGTTCTGTGGTTTTCACTGTAAAAGTCTCTCATCTCCTTGGTTAAATTTATTCATAAGTTTTAAAAATTCTTTTTGATTAGTTAATCTTCACTAACAAAATTTTATTCAGGTTCAGTGGCTAATTGCTGAGATTCATGTTCTTCGTCTGTCATTTTTCCCTCTCATATATTCTCACTCAATTTTGATCTTGGATCTCTAAATTTCTCAGTGTTTGGAAGGTAGCATGCTATTTTCCTCAACATAAATCAGCCCAGCCCCTTTAAATAAAAAGATAAAGCTCTTTTTAAACATCTGTTTTGAATAAAACATACTTTAATGTATCATGAAATAATTCCTCATGGGGCTTACTTCCTCAAAAAATTTTTAGTGTACGAAACTGAGATTTGTAAATAAAATTCATAACTGGGGGCCGAGGGAGGGTGTCTTGTGAGTTGACCTTTCTTCTGAATGGCTTTGTTTGGCCGTGTGATCTCACTGGGGCCTGGGGCAATTTTCTCACCAGGCTGCTAGTGGACTAACCTCAAAGCCATTCCTGAACACCCTCTATTTGCCTAGTGATGATGAGGGAGACGAACAGGGTTGGCCCATGGAAACATTGTGATGTCATAATCCCTGCATGTCTGGTCCCTGTGTCCAAAACGCCCTGGGGAAAAAAAGTCTGAGTTTCTCTCTGTGTGTAAGTGTTTTCCTGTTCCATTCCTTGGCTCAGACTCCACCCAGCACCTGGGAAAATAGACACTGTGGACCAGCGGGGCTTCTCTCAGGAGGCCCCGACTCAGCACTGAGTTAGGTGGGAAACTGGAAGGGAAACAGCAGCACTAGCACTCTGGTTTACAGATGAACACAGGGTCCGGGTGGACCCCACGGTGCCCTGGAGTCCGTGTGCACCCCAGCTCACTGGTAAGAAAGAAAGCACTGCAAACTTCCTGTCCCTAAGCCCACGAACATCATGTCTATTTCTCTAGGCTCAGCTCTCCGGCCTCCTCCATCCAGGTAAGCACTCCCCATCCCACACCTGCAGAGCTGGGCCATCATCCTCTCCTGGTGATGACTGTTCCCTAGCCTCACCCAAGCTTTTGCCTTACAACTCACCCTTGGTATGTGTAGGGCAAGCTTCACCACCCTTTCCCCTTCAAGGCCCTGGGCCTTTTGAAAACAACCAGCCAACCAACCAAACAAAAACAGATGAACAGTTGTGGACAGCCTCAGGAAACTTAACTGAGGCTACTTCCTCCCACTCCTTAAACTTCAACTTTACTGAAGTATAATTTTTCTACAAGGAAATTTACCTAGTTCATGTTTAGAGTTTAATGAGTTTGGGGCAATTGTATACAATCATGTAATCACCATCTCAGTCAAAGCATAAAACATGTCCACCACCCCCAAGATTCCCTTCTTTGCCCTTTCACAGTCAATCCCCTTCCCATATCTCTGGCCCCACAAATCTGCTTTCTGTTAGTATAGTTTTGCCTTTCCCTAAATGTAGCATATGTGGAATCATACAGTATATAACATTTTGTGTATTACTTATTCTACTTAGCATAACATTTTTGAGATTCATTTCTATTGTAGCATGTTTCAGTGGTTCTTCCTTTTTGTTGCTGAGTAGTATTGCATTGTGTGGACCTATCTTTGTAGTCATGCATCAGTTGATGGGAATCTGAGATGTTTACCTCTGGACCATTATTTTTAAAGACTACTATGAATATTTGAATACAAATCTTTTTAGGAACATAAGATTCCATGTGTCTTGGATAAATACAGGAGTGATACTACTCGGTTGTGCATACATTTAACTTTATAAATCACTGCCAAACTTTTCCAAAGTGCCTGGACCATTCTCCTGAGGCTACTTTCTAAATAAAGGGCAGGGGTGGGGAGGAGAAGACAGAAGGACCTCGTGGTTCTTTTAGAAGCAGAAGTTAGTCCTAGGCACTCATGTGTTTATACTGCTCAATAAGCTTATGAAGTAAACATTAATATCCCCATTTCACAGATGAGGAAATCCAGGTTTAGAGAGATGTACTTGCCCAAAGTCACACACTCAACAAATGGAAGAGCTAGAATGAGCCCAGGGGCCTTCATGCGGATGCCCAGGGGCCTGCCTCCTCCCTCTCCTGCCTCTTGCCAGCAGCCACCTGGCAGCTTGGGCATGCTGCTGCCTCAACACTGTACAACACCCTCCCCTCTGTCTTTGATGAACTAGAACACAGCAATCCTGGGAAATGGCCTCCAACTCCTTTTTTCAGAGGAAGCAGCTAACAATCGGAGAGGTGAGGTGACATTGCCAAGGCTAACAGCTTGTCTATAAAATTTCTGGGACTGGGATCCAAATTTCCAGACTCTAGGCACTCTCTGCCAGAGCCCAGGGCCCTGCAGCTACACTGAAAAGTATTCATTTCTAACCACTTCCATCTTGAGCTTTCTCTTTTATAAGGATGTCTTTCTCTTTCCTCCACCTTCTACCACTTCAGGCCCTATATAGGGAACCTGGCAGAATAAGGTGGTCACAGTCCCCAGCCTGCATCAGGCCGAGGCACGGTGGGGACTGGAGGGGGTCAGCACCAGCACCAGGGACCTTGGAATGAGTGTGCTGAGGGAGAGAGGTAGGAAACAGGCCATTTCCTCTCTCAGGACTGCTTCTCCCCAGGAGGCTGGAGGTGGGAAGGGGCACACCTAGTCAGGCCAAGGTTGTGGGCCCCTCCTGGTCCTGCCTGCTTTACTTCTCCCAACTTGGGAGAACAGGATGGAGCCCCGGGGTATAGGCAGCTCTGTGTCTTAGCAAAAGCAGGCAGCCTTTGGGAAAGATGGATGTGGGATGTTATGCTCCACCCAGAAAGGTTCTGATGGAGCAGCCGCTGTCAAGTCTACGGCTGCCCCTCCCTCTCCACAGGGCCCTGGATTAGAGATGTGTGCCCCTGTGAAACAGAAGGAAGCCTGAAGAACCCCCAATACACACACACACACACACACACACACACACACACACACACACACAAACACGTTTCAACTGACCAAAAAATTCATTCGAGTTTCCCATACCAGCGTACAGAAAAACTCGAACAAACTTTTTGGCCATCCCAATACTTTGGCCTGTGAGTTGCCACCCCAACCTGAGGTAGGGCAGGTCTTGGTCAAGAATACCACCAGCTCACCAAGGGCACAGTGGGAACTCCTCTGTAGGGCTCCACCTTGGCAATTTTCAAAGTGCTTTCACCTCTCTCCCCTAGTGATCCTGCACCTAAGCCATGAGGTGGGAAGGCAGGAAGGAGTCCCCGCTTCCATTTCACAGGCCAGAGACTGTCCTTCTCCATCAGGCTGCCTCCTTCTCCAGCTGAAGCTAGGTCAGGGCTGGGCCCAGGCTGGAGGTGGTGGTGAAATCTTCAGTCACCACCTCCTTAGGACAAGGAGTGTCTTTGCTCTGTACCCTGACCCCTCCTTCCCACCTCCCCATCCCCAGTGAGCAAAGGGCTTCAGCCTCATCCGCCTCCCACCCAGCTGCTGCCCTCACTCCACCCAACCACAGGGTCCTTCTCCCTCTGCTCCAGGACTCACAGATTTGGGAATCTGGTTACTTGGTGGCCTGCCAGGGAGCCTGTGGGGCATGCAATGCATGCAGTCAAGAAGCTTTTACTGAGCTTCCTTTGATATCTGGTACAAAAATGAATGTGCTTCAAAGAAGTTCACAGTCTGGGGAGGGGAGTTGACGGGGCAGACTGGTAAGCAAATAGTAACATCAGTGCTATGAGAAGAGCCCTGGGAGTAGCTTCTAGTTCTGCCTGTCCTGGAGCAAGCGCTATTCTGCTGCCTTTCTAGGAGTATGGCCAATCCAGGAGAAAGGAACAAGTGGAAGGGGCTGGAGGGCGGAAAGAACAGCGGTGCATTCAGAGAAGAGAAAGAAGTTGGCTGTGATTAGACCAGAAGTTGGAGTGGAGAGGGAAGAGACACACTGGGAGAAGTGGCTGATGAGTAGGTGGGGTTAGGGTTTGAAGGGCCTTGTTATTCAGATGAGAAGTCTTGAATCTTCAATAGGGTTAATATGTGTGTGTATATATATTGATATAATGATATATGCTTATTTACACACACACAGTGGTATCATGTTTTTGATGCTGGAGTAGTAAGAAAGAGGCAAAAAGTTCGTGTTAAAGTAATCCTGTTTACCGTCACTTACCTGAGCTGCTTAGTATAATTATAATTTAACCCAAGGACTATTGCAGTAATACTACTACTCTTTTACTATTTTGTTGTTACGCACTGAATTCTCTTCCTGAAGTTGTCTTTTTTTCTTTTCCTTTCTTTTTACTGAATTAATGATCGCCTGTCGTGCACCTCAAAAAAGTAGAGGGAACTTTGTCCTGAAATGTTTCCTTTCACTATGTCTCTAGAGAGTGGAAGGGTGCTGGCGTGGCATGAAGTCAGTGAAATTTTTTTCCTTTATAGGATCTCAGCTTCACACAGCCAACCCTGAGTCCCCAAAAAGCTCAGTTTAGCGACGCCCGCTGAAGTTTTAGCTAGAGAAGTTTTCCCTCTGAATTTCCCCTTTACTGGGGAAAAACAGCGAGACGCAGAGAAAAATTCTGGGACTACACTACCCAACAGCCTCCGCTCGGAGTCTAGCCCAACTTCTTTCAACAGGGTGGCCCCTAGCATCTTGGTCCCGCCCATTCCCGGTACTGTATTGAGAACTACAACTCCCAGCTGCTTCCACGCACCGGGCCCCTAAAAGAGGGTTTCCCAGCAGCCTCCTGGGCGAACAGGAGCTACTCCTCGGGCTTAGCCGGCTCCCTCTACCGGCCCCGCCCCTGGCACGTGACGCACGCCCACCAACCGGCTCGCGGAGGAGGGCGGCGGGCGGTGGTCAAGGGCGGGGAGGCTGCAGGGGGCGGGGCCTGGAGGGGGCGGAGCAGGGCCCGGGAGCCGAGCAGCCTGGCAACGGCGGTGGCGCCTGGACCCCAAGGTGGGTGCACGCTCGCGGCTGGCCTGGCTCGGAGCCGGGTACTTCGGGAAGCCGTGGTGGTGGGACAGGGAGGACGAAGTTGTGACTCCTGGGGCCGGCAGGTCCCACGGGGCCTTGAAGCACCCTCAGGAGTGTGCGGAGGGGGGCGGTTAGCCCGAGTGCCTTCGCTGTCCCGGCCAGCCAGGGCTGGGGCCGGGGAGCAGCAGGCAGGTGCCTCTGGCTTCTCTCGTTCTCCCTGCCCAAGGGCCGGCAGCGGGCGAAGGTCGGGACAGGAATCGGGCAGGCGGGCCGGGAGGGTGGGGGAGTGGGGGCGTCGCGGCCGCTGCCCGGACTTTGCTTCCCCGTCCCGGGGCGGCAAACGGGCTGGGCAGCCGCCCTGCCTCCCCCGCGCCGCGCCGCGGCTGGTCCTCGCCCTGACCCTCCGGGCGGGGCGGATGCCTGCCTGCCTCATCCCCCGTGGGTCCGGCGGAGGGGCCGCCGGCCGGCACTGTCCGCGAAGCCTTGCTCCCGACTGGTGTTTCTGTGTCACACACGGGAGCTTTATCTGCTTTTGCAACAGTTGACGGGAGATTTGAGGAGCAAACGGTTAGTTCCTTGATACGCAGTCGGAAGTATATACAGGCACGATTGCAAGCGCTCTTTGCTGAGTGGCCTCCCTTAACTGTCTTGCTGCGCTCAGGAAGTGAAAACTAATTTTAGTTTTTGCCTAAGCAAATATGAAATCAGTTTGCTGCAAAAACTAAATCACTGGCTTTATAGAGGCATGCAAAGTATGAAGCGAAGTGGATTGGGACGGTTTTTAAACAGACATAGTAGACCTGCACAAGAATGGAATCAGGGTATATTAGAATTGGCTAGGACCTTTAAGTGTGTATACTTCACTTGTTTGCTCGATAAGGAAGCTAAAGCCCAGAGAGGTTAACTAACGTGGCAAAGTTAATGGCAAAATTTATATCACAAGTCAAGTTTCTGGGGACATCATAGCATCCCTCTAGCCTGGGTGGCTTTTATCACAGCTCAGTTTTGTTCTTTGTAAAGTATCCACCCTAGAGTCTATGGAGACTGAGCCAGCGACTTTGCTGTAGTTCAAACCATTTTTTTGAATTGCCTTCAAAACCAGTTTACCAGACTCTTAAGCCTTCTTTTATAGACACATTTTCCTTTCACCCAACATATATACTGGGCATGATCACTTGTTCACTAGATTTGACTCTGAATGACTTTTTGACTTTCACAAAATCCAGCGAAGCGTCAAGGGATTCCACAGCATGGAGTAAGTTCAAATCAGAGATCCTGCCAGTGTGTAACAGTTTCTTGAGGTACTTGGAAGTGGAGAGCATTCGAAGAGGCTTTTAGAGTCTAGTATGATCAAGTCTGGGCCTTCCCAGGTGGCACTAGTGGTATAGAACCCGCTGCCAATGCAGGAGACATGAGATGCAAGTTCAGTCCCCATGTCAGGAAGATCCCCTGGAAGAGGGCATGGCAACCCACTCCAATGTTCTTGCCTGGAGAACTCCATGAGGTCACAGAGTTGGACACGACTGAGATGACTTAGCTGACCATGCATGCATGGTCAAGTCTAGTATGACTTACTAGAGTCTACTAAGTCCAGTAACCATTGGTCTCCTTACCTTAGAGTTCTAAGTTGTATTGATTATCAAGTTGTCATTGGTTTCTTTCATTAAACCCAGATTGCCCATGCAGTGCCTATAGAGTGCTGAGTGCTAGAAAGATAACAGACAGCACCACTGACAAGGTCCCTGCCTTCTAGAGCTTCTGTGTGGGGAAGCAGACAGTAAAAAAATAAACAATGATATATTTTCCACCAGAGATGAGCACTGTGAGGAAGAACAGAGCTCTGAAACTCTGAGATGACCATCTAGCAGGCCAGCATGCTTGTGAGGGGGTTGGGTATTACTTAGCATCGCTAGTGTTAGATGGTCAGCTGCTGCGCCATTAAAGCAAATCACCATATCTAAAAGTAAATCTGTCTGAATCCAGAAGATCCTTTGGGAGGTCATCATTTCTCCAGTGATTGCCTCTTGGATGGTAAGTTTGTCACAGCCTCATTTTTACTTGCATTCCCTCTGCCCTACCCCAGGCAAATAGTAAGTGGTTTCAAACACCCAGGGAAGTGAGCTTCTAATCCTTCATTGTCTCAGTAGCTGCCTCACTCCTGCTACGAAAGGCCCTGCTGACTGAGGTAAGGGTTGGGTGTTAATCCTATGCCAGTGTCTGCTGGTTGGGAGCTACCTGACACAGCTATCTCTTCCTGCATGCTGGTTTGTACTGGGAACCTACCTTGGGAAGGAGACCTCAATCCTTGTGTTGTGCTTAGTAAAGAAACTAGTTCATTTTGAAATTAGCTCTAGAGTCAAGAGGCACCCAACTTCCTCAGAAGAACAGTGCCAATAAAATGGTAACTTAACAAAGTTCATCTGCTTAGTACCCTCTCAGTTCTTTCCTTTTCTGTATGTTCAGTGGCGTCAAAGAAAAGGTTTTCATTTTTACAGGTTCCAAAAAATCATTAAAGTTACCAAAAAATATGCCAATATTCTTTGTTCCTAAATGAAAGGATTAACAAAATGTAGTTACTTTAAAAACCACTGAAAGAACATGGGGTTCTTACTCTTATTGAGGACTGCAAAATGAGGAGAAAGCGGAGCCTCTTCAAGGCTTCTGCAACAATCTGAAATGGTGGCCAAGGATTTCAAAAGGCCAGAGTTTCTCGTTATTTCTAAAGTTTTTTCAACTTTATAAAAGAATAAGAGGTTGTTTTCATTACTAGCTAGTAATTACCCTTCCCTGTTTCTGACCTCTTTGAAGTTCTGCTTTCTTTATTTTCTAGTTTCTCGGTTCATTATTCCTTTTTGGCAGCTAGGGGACAGCCCCTGTTGTCCGCCTTTAAGGTGTTGACTCAGGATTTGGGTCCTGGCTGTATTATTGGCTTTGTAACTTCAAGTGAGCTCCTTACCTCTGTGCCTCAGCTTCCCTTTCTGTAAAATGAAGATAGTAACAGTAGTCCCTTCCTCCCAGGGTTGTTGGCAGCCCTGCAGGATAAGGTATATGAGATGCTTATAATAGCATCTTACACGTAGTAGGCACTTAAGAAATGTTAACTGTTACTGGTGTGAGCTACGTGGGACTCCTTTCTTTTTATTTATTTATTTTTTAAATTTTACTTTATTTTACTTTACAATACTGTATTGGTTTTGCCATACATCAACATGAATCTGCCCCGGGTGTAAAGAAGAACAATATTAGCCCTGTCTCATTAAATGTTTGGAAATCCAATGAGCGTGATTTTCTAGACATTTTTCTGCATTTCATTGTTGACCCCAGCATTGAGTTTAAGGTGACATTGTCAGCAGCACACACAGTTCTTGCCCACCTAAGTTCTGTTTACTATCTGGACTCAGAAATTACTTGAGCCCATATTTTGTTTGTTGCTATAGACAAGAATAAGAGAGGTTTTCTTTCCATTCCTCGGCTTTGAGAGCCAGAGAGGACCAGGAGACCCAGTTGGCATTAGTCAGGTGAGATCCAGTTGCCATCCTGTAGTCAGAGGATAGTTTTTTATATTAAATGTTTACAGTGGATTTATCCACAGGACCACCAGGAGGGTGGCATCCTTTTCTTTTTAAGAATGTGGCAGGCATCTCTTTAGAAAATTGACATCATGCATTAGTGCTTTCTATTTCTACCCAAGGAGCAGGGAAGAGTAAAGGAGCCTTGTGTCTGTGGAAGATGGTAGAAAGCCCCTTCTTAGCCCTGTGACACTGGACAAGTCTTTTCTCCTGACTGCTGTTGGCTCATCTTTGTAAGATAGAGCTAAGGCCGCCTGCACCACCAAGATCCCAGAGCTCTTCAGGGGAGCCAGTGTGCATCAGCATCCTTTGCTGACTGTAGGGCATTATTATTATGGCATCCACGTGTTATGTAAGCCATCGCTATTTGGAGAACTGGTGTGAGAGGGCAGCATCCTTCCGGTTCTTGGTGCATCCTCGCTGGGGGTGTGATCTCTTTGCCCAACCCCACTTCTGTCAGCATTGAAACATGCACGTGTTTTGTTGACTCTCTCGGATGGACCTGAAGCCACTGGTACACTGTGTGAGCTTCCATTTTGTTGATTCCTAAAATGCTAGTGCTGTGTCACCAACAATCCCAGGGCAATAGTGAGGTCATCTCTGCACCAGGGAATATTGCCTGCCTCTTCTGTTTCAGAATGGAAGGCTTTCATTTTTCAAATCAACGGCTTACCTCAGCTTCTCAATGCAGCTTGATGCCCTGCCGAGATCCTCCACTCCTGGGGCTGAGGTTGGAAGCAATCCAGGGACTCATTGCTCTCCAGGTCTACCGCACCTTCCCTTCCAACAGGATGGGGGCCAAGTGCTCTTTGAATATTTCTCAGTATCTTGAGATGACTCCATAAGCTGAGGTTGGAGACAGTTTCCTGGGCAAGAGAACCCTAACATGCCCCATGCATGAAGGAGATCTTTAGTGAACATTCTTTGACTTGAACTGGACAAGGGCACGTAGCTTAGAATTGTTGGGGTGTGTTCATTTCAACAAACTCTGTTGTTGGTCTAAAGATCCTGTTCCCTGGTACTAGATGAAAGGGAGCTCCTGCTTAGTCTTTCTTTCCATGATCAACTAACCAATGAATAAGAAAGCTCTGAGTCCTGTTTGGGGAGAGGTCCCATGGGTTGTTTACCCACCCATTTCTTTGGGGACTGTTGTCACTGGCCATTTGAGTGTAGGTTTGTTTTTTTGCTTTGCTTGCTGATGTCTTGGGGGGGGGGTGAGGGCGGGTAAGGAGGAGTAAGGGAAGTTGAAGGGTAATAATTGAAAGTAAAAATAAAAGTAACTCAATCAGCTCTTGTTCCCTGCCTTCAGACCTTGGCTGCACAGGATGCCTTTCTTCAGCTTGTGATAACTGTTACATGTTGCTATCTTGTCCTTGGGTGTTTTGTGAGAAGGAGGCCACTGTGTGCTTCCCAGAGCCTCTCCCAGTGTAATGGGCTAACCCTCAGGCTGTCCTGCTTTCACCTTCAGGGGGTGGGGTGGGTCATAAAGGGGATTCTTAGCATCAGGCGGTGGGGCTTGAAATGCCCTTGTATGACCCTCAAGTTCCTTGTGGCCCTGGGATGACTTAGGTGGGGACAGAGATGTCAGGGTTCATTCCAGCAGGCCTGGAATCAGCCAGCTGTTTGACTGGAAGAGGAACTGTCCCTACTGTGCAGCAGTGCCCCTGGTCGAGATGGGTCAGTACCATCCATGCATCACCATGAGAAGAAAGAAAGATTTGCACTTGGTTTCACTGCATCCGGGAGGGTGCGATCCTTGTTGCTGTGGCAGGAAGGATAGAAGAGCCCTCAGTTGGAGTTCCATTTTGAGCTTCCTGGTCCTGTGTTGCCTCACACAAGGCAGTGCTGCTGGGTCTGTCGGAGCGAGTGGGAGTCCCAGATGGAGGGCAGTCAGAGCTGGCCCCCACCTCTCTGTAGCCCTTGGTGTGAGGCTTAACAACTGATTTTTTCAAGTTGAGGCTGAGTGTGACCCTGATGGCCATTTCCTTTCTTCGCTATTATCAACTCTGAAGTGATGTGATCCTTTCTCCAGAGCCTCCCATCAGGCCTGCTCCACAAAACAGTTTTTCCTTGCTGATAAAATTGTTCTGATGCCCCTGCCCCTGGGAACTTAGGAGATATGCAAACTCTTAGGCCCCCGCAGACCTGCACAACCAGAATCTGCAGGTGAAGAAGATCCCCAGCTGATCTGTATGTAAATTACAATTCGAGAAGTGTGGTCTGAGTAGCAGTTCGCATCCCGGCTTGCTTCCTGATCCTTTGGGACTGACCACGCTGTTCATTTGAAAAATAACTCAAGCCACATGTGTCATCCGTTTTCCTAGTAGCCACATCAAAAAAAGACAGATGAAGTCAGTTTTATAATGTATGTTATTCAGCCCAATATATCCAAAATATTATTTCAACATGTAATCAGTATGACAGAGAGATGCTCCCCTCGTCTTATTTGCATGAAGTTTTCGAAATCCAGCATGTATTTTACATCTGCAGCAGGCCTCAGTTTGGACTAGCCATGTTTCAAGCTCCGCTTGCCAGTGGCTCCAGCTTTGGACAGCGCAGCTTTGAGAGATACATTTTGGCCTTGGTTTGCTGATGATGTCATCAGATTTGCTGTCGAGCCCGGAAGAGCAGTTGGAGCCTCCGCTGCCTGGGTAGTAAGTTGCATTGACAGTCACTGTACTCATTGCAGAGCCCTCTGCCTGGTGTGCTCTTCCAATCTCATTTGGATCCCCACTTCTTCACCGAGACTTCCTCTCTGGGCCTCAACTTGGTAAGGTATACTGAGAAGTTGTGGTCGGCAGAGGTGAGGAATGCAAACTTCTTTCTTGGGGGCATCTTCAAAGGACTCAAGGGACACTTCTTCTCTGGCTCAGCGGAGCCCCCAGATGGATGCTCCCTTTTGCTGTGGGCCTGCCACCCCATGGTTTGTCCCCCTGGCTGCTCATTAGAATCACCTGGAGAGCCTTAAGGGCCCGATGTCCCAGCCCCATACAGACATTCAGATTTATTTGATGGGGCTGGCGGCGAGGGGTGATAGAGATCAGACCTCCTCATTTTTAAAAAAGTCTTCTGGGAGATTCTGGTGGGCCACTCAGCTCCAGAGCAGCTGTCCCCAGCTTCTCTAGCACCGAAAACCGGCGGCCTTGGGGCTGAAGTGCAGATTCTGACTCTGAGGGACAGGGACGGGCTTCCTCTTGCAGGCAGGTGACAAGGATGCTGGCAGCCGTGCTGGGACTCCTAGGAGCCTGTGCTCCAGAATCACTGGAGGGTGGTTCCCAAACTCCACGTTCTCTGGCAGCCAACCTGGAGATTCTGATTCAATAGGTTTGAGGTGGAGCCCAGGATCTGTAGTCGAGAAGGCATGATGTTTTCTGAATTTCACCACAAAGTGTTATGGCCATTTTTTTCACGAGGGGGGAGGGTGTTTGCTGCAAATGGATGTTGAGGTTTTTTTTTTTTTTTTTTTTTTTTGATGTTGAGTTTTATCAACCCGTTTCTGCCTTTATGGAGATTTGTCCCCAACCCTTTAAACCGGTTGATGCGATGGGCTATCTTAAGGGATTTTCTCATATAACTTGGTAGCATTAACCAGGTTTGCATGGCTGGCATAGACGTTATTTCTTACTGCTGGGTTGGTTTGGTAATGTTTTCTTCAGGATTTTTACATCTGTATTTGTGAGTGAGATTGTGCTTTAATTTTGCTTTACTGGCTTTGCCTAGTTTAGTACCTTTTTGCTAGCCTTATAAAGTGAATGAGAGCATTCCCTTTTCTGGTCTCTGGAAAACTGTATAAAATTGGAGTTGTTTGTTCCTTGAATATTTAGTAGAACTTGCCCCAGAGCCAGCCGTGCCTGGTGCTTTGGTGTGGAAATCCTTCAAACTAACACTTACTAGCTGCCATGTCTGTAGTTACATCTGTCTTTTCATTCTTAAATCTTCATTTTGTTTACTTGTGCCTTCTCCTTTTTTTCTTGATAAGTCTTAGCAAAGGTTTATCGGTTGTGGTTATGCAGTATGAGGTTTGTCACTGTGTAGAAAAGAATCAGCATAATTATATTCTCAAGCTTCTTTCTGATTAACTTTAATGAAACTGCATAATCTGAAAGTCAAATTTATATCAAGGTATATTCTGAAAAGCTTTTGTTTCACTTATGTCTCCTGCCAGGCATGCTGTTTCTCCTAGCCACTCTAATCAATGTTATTAGTTTTTAGTTCATTCTTCTATGTTTCTTTTGCAAATTTGAGCTGGTGTGCATGCACAGACACACACTCATTGCACTTCCTCCCTTTTCTTACACCAAAAAAAACATGCTACATACACTCTTCAGCCTCTTGCTTTCTTCACTTAAACCCTGGAAATCTCTCTACTCTACATTTTCTCCTTTCTTCTTTCTTTGGATTTATTTTGCTGCTTGGATGTTTCAAAACATAGTCTTTTTACTATTATTTAGTTCTAATATGTTCTGATTTCCATTGTGATTATTTCATTCACCTGTGAGTTGTTTAGAAGTTTGTGTTTAAATTTACAAATACGTTTTCTAGGTAACTTTTTAAAAGTGATTTCTAAGTTAGCTGCATGATGGTCAGAGAATGTGGTCTGAATACTAGTAGTTCTTTTAAGTGTGTCAAGGGTGGGTTTATATAGCTAAGCACTGTGTGGCTGGCTGGCTTCTTTCATTTAGTGTAAAGCTTTTTATATTCATCCATGTTTTGTCATTCGTTGTGTATCAGCAGTTTTGACTTTCTTTTGCCAAGTACTATTCCGTAGTGTGGCTATAACAATATGTCTGTTCACTAGTTCATGAACGTGTGAGTTAATTCAGCGTTTTTGGCAATTATGAATGTAAAGTTGCCATGAGCATTTGCTTACAAGTCTTTGTGTGGCTTCATGTTTTCATTTGTCTTGTGTAAACACTTAAATGTGGCATTGCTGGGCCATATGCTTAGGGTACTTTCTTGTACTTTACAGGAAACTGTCACCCTGTTCTCCAAAGTGTCTGTGCCAATTTGCATTCCCATCCCAGTGGCAGAGTCAAGTATGAGAGTTCTGCTTGGGTCACATTTCACTAACATTTGTTATTGTCTGTTCTGTTAAACTGCAGCCATTCCAGTGGGTGTGTAATAGTAGCTTACTGAGGTTTTATTTTGCATATTCCTAATGACTAATGATGGTGAGTATGTCTTCATGTGCTTTTTGACCATTCGTATATCTTCTTTGATGAAGTGTCTGCTGAGATCTTTTGCCTGTTTCTTATTGGATTGTCCGTTAGTTCTTTATGTATTTTGGATACAAGGCCTTAATTAGGTAATTTGCAAGCATTTTCTCCTGGACTGTGGCTTACTGTTCCATTTTCTTAGCTGTGCCTTTGAAAGAGCAAAGATTTTTAATTTTGATGAAGTCCAGTTATTGGGTTTTTTCTTTTATGGTTTATGCTTTTTGTGTTCTCTAAAAAACTTTTGCCTAACATAAGTTCACAAAGATTTCCCCGTGTCTCCCTCTAGACTTTTGCGGTTTTAGCTCTTTGTTTAGACCTGTTTTGGTAGGTTGACCTAAAGGTGGTCCTGCAATTGCTGCCCCACCATGTTTATACCGTGTGTATGCTTCCCTTGAGTATGCAGCCTTCTGAGACTTTTGAGCAGAGGATGAAGTTAAGACATGCCTGGACTTCTGACCCACCACCCATACAAACCATGAGAAAATTAACGTGTTGTTTACAGCTACTAAGTTTGTATGCAACAGTATAAAACTAATACTTATGTGCTTCATTTCAAGTTAATTTTGTATGTTGTGTCAAGTAAGGGTCAAGATTCACTTATTTCCATATGAATGTCAAATTGTTCTAGCATCATTTGTGTAAAAGACTAGACCATTGACCATTCCTGGGACCTCCAAAAGATGGACCTAATTCTGGACTCTATTCTGTTCTGTTCATCTCTATGTCTAATATTAGGCCAGAACTACACAGTCTTGATTATTGAAGTATTGCAAATCTGGAAATTGGGTAGTGGAAGTACTCCAAGTTTGTTCTTTTTTTATTTCCCATCCATCAAGATTATTTTGGCCATTCTTGGTCCTTTGCTTTTTCATATAAATTTCAGAATCATCTTGTTGGTTTCTATGACAAAGCCTATTGGGAACTGATAGAGATTGTGTTGAATCTATGGATCAATATTGACGACATAACAATATTGAATCTTCCCATCTGTGAGCATGATATGTTTGTCCATGTATTTAGGCCTTTAATTTCTCTCAGCAGTGCTTTATAGTTTTCAGTGTATGGATCTCGTGCACATTTTGTTAAATATGTCCCTAAATATTTCATTTTTATTTATGCAGATGATATTTTTATACTTCAGTGTTCATTTGTTCATTGCTAATGATACAAATGGGGCTTCCTTGGTGGCTAAGATGAAAAAGAATCTGTCTGCAGTGCAGAGACCTGGGTTCAATCCCTGGATCGGGAAGATGCCGTGGAGAAGGGAATGGCTACCCACTCCAGTATTCTTGCCTGGAGAATTCCATGGACAGAGGAGCCTGGTGGGCTACAGTACATGGAGTCTCAAAGAGTTGGACATGACTGAGTGACCAACACTTTCACTTTCCAGTGATACAAATATAATTTTTAATGTTGATAATGTATATCATGCAGACTTACTTACTTTGCTGCTGCTGCTGCTAAGTCGCTTCAGTTGTGTCTGACTCTGTGTGACCCCATAGACAGCAGCCCACCAGGCTCCCCCGTCCCTGGGATTCTCCAGGCAAGAACGCTGGAGTGGGTTGCCATTTCCTTCTCCAATGCATGAAAGTGAAAAGTGAAAGTGAAGTCGCTCAGTATGTCCGACTCTTAGTGACCCCATGGACTGCAGCCTACCAGGCTCCTCCATCCATGGGATTTTCCAGGCAAGAGTACTGGAGTGGGGTGCCATTGCCTTCTCCGTTACTTACTTTACTTATTAGTAAATTTACTAGTTCTAATAGTTTTTCTGTAGTGTTCTTAGGATTTTTTATATGAATGATCATGTTGTCTGCAAACACAATTTCAATTCTTCCTTCTAGTGTTTTATATATTTTATTTCTTTCTCTTGTCTTATTAAAGTTGCTAGGATCTCTAAAATATATTGAATGCAAGCAATAAGAGCAACTAACCTTGCCTTGTTCCCACACTTAGTGGGAAAACATTGCATCTTTCACCATTAAGTAGTTAGTTATAGATTTTCCATAGGTTACCTTATCTATTCCTAGTTTGCTGAGATTTAAAAAAAAAATTATTAGATGCTGAATTATGTTTGTAGAAGCTATGTCTCAGATATAATCTTCAGGAAGATAGTATACCTCAAGAATAGCCCTGTTGACTACATATCATCACATTCATACTTTTATCAACTACCAGTACCCAGCTTTTTATCCTTGTGTTGATAGTAGAATTTCCAACTAGAGCCTGGGAATTCTTTTTTTTTTTTTTTTTTCTATACAGTAGCATATGCAATCATTCCTCAGTATTCACAGGGGTTTGGTTCCAGGACCCGTTGTAAAGGTCAGAATCCGTGGATGCTCAAGTTGCATAATCAGCCCTCCATAGCTATGGGTTATGCATCCACAGGTATGGAGGGCTGACTATATTGCTCCTTCAAAAGCCATGGCAATTCTGTATCAGATTCATATGTGTCATTTTTAGGGTACTGGAATTTCTTTACCTTCTTTCTTTACCAGTCTCTTGACACTGCTTTTGGTTCCTCTTCATCTCCTTGCCTTATTTCTGCCTTTTTTCTTAGATTATTTCTTCTATATCTATTAAAGCTTTCTACCTGCTAATAGTGCCAAGTTTTTGATGAGTGTGTGTGTGTGTGTGTGTGTGTGTGTGTGTGTGTGTGTGTGTGTGTGTGTGTGTGTGTGTGTGTGTGTGTAGAGCAGGGATGGATAGCTGCTTGTATTTGTGGCTGGAATAATAGGTAACTGCCCCTAGTAGGAAGATACCATTGTCCATGCTCTGAGTCACCGCAGGTCTCTTATTTATTTATTTTAATTGGAGGCTAATTACAGTATTGTAGTGGTTTTGCCATACATTCACATGAATCAGCCATGGGTGTACATGTGTTCCCCATCCTGAGCCCCCCTCCCACCTCCCTCCCCATCTCATCTCTCTGGGTCATCCCAGTGCACCAACCCCGAGCACCCTGTTTCATGCATCGAACCTGGACTGGCGATCTGTTTCACATATGATAATATACAACCGCAGGTCTCTCTTTCTGAAATTCCAAGGCTTTTTAATGAAGCCAGTCTTTGTAGATTCCCTTTTAGACACTCCTTTAACTACTATGGCAAAGGGCCTGTTGCCCAGGCAAGGTCAACTTGCCCTTGTATTGATAAATTAGGACTAATTAAGGAGTATGAAGCCCAGCATTTTTAACAATTGGGAGACCCTAGGCAACATTGGAAAACCCAACTTGCTGCTTTTTCTTCTAGCCCTTGTAGAGAAGGGACCGATAGCTCCAAATCAAAATTATCCAACCCATTTGGAACTCTTCTTTGGAATTGCCTTCAGAGACTGCGACAACTCTTACAAAATATCCTGTGAGTAAAGACTTGGCATTTGGCTTCGAGATAAAACCATTTTGTGCCTCCTCTATTAAAAGAGAATGGGCACTCATGCTGTGGGAAGCATTGTTTTTTGTTTAAAAATTGAGATATGGTAAAAGTTCATGAGATGGTGTCTTATGTAGCTTTAAGCTCTAAAAGCAATTTCAAAAGAATTGGAAGAATATTTTTCATAGTGACTGTGTTGCTGGAATAAGTGCATACCATCCAAAGGGACAACTTCGTAGAATAACTCATCTAGCTACATGTGCTCTGATAGACATTTTGAACCCTCATTAGACTTTGTCTTTCTTTTAAAATATAGTTTGAAAAAACTCTTTCATGATACAGAGTACTACTGCAGTTAAACAAGAGGGAATATACTGCCTCAGGATCTCACAGACATGGATTTGTGTGTGTGTGGTGGGGGGAGTTGCTGTTTGGTTAATCATGCTTAAAATGAAGGCTAATGTTCTTTTTTGTGACCATCAAATTTTATTACATAGAAATGGAATTCCAAAAAAAAATTTTTATTCAGCTGTGTAAGCAGGAGGCATAACATTTTCATTTGTTAATTTGATCATCAATTAGAGAATTTAGAGCAACAGACATCTGTTAGTGGGTATAGTGGGGATGAGGACCAGGCTGCCTGGGTTTGATTTCCAGCTGCAGACATTTTTAGTGGACACATTTAACCTTCCTATTCTCAGGGTTGGGTGTTTTCATATGAAGGAATATTAGTAGTTGGCTTATGAGGTTGTTGGCAGTATCGAAGGAGTTCATCTGTGCTTAGAACAGTGCCTGGCACATAGCAGATAATCAGTAAATGGAAACCAGTTTGCTTTGTGTATTTAACTTATACCTATTCATTGTCTTTATTGCTGTTTAACTTGTCTTATATTTATTCATCTTCCCACCTCAGTTGCTAGCTCCTTGGAGACTTATCTCCATTTTCTTTTTAGAATTTCTCACCATGCTCTGGAGTTGTTTTTGTTGTTGTCGTTCAGTTGCTAAGTCATGTCCAGCTCTTTGCGACCCTATGGACTGCAACACACCAGGCTTTCCTGTCCTTCACTATCTCCTGGAGTTCACTCAAACTCATGTCTGTTGAGTCAATGATGCCATCCAACCATCTCATTCTCTGTCACCCCCTTCTCATGCCCTCAATCTTTCCAAGCATGAAAGTCTTTCCAAAGAGTCAGCTCTTCACATCAAGTAGCCAGAGTATTGGAGCTTCAGTTTTAGCATCAGTCCTTCCAATGAATATTCAGGGTTGATTTCCTTTAGGATTGACTGGTTTGATCTCCTCGCAGTCCAAGGGACTCTCGAGAGTTTTATCCAGCACCACAGTTCAAAAGATGGGGAACACATGTACACCCGTGGCAGATTCATGTCAATGTATGGCAAAACCAATACAATATTATAAAGTAATTAGCCTCCAAAAAATTACTTAATTTAAAAAAAGAAATTAAAAAAAAGAAAAAAAAGCATCAGTTCTTCAGTTCTCAGCCTTCTTAATGGTCCAGCTCTCACATCCATACATGACTACTGGAAAAACCATAGTTTTGACTAGATGTGCCTTTGTTGGCAAAGTGATATCTCTGCTTTTTAATACACTGTCTAGGTTGATCATAGCTTTCTTTCCAAGGAGCAAGAATCTTTTAATTTCATGGCTGCAGTCACCATCCACAGTGATTTTAGAGCCCAAGAAAATACAGTCTGTCACTGTTTCCATTGTTTCCGCATCTATTTGCCATGAAGTGATGGGACCAGATGCCATGATCTTAGTTTTTTGAATGTTGAGTTTTAGGCCAGCTTTTTCACTGTCTTCTTTTACCCTCATCAAGAAGCTCTTTAGTTGCTCTTCGCTTTCTACCATTAGAGTGGTATCATCTGTATATCTGGGGTTGTTGATATTTCTCCCAGCAATCTTGATTATATAAAACAATTCTCCAGATTACCAGCAACCAGCAGAAGCTAGAAGGGACAAAGAAGTTTCCTCTCTGCCTTAGAGCCTTCCAGAGGTGGGGTGGGGTGGGGGCATGGTCCTGCCAATGTCCTGATTGCAGACTTGTAGCCTCCAGAACCGTGCAGGAAGAAATTTCTGTTTTAAGCATCCAGTTTGTGGTACTTTGTTTCAGCAGCCCCAGATACCCATCCATTATTTTGTCTTTGCCCCGCTTGCTGCTTGAATTAGAGTGTTGACAACCCTGGGATTTCATTTCATCTCAAATGGTAGCATTGCCTCCATTTTCATCCATTATCCATCTTCTCCACATATTTTGAAACTCTGATCTACCAGAGAGATGCAAAATGTCATCAAATAGATAAATACTGTACAGCACAAGAAGTGAAATGTTAGGAATTTATGCAGTATACAGAGAAATGAAACGTGTGTGTTGTGGGTGTACGTGTGTACATGGGCAGACCCATCCTCTGTCATGAAGCGGGTACCTAAAGACCCGATGCCAACACAGCTCTTGCTTCTCTTCCCAGTGAACATGCTTGAAAGGAATTGGGCCAAATGGCAGATTGTCATCTCCAACCTTCTCTCCTCTCTTTGTTTTTCTAGAAATTGCACATCTGCTCTTCAGTTTCTTTCTGATCCTTCCCCTCTAGTGCGAATTCCCATTGGATTCATTGTCAGTGATGCCCTGTCTGGGAAGGTCCGTGGGAAGTTCAGTGTTCTGAACTGGCACCTTCATCACTGATATAGCTGTGGCTCTTCATATGGGTTTTACCTTCAACAATTACCATTTTAACTTTTGCGTAAGAAGGTCCTTTTCAATTATAAATTGAAAATATACTTTTGGGGAATAGTTTCTCCTAGGGGAAAATAGTTCGACCAAATACAGTTCTGTCGTGGAGCAGATGGATCAGCTGGGTTCCTGCGTGAGTTTGGGAATTGGCAGGTGGATGGGGAACTTGATCTTGTTCCTATTTTAAAACTTTGTTTACAGGCAGGTATTTGGTGGTTACAAAATCCATTGGTGAATTTAATGATCTGTTTAAATGTATGTATATTTTACTAGGTTGCCTTTTTATGTTAAAAAAAAAAAAGTTAACCTGATGGTAACTGGCTTTCCTAATAGTTGCTTCAGCATACCAATTTCAAGTTATGAAGTGTTTCTAAAGTTACTCTGTTCCCTGGCCACCACACATGCCACTGGAGCCAGTCAGCTGTCTTGAAGATGTGCCATTTGTCATGAGGGGACCAAGAAGTAGGCTGAATGGATCAGCTCAGATCTATCACTAACCACTGGAGAAATGATTCAAAATGCATTCTCACTGATTCTGAATTGTGTATTTTTTTAGCCAAAAGGTCTTTGAAACATTTAAAGAAGTGGAAGTAAGTGTATTGTGATCTTTAAAATGAATAGTAAATATCAAAATGACACAAAGAGTGAGTTTCTAAATGAAATATGATTTAACATTTTGTAATTTCCAAAGAAGAGTCATGAAAACAATATCCCTTGAGTCCTGAAACAAATCGAGAGGCTCTAACACATGTATTGCAGGTGTCTATTTGGACAATAAGCCACTTACAATTGATGGGGGTACTCTTTTGGAATAACTATAGTTGGACCTACTCTGATACTTCTAGTGTATTTCTGTATCCTTGAGTCAGAATAGAAGGTAAACAGGCAAGATCTCCACGTAGGGATCCCTGGGCTAGGAGTCAAGTGTTTTCTTTTTTTAATGGAAGTAGGCATGCTTTGAGAGTAACCTGATTTAAAGCTGTCCAGAGCTTTGTCAAGATTAGATGGATTATCTTAGAGAGCAAATGTATGTACAGAATGGTTAGGCAGTGTTAGATAGCATATATTTTATGGAAAATCCAGCCTAGTGTGTTAGCACCACTTTGAGAAATGGCTTCAAAGCATCTCTTTCTACGAGGAAGGGACCTGGTGTTTGAGTGCCTCTGCTTTGCCATCTACTGTTCCAGCATTTTACACATTGCTTATCACGACTCCATGAAGGTAGGTGGTATCATGCCCCACATACAGAGAACTGCAGTCTGTCCAAGATTGAATGACTGTTATTAATCGAGTGACAAAATTGGGATTTGAAAGCCAAACTGGTCTGAACACAGAATCCCTTCCTCTTTTCAACTGTGTCACACAAATTTTGTAGCTGGTCATAGTATGTTTTTGCAAGGTATAAGCTGTGAATGGTGGGGTTAATGGCTTATATGTTAGTTTATAAGGGCATGATTATTATTTACTTTGGCTGAAGAAAGTTCATTTGGAAATACTTTAATAGTTGAAGACAGAGTGGCAGCCCATTTTTGTAAATAAAATCATGCTGGAATACAGCCACACCCCTGTATTTCCGTATTGCCTGTGGCTGCCACAAAGCCTAAAATAGTTTCTGGCCCTTCACAGAAAAAAGTTTGCAACCCTTCTTCCAAGAAAAATGTATAAAGGGATTTCCCTAGCAGTCCAGTGGTTAAGACTTCACCTCCCAGTGCAGGGACTGTGGGTTTTATCCCTGGTCAAGGGGCTAAGATCTCACATGCCTCATGGCCAAAAAAGCATAACATGAAAACAACAGAAACGATATTGTAAAAAAAAAGTCAATAAAGACCTTAAAAATGGTCCACATCAAAAGAAATCTGTAAAAAATGTATAAGATGAAATAAACTCCTACTTTTGCAGATCATCGTTTGTCTTCATGTGGGATGAACAAGTATAGAGGTTGAATTGATTGTACCTGGTCTCTAAATTGCTGGGGCGTGAACAATTGTCTTTGGTTCAGGGTGGTTTGTTTGAGGGCATCTCAACACATCTTTTTCATTTCTTGCTCTGAGGTGGCCTACAGTCAGAGCAACTTTAATGCAAAAGTCAGCATAACTTAGTCTTGTAAAGCCTGTCCTGCATTCAGGTGCAGAACAGAAGTCTGCTAGTGGTTCTCACTGGGGGCGAAACTCCCCCTAGAGGCCAAATTGGAAACGAGGGGGCAGTGTTTTTGTATCTAGGGTAATTTGTATTGAAAAGTAAGTTATTATCACTGTCATCTTATTTCTCCTTTATCCTGGAGGTCAGCCAGTATATTGATGATTTTTTTAAATTGTGGCTTTTTTAAAAAAAATTATGGCTGGGTTGATAATATCCATGACTTTCATTACAGGCTAGCCAAAGGGGCTATACAGAAATTGGAGCATTGGGTCTGGGAGTATTGAGCAGCTCTGCCCTAAGTATTTAGTGTTTTCTTTTTTTCAAAACGGACTTCCAAGTCAAGAACGCTCTTTTCGAAAAACCTGGAATTCTGGCCTCAGTAGCTGTTCACACATGACTTCTTGCTCGCTGGCAGCCTTTTGAAGTTGGTTTGCAGACTAGGTAGGTTTCCAAAGCTTTCAAGGGAGCCTCCAGAGAGAGATCATCCTTTAATTTTATTTAAACAGCAATATAGAGTGAGAAAGCACAGCGAATAAGATCCAAAGATGATGGCCTGTGTGCCTTTCCTCACGGTTTGTACATGGCGAGTGCAGGAAAACCCCTAATCAAGGGCCATTGATGGCAAATTGGTGACCATGGCAACTGAGCTCCCCTTGGAGTTTAGATTTTGCTTACAGAAACCCAATGAGGTGAAGGTCAAATTTATTTTCCAATTCTGTTGCTTTGAGATGTTTCCAGTAAGGGTAAAACTGGCCCTCATTTATTTGAGAGTGTTTCTAGTTACATCTGCCGTAGGTGTTTTGTGAAATCCTATTTTCCATATGCAACAGAGAGGGGAGCAGTTTTTAAGTCTGGAAGAAGGACGTGGGGGAAGAGATCTTTGTATCTTAATTTGAAATACTGGGTTGGCCCAAAAGTGCATTCAGGTTTTTTGATACCAGCTTATGAAAATCCCAAACGAACTTTTTGGCCAACCCAGTATCTCTTCCAACACTAAGTCTGTAGTGCAGAATGTTAGTTCTTTTTGGTGCAAGTTCTTTATGGTGCTTCAGAGTGTGAGAAGTCTGTGCTGCCGTTTTGATGCGCAGAGCCATGGAGCCTCGAGCATCTTGGTTAACTGAGGGTTGGCTCTACCCCTTTTTTAAGCTTGCATACATTTCTGACTTAAAGGAAATATTACGCAAACAACAGTTCGTACATTCATGTAACGAATACCTATTGAGTACCTACTGGCTGCCAGGCACTGTACCAGGTACTGTAGCTGCTTTGTTGTTTAGTCACTCAGTTGTGTCTGACTCTTTGTGACCCCGTGGACTGTGGCCTGCCAGGCTCCTCCATCCATGGGATTCTCCAGGCATGAATACTGGAATGGGTTGCCATTTCCTTCTCCAGGGGATCTTCTCGACCTAGGGATCGAACCCACGTCTCTTGCATCTCCTGCATTGCAGGCAGATTCTTTACCTCTGAGCCATTTGAGTTGAAACTGCAGCATTAAATAAAACAGACCATAATTCTTCTCTTCTGGGGGCTTGTGTTCTGGTATGCAAGGGGTGGAGAGTAATAACAGATTATCTGAAAGGGGGTAAGTGGTAGGGAAAGGAGACGGGTGTGTGTGTGGAAAGACAGAGGGACAGGGGGAAGAGAGGTGAAGGGACACAGAGGGAGAGACAGAGGGAGATACCATGAGACCATTGAGGTTAGTTGTCTTAAATTTAAAGAGACACAACTGAGGCCATGTGACTTTCAGGCTTCCCTGATAGGTCAGTTGGTAAAGAATCTGCCTGCAATGCAGGAGACCCTGGTTCGATTCCTGGGTTGGGAAGATCTGCTGGAGAAGGGATAGGCTACCCACTCCAATATTCGTATTCTTGGGCTTCCCTTGTGGCTCAGCTGGTAAAGAACCTGCCTGCAATGCGAGAAACCTGTGGTTTGATCTCTGGATTGGGAAGACCTCCTGGAGAAGGGGAAGGCTACCCACTCTGGTATCCTGGCTTAGAGAATTCCATGGACTGCCGTCCATGGGTTCACAAAGAGTTGGACACAACTGAGTGACTTTTTCACTTTGTGACTTTCAAAGTTTTTTAATTGATGCCACCTTTATGTAGCTTTATTTGAAGGGGTTGGGGGTGGGTCCCAAAGATTGCTTGCCTAGATAAGTTTTCTTAACTGTTTTTTAGTCTAAAACTCCTTCTCTCCTGAGATTGGGACCAGTCTCATTAACCTGCTTTCTTTAGAAATAGAAATCACTTGGACGCACTTGTCTGTGGGTGGAAAGGATACTACCATGTTAGGAGACCTGTCTGGAGCTCGTCCTGCCTCAGACTCACGCCAGAGCCTTGTTGCACCCCTTCTAGGCTTTCCTGTCATCTTCTCTGTAATGGGAGAGATGCTTTGTCGTTCAGTTATGTTTGACTCTCTATGACCTCATGGACTCTAGCCCACTAGGCTCCTCTATCCATGGGCATTCTCCAGGCAAGACTATGGGAGTGGGTTGCCATGACCTCCTCCAGGAGATCTTCCCAACCCACAGATCAAACCCAGTCTCCTGCATTGCAGGTAGATTCTTTACCATCTGAGCCACCAGGGAAGCCCAAGAATACTGGAGTGGGTAGCCTATCCCTTCTTCAGGGGATCTTCTCGACCTTGGAATTGAACCGGGGTCTCCTTTATTGCAGGAGGATTCTTTACTAGTTGAGCTACCAGGGAAGCCCAATGGGAGAGAGGACTGGGCTTAAATCATCAGAAGTTTTTTTCAGGATCAAAAAGGATAGAAATCTACCTTTGGTTAGATTCCTGAAATTAGCATATATATAGGGAATTAAGTGTTAATTTTCACTTTAAAGCCAGGGTAGCTCAGATTCAATGTTTTTTAAAATAAAAAGGATTAAAGCTGATCTTTAGGGGTTTGGGGCAAAATACACTATAACCAAAAGGGTACCTGGCCTTTGTAAACTTTGCTGTAGCTTTTAATTATTATTGAACTCCATTTAGAGCAACAGATATTTTATAGATAAAGATATGGATGCTTGATAAGTTCCATGCTTGATAAGTTAGAGCCAGCGCAGGGCCTGTGCTCATCTGTCTAGCACATTTTCCACAGCACTGCTCTGCTTCCCAGGCTCCTAATGAGACAGTATTTTCATGTACTTTTTCAAGAGAAGCTTTACAGCTGGGTCACCACCAGCCATGGCACTATCCTTGTAGTAGTGAGCTTTCTTCCTAGTATTTCTGGGGTCAAGACTAATGTGTAGAAGAATCGCTTATGGCATCAGTATTCAGTTATTATCCTCTCATTATTTAAAAGGATGCTAATAATTTGTTAACAAATATACCAGGCAGTGTTCTAAGCCCTTCAGTATGTTGCTTCATTTTGCCCAACTGTGCTGTAGTAAGATAGAGGTAATAGCAACCAAAGCCCAGAAAAGTGAAATAATCTGCTCAAGGTCAAATATATGAATTGCAGAGTTGGAATTTGAATGGAGTCAGCTCAATACCCATGCTGTCCAGCTTCACGTTGCTCCAGCTTGTGTACATTTCAGGGGTCCATTGGAACCCTTCAACAAAGAGAGGCTCACTGATGAGATCTGAAAGCAGATATCATCATGGAACTAACCCATGTTACTCAGACCCTTGGATTTCTCAGTTCTGCACTCAGTTCAGCTTTTAATAGTAGCAGTTTCTAGGATAATGCTACATATGAAGGCTTTAGACATAAAGACAGCACATTATTTGATTCCATTTATATGAAATGTCCAGAATGGGCAAACCTGTAGAGATAGAAAGCAAATTTGTGATCGAGGCCAGGGGAATGGGGAGTAACAGTGACTATTAATGGGTATGGGGTTTTGGGTGGCGGTGGTGAAAATGTTCTAAAATTGGTTGTGGTGGTGCAATCCCATTAAGTTGTTCACTTGAAATGGGTGTGTTGTATGGTATATGAGTTATAGCTCAATTAGGTAGTTAAAAATAAGGAAAAAAGGAAGACTTTCCTCTGTTATATTTAGTTCATTGTAAATTGTTTTGTTTGTTTTTTTTTTTAATGAGGATTGAGGAAAACAGGAAGATTTATCTTTCTTTTGTGGTTTAGAAACAGACTGGTGAAGACTGAGTCGATTATATAGCCCAGCATTTGAAATGTCTTACATTTACTTGACAGTAATAATTTAACATGTGTTTGAAAATGTTGACTTATAAAAATATTAGAGCATATGATTACTAAAAGTAATTTTATATCTTAATTTAAAAATCCCTGAAATATGTAATATTGTTTAGTTGATAGAATAATTTCAGGGCAGAAACATCTGACTTTATCTATCCAGTCCATCTCATCGACTCTGCTGTCTCAGAGAATAATGGGTTATTTTGATTGGATTTGAATTTATGGTTAGAGTGGTTTTTGAAGGCTATTTTGTCTGAATTTAATTCATTCTAGAGTTATTCATTAATCTTTTTTAAAAAGTTATTTCTAATTTTATATTGTGCTACCTCTTAATAGTATCAGGTTTTTTAAGTTTAGTATTCCTTTGTATAAAGACATATTTTATTTCCCCAACTGTTCATGTTTCAGCCTCAGCAGTTTCCTAGTTCCAGTGTTCTGGGATTTGGTGAACCAATATACAAGGTCACAGTGTAGTGATGTTTCACAGTAGTATGTATTTTGCACATAATTAGTCACTCATTTACTAATTAGCTATGTATGTCATTGTGTGCCAGGAGATAGCCATGACCCAAATGGACTCCCACCCTTGCCCTTGGAAAGCTGAGCTCTGGTGGCGGAAGCTCAGAGTCACTAATCTTGAAAGATTGTTCTCATTTGGCTGTCTCGATGCATCTTTGCCCTGATGGCTACGTTCATCTGCATCTTTTGTCACCTTTCTCAGGCATTTCTTTAGGACACTGACCAGAGGCACACAGCTATCAAATTTCCAAGTTTTGTGCCAAGTGGTAGTAGTGTTCTCCATGCCAGATTTTGTTAGTTGGTCTTTAAATGAGCCTAGCAAAAAAAAAAAAAAAAACCACTATAAATATTCACAACTGTCTTGCTAAATTGAGTATGGTTTAACCACCAGTGACTTCATATATATCTCTCTGTCATTAACTTTGATAAATAAAATAGCCAAAGCATTGCTTAGTTTCCTGTTGTTGCTATCATCTTCAAAAGTAACCCTTGGGTTAACAAGGTAATTGTATGTGTTCTGCGTATGATGGTTTCGTTTATGTCTAAAAGAAGGAAAGAAAGTGAAGTCGCTCAGTTGTGTCCGACTCTTTGTGACCCCATGGACTGTAGCCCACCAGGCTCCTCTGTCCATGGGATTTCCCAGGCAAGAGTACAGGAGTGGGTTGCCATTTCCTTCTCCAGGGGATCTTCCCGACCCAGCGATTGAACCCGGGTCTCCAGCATTGTAGGCATATGCTTTACCATCTGAGCCACTAGGGAAGTCATTTATGTCTGAACTGGGATGAATATGCTTTATTTAAATGAAATATATACGTTCCCTAGAAAATGCTGATTAAATCAAATCCTACTAACTTGATTTCCATCAAATCCATGCCACTTTAACTTGCCTTAATTGAGAGAAGACAGAATTATTAAAGGGGAAGGAAGTGTAAGTTGAATGGTCTGTCCTTTTTATCTCTCTGCTTGGCTGTCTCTTAATTGTCTTTACAAATTAAGAAGTATGGATGTTTGAAGCCTGTTGCATAATTAATCAGAGAAGGCAATGGCACCCCACTCCAGTACTCTTGCCTGGAAAATCCCATGGGCAGAGGAGTCTGGTAGGCTGCAGTCCATGGGGTCACTAAGAGTCAGACACGACTGAGTGACTTCACTTTCACTTTTCACTTTCGTGCATTGGAGAAGGAAATGGCAACCCGCTCCAGTGTTTTTGCCTAGAGAATCCCAGGGACGGGGGAGCCTGGTGGGCTGCCATCTATGGGGTCGCCCAGAGTCAGGCACGACTGAAGTGACTTAGCAGCAGCATAATTAATAAACATTAAGTTTTCTCCGATGACAGAAACACGTGTGGTGTCTTCTGCTGAACTCCCCCTTCTCTGTTTCTTCACGGTTCCCTGCACCTTCATTGGAGCCCTTTCCCATGAGCTGTGCTGTGGTTGGCCCTTCATGTGTCTCATTCCTACGAGGGAAACAGGGCCTGTCAAGTGTCCTCCTGTTTGTACTCAATTGCAGCATGTTTGAAATTGCATACAATTTTGTTGATTTCTTGAATTCATTGTCTTTCTTGGTAGAGTTTCCAGTATGGCCTCAGCACCAACTTCCAAATATAATTCACACTCCTTGGAGAATGAGTCTATTAAGAGGGTAAGTTGAGTTTTCAGATTTATTTATACCTTTCTCTGCATTTCTCTTTTCATATTTGAATATTAGCTGTTCATTCTGGGCTTCTTGAATTATTCATTTCATTATTCATTCACATAATGCAAATTCTTTGATACACAAAGTTTTATTTGTTAACCCATCTCGTTCCATAAAAGACAGACTGCCTTAGGTGTGTTCAGTGAGCTTTGTCTGTAAATCCTTTCATATAACTTCATTTTTGAGAACCTCTGACTTGTGAACCACTGCCAGACATTACATTTAAGATACTAGGGAATCTCTTGCCCCTGAAAGCTTTCTGAAGATGAATTCGGAAGACCAGGGCCTACCAAGCAGGATATTAACACCTTCCTCAATATTGAGGAGGCTTTCCTGCCTAAGAACAATCTGACTTGCCCTCCTAGGTATAAAATGCTCAGCTTGCAAGCACTAAAGCATATTGAAAATTAGCTAGGAATTTTTATTTTGTACCTGAACAAAAAGGGGTAAAACCACTAAAAATCCAACAAAGCCCCCCTCTTTGACAGCTTATCCCTCACCTAAATTCACAAGCGGAACTTCCCCTGTTTCATACTACTTTACATTTGCATAACCCCTGATAATTCTCAGAAGTGTGCTTGTGCAGTTTCTTTCACTTAATAGTCACAAAACTCCTTTGAGGCAAGGATCACTAGCTTCACACATGAAATGATTGCAGCATGACTTTGGAAAACAGCTTTAAAAAAAATGAATGAAAAATAGCGGTTTAAAAAACCCTTTTCCCAAACAGATGTTAGTGATGTGTCTGGCACGTCCTAGAGTGGACACAGGCAGCACGTCATTTGCACTTATCCGCCGGGGTAGCTGAATAGATTGAAAGACTCCTTTCCCAGGCATCCAAGTCACACGGCAAATTAGCCTCAGAGAACTCACCGTGGCTTTAGTGGTTTATACTGCCTGGTTGGCAGAGTGGCTGCAGTTAATGAATGAGGATACCTCTAAAGGCAGAAGGCCTAGAGAGATAGTAGAGTCACATGAAGAATTTGTGTGTAGATGGTTTCCAAGGCTCTGGTTGGCTCAAAAGTTCAATGACAGGCCTCCTTGCCCTCTTATCTAGTTACTTACATGAGAAAAGATGTTAGTAAAATAGGAAACCCAGTGTGTAGTAACTGTTATTTTCTGACGTGTGAGAAGATGCTGTAATTACTGTTGCTCAGCTAAGGCCCCATTGAAATGAAGTTTTCATTCCTTCTCTCAACAAAATAGGACTAAATAATATGGAAAAAAGCTGCCACAATATATGTGTATCTATAGAATATACTCAGTGAATTCTGTCTCTTAGTGGGAGATAGTGAAGGACAGGGAAGCCTGGTGTGCTGCAGTCCATGGGGTCTCAAAAAGTCAGAGACAACTTAGTGACTAAACAACAGCATAGAATACGCTTAATATTTACTTTATCACTTTCCTGATCACTGTTAACTGTAAGCACTTGGAAGGGGTGTTTAATTAATGTCACTGAAAAGTGTGCTAATGTTTTTACAGACTAAAAGTTAACACAGCTAATGAATGTTGAATGCTAAGTTGTATATTTTAGTTGTTTTGATTTTCTGTGCCAGTTTTCTATAATGGTCACTATGTCTCTAATTTTTTTTATTTACAAACAATATTTCTGGTTGTTGCTTAACATCCTGTGCATATGTCATGTCCTTACTTCTGATGACACCGTTTTGTTTCCAGACTTCTAGGGATGGAGTTAATCGGGATGTGGGAGAACCTCTTCCTCGACTGCCAGGAGAGATTCGCATTACTGGTAAGGCCTGTGAGGTTAGGATTTTCATAGATTCATGAGAGTTCTAGGAGGGCCAGGTGGCTTCAATCCCTCTGACTCTTTTGAAGTCACATTTAGACAAATAGGCTAGCTTTGTTTAAAAGTGTTAATATAGTGAGAACTCTCTGCGTTTGTTTCTTGGTCAAAGAGTTCTCTTGAGCTTCATGCTCTCCATGACAATGATATTTTTTTTCCTCTGTACCAAGTCAGAATTATTTTGGAAAAAAAAAATGTGGATTATATCTTTCAAGTCTCTCACTGGAGCTATAAGCTCTTATGGTTTAAGGTTATAAGAACAAACTGGTATTAAGATTTTCCAGCCTATCATGTATCCTTAAAAACGATCAACTTCGAGGCTTAAAGTCCAAGTACTCTCTTCTTTGAAATATAAGGAGACATATTGGTTAAAAATATCTTTTATTTGCCAGGTAGCTAAAATTAGAAATGTTGATGTAACATTCTGATTTTTGTTTTACTTTATTCATTGTAAGTTCTTATTAAGAGGAAGGTATCTACTTTGGAAAGACTAGGTCATTCTGGCTTAATCCAGAAGCACCTGACAGCTTCTAAGCAAAGTGCTGAGATTGTGAGCATTAACATTTTTTTAATTAGAGTTGACATCCCCATTTCAGATCCCCATTTGGTGATGATACAGTTACCACTGCTTCAGAGAACCTTTTGGTTTATTTACTAAAATCTGGGTTGTTTAGCTTAAATGACTGAGACCATGGTGCTAATCAGATTAAGGTCATAGATATAATACCTGTATGAATGAATTAGCCATGCACAACGAAGAACTACTCCATTTCCACAGGCTTGCACACATGATCCTAGTCTTGAAAAGGAAATGGGTGGCATGTTTCCATCCTCATTTGTGGATAAGAACAAAGAGAATATCTTACTTTTGATCATCTTCACATATGAAGTTTTAGTTCTGTATCAGTGTTAAAACCTTCACAGAGGTAGTAACTGATTGAATTAGCATGAAGTAGACTTACTGGATATTTTTCATTTAGCACCTGAGGAGAAAGGGGTTTCAAAAATTATTGTAAATAAGCAAATGCCGTTAACACATTCAAGGACATCCTTGAAAAATAAGACAAAGATACATTTTATTATAATAATTCTCCTGATTTAGTTTCTCCTTATGTTTGATTCTACCAAAGATATACTAATTTCTTGGCCATCTGTTTCATATCACTTAAATGTGTGACATGAATCTAGCTCCACTCTTCTCTGGACGATTAAAAGAGAAAGAATAGAGTATAGCAACATTTCTGCTGCTGACTTATTAAAAACATCACAATGTTTTGTGTGATTAGAGGTTGGCAAACCTCAGACCCAATCTAGGGGAGAGTCTGTGAGACTGTCCTGTGTGAATTGCCATCCTCTGGTTGAAGCCTGCAGTTCAATAGTTACCTTGACAACCACCAGAAGGTAGCAGCACCAGTACCCTTATTCACTTCTGCTCTCTAGCTGTTAGGGTCTTGTCCTTAGGTAGTGGCAGCATGGTGGGTAAGCTCAGGTGATATGTGCCCCGCCTCCCCCTGTTCTCCCTCAGCTCCACTCTACCTAGCATGGTAATGTAGAAACATTGCCAGTGCTTGCTTTAGACATTTTCAGTGATTTTTTAAATTGTAGTTATTCTTAGCCAAATAGTTTATATTAAAGTAGTGCCATTTGTTGTGTATCTTGGTATATATTTCCATTATTTTAGGGTACTTTTTTTATCTTAATAGACAAAGAAGTTATTTACATATGTCCTTTCAATGGCCCCATTAAGGGAAGAGTTTACATCACAAATTATCGTCTTTATTTAAGAAGTTTGGAAACGGTAAGTAAAATCTAAGACCATAAAGATGACCCTAAATGTTAAAGATAATGCTAAACTGTTTCTCTTCTACCTTGCAAGATTGGCTGTGGATCAGATTAACATGGGGGATATATTTGCTTCTCAACTCTTAATTTTTGGCTTATGCAAAGCTCATGTTAACACTAACACCTGTAAATGTAGGAATAGAGTGAATTAAAATCAGTTTTGTCCTTCATAATATGGGGAGGGGGATTTGGTAACTGTACCTGTTTGCTCGTTTGGAGAGATTCCTTAGGCAGAGAACAGTGGTTCTTTACCAGAAGCACCGTTGAGAACCACTTGTGGCACTTAGCAGCCATTACAGATGCTGTGAGATACTGCATCCAAATGTCCAGGTCTGTGGTCCAAGCACAGTGCTCATTTTTTTTTAAAAACATCACAGACAAGGATGCTGATGTGAGTCCCTTGTGTAGGCCCACTGGTCTAGAATTTTCCAAGTGTTCAATTACAGAACACCAGGTAGTGGTTTAAAATTAGGATGTCTGTGGTGTGGCTGAGTACCACTCTACCTTTTATTGCATGGCATTTCAAGGAATGTTCCACTGATGGAACAATGAGTTGGACATGAGATGCTCCAGAAGGGAAAGAGTGAATGAACAGCCGCTATGGCTGTCCCAGAAGGGCCTATGGTGGATGTGGTGGGTTCCCATTACCCAGGTCAGCCTGAAGGGCCAGTTGTATTTTGATGAGGTGGACCAAGCCAAGGATGAATAGGTCTGGGGCACATGAAAGAGGAGTTGAACATCAGCTTATAAACAGGAGATGTTGAGACTGTTGGGGGGTGGGGAATCTAGCTTTTGTTTTACTGTTTTTACCCCACAACTTCTTTTGAACAGTTCTAATCTGGATTAGTCTGCATCTTTTGATTTTTAAAAATATTATTTTCATTTTTGTGTCCAAATTCTGAAAAATGCTGTTTATTACTCTTATTGCCTTCGCTATGGGAGCCCACTTCTGTCGTGTTTCTAGGTCCACATGGTCCTGAGATTTGGTCTTTTATTTTTGTGAATCTATTCAGACCTCTAAGTAAGAGTGGAGCTGAGCACATGTTCTAGTTTTCCAGAATGTGAAAGATTCTGAAACGTAACAGAGCAGTGAGCTGAATGTGGGTAGCCATTCCCAATCCCCAAGTCTCCCGCATTACAGGCGCATTCTTTACTCTCTGAGCCACCAGGGATGCCCTCAACCCTTGGCAGCAGTTGTATCATAGAATTAATCATTTGAACAGGTGATTAAGTACCAGGAAAGAAAGAAACCCATTGGGAGTGCTACTGACACATTGTCTTGATTGAATCAAAGCATATGCCTGACCCTGACAAAGAAACATGGTGGCAGTACACTTCGGTGGAGCTATAGACTCTGTAACTGGCATCAAGCCTTTGACTCAGAAGGTGGTTAAAGGGAAGGGGAAGGGGTTTGAAGTAGTTTTAATCTAAGATATTGGAGTGAAACTACTAATGTAAAATTTAGTGTAGGTAACATTTAGTTCATAAAAACCAGTAGTATCGGTGAAGGGCGGAAGAGGTCTGTCTTTACAGGGGCTCAAGCTTATCTGAGCCAGTAATCAGGTGGGATGGATTAAAAAGTTAATAGACATATAGGCTGAACTAATTATAATACAGTACAATGCAGTACAATACTGTATTATACTACACAATATAATATGGCCAGCCAAAGTGAGACTCATTCTGTACAGCTCCCAAGTGTCAAATTGGGACACACTGAGAGATTTTATGCTAATGTATGCAATAATCATCAAAAATGAAATTAGAGCAGGTTGTTGACCAGCCACACAGGCCTGGTTCCATTTCGTGCTGTCACTGTTGATGAACTGGGGAAATTATTTAAACTGCAGTGCTGTGACAGGATTGTGTCTGTTCTGTGATCTCAACTGTGGAAAACAAACAAAAACTGTATGTCAAAAAGAGAGCAGAAAGAAATACACCAAGAGTGTTAATACTTGGGATATTTGGACATGCTTGTTTCCCTCCTCCCACTTGGAGGGAGCAGGCATTACTTTTGTAATTGGATGAGCTCTTAGCTGGCATTATTTATTTTGTCATTATATGCCACTCCAGAGGCCAGGGATTAGCACGCAGTGGGTGAAGAAAAGACCCACTTGATACCAACTGCTTATCTTTTTCTTCTTCCATCAAGTTTTACATAAACATTTTGACCAATTGGCCACAGCATTTAGTCCAAGTATAAAAGCAAGCAGCTAGTGGCAGAAAACATAGTATAAAGCAAGCCATTTGGGGGATTATGCAGAGGCCTCAAAACATAGTCATCATAGTGTCTCTCGAAGTCCTAAATACAAACATTAATTGTGGATTCTGCTGCAAAATGTGAATGTTTCGTGTATATTTGACAAAGAGCCGTCATGTCCCTGGCCTTTGGAAGCGGACACCTGTGTGGTTCAGGTATGTAAACACTGCAGTGGGAGCACGGCCAGACTCGGGAGTCAGGTGTCTTGTTTCATCAGCTGATGTCCTGGGCTGGTGGACACAGCGGTCTTTGGGCTGCCACTCGGCCTTCTTCCCCTGGGCCGCCTCTGGGGTCTCCCTACTCTACTCTGACTGGCTTACTGGAAATTCTTGTTGGATCTCTGTTGCCCACAGAATAAAATCCACTCTCCTTCATGGGAAAGAAAAATCCTTCTTAGTTCTCTTCCCTCAACTCACAGCGCTTCTCCCTGTGCCATCGTCTCTTCCCTGCCTGTGAGGCCCTTCTGCGCTGTTCCTTCTGTGCCTGGATGCCCTCTTGTCCCTCAGAACCCACTGAAAAATCATGTCCTCCCTAGAGCCTTTACCAGCTTCCATCATGGCCCTCACTCCCTCTCTGAGTGCCTGTTCCCACATTAAGACTTACTACTGGGTACCTCCCCTGCCCACTCTGAACGTCTAACATCCCTCCCCCTCTTCCTTTCCCCCTTTCATGTTTATTCGTTTCTTCACTGTCTCCTACTTTATATATTTTACTGCTTAGCCTCATTCCAGTCCATCTGAGGCCAGGGGTGCCTTGTGTCTTTTCACTGCTGTGCTCTTGAGACCTAGGACAGAGCATGGCGTGTGGCAGTGAAGGATTTCAGCTGTATCTATGTGCCAATGTCTCTGTGGCCATCAGTAATGGGGGGTCCTCCTGGTCCTCCATGTAGACAGGAGGTGCTCAACAGCATTGTGCTCTAAGTGATGGGGAGGCAGCAGGCAGCGTGGACAGCACTTAGTCATGGCATCCTGAACACCACCATTGCTTTTGAGTTGAGAAATCCTGTTCCCTCCTTTTGACCTTGGTGCTCGAGGTTGGGCTTGGCTTCGATCTCGTGACTCCAGTAGGGCTGGTTAGGCCTGTAATACTCTTGTTGTCTGCGGACTCCTGGAGCAGCACCACTTCCAGTTTCCCTCCCAGGAATACTTCAGCTCAGGTGCTCAGGTTCATGAACAAAACAGATTAACCCTATGTTCATTCAGGCGGCTGTATCCTCATTCCAGAGACACTCAGCACCAGGGTGAATCTGCCATGGTGCTGGGTGCATAACACAGAGATGAGCAGGTGTGGTGTCAGGTGGCAGAGCCTGCAAAGGGTGCATCATGCTGTTAGATTACAGGACAGAAGCAGGGTAACTGTGTGCTGAGTCATGGAATGCCTTCTAGAGGAGGTGATGTGGGAACCAAGTCTTGGTGAATGGAGACCATTACCTGAACAGGAGGGAGAGAGAGAGGAGCCTCCACAGGGTGCATGTACAGTGCTATGGAGGAGCCTGGTGTCTGGTGACAGTGGCTGAGGGCTGTGCTAGAGCGGGAGCATGGATGGGGAGGGGAGAGATGAAGCTGAAAGCATTGCCAGCCTTGAGCGGCTCGTAAATCACCAGTGTCTGTGTCACGTGGGGAACAACACAGCCCATGTGTGTTTCAGGAAGGGAAGTCAGGTCTCAGCGTGTGTGACAGATTAGGGGAGGGAAGACTGGAGGCGGAGAGACCATCCAGGAAGTTATCTTTGTTTTCTAAGCGAGCTTGTCCTACGCGAGTCTGGGTTGCAGTAGAAAGGAAGGAACCACTGTGAGCAAGGCAGGAGGAGCTGGGTAGCATTTGGAGCTGGGAGCCAAAGAGAAGAGTAGAATTAAGGATGATCCCTGTGGTCTTGGGCTTGAGTGGTCGGAGCTGCTCCCATCCATGGAAATAGACATCAGAGGAGAAGGAGGGGCTTGAAGCCTCGGCTGTGGGAGACATGTGTGCGTATGCAGAATGACAGCTGTGCGAGTGCAAGCTGTAAATAAGTGGCTCAGGAGCCTTGAGAACAGGAGTCTGAAGCCGCGGAAGTCCAAGCACACGGGTGTCACAGCAGTAGCGGGTGCACATACAGGATTTCCTGGGGGGCCATGAGACCAGCGGATATGCAGCTGTGGAGGGAGCCTGAGGGCAGGGACCGCATCTGTGGGGGGGTGGGGTGGGCAAGAGCAGAAGCCACAGTCAGAACAGAGGACCGGCTCAGACAGGGAGTGGGCGCTTGGGAGGAGAGAGAAATATCTAGAAGGAAGGGAGTGGGCCACAGAGTGAAACGTTGCAAGGTTCAGTGAGATAAAAAAGGAACAGGGGCTCTGGGGAGGTTTGGGGAAGGTCACCGGCAGCCCCAGGGAGAACACAGGCCTTGGACATGGGAGCATCGTTGGCCTCTCACTTGGTCCTCCTTCCACCAGCCCCTGGCCTTGGCACCCTTCTCTCTATTCATTCTCCGAGAGGCTTCCTCCACTCCCTGGCTGCACTCAGTTCTCCCCAGATAACATTGTCAGCGAAGCTCCTCACAGCCTGCTGAGCCTTGGCCCACACACTCAGCCCATCTGACGGCAGCTGCCCGGCCCCTTCCCTCACGCCCTGGTCCTGGTTTTCTAGCACTGACCTTTCTTCTGCCCCCAGCTTCTCATTTCTCACCACCTGATAGAGACCCCAGGCGCCTGGCTGGGCCAAAACTCTCCTGGATTAAATTCAAGGAGACATTTTCGTTAGGGTTTCCTCTAAAAGATAGGATCACAGTGATTTTATTGTTTAGGCAGAGTATTCGCTACAGATTCATGAATACCGTCCAAGACCCTCTTTAAGGACAGAACACATGTTAACTTTTACTGGGTAAAAGTACTCCTGGGAGAGACTACCAAGACGGAGTCTGTTGACCTTGCTTTTTGATGGTTTACCAGTATGCACACAGGACTTGGGGGGATCAAGGTGGATGGGCAGCGCTCATGTCCATCAGACTCAGCTTCTCAAATATCTGGTTCTGAAATGTGCATTGGCCAGGTGTGAGGTATTGTGCCACCAAGGAGCTGGGTATCTGGCAGGAGTGGCAGCAAGTAGGTTCCACAGTCTCTATAATTGGAGCTGTAAATGTTGGGCGCCACCCGGAAGGGAGGCAAAGTTTACCTCCCATTGTGCACATTTCAAACATAGCCACTTCATTACAAGCATGGACAAAAGGATTCCTGTAGTATTTTTCTTAAAAAAAAAAAAAAGTTGGAAACTTTTCAAGATTGTCCTTTTTTCATTCCTTCTGTCTAATGGATTTGACACCTTTTTTCATTTTAAAAGAGATGAAATAATGCTAAGAAAACTGTAATAAAAAAAAAATCCTAGTGTGTTTGTAAGTAGGAACGTCAATGGGAACGTAGGATCTGAACTATAGTTTTTCTTTTAAATTTTAGTCTTAAATCATCTCTTTATTTTGCTGCTGCAAAAAGAATGAGGTTTTCAGGTTAAAACAGTCCCTGCTGATACCCCAAATCCTCCTGCCCCTTGTTGCCATCCATTCCCAATTTGTTAGTCCTCAAGCTGGAGAGGCTGTGTCCTACTGCATCATCCTGTTGCAAGTCACTCAGTGGATTTAAGGAATGAACTCCACTATGAGTTTGCACTTACACACCCTGGAAGGGGCTTGTGGCTGCTTTGGCAGTTCTCTCCATCTCAGATCAGTGTATCACATCCCACACCACCTCAGTGATGGACCCCTCCAAGCTCCTTTGCTGACCTCATCTCGTGCTCTGTTACAAAGTTAAAAGTTGTCTTCCCTAGCTCCCATAAATCTCCCTTATCATCTATCATCAGCTTTCACCTGTCCTTTGCACCTCCTCCCCATCTCCAAGGAAGGAACAGGAGGTCTTGTTTTACAAAGCGAGCCTTCCTCTTTCTAGTCTTTCTGGTGCCGTGGTGCCCCACAGTTCGGTGTCTTACGCACGTGGTTTTCATTGGCTCCCCGACCCGCAGACCTGCTCAAGTCTCTGTTTTAAAACAACTTGCCTCCCTGCTACCCCAATACCACGATCCTCTTTCTGCCCCTTCCTTGCTAGGATTTTTAAAGAATGAGTCCCTACATGCTGCTGCTGCTGCTTCAAGATTAGGAACTCCTTCACTTCTTGGTCTGGCCCGTGCTTCGTGTTGAAGCTCCTCTTTTCTTGCTCAGATCTGCAGACCCTGGTGGACTCTTTGCTCTTCACCTTCTCTGCAGTGAAAAGTCGGTAGTGTGTTGGTTAATTCCACCTTCTTTGTCCTTTTCTGCATGCGTCCTTGACTCTTCTCTTGCTTCTGCCTTTTGCGTTTATTGCAGTTCATTTCTCCTTCCTACCCCCTAACTGTATTTCTGTCCTTATCGTCGTCTTTCTCACTTGTCAGTTGCTTTCCAACTCGATAGTGCCAGACCCAATCTTTCATTCTTTATTCACTACTTGAGAGCCTGCTGTGTGACAGACTCAAGAAGGAAAGTCAACCTGGAGATTGGATTAAGGCTAATGGAGAAGGGAATGTGAAGGGTCACCGGTAGGTTTCCAGCTTTTGTCACAGGGTGGATGGAGTGCCAGCCATTGACAGAGGAAGGTGTAGTTTAGAGAGAGAAACATCGTGTGCTTTAGTTCTGGCCATTTGGAGTTTGAGGGGCCCTTGGGATTTTCCACTTCTGCATTTCCGGCTGCCTCCTGGATATCTGTACTTGATTATCAGTCAACCTCCCTGTGTTTAGATGCTTAAACCCAGTGTGCCTAAAATTGACAGTGTTAATCTTTCTCTCAGCCCCACCCCTGTGCCCTTCACATCTCTTGGTGGGACCACCATTGTCCCAGACATGTGGGCCTGCTCTGTGATTTGTCCCTCTGACTCGTCTCTTCCTCCTGCTTTCCAGCTCGGTTGCTCTTTGCTCTCAGATCCTCATGGTGATCATGTCACTTGCACAGCATTAGCATGTGGCAGCACTGGCAGCATTAGCTTCCAAGATTGCAGAGCACGGGCATCCCCTCCCTTGGCTTGTGCGGGGCACTCAGGGCTGCTGGGTGCATCTGCATGCAGCAACATTCTGCCATTGCAGGCTGCTTCCCAAGACATTTCCTGGATCCCAGTCACCCTGATCCAAGCTCCGGGATACTCCACAGGGGATTCCCCTGCTACCCGATCTTAAACCCAGCCCACTTGTTTTTGTATTTTGTAAACAAAGTTCCCATGCTTTCCCACATGCGTAGCCACTGTCACCATGACCTGTTTTTGGAAGGCCAACCTTCACCTGCTTTTATTCCACCCGTTAAGGATTGTCTATAACTTTGCCATCACAGCAGGACCTTGCTGTGACCCAATCAGGAAGAAGTCATCCTGCCATCTTGGACCTCTCATCCCACTTCATCTGGATTTTTAAAATGCCTCTTGGCACTTCGTTGCCGTTTAGTTGCTCAGTCATGTCCAACTCTTTGTGACCGCACAGACTGAAGCACGCCAGCCTCCCCTGTCCTTTACTATTTCTTGGAGTTTGTTCAAACTCATGTCCATTGAGTCAGTGATGCCATCCAACCATCTCATCCTCTGTCATCCCCTTCTCCTGCCTTCATTCTGTCCCAGTATCAGGGTTTTTTCCAATGAGTCAGTTCTTTGCATCAGGTGGCCAAAGTATTGGAGTTTCAGCTTTAGCATCCATCCTTCTAATGAATATTCAGGACTGATTTCCTTGAGGATTGACTGGTTTGATCTCCTTGTGGTCCAAGGGACTCTCAAGAGTCTTCTCTAACACCACAGCTCAAAAGCATCAGTTCTTCAGTGCTCAGCTTTCTTAATAGTTCAACACTCACATCCATACATGACTACTAGAAAAACCATAGCCTTGACTAGATGGACATTTGTTGGCAAAGTAATGTCTCTGCTTTTTAATACTGTCTAGGTTTGTTGGCACTTACAACCTGGCATTTTGGCTGTTTGGGTGCATGTGTCTCATTTCCCAGACTGGGCCCTGAGCTTTGTGAGGATGACATGTACATCTTATTTCTCTCCGTGGGCCCAAGCATCCAGTACAGTTTCTGACAGTCAGTATGCACTTGAGAGAGAAGGCAGAGAATTGCATCTTTTAGACTGTTATGTGTACTTCTCAATTAGTTTAGATACTTACAGGTACAGAGGCATAGAATTTAGCGTTAGAATGGACCTTTGAGAATCATTAAATATTTAATGATATTCAGATAGTGGTGACTCAGGTTTCTAGAGACTTAAGCTGATTTTCCTATTCCTAGATCTTCCAGTTGGGCCTGCTGGGTTATTTGATCTTGAACCTGTCATTCGGGGAGACCATGGTAGGTAGCCTCATTAGACTGTGGGTGTCTTTGGTCAGGAGCTGGCTGGTTCTTCTCGGTGTCCAATTTTCTGCTTTGTGTTGGATCAAGGTAATCAGAAGTGTAGAATTTTCTTGATACAGTGGCAAAGAACAGTACGGTCTCACTCACTTCTAATCCTTCTGTTTTTAAAATTTGCATTCTTGCTTCCATCTTGATATTAGAATATCAGACTTTTATTTAGTGTCTCTGTGTTTTTTTTACGTACAAGTTTGATATTTAGGAGTGCAGTGGAATAGACTGTATAAATTACATAACTCATAAATTTCAATATAATCTAAGTGTAGTAACGGTGCTTGATAGTTTAATAACTACATGATATTGAGAAGAAAAAACAGTATCATATGCAGTTACATATGTACATTGTAACTGAGAAGTGTCTTTTTTCTGTAAGCATTTAGAATTCAGTTATGGAGTGAGGGGTCTCACCCCATGGTGCCAGCTAAGAAAATGCCTCCTTTCCAAGAGGAAAGCCATGTAACAAAGCCCTGTAGCTCCTTGCTGGAGCATGGATTCACTGTTTTTGCAAAGCGCAGTTATGTCTTTCATATACTAGGATATTCTTTATAATAATAATAATAACTTCCTTTGTTATCTAGCTACCATGTGCCAAGCACCATGCCAGATACTTTTAAGTCCATTATCTCTAATCACACCTATTTTGCAGGTAAATGTAGCTGAGAGATACAGTAACTTGCCAGAGTCATCCAGCTAATAAACGTTAAAACTCAAATTTGACACTTCTTTTTGTCCAACTTTCAAGTTTGTGCTCTTTTCTCTACACCATGCTAGCCATACCATCACACTTCTTAAAAAAAATTATTAATTTTAATTGGAGGCTAATTACTTTACAATATTGTATTGGTTTTGCCATACATCAACATGAATCCACCACGGGTGTACAAGTGTTCCCCATCCTGAACCCCCCTCCCACCTCCCTCCCCATACCATCCCTCTGGGTCATCCCAGTGCACCAGCCCCGAGTATCCTGTATCATGTGTTGAACCTGGACTGGTGATTCGTTTCACATATGATAATATACATTTTTCAATGCCATTCTCCCAAATCATCCCACCCTCGCCCTCTCCCACAGAGTCCAAAAAACTGTTCTATACATCTTGCATACAGGGTTATTGTTACCATCTTTCTAAATTCTATATATATGCGTTAGTATACTATATTGGTGTTTTTCTATCTGGCTTACTTCACTGTGTATAACAGGTTCCAGGTTCATCCACCTCATTAGAACTGATTCAAATGTATTCTTCTTAACGGCTGAGTAATACTCCATTGTGTATATGTACCGCAGCTTTCTTATCCATTCATCTGCTGATGGACATCTAGGTTGCTTCCATGTCCTGGCTATTACAAACAGTGCTGCAATAGCCATACTGTCACACTTTTTAAACTTTATTTTGAAATATGACCTCTCAAGAACTTGGAAGAAGAGTCCCTGAGAGGTCCTAGGTGCCCATCACTCAGCTTCTCCACTAACTGTACTGCTTTATCCAACCCAGAACATCCAGGGGCACAATAACATTAACTAAGACTCTGACTGTGCTTGAATTTCAACGGGTTTTGCACACACTCATTTTTGCCATGTTTTTGCATAGAGTTTGATGACATTTGATGCCATGTGTCAGTTCATGTTCCCACCACCAACAGTCAAAATATGCAGCTCCTCTGTGGATGCAGAACTCCGTTTATAGCCACGCCCTACTTCCCCTCAGCCCTGGTGGCCACTTCTCTGTTCTCTAGCTCTACAACTTTGTTGTGTCAAGAAATGTATGAATGGAACCATAGAGCACATGAGCTTTTGAGAGTGGTTTTATCCAGTCAGCTTGATGTCCTCAAGATTCTTCTAGGTGGTTGCATGTATCTGTAATTCATCATCTTTGTAGCTGAGCAGTAGTCCATGGCATGAACACACAACACTGACTTTTTAAATTTCTAGAATACCCACGAGTGGTATTTCTATTTTGTGAAGAAATGATTACTTTCTTGTATTTTGTTTTACAGAGATTTAAGGTAAAAAGCAAAAATTCCCTTTATTTGTATTCTACCACAAAGGACATCTTTTAAAGAACAAAGACCCAATAGGCAGCTTTAAAAATTTTTGTTATCAAAGTCATCTAACACAGCATTAAAGAAAATATTAGATTACTGAAAATTTCTGTAGCCCTTTCTACCTTTGTCCATATGAATATATATTTTCCATTTTTGGAGTCACAGTGTATTTTGTTTGCTGCTTCTTTTCTACTTCAGTTTATTTTTCCATGTACCATAATTATTTTAGTAGCTTGTGCTCTTCCATCAAGTTGACTATAATACTCTTTGTCCTGATGGCCACCTCTGGCTCCATCTTCACACATGTAGCTTTTCCTCCTATTGCTCCATAGCTGTAAGATAATGTCAGAGGAGTGTCATTGTGGGCTCAAAGAGTTAGGACCATTTTTATGGTTCTTTTGATGTATGTTCCAAGACTTTGGCTTGAATCACAACCTTTCCCTGTAGTTAGCCAAAGTTTTTTAAAGCCTTGGTGATGACATCAGGCAATGGGAATACTTCACCTGTGTCCAGAGTGGTTGTCAGGACAATGCAGTCAAAGGCCCAGTTGTGGTTCCTGGCCCAGATGACATATTCTGAACATGGCAGCTGCTGTTCTCTTGGTGTGATGATCTTGGTGTGCCTTTACTGAAGTTATTCCATCTTTCATGCCAGCAGTCCTCTGGACCCCTTGTGTCCAGTATTGGGTAAGGAATGATGGAGAAGCATGGTAATGCACTCAGGCCCTTCTTTGGGAAAAACATCTGTGCCTAAGATATACACTGTTTCTGGATGCCTGGCTTCTAATGAGGGAATACAGACGTGGAAGTTCATGGTGACGAGACTAGAAGCAAGTGGTGTAATAACATCCAAACTGAGTGCTGTAGAACCGAAGAGAAGGCAGTGGTCAACTCTGTGATCAGATGGGAAGCAGGGCATTGTTAGAGGTGATGCTGGCTGAGCCAGGTCTGAAGCCAGGGCAGAATGTTGGTAGTTGGGAAAGCCGGATCATGTGAGGCAAAGAGAACACTGTGCACAGAGCCTGTAGGCCTGACTGTAGACAAAATATTTGGAGAACTATGAAGGTATCTACTTACTTGCAGTGTAGAACATTGTGGGACAGCAGCCCGCAGAGACAGGCTGGGAGCCACACCCTGGGCCCCCGAGTTGTGTACCTGTGAGTTTAGTCTTTATTCTGCAGGCAGTGCACAATGGCACATGTTTAGTGTAAGTCGCTCAGTCGTGTCCAACTCTTTGTGACCCCATGGACTGTAGCCCACCAGGCTCCTCTGTCCATGGAATGCTCCAGGCAAGAATACTAGAGTGGGTTGCCATTCTATTCTCCAGGGGATCTTCCCAACCCAGGGACTGAACCCACATCTCCTGCACTGCAGGCAGATTCTTTACATTCTGAGCCACTAGGGAAGCCCATATAGGGGATGCATTTTGATTGCATAACTGACTTTCTCATGCTTGCTTTTTCCTGTGTGATCACTATCATATTTTTATTCATAAAAGGTGGTAAAAGGACCAAGGTAAAAATGCCCTGAAAGCACGTGGGTTTTTTAAAAGTATGTTTTTGATTGTTTAATTGTACTGACAGAAATATTGACTTGTGTCTTTTTGTCCATTACAGGATTCTGCTCTAATACTTGATGTTCCTCTGGGTGTGATCTCAAGAATTGAAAAAATGGGAGGCGCCACAAGTAGAGGAGAGAACTCCTATGGGCTAGATATTACTTGTAAAGTAAGAGATTCAGTGCTTTCTTATGGGAAAAAAAGTCACATTAGTGTTGAATGATAAGTAAAAAGTGAATGTATGTTTAAAAGAAAACTCAAAGACCCTTGTTCATCTAAGGCCCTGGAGTGGTTCTCCCTTCATGATCAAGCGTTCCAGAATCTTCTAGGGAAAGAGTTCCTATGAAAGAAACCTGCTGTTGTCACCAAGCATGAGGACCTGAGCCAGTCAGTTTTTGCCCAAGTCTGCTCCTAGTGTCCCTTTGTGTGATGTGTCTCTAGCCAGACACCTCCACACCATGTCAGGCATGGGGAATGGCAGAGATTTAATGATGATAACATTCAGTCAGCTATAGTAGTAACTGTTTATTGAGCATCTCTGTCGTTCTAAACACATGCTAGGGCCTTTGCATTAAAGCCTCAGGGCAGCCTTCTGAGATGAACAGTGATGTCCCCATTTTGTAGATGTGGAGCCTGAGGCTAAGAAGAGTTTGGTGACTTAGCTAAGAAGACCCAACTAATGGCAGAGTTGGGATCCAAATCCAGTGAGATAATAATTTTGCAAACAACAGAATAAACCTTTTTACCAGAAAACTTCTTTCTTGGGTATTCCATATTAGAAGACTATAGTACCCAGTCCTAGAAAGATCTAGAAGGGGTTTGGAGGTCATCTGTCCAGGTGGTTCCCACAGCTAGATATGCATGAGGGGCACCTGGGAAGCCCTCTTTGGGTTGACAAAGGCAAAGCTTTGGGTTCTACCTCAGGTCCTACTGTAAGATAATTGGTGAAGGCTGTGTCCCAGAGGCTGGGACTCTTTCAAGTGTCCCTGACCTTTAGTCTAGTACAGGGATCAGTAAAGGGCCAGAAAGCACATAGTTTAGGTTTTGTGGGCCAGTAGGATCTGTCATACATTCTTCATTGTATTTTATTTTTTCAACAAAATACAATGTCTTTTATTTTTATTTTTAAAATATAAAAAACAATCTTAGCTTGAAGACCACACCAAGACTGACCTGGGCTGAAGTGTGCTGACCTCTGGCCAGTCCGAGTCCTTCATTCTGTGGATGAGAAAGGAGGTGTTTGCTCAATGGGCTTCCTTGCCTGCAGGTGCCTGAGGGAGCTGACGGAGGAGCCACAGTCCTGGCCCATGTCTCCTTTTCTTGGTCTTGTGCACTCTGGTTTCTTAAAGCCAATCTCCTGTACCTTGTTTTGGATTTTGAAGATAATACGTTTTTGTTGCCAGTTTGTAAAAGATCAAGACTAGTACACTCTGTCAGAAAGTGAAGGATTGTGTCATAATGAGACTTGAACTGAAATGCTCCCTCAGTCCCCACCTTGGCAGCCTTTTGTTGATTTTGGTAGAATTCACACTCCCTTAATACCTCATCTATAATCCTAGCTACTTTCTACCCTTTGGGGCCTAGAAATTGGGGGTTTACTTTTGAGGAAGGTTTTTCTCTTTTGCATAGAAGAATCTGTTGGGGGAGAGTTGTTATATTACAGCACTTCATGGAAAATGAGGTTGCTTTTCCTGTGATTTCAAAGTGACTCTCATTCTAATTGAATTGAAAAAATCCAATTTGTTGCCTTGTCAATGGGCAAAACTTGTATTTAAATATGAATCACCCAAATCAACAAGACAAAGCACATTCTTACCCTCTGATTGTGTATTGTAAGAACATGGGGCTGAAGAACAAGTTGGCAGGCATAATTTTCAAATGTTCCATATGTATATTTCATGGAATTAGTATTAAGCCCAAAGACAGTGGCCTAGAACCACGTTGTAGTACAACCTTTTAATTCTGTTATCTCCCTGGAAACACAGGACATTGTGAGAGTCGAATTCCGTTTTCTCAGGAACAGACCTGAGGGTGACAGAAAGAGAATCTGCTCCAGTGGTACACGGCTCGCCCCTGTCTCCCGCAGGTCCCCTTTCATCTGCAGTCACTAACCACAGTCCCACCGCGCTGCTTTCTCAAAATGAGAATGTGGAACCCCTACAGATTGTCTCCACCAGGGCCGCACCTGGGGATTTCTGCTTACCAGTGGCAGCTTGCTCATGCTGGACAGAAGTCCCAATGGTTGTCATCTACAAACAAAGGAGAAGACAGCTCCAAATATAGGAATTCTTACCCCCTAAGCCCATTCCAGCCCCTACCAACAACTCGGAGCTTAAAAAACTAAAAAAGCAGAGCCAGACCATCTCATCAGGGCTATTGCAGCGGGCTGTTGCAGTGGGCTGTGTTTACTCTGTTATCTCGAGGCTTGGCACAGCACCACGTGTCCCAGTTGCTGAACACCAAGGGTCTTGTGGCGAGACTTTTCTGCCACGTGGCTCTTCCCCAGGTGTCCTTCCCATCTAGGTCAGGCTCTAGGAGACCAGGTTGAAGTTACTCCTCAGTATATGCCCATAGTCCTGTCTCAGATTTGGTGATCAGCCCCCTGTGACTCACTTGCCTTTTCCACTTCAGTTTTCTTGTTGGCAAGACAAGGTAGTGATTCTCCCTGTCTTTGAATTCCACCTGAATCAGATGGCCACACCAAGGCACTTAAATCACTTGTGCTTTGGCACATTGAAAGTCGTGGTTTGAATCACCGATGGACCAGAATAAAGATTTACTTAGAAATGGTCTAGTTTCTGGTTCAGAGGTTAAGGGCATCATGTTATTGGGACCAAGGCTGATGGGAAGAAGATCCTTCATGCATCTGTGAGCCCTGGGGATCCTCAGCTAGCCACTGCTGTATTTCAGGCTCTTTGTAAACCCCTTAAAAGCACATCATCTTATTGAAGTGATTTTTTTTTCCTACCACTTGACTAGTGCTTTGCATCACAAGACAACAACTTGTGTCTCAATGTTCTTGGAAGATGTTGTGAATCAGTTTTGGGATATTACAAAGTTTGTTGTTGTTGTTCAGTCACTAAGTTGTGTCTGACTCTTTGTGCTGCCATGGACTGCAGCATGCCGGGCTCCTCTGTCTTCCACTATTAAGTTATGTGCTTTTAAAAATGAAAGCATGGACTCCTGGAGCTGGCGAGGCCCAGTAGATACCATGTGTATAGAGAGATGGGTGTGGGGTCGTTGATGAAAGGCCTGAGAGCCTGGTTCCTTACATTCCCTTCACTGCCCCTTGCATTTGGGGATGTGTATAGCAAGGCTTTTGTCTCCTGCATGTTGAAGACTTAGGAAGCTTCAAGAGTGCTCTTGAGATAACAAGTGAAAAAGCACTTAGGAAAATCGGAGAGGGCAGGGGCTGGATCTGTCTCACTCCTGAAGTATTGAAAGTGCAATGCAGGAGGTGACGGCCATCACTCAGCCACAGAACCATGAGTGATTTAAGAGACAACCTCAAAAACTGCCAGCTTCAAAAATATGATAGAACGTTATATCTTTTGCTGGGTAATACAAACTGATTTTTAAGGGAGGTTATTTTATTTTACTTACTTTACTGGATTCAGTTTGAAAGAAGGTTTCCCTGCTTATTGAAGAGATATGTATTGGAAACTATCTATAAAATCTGGTTTTGAGCATTAATTCTTAGTTCCTAGAAGCATAGTCATTCGTACTATGGTAGATCTTAAGGTGGTCTTTATAGAAGCCTGTAAAAGTAAAATTCTGATTGTACAGTCCTAAAGAGAAACTGGCTGTTTGTTTGCAGCCTGGTTCCTATTTGCTGACAGCAGATATTTTAGCTCTTATACTTTTTATCTAAGTTACACCATATTGTTCCAATGAAATGTGATTTTCTTTAAACAAAAAAAGTAAAATTGTATAACAAAATAATATTATGTTACTTATATGAGAGCTTAAAATGCCAGTCATTTCCTAATTTTTAAAAGGGAGACTTTAAAGTGAAAAGCATGAGGGGAGAGGGAGAGAGCTTCTGTATTTTAATGACAATTTTGAAATAATATTTTTGGCAGATATACATTTGATAAAAGTCCTATGAATAAAATTTTTATTATTAAAATACCTCAGAAAGCAGTTAGACAGACACAGGAGTGATACACTAGGCAAGGTTTGGTTTTTCTTTTTAACAAATGAACTTTAACTCCGTCTTCTCTTTAACGTGAGTTGTCTTGTCTTTACAATCATGATGATGATGGGAATATTTTCAGGGGTTCTTAAAACCAGATATTTCAAGATATGGTACAAAACAAAGTAATTTTCTTAGTGGTCTAGCTTTGTTGCCTCTTCAGGTAAGTCGATCTTCTTCCAGAATAGGTTTTTTGCTAACGAACGTGACTCAGTTTGCAGACTGAACTGGCACGTTTGTCCTTTGCCCCCAGGACTTGAGAAACCTGAGGTTCGCGCTGAAACAGGAGGGTCACAGCAGAAGAGACATGTTTGAGATCCTCACAAGATACGCCTTCCCACTGGCCCACAGTTTGGTAGGTTCCCGGGTTCTCCTTCTTTGCTTCCTCTGCTGCGTTCCCCAGTGGGGTGTGTGTGCGAGGCTGTTTACTACAGAAGCTTGACCTGTTCCCAGAGGGCACAAGCCTCTCCTCTGCCAGTCTGTATGGGATGGCTCAGTGCAAGTGACCCCTGCCACCTCCGAACCTGCCCTCTACCTGGACTAGCCCTCTCCCAAAGGCCAAAGGTGGCAAGGTGACCACAGGCATGTCCGTGAAGTGTTGTGACATCGCATCCCAGAGCTCATCGCCCTCAGCTTGGGAACTGAGAGTGAGGCGGGTCAGGCTTCTGTGGTTCCAGTTATATGTGGAAGCAAGTGCTCTGAGCCCAAGGGCTGTTGTAGTTCTCAAATCCGGATTTGTGGTTTAGGCGCAGATTCTTTATTTTTAAGGACTGACACTTTGAATGTCATTTCATGGGGTTCACTATATATTTGCAGGACAGACTTATTATGCATTTGTTGCTTATAACCTATGACTTAGTGCATAACAAGTTTTGGGCTGTGTATATCTAGAACTTTTCTTTCCTATTTAGCAGACTTAGTAATCTCACCTTGTTTTACCGAGGGACTGAAATAAGCTTCAAACCATCTTTCTTTGTATTCTGCCTTGATCTTGCCTTCTTTTTTTTTTTCCTGGCTTCTGTCCTTTTAACGCCTCCTTCACTTCTGCTGCTTGAGTTTGTTTTTTGTTGTTGTTGTTTTATTTGAAACTTAAATTTCAAAAGATTTATTGATTTTATTTTTGATAGTGTTCTCAGCATTTTCTCTAAATGTCTTTTAAAAAATTTATTGAAGTTTAGTTGATTTAATAGTGGCATGTTAATTTCTGCTGTACAGCAAAGTGATTCAATTATATATATATATATATATATATATATATATGTATATACACTTTTTCGTATTCGTTTCCATTTTGGTTTATCACAGGATCCTCTGCTTGACTTTAAACAAACTTGAAGGCAAACGTCTATCAAGGGGAGAGCAGGGGAATAATTCTTTAAATAAATATATGCCTTTAAGTATAGAATAAACAGTGCTCCAGCTAGACTGAAGCTGATGGAAGAGATCATTAAATAGAAGAACTGCTTTGTGATGGAACTCTTCTTCCTATGCCTGTCTTATTTATTTGTTTTGGGGCAATAGGGGCCTGACTTTTTTTTCTAACAAGACATGGCTTCTTTCTGCCTGAATTTCATCAACAGTTTTTCCATCAAAGGAAATTTATGACCAATGGAAAGGGCAATTATACAAAGACTGGTGGTCTAGGGGGATCTGGAGTACTCATTGTGAGTCATGTGTTGATTGGAGATTCAAATGTGATACTTACAGCAAATATAATGATATCAAAGAGTTGAATACATGTTAAGACTTTTGTCAGTTATTGGTTAAATATGTGATTTAAAAGATATTATAATATTAACATTTTTAAATGACTAGAATAAAATGTTTAATGGGAATACATCTTTGGAATTACTGTGAAAGTGAGAATGTACATCTAATCCAGGAAAACTAATTGAGGGGATGGGTTCTGTCCTGAGTTTTGCATATCTGGCCTTACATAATCAGAGATGTAAAGATGGTTCACACAACAGGTGTGAAGGAGCTAAGGCCCCAGTCCATCTCCTGTGTGATCTTGCTTGATCAGTCATCTCCTTTCTCTGGGATTTTCTGCCTCCTTTTGGTTTTACTTGACGGTAAAGAATCCACCTGCAATGCAGGAGACCTGGATTTGATCCCTGGGTTGGAAAGAGACCCTGGAGAAGGAAATGGCTACCCACTCCAGTATTTTGTCCTGGAGAATTCCATGGACTGTTTCATCCCTGGTGTCGCAAAGAGTCTGACATGACTGAACAATTTTTACTTCACTTCGCTTCACCCTAAAAACAGGTTAAAGTGTTGAACCAGCTTTCCCCTAAACTACTATCCCATTTCTTACTTCAGTCCAAACTTCTGGAAAGAACATTCTAGTCTCTCCACATCTCTGGTTCATTCATTCCCCCAGACCATTCTAGTATCCAGTTTTATTGAAGATCCCTCCTTGGAACTGAGACCTCTCTCTGGCTGAATCTAGTGACTCACTTCAGTCTTCATTGTTTTTGATCTCCCCCAAGCATTCAATAATTTTGACCACTCTCTGTTTCTGTGTTGCTGTACCATCTTGACTGTTCCTTCCTAGTGTCCACTGCCTCTGTTTTTTTCCTTAAGTGTAGACATCTTGGTGGTGGTTCCCTATCAACCCTCTTGTCTTGTTACTCACTTTGCCTTGATGAATTTGTTTAATCCATAGCTTAAGCTGTCATTGCCATATGGGTAATTTCTAAATCTAGTTTTGACATTGGCCTCAAGTGAATCTAAATGAACCTCTCAAACACCTTCCTCTGGAAGTCTGTGAGAATCACAAGCTCACCATCTCCCTAACCTCTTTGCAGTTCACCAGAACTATTCTTCAGCCTACATATCCCTCAATTTGGATGATCCTCAGTTTCTCAGGTTCAAGAACTTGAAGTCAAGTACCCTGCCCCAATCAGGCATAAAACTTATTTATTGTATTGAAGTACAGTTAATTTACAATGTTATATTTGTTTTAGGTATAAAATATAGTGATTTAGTATTTTTACCAATTATACTCCATTTTATTATTATAAATATTGGTTATATTCCTTATGCTGTACATTACATCCATGTATTTTATTTATGAAGTCAGCTTTCTCATTCCCCTGCCTTGCCTCTCTAGCTGCATCAATTTCAAATCCTGTAGGTTCTGCTTATTGTGTGTTAGTCGCTCAGTTGTGTCCAACTCTTTGTGACTCCATGGACTGGAGCCCGCCAGGCTCTTCTGTCCATGGAATTCTCCAGACAAGAATACTGGAGTGGGTAGCCATTTCCTTCTCCAGGGGATCTTCCTGACCCAGGGATGGAACCTGTGTCTCCTTGCAGATGGGTTCTTTACCATCTGAGCCACGAGAGAAGAAGCCCAGGTTCTGCTTATCAGTAACTCTCGAATATTTCTTCCCATCTACCTGTGCTTCCCAACTCACTTCCCTTCCAACTTATCCTCCACAGTGCTGCTGTCTTTTTTTTTAAGTACTGTATGATCATGTCACTCTATGTCCCTCCCTTCACACAAAAAATGTTCAGTGACTTCCCATGGCTTATACCCTAGACTCCAACCTCATAGGATGGCCCTGTGCCCCTCTGGTATACATAGACCTTTCTCAACTCAGTCTTTGGCTTCCCCGTCCCTCACCTCTACCTGAGGTCCCCTCATTTCTCTAGAGCCCATCCCTCACCATTTTGCTCAGTCCTAGATCCTTTTCCACACCATGCGTGATCCCTGGTGGGAGTTCATCACACCTGTCACTTGTTTGGACTTTGTAGGTCCTGCTACTGGAGCACTTACGTCCCTCAGTCTGCCTTCTGTTGTAATTATGTAGTAATTGCCCATCCCCCTCCTATTCTGTGAGCTTATCAAGGCGGGATCAGGCTTTATCTACCTCTCTAACCTCAGCATAATCACTTCTTCATGGGAGATGTACGGTGACGGCTTTTTTAATGAATACAGGTTTAGAGGAAAGTGAAGGAAAATTTCATTCTGTGGAGACACTTGGGCTGGATTTCTGGATATTGTGGGTATGTTATCAGAGGATATAGGATTCTGGGTTGCTGTCATTGGAGTGGTCCACAGAGGGGTGCTTTGCCTTATTTTTTGTGTCTGTGCTAGGCATCCCTACTCTTTTGTTTAGGAAGACAACAAAGTGAAAAACTGGAGGAAAAAACGGGAGCCGAATGGCTCATACAAAGTTGTGGAAAATTAAATTCACTTAAGTTTTAACCACTGAAAGTCATCTTAAAAAAGAAAGCCAAACTATTCACCAAAACAATAGAAAATACAGATAAAAACAGATCAGCTATTGACATAGCTTTTGGAATATTAGCCCCTGCTATTCCATTCAATGTGTGCAGGTTTCATCAGGCAAATTCATTTCAGGGTAGTGTGGGGGGGGCATGAAGGCAGATGACAAGAAGTTGTAGTAGGATGAATGCGACCTGGTTACATCTCGGGATGTGACAGAAGTGATGTGACAAACGTGTGTGGCTCTGACACAGGTTGGTCGACAGCCAGTGCCCTCAGAGGCCAGGGAAGCCGGCTGGGGAGTCCCAGGAAAAAGGGAACAGGTCCAGCTGGAAAAGCCTGCGTAGAATTGATAGTCATTTGGGTTGGGCCTTGAGGATGGTTGTCATTTCCTGTGGACAGGGATGGTGGAGGAGGTGGTTTTTTAGGCAAAGGCAAGATCCTGACCCTCAGCACTAGGGAGGGTAAGTTGGCAGCATGAAGAGTGCTTATTAGGGTCGCCAGAAAGCATGGGATGGGAGGAGGGGGCAAGAGCTGGGTGCATCAGGTGGAGGGATCCGCTGACTCAGGAGCTTGTACCTTGGGAAGTTGTGGAGACTTAGTGAAGGTTTTGAAATAAATGAAGCCAGCAGTGGGGTCAGAGGGAGGACCAAGCAAGATGCTGGTGATGCATGCAGAGACCACCTGCTTGGGCTGTAGTTTGATCTCGGAGAACTGGGAGGAAGGCTGAGTCATCCTTCCTTCTGAGGTCTGCGGCGTGATCCTGCAGGGCAGGGAAGTAAAAAACGGATTTCATTTGGGGAAGCAGGTAGGAGATGGGGCGAGGAAGGAGGGATGGGGAATTCTGTTTTGCTCGCAGGGCCAGTTAGTACCTTTTGAGTTTCCAGCAGCAATTGCAGGCCCACCTCTTAGAAGAGAGTCCAGAGGTATAGACCTGAAATTGTGATGCTCCATCTGTTTGGAGTCATGGATTCCTTTGGTAACATGGTGCAAGTTAGCGTTTCTCCTCCACTGACAGACACACTTAGGTACAAAACTGGATGTAAATTTTTAGGGGACTTGGAGCCCCTGGGAAGCTCACTTGTAGGTCCTGGGTTGAGGAGCTCTGGTATGTACCAGAGAAGCCAGCAAGGAGAATGATGGTGCTCTAGAGAGGTAATGGGGAGAGCCTGCAGGTTGGGGTCTGTGGAAGCCAAAGGCAGAGCGAGCTCTGAGAAGGTGGTGATGGATGTGCGAGGTTGTGGGGGTGGGAAGGACGCTCAGGAAGAGGTCCTTGGGGACTGGACCCCCTAACTGTGGACTGCTTGAGGCTGGGACACTCTTTCCTCATCCTGCCCCCGCAGTGTCCAGTATAGGCATACACTGGTTAAACTTTTTTGAATCGCAGGAGGTGGTCTGAGTGGTGGGGATGGGAGCCAGTTGATGGAGGTTTAAAGAGAGAGCAAAGAGTGTTTCAAAACAAAGTAGTGGTAGCAATCAGCTGGAGGGAAGACGTGTTTCCCTGAGGATCCAAAAAAGGTGAATGAAGATGGTGGGCAGGGGAAAGCAAGAGAGAAGAGGGTTTCTTTCCTGAGCAGAAAACGGGGTGGGGTGGGGGCGTGGGATGAAGCCCATTTTGCAGGGCAGGTTGGGAAAGGAGAAGGGACAATTATTCCTCTGAGACAGGAGGGGAAGAAAAGTTTCCCAACTGCCACAGTGGGGAATGCAAGAGTGTGCCAGAAAGGGATTTCCTGGAAGCGTAATCTAAGCCTGATTGCATGGAACAATACAAAGGGCCCCTGCTTGAAAAATAGCACTTTGTTAATATTACTGAAACTGCTAAAGCAGCTGCAGATTATCTCAGTGATTGTTATTGGCACTGGATGCCAGAAGTAACGTAGCAGTTGTGTCGGTGAAATGGTGTCTGGAGGCCAAGAGAGCTGGGTTCCAAATCGAGCTGTGAGGCAAGCGGCATATGAGTGAGATTTTTTCTTTCACACCAGCCCTGGCTCTCTTGCCTTCTTCCCCATTAGTATTTTCACCACTCAGTGTGTTCAGTTAGGACTGAAACTTTGAATTGACCTTGAGCCATTTAGCCACACACAGTGGATCCCAAACCATTACCGTGATTGGTTCTATATTAGGTCAATCCATTAAGGCTTGAAAATTGTTTAGACTGCACTTTTCTATTTGAACTGGGGCATTTATTTTCTTGTTTTATTTTTGCTTTGCTTTTCAAACAGTAGAAATCGTACCATTTTTTCAAACGATATTCCAAATCAATACTAGTTCTAAGGAAATGATACATTTTTATGATAAGAAATGTGACAATGCCTCTGATATCATGGTTGATTTTTAAAGGCAGGTGTACATATGAACAGAGCCTGATACTGCTACAGAAAAGTAGTTTAATTGTTGGAGTGGTATGTTCAATGCTAAAGATCCTCTTTCATTGATTTCCTTTATTGTTTGCTCATTGTTTTACTCAGATGGAATAATCAGAGATAATACAAATTTTAGATGGGAGTTTTTCTTTTTTAAATTCTGAATCCCAATCTGTTATTGAGTCATGAAAATATTAAGAGCATCTCTATCTGTTATCTGTGTGTGTCTAGATCATGGTATAAAGTCTTTGGCTTTCTGTTACTCATAGTCTAGAACGTTTGATAATGATAGAATATGTAGAATAAATTGTGTTTTAAGTTTATTTATGCACTAATACAAGAGAAGGCAATGGCACCCCACTCCAATACTCTTGCCTGGAAAATCCCATGGACAGAGGAGCCTCGTAGGCTGCAGTCCTTAGGGTTGCTAAGAGTCAGACACGACTTAAGCAACTTAGCAGCATCAGCAGCAGCATGCACTAATACAGTCGCTTAAATGTATCTTTAGGTCTGTGTGGATTTTCTTGACATTTGTTTAAATGAAGGGCTTGAGTGTATGATTAAACTCATGGTCTGTAGATTCACATGAGGGAAATGTAGAGCTAGAAGAAATGGAGCCCGAGACCCAGCTGCCAGGCTCCCCGTGGCCTGGATCGGGGAGGCTCAGTGGGAGGAGTCATTCACAGGTCCCTTCTGCAGGGTGGTTGCCAGCATGGGGCCCAGGCATCCAGAGGTCCGTGTGTGAATCCAACTGAGTCCTTTACCTGCTTCGCAACTTTGAAAATCATGTAATATTTCTGTGCTTCAGCATTTTCATCTCCAATGGGGATAATAACAGTCTCCACCCCACAGGGGTTTTGTGAGGATTAAATGAAAAGTACTTACAAGAGCTCCTGGCACGCAGTAAGTGCCCAATAAATGTCAGTGCTTCTGTTCTTAACGCCCCGTGTTTCCCAGCAGGTGGTGAGAATAAGGATGATTACTCTGACCCACTCTTCCCAAGTATATGAAAAAAGTCATTGTGATCATATGTGGGACACTTTAAGCCCTTTAAAAGAAAGGTGCTCCACAGGTAACAGTTAGTAGTCTCATTAACCAACTGAGGGCTTGTACCTTGCCAAAGGATTAGTTGAAAGTCTTCTATTTGAGAGCATGAAAGCCAAAAAGCATCTTAAGTAGAAATGGGATGTATGAGCAGCGGTGCCAAGTAATACACAGAGCTCTTCAGAAGTTGTTTTCTGTTCTTTCCACCTGTGACACTGCTTGCAGAGTAGCATGGCTCACTCAGGTTTGTGTCTGCACTTGCCCCCTTTCTGGATTCAGCTCTATAGTATTGCCTTATTTCCTACTTTTTGTTCTCCTGTGACCTGATTGGCAGTCAGAGACTTGCAAAGCCTTCTGGTGTTTGCTTTAGTAAATTTGACCATCTTCTGGGTCCAGGGGAGAAGATCCACTGGCTCTGACCCCAAAGGAGATGCTGCGGGTTCCAAGGCCTTTTCTGTGGAGAGCAGCGAGCAGGGCCCTTGTCTTTCTTCCTGGCTTCACTGAACCCCAGCCTGCCCTGCCATGTGGTCTGAGCAGTGCCATTTCCCCTTGTGTTCTCATGGCACATCTCATGGTGCTTGCCTACTGAAATAATTCCATAAAGGATACGACACGGGGCTGGGAGGATACACCTATTTTTTGATATTACAAACCGAGAATAAACGACCTGGGGCACTTTTTCTGTGCTTTGAGGTTGTAAACCAGACTGAAATGGAGCAGACTCTTTGTTTCTAGGCTGATTACAGATTAATAGCCAACAACCAGAAGCTCATTTTCACCCGGGAATTGAATGAGAAGCTACACATGTGCACTCGCCTCTCAGCCTGGATGCGGTCTGAGACCCAAGGGTGGCTTAGTTCTCCATCTCTTTTTCTAACCAGGACATTTTTTTTTTCTTAAATAAATAGTAAACTTGGCTCATAGAGGGTCTAATCATGCTTTTAAAGCTCCTCCCTTCCTGCCTCCTACAAGACTTGGCCCTCTGTCTTCTTTCTGTCTCTCTCCACTGCCCTCTCCCCTGGTCTCGAGACATGCCCAGCCATCCTCCCTGTGCCCATCTCTGGGGACTGTGGTCCCAGCTGGACTGTCCCTCCCCTTCCCCGTGCCACCCTCCATGTCCAGAAGCACAGTGCTCACCGCTGGTGCTCACATCCTCCCTTCCACTCCCTGCCTTGCAACTTGGGGGAACTGTTGGTTTTTTTTTGGGGGGGGAGGGTTGTTTTTTAATTAATTTATTTTTAATTAGAGGATAATTGCTTTACATGCCATGTTGAGACGGTATGGTACTGGCACAAAGACAGAAACATAGATCAGTGGAACAAAATAGAAAGCCCAGAGATAAATCCACACACCTATGGACACCTTACCTTTGACAAAGGAGGCAAGAATATACAATAGAGAAAAGACAATCTCTTTAACAAGTGGTGCTGGGAAAACTGGTCAACCACTTGTAAAAGAATGAAACTAGAACACTTTCTAACACCATACACAAAAATACACTCAAAATGGATTAAAGATCTAAACATAAGACCAGAAACTATAAAACTCCTAGAGGAAAGCATAGGCAAAACACTCTCTGACATCAATCACAGCAGGATTGTCTATGACCCACCTCCCAGAGTAATGGAAATAAAAGCAAAAATAAACAAATGGGACCTAATTAAACTTAAAAGCTTTTGCACAATGAAGGAAACTATAAGCAAGGTGAAAAGACAGCCTTCAGAATGGGAGAAAATAATAGCAAATGAAGCAACTGACAAAGAATTAGTCTCAAAAATATACAAGCAGCTCATGCAGCTCAATTCCAGAAAAATAAATGACCCAATCAAAAAATGGGCCAAAGAACTAAGCAGACATTTCTCCAAAGAAGACATACAGATGGGTAACAAACACATGAAAAGATGTTTAACATCACTCATTATCAGGAAAATGCAAATCAAAACCACAATGAGGTACCATCTCACTCTGGTCAGAATGGCTGCTATCAAAAAGTCTACAAACAACAAATGCTGGAGAGGGTGCAGAGAAAAGGGAACCCTCTTACACTGTTGATGGGAATGCAAAGTAGTACAGCCACTATGGAGAACAGTGTGGAGATTCCTTAAAAACTGGAAATAGAACTGCCTTATGACCTGGCAATCCCACTGCTGGGCATACACACCGAGGAAACCAGAATTGAGGAGATACATGTACCCCAATGTTCATTGCAGCACTGTTTATAATAGCCAGGACATGGAAGCAACCTAGATGTCCATCAGCAGATGATGGATAAGAAAGCTGTGGTATATATACACAATGGAATATTACTCAGCTATAAGTAATGCATTTGAATCAGTTGTAATGAGGTGGATGAAACTGGAGCCTATTATACAGAGCGAAGTAAGTCAGAAAGAAAAACACGAATACAGTATATTAATGCATATATATGGAATTTAGAAAGATGGTAATGATGACCCTATATGTGAGACAGCAAAAGAGACACAGATGTAAAGAACAGTCTGTTGGACTCTGTGGGAGAAGGCGAGGGTGGGATGATTTGAGAGAATAGCATTGAAACATGTATATTACCATATGTGAAATAGATCTCCAGTCCAGGTTCAAAGCATGAGACAGGGTGCTCGGGACTGGTGCACTGGGAATACCCTGAGGGATGGGATGGGGAGGGACGTGGGAGGGAGGGTCAGAATGGGGAACACATGTACACGGCATGGCTGATTCATGTGAATGTATGGCAAAACCCGCCACAATATTGTAAAGTAATTAGCCTCCAATTAAAATTAAAAAATTTTTAATGCCATGTTGGTTTCCACCATACATCAACATGAGTCAGCCATAGGTATACATATATCCCCTCCATCTTGAACCTTCCTCCCACCTCCTACCACATCCCACCCCTCTAGGTTGTCACAGAGCACTGGTCTGAGTTCCCTGAGTCATACAGCGAATTCCCACTGGCTATCTATCTTATATTTGGTAATGTATATGTTTCGATGCTACTCTCTCCAGTTGTCCCTCTCTCTCCTTTCCCCACTGTGCCCACAAGTCTGTTCTCTCTGTCTGCATCTCCATTGCTGCCCTGCAAATAAGTTCATCGAAACTGTTGTTTTGAAAGTGATTCCAGGCCCTACAAGTTTTCCTACTTGGTAGACTGTAAGACCTTGGCCTCTTCCACCGCACTGTCATTCAAAGGTGTTTTTTTTTTTTTTTAATTGAATAGCTGCAATAGATGTTTATAAAATATCCACCAGATGTCCCAAGTTAGAATTGACAGAGCATCCCCTTTGTGTCGGGGCTGCTGGGTCTTCCACTTCATTCACCACCTCTCTCTTCAGCCAGGCCTGGTCTCCTGGCTTGTGGGGCCTACTTTCTTGGGTTGTTGGTGATGATTGCCTGTGGACTTATTCCTTGGGCCTTTATCTGTGGGAAGACTCCAGGGCCAGGATTGAAGGCAGTCTTACATTTTCTTCTGCCAGGCATTTGAGGGGCACTCCCAGCCTGGGGCACTCACAGATTAAATTCTCTGCAGGATATTTTTGGGACCATGAAAGTTATATGAGTTTTGGCAGCCCTGTACTGTAGGCTCCCTTGCTCAGCACAGGTCACCTAGGCAGGTAAGTTCCCTCTGAGTCTCAGGAATTTGTTTCCTGTTTGTCCTTGCCCTAAGGGTACAGTGTTATTGAAGGAAGTTTCCAGTTTGACACCCATCTTGGCCAGCCCAGGGCATTACATCTTATCTCCTGGAGCCTAAGAGGCCACAGAAACCAGTCCTGCCCACTCTTCTTGTTCTCTGCATTCCATTCACAGTTTGACTTGGGCTTCTGAGAGTCTCTTCTTCCCTCGTAGGCTCATGAGTGCATTTTTAAAAAGGGTTTCTGTTTTGTCCAGCAGTTTTAGATGTTGTCAGCAGAAATATCAGTTAGAGCATCTAGATCATCACGCTGGCAGACACCTCTCCTGTGGCTTCTGAGGTGTCAATCTCTTGGCCCTCCTTTTCCATTTCCTCAGCTTGCTTCTGACGTCTAAATATGGGTTTTCTAGAAAAGTCCATCCTTGCTCTGTGCTACCCCAAGTCTTTTTTGTTCTTGTGTTGACCAGCATTGCCTTCATGGCTTTGTGTTTCCCATTAGCTGCTCAGTGACTTCAGCTGACGCCTAAACCTTTGTTTAAAATTAATCTCTCATTTTCCCCTCAAGCTTCCTTTGAACTGCCAGTTTCTCTATTGCATTTCCTTCTCCCCATCTTCCTTCTGCTCCAAAATCAGGGTCAGTGGGAGATTTCCCTTTTCTGTAACATTTACTAAATCCAAGTGTTCTTCATGCCCAGCCCAACTTGGTTCAGGTTTCCATCTCTTCTTTTCTGGCTGTGGGGATGGTGCCTTTGCTGATTTTTGTACTTCTGTTTCTGATCCAGCCCACTCTACACGTGCTGTCTGTCAGGTTGCTGCCCTTGGGAGGCAGCTCAGACTGTCTTCACCCCTTCACTTCTGAAACTTCAGCCCCTCATCCCTCCCTGTCAGTGTAAATGCAAACCTCTGTTCTGTCTACCATGTGGCCACATCTCTCCATGGTCTCCTGTTTTTCTACCCACCTGTGGGCTGGCTGCCAGACCAAGGTGTTTGCTGATGGCCTTGTGTTTTCTTCCATTTTTGACTTTTTTGTAGTCCTCATAGTTACCATGTCCAAAGTCATCTTACCCTTCCAGGTGATCTCCCATGCCACTAGCGCCCCTCCAGGCCTGCCTGTCCAGAAGTAACTCTGGCATTCCCTGGCATCCCGTGGCACTTAATCTGTACCTTTCAGGGCACTTAACCTGCTTCTCTTTACGTGAACAGTAGCTGCTCCCTCCTCATCTCTCTCCTTCAGAGGATTTCTAACTCTTTAAAGACAGTAGTGGTGTCTTACTCTCTTTTTATCTATTTAATACCTTGTTCATAAGAGATAGTGTCTGCTAAGTAAATGTTTCTTAAATGTATCTAATAATGTCAGTGGAATGAATGAACAGGAGCTAGCAGCCACCAAGTGACCTATAAGAATATCCTGTTTAGAAAGGGCTTTGATTCAGCAAGCATTTATGTTGATTTTTTTTTAAATGACTAATGTATGCATGGTTGAAAAGTAAGGAAAGATTAAAGGACTGAATGTTTGTGTCCCCACAAATTTTCTGTTGAAGCTCTAACCTTCAGGGCAATGGGAGGTGATTAGCTTTAGATGCAGTCATGGGGGTGGTGTCCCATGATGGGATTAGTGCCCTTTTAAAAAGAGGCCAGACTTCACATCTTCACCGTGTGCAGTACAGCAAGAAGGCCATCCTCTATAAACCAGGAGGTGGATCTCAACAGAATTAGACCATGCTGGCTCCTTGACCTCAGACTTCTCAGCCTCCAGAACTGTGAGAGTTAGTTTGTTCTTCTAAGCCAGGTATCTTCTTATAGTAGAGTGAACTAACTACAGCAGTAAAAATAGTAAAAATATCTCCCTCCCAGCACCCTTTAGTTAACATTCTCAGCATATTGCTGTCCACCCAGTGATAGTAACCTATGCAGGTAGTTCATTATTTATATTCCTTCCTCCTTTGACCCTAATGGAGCATGCTACATATGCACCTCCATGGCTTGCTTTCTAAATTTTCCAATACATACTGCCTACCAAGTGGGCTTCTTCACTCTGTTAATACTCTGTTTACTGTCTCATACTTTATTTAATCCTCTGTTGATGGATGTTAACATCATTTCTAATAATTTGCCCCTCGGTATGTGATAATGAGTCCTTAAAATGGGACAGTGGAGAGGGATAGTAGAGAACAGATTTGAGAAAGATCAAGACGATCAGATCAGTAGAATTGGTTGATTGACAGTTATAGTTAAGAGGGGAAATGGGATAATAGGGATGAATCCATCCTGGATAAATGGGTTGATGGTGGGGCCAGTGGTCAAGATGGGCAACATAGGAACAGAATGAAGAAGAGAAGACAAGTTCGTTTTGGCTGTGCTGAGCAGAGGTTGTAGGGGACAACCAGGTGTGGGTATGTGGGAGGCCAGTGGCTGCATAGATCTGAAGCTTTCCCTGGGGAGAGGCTTATTTGGTAGACCTGGATTTGATCATTGGCATTTTCATTGACATAGCCAAAGTTATCAGGAGAGAGAATTACAGTGAAAAGTGATGTCACATATGAACCCTGAGAAATGTCAGCCTTAAATGATTATGATTTTGACAAATAGTAAAGAATGTTCTTTTTCTAAAATGATTGAAATGACATTTCAAGTGCACTTTTGTAGTCCTTTCCTGAATAAGTGACTATATGACTCAAGAATATTAAAGCCATTTTCTCCAGGGAAAAGGATAGTGGTAGAACTAAGAGAATTATTTATGCAAACAGAAGTAGCAATGGTAATTCATGCACAGGTTGCTTTTTGACCTATGAGGCTTTTATCAGACTTTTGGATGAAATTACTTTTGATGCAGTTGTACAAATTCTTACTATGTCTAATCATAGTAAAAGGCTGAAAGCTGTATCAAGCATGAAGCCATTGCTTAGAATTATAAACTTTGCCAAGTTTCAGCACCTCCTATCATTCTTCCTTAAAATTTTAGACTTTTCCTCCTAACTTGAATGAAAGCATTATTGTTCTTATACGAAGTGGTCTTGTTTCTTGAGATAATTTTACATTGTTGCACCCTTCAGTGGTAGATGAAAAGTTTGAAAAAGGCTAATGTCTTCAATTTTGAAATAAAATTACGAAAAAACACCTCAGATTCTTGTTTAAACATTGCAGAATTCTATCCCGAAAGAGTTAGTGACTGGTTTCCTGAATTTTTAAAGCTAGGTCTCAGAGATGCAGTGAATTGTGTCCACTGATGACCATGCTTTGTGTGGTGACAGCATCATTTGAAAGCACTATTATATCTTACAGAGCTTATCAATTTACTTCCTTGAATACTGTGAAAATTGTTTTCTTCTGTAACTGTCTCCCTCTTCAGTGGTATTTAATTCTTCTAAATCTGACACTCAAAAATCCAGTTCTGAGAGACAGCGCGACAAGGCTTTGGCTGTCTGTGAGGCCCTTTGTGAGATCTAGGAATCCTAACTCAGTGACACAGTTCTCCCTCCTCAAAGAAGGAAGCTCATGAATCACTCCATATTTATAGAATCTACTCAATAACAATAAATCCAATCTAGATGTTTAAAGCGAGTTGGTGCATCTTTATATAAGTGCCATTTTAAAATGATGGCTAATTAAGTGAAAGCTAGAATCTGCTGTCATTTCAGATTTTTGCTCCCACAAGACACAACAGTGATAAACGGAGCTAAATTAAAAAGACAAGTTACATTCTCTTTGTCAGAGTTGTTTTCCCTAGTGTGAAATTGGAGATTTTCATCTCAACTTTGTCCTTTAACATTTTTCAAATGTTACATTGTACTATTTTTAATCCTGGAAAAATGCACAAGATTTTTTTTTTTTTTAAGTCTCCATGCCTGGTATTTCTTGACTAGTAGGAATCTGAGTTGGTGAAATGCCCAAATATTCATACAGAGCCGAATAAAGGAAGACATGCTCATATGAAGCCAGGGTGAGCGCTTGAGTCTGTTTTCTGATGTCAGTTGCCCAACTTTGATACTTGGCTCTGGTTATGCAGGATGCTCACATGTGAAGGCGGGGTAAAGGGCACATGGGCCTTCCCTGTACCTTTCTCTGCAACTTCTTGTCAATCTATAATTATTTCAAAAATCACGTAAAAAAAGAAAAAAGTCAAGCAGCCCCTCAAATAGGCTGAGCACACAGACCCCTCAAGAAGATTCCTAGTGTTCTGGTGTATCCATGGCCCTTCAGGATCAGGGCATTACCACCCTCCCCCGGAGGGTCTTGATTCAGCAAGGTGAGCTGGGGCCCAGGCAGTGCCTGGCACATTGGGGAAACCCCAACCCCATCTCTCAACCCCCTGCCCACTCCCTGAGCTGAGATTGAATCCTTCTTGGGAAGCAAGATGGGTGCAGGGACAGGGGTCACTGAGGGCACGTCATCACCAACCTTGAACCTGACTCCCTGTGCGTTCCCACGAGGGACAGTCTCTAGAAGTGGTTCCCACCATGGAACTCGTGATTCCCAAACAGTGTCCCCACCTGACCCAGGGCTGTAGGTAGGAATCACTATGGAAAATGGCATCCTGCAAATCAAATTCTCAGAGACGCAAAGCCTTAAAAACTACATGTCTATAAGGGAAAATAAATAACAGGTAAAATCCTCAAGAAATGTAAGCTGCTAACTTTAGGTTTTACCATTTTCAGGCAGGAGCTGTAATTAGCCTTGTAACAAGTAATCACTTGTAGGGAATTCTGTACTTTTTGATAATGAGGTAAAGATGAATGGGTGATGATGTCCTTGCTTTAATGCTTAGTAGTCTTAGTTTTTTGGTAATAATCCACCTTTATGTTACTCGACTGAGAGCTTGTATTTTTAAACTCTTGCTTTGTTCTCTTATCTTAATCTTTAAGGGGGGAAAAGGGTAGAAATTAAAATATCTGGGAAGTAATTCCTGTACATTCAACTTTAGAAAATGTCAGTGTTGCTTCTTATAGAATGCTTACTTCAGAAGAGCCAAAGAGTTAGTGACAGCTCAGTGTTCACATTGTATTTTCCTATTTAAACTAGCAAGTTATACTTTGAAAAAGTATTTTCTTGTAATTGTAAGCTAATTTATTTGGATAGTTAAAATATTGGCTTGAACATCTGTTCTTTTCCACCTTAAGCTCCAGTTCAGTGTTAGATGTTTTGCTGTGTATTTCATGGCAAGAAATATCTGGCTGTTATTTGATTCATAAACTTGCCTGAAATGTTTGAGGTCCAAGTGTGGCTCTTAGCATCAAGTGTCACCACAGAGTTCCCATAGGTACGTTTCCTGAGTCAAGGATGCCAGTCATGGACTTGTCCTGTATATCTAGACATCACTCAGAGTGTGACGTGTTATTCTAGAGCTAGTTCGTGAGAAAGGCCACCTGATAGGTTGTGCTACCTTGAGGACACTGTATCATTCCCATATGATACAGACAGTTCTTATATGACTTATAAAAGAAACTATGGAAATAGCTCCTGATGATAACAATTTTGTATACTTACCTTACACTTACCAGTAATTTTAATATAGGTTGCAAGAGGATATTGGAAGCAAAGAAAGAGTTGGTTTATTTTTAGTGGTTGAGAAGTAGTAAGTTACATTGAAAATGCTGCTGGCAAGTCAGAGGACACTCTTGGCATTAATACACATGATTTTTCCGGAGAGAAAGCTTTATCTGGCCTTTTTGAGTGAGTAATTTTATTCTTCTTGAATGGCCACCATATTTGCTTAAGCTTCATTGGAAAAATGCAAATAACTAAAAACCAGGAAAAAAATGAGCAAAAACCATGTTGAAATTAGGAACTTATTTCAAGAAAGCAGATTCTAGGTTTTCTTCTAAAGCGAGTGACAGTATAGCCTCATGTCATCTACATGCATCCCACTGGCACAAGGTTCAGCAGTCTTGAGTATTTACCCAGGCAAGGTCCTGACAGGTGCAGTATCTGGTGCTCAGATGATGTCACCAAAAGGATGCTTGAGCATCTTCTGTAGATGCTGTGTATGGATAAAGACGTGTGCTATGTATCTTAGTGCTCGTCTCACCAAAGGTCCCTCTGTCTTCGAGTTAAACTTCAGTTAACAGAAATCATTTGTTTTCCCCAAGGGTACTGAATAATCAAGTATTGCTGTGGATTCACTATCAGCCTAAAGCCTCAATAATCATACAGCTAGATCAGTGTCATTGCTAATAGACAGCACTGGGGCCTAGTGCAGAGTTGAGACCTGCTGAGGGGGCCACATGCTTTGGAAAGTTCAAGAAGATCTTCTGGAGATCATGGTCCTGATCCACTTTCACCTTAAACCTCTTGCCACTTAAATACAGAAAACCAATGCTGCTAAGTGATGATTTTCCAGAAATTCTCTATAATTCTCTATAACGGGGTCAGGGGCACCTGAGGCCTTAGGCTGATGGATGGAAGGAAGAGACTTAGAGGAAAAGTGCCCCCAGAGAAAGTGCTTGTGCAGGGGCTGTGTAAAGCTCTCCATCTTCATTTGATCAAGAAATATGTATTCCACCTATGTGGGCCAGATACTGTTCAGTTACTGGGGATTGAGGATGGGAAGAAAGCAAGTGTCTGCCTTCACGGAGCCCATGGTCTAGAGGACAGTAGGGGTCCAGCAGTAACAAACAAGTAAATACATGTCAAATGGTCACAAGTGATGGAAATAAAATGGGAAGGAGGATGAGGGGTACTGTTGATGGAGGGTGTGTGTTGTTTTTCTGTAGGGTGTTAGAGAAAGGCTCGTTGATTAGGGTTACATTTGAGCAGAGATGTGAAAGAAATAAGGGAGGAAACCATGAAGGCAAGGATTCCAGACAACTGAAACAGCAGGTACAAAGGCCCTGAGACTGGTGTGTACTTAGTGCTCTTGGGGAGCAGCACTAAAAGCCAGCATGGCTGGAGCAGACTGACGAAGCAGAGGAGCAGAGACATCGTGGGAGACGTGGCCAGATGGCGAAGGCCACAGGGGCTTTGCAAATACTTCCACTTTTACCCAAAGTGAGATGAAAAGCTCCCACAGGAGGATTTGGGGGCAGGGGAAGGATTTGAGCTGACTTAGGTTGTTCCACTACTACTCTGACTTTAGGTGTAAAGATGAAAGCAGAGTTAGGAGGTGTTATTATAATAATCCAAGTGGAAGTGGCAGAGCCTTAAACCAGGGTGCTAGCAGTGAAGTGATAAGGATAAGCCAAGGTGCAAAGGATGGGGCTGGCATCTGCTGAAATGGGGAGACTGGGAGGAGCAGGATTGGGTGGGAGTTGTGAACATCCCAGTCCTCTAGCTGTGGTGCAGTCACTTGTGTGGCCAAGTCTGAAGATCACAGTGGGGCTGCAGAGTGATAGATATTTAGGAATCCAGGGTATGGATGGTATTTGAAGCCATGAAATTCCTTAATGTCACCTTGAGAATGAGCATAGAGAAGAGATGAGTGTCGTTTCAGAGATCAGGGCATTGATTCAGAACTCACAGAGAAGTTAATTAAGAATTTTCCTAATGTTCTGTCTCTTTTTAAATAGATTAATGCATCACTGGTCTCTTTTGAGACAGTGGCACTGTTTACTAATCATTGCTGGATTTTCTTTTTCTTTCTTTTTTTAAAGTGTCTTTTACCTGACTGATTGCTAATACTGCTTAAAATTGATAGGCATTTTTGGGTCTAGAAGTCTGATTTTTGTGCAACAGCACTTTGAAAACAAACCAGCAAAAGTCATGTTTATTGTAAAGTAATTAGCCTCCAATTAAAAGAAATAAATTAATTTACAAAAAAAACTTAAAAAAGAAAAAGTCATGTTTTAGTCATAGAAAACTGTGGTCTCAAAAGTAATGGTTAATCAAGATAGAGGGTAGCATAAGTCCAGCATGAATTTGCCATTGTTATTTCTGGCTTAATGGGCAATTCATATTGATGTATGGCAAAAACCATCACAATATCGTAAAGTGATTATCCTCCAATTAAAATAAGTAAATGTTTAAAAAAACTAAGAAGAAAAAGTATTAGGTTGTTATTTCATTGTAGGCAAATCTGGTAAAAAATAAAATAAAAATCTAAGGTTGTGGTATTGGTATTAGTAGAGTATTAATTCCTTTACACTGAAGTTGACATTCTGTGTTTTGTTTTTTTTTTGCCTTTTCTAGCCGATATTTGCATTTTTAAATGAAGAAAAGTTTAACGTGGATGGATGGACCGTTTATAATCCAGTTGAAGAATACAGAAGGCAGGTAAGTCAGTAGATATTGTACCACACGAAGAATCTCAAATGTGCCTGCTGAGGATATATGCCTTTGGTCATGCTCTTTGAGAATCAGTAACACCCTTGCTCAGAGAAGGCAATGGCACCCCACTCCAGCACTCTTGCCTGGAAAATCCCATGGACGGAGGAGCCTGGTGGGCTGCAGTCCATGCGGTCACTAAGAGTCGGACATGACTGAGCGACTTCACTTTCACTTTTCACTTTCATGCATTGGAGAAGGAAATAGCAACCCACTCCAGTGTTCTTGCCTGGAGAATCCCAGGGACAGGGGAGCCTGGTGGGCTGCTGTCTATGGGGTCACACAGAGTCGGACATGACTGAAGTGACTTAGCAGCAGCAGCAGCAGCAGCAACACCCTTGCTAAATACTTTTTTCCTAGCAGTAGTATAACATGGCTTATTCTGTCTGTCTAGTACTGTGAAGCCTACAAGCTCTTACAGGGCCATGTTGAAGCTGCATTGACAGTTGCATGGCTAACTTCGTTTTCTTCCCACTACACAAAGAACATCCATTATATGTTGTCCATGAAATGAATCAAATACTCAGAGTCTAGAAAAGCCAAGCTTCTATATCTTACTACTCAGGAATTGATGTCACAATGTATTTATGTGTTTGGGAGCGTAACTATTACTGGCAGTTAGATTTCAGTTATATTCATTTTGGCTTAGAGATTCAAATGAATTAGAACTGTAATGATGACTTTTCCAGGCAAGCTTTGATGACTGTATATGGGAATTGCCTTTACTGCTCTCTTAGTAAACTTTACCCATGTGCATGTTTATTTGCAACAATAAAGTAGGAGGCTTTGAGTATTGTTGCTGTTCAGAGGTGAAGGTCTCCTGGCATTTTTAAGAAGATTCCCATGCCTTTTATGGAATAAGAGCTGCACTTTGACCTCTGCTATAACTAAATCATGGGACAGCTAGGAGTTTTGTGATGAGATTTTTCCTAAATCTCGTTCTATAAAGCTTATAAAATAATTGGGAAGTTTTGTCAAATTAGATTTGAGAATCAAATCAAGCCCAGTGAGTATAAAGTCAAATCACAAAACACCAGACTTGAGAACCTTTAAGCCACCACTTCCACTACAAGCCCTCTTGGCTGAGTTCCCTGTTTAGTCTTGATCAGACATGCAGGTGTGGAAATTTATCTCTGGAGCACATATATGAAGTAGTATGCCCTGTTGCTAGCTTTAGACTATTTCATTTTCAAAGGCTGTGTATACCTCTCATTAATAACCTGTCTTCTGGGTTATATATGGAGGCAGAAGAAGGACCATTGAAACATCTTGCATGTTTTGGAGACCTCTGTAGTGTTATGCATTAAACTATTTGTACCTTAATTTTGGAGTATTATTGACAGTATTAAGACTTATTTTGTAGGTCAAAGCTTCTAGCTTGAAGCAAAACAATTCCTGTTTTTAAGCTTGCATGCATATATGAACTGTTGAAGGTATTTTGTTCTAGACTGCCATTATATTCCATCTTTTTTTCTTATACCTTTCTGATGGGACTTGTAACTCTCTAATTGGACTTGACTTCAGACTCATCTGCTTGGTCTGGACTCTATGGGGCCAGACCTAAAGACAAGGTACAATGCTTGTTCCCAGAACAAGCACCCACATGGCTCACTTTTGTGTGTGTACTTCTGTATTTGTGAGTGTGGGGAGGGAGTTATTCTAGCACCTCTGGACCTTGTCCCCACTAGATCCAATTTTGTGAGTAGGCGGTAGGATGGAAGATGTCTTCCGTGTGTCCCTGTCACACTAGCAGGCCGCCTCAAATGCAGATGACTCTATTTGTCACACAGGCCATAGGGCAATCACCCATCCCCCAAAAATGAGCCTCCCCAGAGGGGTTTTCCTTACTTCCCTTCTATGAATTTAGTTTTTTAATTAATTTTAATTTGAGGCTAATTACTGTACAACCTTGTAGTGGTTTTTGCCATACATTGACAATGACATACAGTGTGAATTTCTTTACAAGCTTAGCTTCTTTCTACTTTGGAGCAGGTTGAAGTATTCTCCCTGTTTTGAGTAGGGGGTAGAAGTTGCCTGATAGCTTTTCTACCCTCAGTTAGACACACATGAAGATTACACAATGTACTTTTCTTTAAGGTGTGTGAGTGAGTGGGGGGGGGGGGAGCTTGAGTTTCTCTGTACAAGAAGTAGAGAAGAGTTTGGCATGAAATGAAGGAAGATCTCAAGTTGAACAGAATTTGCATTTATCAATGACAGTTTAGAATTTTGGAGCCCACCTGTGTTTTGTCTTGTGTTCTGTTGTCTGGATTACCGATCTGGTTCCCTTATTGGGAATCAGTAGAGTGTTATCACTCTGCTGTCAGACGCACGTTTGCCTTCTGCTCGAAAGGAGAAAGGAGACCCAGCGATGGCCAGACCCAGAGAGGAGTCCTCCGTGTTGACATGAACTCCCTTTTCTCCTGCAGGGCTTGCCCAATCACCATTGGAGAATCACTTTTATTAATAAGTGCTACAAACTGTGTGACACTTACCCAGCTCTCTTGGTGGTTCCGTATCGTGCCTCTGATGAAGATCTTAGGAGAGTTGCAACTTTTCGATCCCGAAACCGAATTCCAGTGAGTACTGCAATTCATGTCTTTTGTAAAGAGTGCCATGAGAATGGCAGTCAAGTAATTCAGAGAAAGGCTGTTTTGGAATTTCAGTCCCACAAGTTATCATCAAATGTCTTCTGAGTGCAAAGCAGCAGGCCAAATAGGGAAAGAAGTAAGATGTCACCTGCCCCCCTAGAAGCTTGCAGTCAAGGACAGAGCATGAACTCAAGTAGTTTTTATATAGGAGAGGGAACAGGTAACACCAGGTGAGAAGGAAGAGGGGAGGACAGGGTCTCTGTGGCTTCTCTCTTTGTAGCACAGTGATTAACAGATGTGAGGCTCTTGGTCAGTGTCAGCTGACACGTTAGAAACAACACTAGAAATACCCTGTGTTATGGAGCCTGTAATTACAGGCTTTTACTTAGCACCTTTATTAGGATTCATCTATCTGCATCACGTTTGTAAGCTGCATTCAAACCATTAGCAATATTGAGACAAGTGCAGATTAACCCAAACAGTATGTTACAGTATCACTGGACCTAGTTCATAAAGTAGTATTTCGGTTCTTAAATATTTATGGATGAGTTGCACTATAAATCTTATTGACTAAAGTGTCTATAAATCATATTGACTAAAAATTTAGAGAATATTTCCCCTCTGTTAGTTTTCAGGGCATCTCATAATAAGTATATTGTTTTTGATTTTGAAAAAAAAGAAGTTGAGGAAATTAAACTTTAATGTTATGTCACCTTTGACTTCCAAATCTAGACATTTTTGTCCTTAAAAGAATATTTGTGTGAAACTTTTGTGTAGTATCAACATAATATACAGAAAAGGCAATGGCAACCCACTCCAGTACTCTTGCCTGGAGAATCCCATGGATGGAGGAGCCTGGTAGGCTGCAGTCCATGGGGTCGCTAAGAGTCAGACGCGACTGAGTGACTTCACTTTCACTTTTTACTTTCATGCATTGGAGAAGGAAATGGCAACCCACTTCAGTGTTCTTGCCTGGAGAATCCCAGGGATGAGGGAGCCTGTTGGGCTGTCGTCTATAGGGTTGCACAGAGTCGGACATGACCTAACCGACTTAGCAGCAGCAGCAGCAGCATAATATGAATTGTAACTTAAAATGCACTTGGTTCGCTAAGGGCAAGTGTCTGTTCATATCTTCATGAGGCATATATTATACTTGGAATTATGGTCTTTAGCTCATTTTGCTAGAATGCTGTGCTAATGAAGCAGAGTTACCAGTGCGCTCCTCTTCTGCTCTGCTGAAACATACTTTTCTGTGCCATAGCCACAGACTCCACCCCTCTTCTGGCCAGCTGTGTAGCTAAGACATGCCTTGCCCACAGGAGAAAGGGTTAGGATAGTGTGGGTTCATTTTGTTCACTCCTTCATTCAATGAGTATTTATTGAACATCTACTGTGTCAAAAGTACATGTGAGTACACATGTACGTGTGTGTGAATTTCATGCAATTAAGGGCAGAAGAGGAAATGAAACAACTGAGCCAAGTCCACTGTGCTCAGGCTGCCATGTTTATCCAGCAGTTCCCACAGTTCTGAGTGAATGGAAACCCACTGTAGAGCAAATAGAATGCTTAGCTTTTTACTTAGCCATTTTATTGATCCTCCTTACCTTGTGATGGGCACCGATTTGCATTTATTTTTCCTAAAAAAACTTAAGGCTAAACTCTCCATCCCCTCTCTATAGATTACAGTGCTTAATAATATCTAATAATGGATGATGTACTCTTTCAGATATAACTCCTAATCACCAGACTCTTGAATGTAACCCAGGAAATGTATTTCCTTTTTAATAGTAAATCATTAATATTTGATATTCAGTTCTTTAAAAAAAACTCATAAACATACAAAAAGAATTGATGAGAAAGCAGTCTTATTATGTTATCCATAAATAAGATGTATGGTGTTATAAAATATCACTGAATAATAAAATAACCCATATACATTAATGTTCCCATTAAATGGGTACATTTTCCTTTGTTCTCCAACAGGTTGGTTTTAATGTTATTGAATTCTGTAACATATAAGTAACATATATTTATTTATTTTAGACATTTTAAAAAATACTGTTAAAGATCACGGAGACTGCCACCTAGTGAGGACCACACTTAACATTTTGATATATGTCATTCCAGACTTTGTTCTATGCATACATATTTTTATTTGAAAAAAAAAAAAAGAAATTACTCTGTGGTTTGTGTCTCAATCTGCTTTTTCTACCTAGCATTTATCTTGGAAAGAAGCTTCCACACTGTTGACTCTCTGCTCATGTGCCAGTATATGGAGTCAATCAGTTTTCTATTGTGAGACATTTAGCTTCTTTCTAACCTTTTGCTATTATAAACCGTGTTTTGGTGGCTAAATCTTTGTGTACATTATTAATTATTTATGGCTTCTACATATTAACTTCAATAAGAATAGCCTAATATAATAGCATATACTTTTAAAGCACTCATGGTAGTTGATGTTGTGAAGTTTATATTATTTGTACCTGGTCCAGCTATATAGCAAGCATCCTTTTTATGAAGGTAGAAAAGAAGAAGAAAAAGCAAGTAAGAGGTAAAACAACTCATAAGAATAGCATTTCTTAACATGGCCTGTTGATTCCAGTCTTAAATCTCCCAAGCAGAGAGAAGTGGGGAAGAAGAGCAGAGAGGACTGGGGAATGAGGGTCTTTGTCAAATAATAAATGTCTTGTATATGCAGCAATTTGCTCTTTTAAAAGTGATCTCATTTGGGGAATTGCCTGGTGGTCCAGTGGTTAGGACTCTGCATTTCCACTGCTGAGGGCCCAAGTTTGATCCCTGGTTAAAGAACTAGGATCTCACAAGCCACCTGGTGTGGCCAGAAAAAAAAAAAAGTGATCTTGTATCAAATCAACATATTGTATACCTTAAATTTACCTATTGTTGTAGGTCAAGTGTATCTCAGTAAACCTGAAAAAAAAGTATATAGATACGTAAAAGTGATCTCACTTCTTTTCTCTCTTGGAGGCCAAGCCATGGGAGGTGGGTGGGCACGTCTCACTTCCACACTGTAGATTAAAAAATGGAGCTTGTACCCAGGCTTGCAGTCCTGAGCCTTTGGACTCTCAGTCAAGGCCACAGTGGTATTTTGACTGGGCCCTGGCAGGTACAGAGACTCAGTTGAATGAGTATTCATTCATATTACCATATAATCTCTTCTCACTAACCTGTTATATTATTATACACTGCCATTTTTATGGACATCAATGCCTGTAATTTGCCAGAGTGGGGAGGTGACTTCAAAGATGACAGTGTACTTGGCTTTGTATTAAGTGAGCGCGAACATTTCTGCGGTTTTTGTGCCTGATTTTCATGGGTTTTTATACCCTTTGCTGGGTCCATGCGTTCTCCATTTGTCCTCCCAACAGTGCCACACCATCACGTGGCTCCATATTTTATGAAAGAGGGAAAGGAAGTGACAAGAGGCCATGAGCTCAGTACCCAGGTCAGAGCCACCACAAGAGGTGTGCCTGTCCCAGAGCTCATGCTGTCACCCACCATGCTTACCTCCCAGCTCCTGTATTGTTTTTTTTTTTTCTTTTAACAGCTTTATTCAGATAGAGTTCACCTGTCAAACTATTCAGTCATTGAAAGTGGACAGTTCTGTACCTTTGGCTATGTTACATTGTTAGCTTCCTTTTACAGATCTTGTTTCTTAGGTGCTATGAGCTGAGATACCAGGTAGCAAAGTGTGCTGGGCTTGTGTGTAAAATTAGAGAAGGTTGATTCTGAGAAAAAGCTTGAAGGGCTCTCCCAGGAGGCAGATGTCCAAGCTTCGTTATGGAGACCCTGGCAGCTCTATGGCTGTCCTGAGGTTCTGTTTGCTTCCTTTGGGTTTTCCGTGTTAGATTCTAGAATCGAGACTATTGGGAAAATGACTTGCAGACATGAGATTATAGAGACAGGACCAGGGCTGGTTTCCTTTACCTCTCACCTTTTACTGAAATTGTTTCTGGGTGATGACAAATCCGGTGCAAGCTGCAAGACTAAAATAAAATGTCTGAAGCTTTCTATTTCAAGTGATGTAACTATTTTTAGGTTAGCATTTAACATTTTTAGATGTGGTGCAAATTGAGAAAAGACTAGTCAAGCAATTAGTTGTTCTCATTGGCTCTGAATCGTCCTAACGGTTAAACATGTGTTTCTGGGCACACAGGGAAATCAGAGGTGAACAAACATCCTGTTTTGGCAAAATCAGTTTCACTTCATCATGATTGTTAGGGCTCTCTTTTTTTTATGGTTTTAATTGAGATTTAGTTGTTTTCTTGATGGTTTAAAATTTCTGAACCAACCGTAGGTGCTGTCGTGGATCCATCCCGAAAACAAGACCGTCATTGTGCGTTGCAGTCAGCCTCTTGTTGGTATGAGTGGTAAACGAAATAAAGAGGATGAGAGATATCTCGACGTCATCAGGGAGACAAACAGACAAGTTAACAAACTCACGATCTATGATGCAAGACCCAATGTCAATGCAGTGGCAAACAAGGTGAGTGTATTTCATGACGTGGTTCTACCTTATATACAGAGTGCAGTGTTTTACATGAATGTTGTTGTCATGAGCTGTCAACATGTGGATTTAAATTCATTAAACTTTGCTTAGATCAGGAAATGAGTTCACTAAGGTAGAAAGTAGTTTTAATCATAACATATATGAAAAGTTGATTTCCTTAAAATCAAATGAAGGGGGCTGCCCTGGTGGTCCAGTGGTTGAGACCTCGCCTTCCAATGCAGAGGGTGTGGGTTTGATCCCCAGTCAGGGACCTGGGATCTCATATGCCTCATGGCCAAAAACCAAAACATAAAATAGAAACAATACTATAACAAATTCAAAAAAGACCTTAAAAATGGTACACATAAAGAAAAATCAAATGAAAATCAACTTTTGATAAACTAGGCAAGTCTAGAGCTGTAATGAACTTGAGTTTTGGCTGAGATCTCAGGCATGTATTAGAATCTCTTTGGAGCCCTTTAGGCTTTTGACGGTCATCCTCAATGTCAACACTATGTCATTCTCAGTGTATACACTAGGGAGGCATCTGTGGGGATTGTGAGAAGCTGTAATTGTTAAAATCCTAAATTTGTAGCTTTATCTAAGCAGTCTTGTCTCTATACTCAGAAATGTGTGTTCTCAATTATATGAGATAATCCAAGAAATGAGGAGCTCCATGTATATGAATTTTACAGTTATTTGTGCATGCGTACCAAGTCACTTCAGTCGTGTCTGACTCTTTGTGACTGTATGGACTCTAGCCTGCCAGGCTCCTCTGTCCATGGGATTCGCCAGGTGAGATTACTGAAGTGGGTCACTGTGCCCTGCTCCAGGGGATCTTCCCAACCCAGGGATGGAACCCTGGGTCTTTTATGTCTCCTGCATTGGCAGGCAGGTTCTTACCACTAGTGCCACCTGGGAAGCCCTGGTGTCAATGTTTTCAGATAACTCTTTCTCTGGGGTTTCCTTGGCCTTCTTACGCAGAGTATGCTGAGTGCACCTACAGTAAAGTGATAAGGCAGTGTTGCCTGCAAGGGCCCCTCAGCAGCTGCTGCGAAGGCTGTTTGCCCCTGCACGACATGGTCCCAGACTCAGAAATACCTTTGACATTCAGTTTCAACTTTTTTTTTTCCTTTTTTCATTGCCAGTTGTCACTTATACATGTTCACAGTGGGCCTGCCCCATCCCAACTTTCAGATTTATTGCTGCTGGTCAGATGTAGGCTTACATTTCATCATCTTGGATATTTTGCTTATCCCGAAGTCGTTTACCTGGCATCTTGCATTATTGAAAGCATAAGGCAAGAGCCTGAAAGCAAAACAAGTCCTGAAGCAACTCACCTAGATGTGGTCGTTTCCTAAACAAACCCTGTAATGTCTCTCTACATGGGCGTGTGTATGGAGCGCCATTCACAATTATTTGCTCATAGATCGTGCACCTGACACCTTTACTCCTGGGGAGCCCCTTGCCCCTCGTGTATTTTTGGACCAGCTGTTTGTTACTGCTGTTGATTTGGGTTTAGGTAATGAAAATGATTTTGAAATTATCCATAAAGCAATCATGCAGTGAAATCAATCAGTAGATTAGGAATTAGAAGAAAATGTTTAGTAAATTCAGCCCACATATGAATATCTTTTTGTATTATCCTTACCTTTATATTTCTGCTATCTTTCATGTATAATTCAGAGTTGAATACATGCATAAAATGAAGTATTTCCATGTATACATTTAGCCTGAAACAGATATGATATAACATTAAAATGAGGTATTTAGAACAGATATTTTAAGGTATATAAAATGCATAAAATGAATACCTTTATCATATTAACTCTAAAGCTCATTTTTGTAGCAGTAGAATTATTGAATGCCTTTTTAAGACTCAGGAAATTTGCCTGTGTGTCTAGTCTGTTTAGGAATGAAAGGAAGGAAAATATTATGGGAAAAAAACCCTAGGCTTGAAAAATCTGTGCATCAGTCTTTAAAAACCACATTCAGGGTCCCCTCCTCTCTCAGCTGTGTCTTTCTAGCCATCTGTATCCATGGCAACAGTCTGCATGTTGTACTAGGTAACTTGGGTTGTTCTTTTCTGTTGAGGAGAACTGAAAAGAAAACTTCAAAACTAATCTGAATTGGAGATTTTGAACTTTTGGTAACTCAATCTGTGCTTGACTAATAGATTTTTACCCTTCTGACTTCTCTTTGAACCTAATTGTTCTGCCCTTATGGATATTTAGAAATTTACAACCCCAGATGTAACAAGCATTTTAAATTAAACAAACAAAACCCAGAGGCAGACAAGATTCAGCACCCTGTGATGAATTAAAGTGGGGCTGTATTAATGTCTGTTTTGGCAGAAACTTTGGCAATGAATTATTACTTTTTCTGTGTATCATCTTCAGTTATTTAAAAAAGGAACTCCAGCATTCGGAATGTCTTTGAAAAATCAGTAAGTGTTTACAAACCACATGCCACGTGTCCATGGGAAGGTGATGTGTGTCGTTGTGTGAGAGGCTTGCAGAGCTAGTTCACAGTGGAACAGGCATACTCCTGTTGTGACCTCTGATTGCAGCTACAAGGTTTTATTCCCTGAAATGTGACCCATGTGCGTGTATATTCGTTAGCTGATAGCTATTTAAAAACAACAAAGTGAATATTTGTTATCTACTACTGATGCTATTTGTAGCAAGCTTTAAAAACACATTACTATTTAAGTAAATAACAATTTCTCACCTGGAGTCTGTGGAGATCAAGGCCTCTGGCTTGTACATAGGTCTCCAGATTTGAAGTTCAAGTGGTAGGTAGCCTTACTTCTACTGCAGGAAACCTTCTCTGTGACTAACCCTGGGAAAGAACTGTAGGATGTATTGGCCCTTCTGTCCTGAGCTACAAATTGTTGTAAATAAAAAGAGAAGAGGTTTTCTGTGGCAGTGGCAGGCATGTGGTTTGTCTGTCCTCGGCTTTGACTGTTTACTTACCTTGTGAGTTTACATATTCATATGTTTTTATGATGTTAATTGGCATCCTTCCATTTTTTCTTGCTTTCTTCACAGGTTCCTGAATGATTTAACCTTTTCTTTAAAGGCCAGGGGCCATGTGTTCCATGGCATTTTCAAACATTGAGCAGAAATCAGCAAAGTTCCTAAACAAAATTGTAGCATTTCTTTTTGTCTTTGTGGAAAACAGGCATCTTCACGACCCTGTGAAGGGGAAGTGACGCCCACCCTGACAGGTTGATGCTGGCAGGCACTATGGCAGGTGGCGGCCATCTCATCTCCTCTTGAAACCTTTTGTCCTTCGAGGACCAACCATGTGCAGCACTATCCCTGATGTTTTTGCATAGCACCTGGACAGTCACAGGACACTAGAAAAGGTTCAGGCTTTGAAATCAGATGACTTAAATTCTACTGCTTACCTCTGACTTTGGGGGTAGTTAAATAGCATCTGTTTTCATTTGCAAAATTGAGATAGTAATACCTGTCTTGTAGCATTGTTGTAACAATTAGGTACAATGATGTAAAGCAAGAATCACCATATCTGGGATGTCAGAGAGGCTCATTAAATGGTGGGTGGTGTTAGCTGTTATAGAGCCCAGCTCCTTTTAATCTTAGGAGACCTCAGTAGTAGTATCTCCTGTTCTTCAAGAGACAACATTGAGGCTCAGAGAGGTTAAGTGCTTTGCCACAGGTTGCACAGCAAAGAGGGGCTGAAGCTGAGTTATCCACCTGGGTCTGTCTCTAAAGCCTGTCTTTTTCCTCTAGCTCATCGTGTCCCATGTGAGCCTGCCCTTGGAGTACTGTTAAAATCAGATAGAAGATGAGAACCATTCAGAACCAGCTCTTGCCTTTCCAGATCCAGAAGAAGAGCTAGTAATTAGGGAACATTTTGAAAATGATTTTTTCTTGCAAATACAGATTCCCAAGAAATTGCCAGCTCCCCATCATTTTTTTCCAGCTCAGAGTGTGACTAATATTGTTGAGGCCTAGTGTCAGATAGGAAGTCGAGTCACATCAATTATTTAATCAAAGTTACAAAGTTTTAGGTTAAGATTTGGAGGACTAATAACCTTTGAAATATTTGTCTAAGTAATGGAAGAAATAGAAAACCCAACTTACTGTTTTGTATATCTTGTTTCTTAGGCAACAGGAGGAGGATATGAAAGTGATGATGTGTATCATAACGCCGAACTTTTCTTCTTAGACATTCATAACATTCATGTTATGCGGGAATCTTTGAAAAAAGTCAAAGACATTGTTTATCCTAATGTGGAAGAATCTCATTGGTTGTCCAGTTTGGAATCTACTCATTGGCTGGAACATATCAAGGCAAGTATAAGTTTTGAAAAAAAGATGTATATATATAAAAAGAAAATAATTGTTCAGTGAAACAGGAAATTGTTTTAATTCCTTAAATTGAAAAAAAAAATTGAACAGTGAGAAAAAGAATATTTGTCGTATAGGGCCGACAGTTTGTGTTTCTTTACAATTTGCTTACCCAAAGTAAAGATATTCTTGAGAGTTTGTGGAGATGTCACTTTCCAACTCATCAATAGCGAGTAGTTGAGCCTTTCCCCCAGGTTTATGTAACCATTACTGCATATGACCTTCAAGAACCTGGAGCCATCGTTTTTATTAAAACTAATCTCAGTGGACTTAATTTAAAGAATGAGTTTCGTGTTTTTATTATAGTCAATCCTTCGTCTTGATAGAGGCATCAAAAACCTCCATTCTTTTAAAAGAACTTGAAACTATGTGAGGAAACTAACAACTTTAGAAACTTCAATTTATTTCTGTAAACAAACAAGGGACTTCGCTTGTGGTCCAGTGGTTAGGGGGTCTGTGCTTCCACTGCAGAGGGTGCAGGTTTGATCCCTGGTTGGGGAGCTTATATATGCGTTTGTGTTCTCCCAAAGTTTATATGTTGATACCCTGACCCCCAGTACCTTAGGGTGTGACCTCATTTGGAAAGAGGGTCATTGTAGATGTGATTGGTTATGACAGGTTCATACTGGGGTAGTGTGGACCCTTAATTCGATAAGGCTGGTGTCCTTATGAAAAGGGGAGTTTCGACACAGAGACATGCTCAGAAAGATACCATCTGAAGATCGGAATTATGCTGCCAGAAGGCAGGAACTACCAGAAACTTCGAGACAAGCCTGGAACAGGTCCTTCCCTAGAGCCTTCAGAGGGAACATGGCCCTGCCCACACCTTGATCTTGGACTTCTAGCTTCCAGACCTAAGAGATGATACATTTCTGTCATTTAAGCCCCCAGTCTGTGTAACACTATTACAATAGCCCTAGTGAACTTGTATAATCATATGTGTGAAAGAAGGTTTGACATGTAGTTTGGCTTTGTGTCTGTTTGTCTTATTTTTTAATACCTACTTACCTCAGTTTCCTTGGTGGTGAAGAATATGCCTGTAGTGTGGGAGACGTGGGTTTGATCCCAGGGTCAGGAAGATCCCATGGAGAAGGGAATGGCAACCCATTCCAATAGTCTTGCCTGGAGAATTCACGGACAGGGCAGTCTGGCGGGCTCTAGGCCATGGAGTCACAAAGAGTTGGACACGACTGAGTGACTAACACTTTTCACTTTCACTTTGTCTTTGAAATTAGTTTCTGCAGAGGAAAAGCAACAAACCTTGTAGTTCCTGGCCTTCCATTTTCAGAACCTTTTCCGTTCTAGACGTTAAGAGTTATTTTAAAGCAGGACTTTTTACTAGGGTTAAAGGCTTTAAGTTCAAATTTAAGCAGTCCCTTCCAGCTGGCCATTTACTTGCATGTTTTTCTTTGCCAGCTTGTTTTGACGGGAGCCATCCAGGTCGCAGACAAGGTTTCCTCGGGGAAGAGCTCGGTGGTGGTGCACTGCAGTGATGGTTGGGACAGGACAGCCCAGCTGACGTCCCTGGCCATGCTGATGTTGGACAGCTTCTACCGGAGCATCGAGGGCTTTGAAATATTGGTCCAAAAAGAATGGATCAGTTTTGGACATAAATTCGCATCTGTAAGTAAACAAAACTAATTTTTAAATTATCTGGTCATTACCACCTGGGATTTAAAAAAAAAAACTAGTTTGTGAAACCAGTGATTTCCTTTTAAAAAGAAAATCTGAGTAGTATTATAAAAAAAACACTCTGCAGGTTTGAAAATATGTGGCGCTTTGGGTTTAGCCAGTCTTTTCAGGAGACATGTTCATCCATCTGTGCCATTTACAGTTTCACTTGAAAGTGATATGGAAAGTGTTTCAGTTGAAATTGTACAAAAGAAGGAAGATACTCCTTTCTCAACTAATGTTATAACTACTAGAGCCAAATATTTGTAGATATGCTAGACTTTTTGTTGAGGCTTTTGCTATTTTCTGATAGATATTTTGAAGACCAGGAGAACCTATTAAAATGTCTGTTTGCAGGTCTGGTTTCCAGACACCTTTTGAATAAGTATTTTGAACAAGTAAGTACTGTGAACAGCATTGTTAAGTAGAAAGAATCATTGTTAATGGTGAAGTTTTTGACTTGTTTTCGAGAAAGAACTTTTTTAAGAAGAATTTTTTAATTATAATAATCATACCCTTTTGGATATGGTTTCAAGATTTGAAACTTTCAGATTGGTCCCTTAGCAACTGGTAACAGTTTGCAAGGTGATCTGCTCCAGTCTACTTGCAGCTGCACAAAATTCTGATCGGATAAAATAGTTGTAATGCTCACGTAGGATCATGATGCTTTCTCAGTTTGTATTGATATTTTATAGAAATTTATCTCCCTAATTTCCATTGTTTTGAAACCTTACATTATTTTCTTTATTGCCATGGGGAAAAATACTATTCACTCTCTGAGAAGCTTGGTGTTTGGAAGGCAGATTACTGAGTTGTAACTGTCACATTTTGTGGGTTATACCTTTCTCAGTTTTAAAACAAATCATCAATTCCTTTCAGAGAATAGGTCATGGTGATAAAAACCACGCCGATGCTGACCGATCTCCTATTTTTCTCCAATTTATTGATTGTGTATGGCAGATGTCAAAGCAGGTAAGAGATACATTGGATGAAAATACATTTGACTTCATCTTTAAATATCTTATACAATATCTGGGATTTGTGTCAGAGTAACACAGGGTAGAGTTAGAGATACAACAAGTTTGGCCATGTGCAAATAATTCTGGACACCAGGTGATGGGTACATGGGGTTCACTTTTTAAATCCTCACTACTATTTATATTGACTGGAATTTTTCATAATAAAGTTTTTAAAATTTAATATTTAACTACACTCTCTCTGCTAATGGAAAAGCAGTACAATTGAAACCACCAGCCATCTTTTCCAATTTATCCTATGCTGGTGTTTGTGTATGGGCATGTCTGCTCCCTTAGACTGCTATAAATAAGTAAATCACCTCAAATATCCTGTACGCTCAGGAGAACCCAGAAAATGGGCTTGTTTTCCCTTTTTGACTCATTATTCCTTTACTTGATGCTCATTTATGCTCTCCAGCCCTGGGCAGAGCACCAACAGATGAGCCGTAGGGCGCTGCAGACCTCAGCCTCAGCTGTCCCCCCAGAACAATTATGCACCTCTTCTGAGCTCTATGAGATCAGCCTCAGGTTTTCATGTGTTCCTTACCCATTTGTTTCTGTCTAGTTCCCTACAGCTTTCGAATTCAATGAACGGTTTTTGATTACAATTTTGGATCATTTGTATAGCTGCCGCTTTGGTACGTTCTTATACAACTGTGAATCTGCTCGCGAGAAACAGGTGAGTGAAAAATGCTCATCTTTTTAGTTAAAGGGTCACCAAAATGTGTCTAGTCTGCCATGAAATACAAAGAATTTGATAGCTTGGCTTGTGGTGAATGCAGAGTGTCTCATTTTGTACCTCACGCTTTTTCACTTCAACCAGAGGTTATTGAGTTTGTGGTATGGCCTTCATGAGTAAGATGTTGACTTTTCCCTCAGAGAGTAAGAATTTTTTTGTTGAGGTATAGATGATTTACAATACTATGTAAGTTTCAGTATGTAACACAGTGATTCAATAGTTTTATAGGTTATACTCCATTTAAGGTTCAGTTCAGTTCAGCTGCTCAGTCGTATCTGACTCTTTGCGACCCCATGGACTGCAGCATGGGGTCCACCAGGCTTCCCTGTCCATCACCAACTCCCAGAGCTTACTCAAACTCATGTCCATTGAGTTGGTGATGCCATCCAACCATCTCATCCTCAGTTGTCCCCTTCTCCTCCCGCCTTCAGTCTTTCCCAGCATCAGGGTCTTTTCAAATGAGTCAGTTCTTTGCATCAGGTGGCCAAAGTATTGGTATTTCAGCTTCAGCTCATTAAAGTTATTATGAAATAATGGCTATATTTCCCAATGCTATATATCCTTGTAGCTTATTTAGTTTGTACCTGTTACTCCCCTACCTTTGTACTGCCCCTCCCACCTTCCCTCTCCCCACTAGTAATCACTAGTATGTTCTCTATATTGGTGAGTCTGTTTCTGTGTTACTACATTTCTTCACTTGTATTATAGATTCTTCATATAAGTGAAAACATACAGTATTTCTCTTTCTCACTTCACTAAACATAATCATCCCCTCCAGGTTCAGCCATGTTGCTGCAATTGACAGCACTTGATTCTTTATGGCTGAGTAGTAGTCCATTGTATATACATGGCACATCTTATTTGCCCATTCACCTGTTGATAGACACTTAGGTGGCTTACATATCTTGGCTATTGGAGTAAGCATGGCTATTAAAGGCGTGCAAGGTCACCCTCCCAAAACGCCATAAAAATGTCAGTAAGGGAAAATTTTTAAAAGGTATTAACCCACAAGAACAGGGGGAAATAAGAAAGGAGACACAGCAACAAACTTGGAAGCTGGAAAGATAGTAGATAAGTGGGAAATAACTTCACTTGAGAATCTCATACCAGCAGTAGGGAAGGCAAGAACCAGTCCACTTTGCATCGCAGGAACCCCAGATGACTCAGGGCTTCTGGGGCAAAGGGGGAGGGATGAGATACCCTGAAGGTGTGTTTAGAATAAGCAGGCAGCTTTCCTGGATCACCCCCACCCATCTCTGGAGTTGAGGACAGAGGTTTCTTCTCGAAAAAGAGTGGTAGGTCTCCAGGTGTCATCAGGGGTTGAGTGAATGGAACAGCTGGCTTGCGAGGGCCTCCACCCATGTCCCCTGCTGACTCCTTACATCCTGGCAGCAGGTCCTTATCTTTCAGGTAGGAGCCTTCTCTGTTGGCAAGGAAGGAGAGAGAAGGAACCCTTGGATGTTGCTGGTGGGGGTGTAAAATATCATGAGAGCCAGCATTTCTACTCCCGGGTATGTACCCAAGAGGGAGGAAAACAGGGGTAAGGCAAAAACTTAGTGCAGGGCAGCCCTACTCATAATAGCTAAAAGGCCTCAACAACCTCATCAGCCGTCAGCTGATGAACAGACAAACTAAATGTGGTCTCTGCATTCAATGGAATATTATCCAGCCATCAGAAGGAATGGAGTTCTCACCCACATCACAAAAGGATGACCCTTGAAAATATGCTTACTGAAAGGAGTCAGACATAAAAAGGCACATACGATATGATTACATTTATCTGAAATGTCTAGAAAATCAAGTCCATAGAAACAGAAAGCAGACTAGTGGTTGACAGGGGCCTGAGGGAGGGGAGCATGGGGAGTTCCTTCTTAGTGTGTACTGGCCTTCCTTTGGGCATGATGAAAATGTCTTAGCACTTGACAGAGGTGGTGGTTGCACACCACGAAGAAAGTACTAAAAGCCTACCACTGTAGACTAAAATGATGAATTTTATGGTATATGAACTACACTGAACTTTTAAAAAACAGAAAGAATCTTCTCTGGAGAAAGTGACTAGCCCAAGAAGAGGGACCTCAGGATTTGCTGAGTCATAGCAATCTAAACCCTAAACATGGATCTCATCAAAGCTACAGTATATATTGGGGGTTCCCAGGCAGGGCAGAGGGTGTGAGCACAGCAGCGTGGGGTGGGAGCCGTTCTCCCTGTGACAGTGCCAAGAGTCAATGCCTGTAAATGTGTAGTCAACAAGTAGCAAGAGGATAGTTTTCTCCAAGATGTGGAGGTAAGTACCAAATAACCAGATACATTTAAAAAGTCAAACACAGTTGTTTGGGGGAGAAAGGTGAGAGACTGCTTTTTCCATAACAAACCTTGTCTAGCTGTTTGACTTTAAGTCAACTGTGTGCATGTATAAAAATAAAAACAAGCATGCAAATAAAGACAAGGCAGTGTAGATTGTGGTGGAGAAAGCAATGGCAGCCCAGTCCTTTACTCTTGCCTGGAAAATCCCATGGACACAGGAGCCTGGTAGGCTTCAGTCCATGGGGTTGCTAAGAGTTGGACACGACTGAGTGACTTCACTTTCATGCATTGGAGAAGGAAATGGCAACCCACTCCAGTGTTCTTGCCTGGAGAATCCCAGGGACGGGGGAGCCTGGTGGGCTGTCGTCTATGAGGTCGCACAGAGTCGGACACGACTGAAGTGACTTAGCAGCAGCAGCAGTAGTGTAGATTGTGGCATCCAAAAGGGTCAAAAGAAGTTTTAGGTGGATCCCAAGAAGGAAAAATTATGCTGCTGTTATTGCTATTCACATTCACAAAATCTGTATGTTCAAGGGATTTCTTCAGTCACTTATTTCAAGCTGTTCTTTTCAGCTTCCACTTTTATCTTATTGGTCCTTTCTTCTTGATTTTTAAAAAAAAAATTACATATTTTTTAATTGAAGGATAATTGCTTTACAGAATTTTGTTGTTCTCTGTCAAATATCACCATAAATTAGCCATAGGTGTACATATGTCCCTTCCCTATTGAACCTCTCATCACCAGGAAGAGTTTCCAGTTCTGCCTTCAATAGTTTTAATACTTGCCTTTTTATTTCCCAAGTTTTAATTTTCCTCTATTTATGGTCAGAACGTAAAAAAAAAAAAAAAAACTATAATTGAAAATCAGTGAAGATATGAACATCTGTATGAAATGATGGGTACCAGATGGAAAAAGTGAAGCTTCACTGAAGTCGGGTATCCAGGTGTTTCAAATATCTGGATATTGGCATGATGCATTAAACCTCTGGATGTTTTATTAACCTAACTATCTAGATGCAAACTGTCAAGTAGACCCAGGTTAAGATTTTGTAGTTTGAACAAACACAAAAATGGAAAAAGTCAGTGAGATCTTGTGATAATTTTTCCTTGCTGCTGAATTCAAAAGAGCATGGTGCCCATCTGTTCGTGAATGTTTTCCCAGCCAGGAATAGTTTTCTTAGGTCAGTGAATTGCATTTAATGTTACAGCATCCTGCCCCTCTCTCTTCCGGCAGAAACAGAGGCTCTTGAGCCATTATGTATGCAAATATCGGGAAGTGGTGCACAGCACTCCAGGCACAGGAGGCTTTTTGAGCTATTATGGGGATAATGTACATGTGTGATTCAAGTTGACGCTCAGCCGTATCGCCGCAGCCTGAAAAATGGTTTGTGTACTGGGGTGTGTTTTTACTTAGGCTTTCCACTTTCTCTTTCATCTAGAAAGTTACAGAAAGAACCGTTTCTTTATGGTCACTGATCAACAGTAATAAAGACAAATTCAAAAATCCCTTCTACACTAAGGAAATCAATCGAGTGTTATATCCAGTTGCCAGTATGCGTCACTTGGAACTTTGGGTGAATTACTATATTAGATGGAACCCCAGAATCAAGCAACAAGTAAGTGAAGTAGCATTGTGAATATAGTGATGTCGAATAAGTACTAGCTTGGGACTTTGATAATGTTATGTAGCAGTTATTTAAAAATATTATGAAAGGAAAAATAGAGTAAAAAAATTACACTTGCTTTTAATCCCAATTTCAGTTAAAAACTGTTTTTAATGCCTAAACCATTTATTTTGATTGCTGTTGAACTAATATTTTCCTGCCAATATGAGTAATGCAGTTTTTAAAAACTAAAATCTAAGCTAATGTTTTATTAGAGTATAGTTGCTTTACAATGTTGCGTTAGTTTCTCTGTACAGCAAAGTGATTCAGCTATGTGTATACATGTGCTATGCTTAGAAGCTCAGTCATGTGTGACTCTTTGCAACCCCATGGACTGCAGTCCACCAGGCTCCTCTGTCCATGGGGATTCTCTAGGCAAGAATACTAGAGTGGGTTGCCATGGCCTCCTCCAGGGGATCTTCCCGACTCAGGGATCAAACCCAGGTCTCCCACATTGCATTCAGCTCCTTTACTGTCTGAGCCACCAGGGAAGACCAAGAATACTGGAGTGGGTAGCCTGTCCCTTCTCCAGGGGATCTTCCTGACTCAGGAATCGAACTGGCGTCTCCTACATTGCAGGCGGATTCTTTACCACCTGAGGTACCAGGAAGCCCGTATGTATACATATATCCCCTATTTTTTGGATTTCCTTCCCATTCAGGTCACCACAGAGTATTGAGTAGAGTTCCCTGTGCTATACAGTCAGTTCTCATTAGTTATCTGTTTTGTACATAGTAGTATATACATGTCTGTCCCAATCTCACAATCCATTCCACCCCTGTCCCCCACCTTGGTATCCATAAGTTTGTTCTCTACATCTGTGTCTCTGTTTCTGCTTTGCATATAAGTTCATCTGTACCATAAGATGTAAACTAATTTAAATCTCTGGAAAATTTCTGAGTTTTCATAGTCAAGGATTTCTTTTAATGACTAAAAGTTGTTACACCTCATAAGAAGGTTCTTTCCAGAAACTAGACTGAGATGATCCTTCAAGGAAAAGAAACATTTTCTATTATCTAGTCACATGTATGTTACTTGTCAACTAATATCAGAATGCTTTTTACCGAAAGTCTTTACTTCTAAAATAAAGATAATTGATCTGTCAAAGGATAGTACAGTCAATTGGCCATTTATCAGTCAAACATGGAAATGGTGATTTTTGAAGCAAAAGACTCCACATTTTATTAAAGGCACAGTCAGGCTTTCTCCCACTCCTACTGCATCCAAGATCAGAAGGAAAGTCTAGCCTATTTCTGAGGGCTCAGCAGTACATCCATTGAGCGATTTGTTCTAAGCACTGTAAATATTAAGTATTTGTGATCACTCTTTTTAAAGGTTTGCACACTTTCCTGCGGTTAGGATGGTTGAATACCTGTTCTCCCAGGCCAGTCTTACATAAGTGTCAGCTTTAATCCCACTACACATAGTCAGGCAATAAAAGGGCCTGGTGCTCAGTCTGACTCTGGATTGTTTATTCCACTCAGGCAGCTGGCTACACGCCAGTGTGTGTACCCTGTTCCCACCAGGGAGATGCACGTTTAAGCTGGCCCTCTTGTTTCAAGGTCTCTGCTTGCTTGCCTGAAAGCCTTTTGCAGTTTCATGATGGTTGAAATGTATGATTTTTTGGAAAGTGACAGATTCCAGGGCTTGAGAACATTCACTTGTTTAGTTTAGGATTTGAGAAGTACACAGAGGGAGTGTATTTAGCTGTAGTTCGAGCATTTGGAACATCAAATAAAGAGGAAATAGGAATTTTCCCAAGATTCTAAGCACTGTTACACAGGACATATTTCTTTGCTGGTTAAAAAATACTATATAATGAGCCCTGTTTGTCCTATAAATTTTACCTTTTCTGTATTTATCATGGCTTTAAAAAAATAACTGTTGGTGATTAGAAAATGTTGATAGTTTCTGTACAGATTCTGTAGTCTCTTCTCCTCATCCATCTGTACTTAGAGAAGCTCTTGAAATTCCATGCATTTAGAGCAATTCACTTATGACATACAAAGGTAATGACAATTGTGTGACAAGTCAGGTTTTCAGCGACATCACTGGAAGAACTTACTGTGATGTGTCTCTCCCCCTTACTCTCCCAGAACTGAGCCAAATGGAACTGAGCCAGGTAGGAGTGAACATTTCTTTGATTGAGGTTTTTATTTTGAGACAGTGATTGGTCTGTATTATGATCTGTGAGATTTACTCCAAGAAAATAACTCACCCTTCCTATATAGATTTTCTGAATGTCAAGGGTCCTATACACATCTTTATGTCATTCAGCACCTTGGATTTTCATCTGCCAAATACCATGCATCAGGCACTGGGGGGACCCAGAGATTAAGAAGAGCTGGTCTCTGTCCACAAGGAGCTCCCAGACTGCAGGGGCGCCCAGGAACAGAAGTTGATGATCAAGCTCGAGGAGAAATGTGAACTAAGTGCATCACATTTCCCAAAAGATCTTATGCAGAACAGTATTTCATACAGAAATAGATTACAATCCAGTCACAGAGGACTTTTCAAATTCTATAATGTAAACCTAAAAGAATATACTTAACTACTGAAATTGTTCTTCAGTTGTGTGGCCCAGTTGGTATACAGGCAGTTGTTGAATGCCAGGGGCATTCACAGCACTATGGTAAACTATTGGTGTGGAAAAATGTAGAAACATATCCAGCCTCTCCCCATAGTGAGCTATTCCCCAAGAAGAAGGCAGGGCTAATGTGCTTTTTTAAAAGCGGAATCCACTGGCCTTTGCTACAACCTCAAAACTGAGAGTTGATGACAAGACCAATTCTTATATTTGACAAACTGTGAAGAAGCAAATTTGGTACTTTTATTTAATATGAGGAAGTTTCTCAGGCCAAAAGCCAATGGAGAATTTAGTCCCGTAAACCTAAGTGAGACCTTCAGCTGCTGGTATGTTGCATATTGTCCTTTGGGGACGTCTGCACTCCACGTGGCTCTGAACCAGGGTTGCCCCAGGCAGATCCTGTTTTACTTAGGATGACAACAAGGACAGATCTTCACAGGCTTACCTGGGTGGGGTTTAAGTTATTTCTGATAGAAAAGTTAGAAAGGAATATGAATATGAAAATCTTTTTAAGCCTAAAATACCTGTGTAGCCACTGACTGCCTGTGCCTGGCATGCTCCTTACTTCATACTTCATTCCCCGAGGGACACATCGAGGTGTGGGATTTACAGTCACTTCACTATGAATTTCATTTCTCGCTGTTCTGTCCTGTGATATGCTGTCACAAATGGACTCTTTCCTTCTATTATATCCCTAAATTGGTTCTCTTTGTCTCTAGGCTAATGACTGCTAGACATCTTTTGTACCCACTACCAGACTGAATGATCTTTTTATTTCTAATAGTTTTCTAACTCCATAGCCTTGTCCATCATTGACAAAAATGATTGTTTTACCTCTCATTTCTTTTTCTTGTCTTGCTGGTACAATAACAAATAGATTCTAGTAGTCATATGGAAAAGAGAAGTTTTAATAGCCAAGAGCATTTTGGAGAAGAGTGTTGAGGAAACCCTTGCCCCGCCACATGTCAGGAGTTATTTGAAGCAGAACAGAACCCAGAAACAGAGACCGGAGATGTGGAGGCTGGGGAGGGGGAAGAATGGACCATTGATGGTAAATGTTTAGTGGTCTATGGTCCTGGCACAGCAAACGGAGTGCACATGGAGTCCTCTTCTACAAACCTGCTGCTCCTACCAGCTTCTGCATCTCAGTGCTTGGCAGCTCCATCCTACACGCCCTGGCCAGAAACCTGAATGTCATCCTTTTCTCCCACTTTAAAAACCAGCCTTATTGAGGTATAATTGATTCATAATAATCTGCACATGTTCAAAGTGTGCAGTGCGGTAGGTGTTCATATGTGTCTGTACACGTGAGACTCTGACCACATTAGAGGTCGTGCACACACCCATCCCCAGCAAACACTCCTGTCCCTGTAGGTGAGCTTCCATTTACCACACAGTCATCCTCGCCCTCCCTGCTCTCTCGCCACTTGTGCCAGGCTGTCAGGAGAACTTGCAGGGCTTCCAGCCTCCTCACTGATGCCTCTTTCTCACACACCCTGCTCTGGCCACGCTGGGCTCCTTGCTCGGCCTTGAGACCCTCAGCCATCTGCCTGGCCACCTCCCTTCCCTCCCCGCAGCCCCCCCAAGAGTCGCCTTGTCAAGGTGCCTCACCCCGACCACCCCAATAAGAGTGTCATCCACCCCCATGTGTCCCTGTCCCTCCCGCCATGCTTTACTTTTCCACATCCTGTGGACCTCCCAGGGTCATCATTGTTTCTGCTGTTTGTCTCCCCCTGCTGGAAGAGAAACACCACAGAAGTGGACGTTTGGGCCTCCTTTAGGTGGCGCTAGTGGTAAAGAACCCACCTGGGAATGCAGGAGACATAAGAAACCTGGGTTTGATCCCTGGGTCAGGAAGATGCTCTGGAGGAGGGCATGGCAACCTACTCCAGTATTCTTGCCTGGAGAATCCCATGGACAGAGGAGCCTGGTGGGCTGTACAGTCCCTGGGGTCACAAAGAGTCAGACACGACTGAGCACGCACATTCACTGCTGAATCCTGAGCCCCTGGAGCAGTGTCCAGCTCTCAGTGGAGCATATACAGAGAAAAACAGGCAAAGGATATCAAGGGGCGGTACACAGCACTTACTGGGCATCAGTCACTCTACACGCATTCCTGTTCAAACAGAGCCATACAGTGAAAAGAACAGGGGCTCACAGGAAGGAAGGGGCTCGGAGGGAAGAGGAGACTTCTCCAAACCCTGCCCCTTTGTAAGCAGAATGCTGAGAGCATCAGTCAGGTCTTGGCAGGCTGTAGTAGGTTGAATGGGGGCCCCCGAAACACACATCCACTTGGAACCTGTGAATGTGACCTTGGAAAAAGGTGCACTTGAGTTCAGAATATCAAGATGAGATCCTCCTATATTTATTCAGGCCCTAAATCCGAGGATAGGTGTCCTCATAAGAGAAAAGAGAGGAAGGTTTGAAAGCCAGACAGATACACGAGATGAGGCTGTGTAAAAACAGAATGATTGCATTGCTGCGGCCATAAGCCAAGGAAGCCTGGAGCTGCCAGCAGCTGGTAGAGGCAATGAAGTCTCCTCCCCTAGAGTCTGGCAGCCACAGGAAATGAATACAGTCTTAGCTCCTGCTGTCTTCTCTGATGCAAGTCCCAAAGAGCACTACAAGTCAGATCTAGGGTGTAGCCTTCTTCATCAGCATAGTGTCTTCATGGCTTCCTCATTGGTACTTGCAGCTTCAGCACGCAGCTTGAAGTGAAAGTGAAAGTTGCTCAGTCGTGTCCAACTCTTTGCAACCCCGCGGACTATACAGTCCATGGAATTCTCCAGGCCAGAATACTGGAGTGGGTAGCCTTTCTCTTCTCCAGGGTATCTTCCCAACCTAGGGATCGAACCCAGGCCTCCCACATTGCAGGCTGATTCTTTACCAGCTGAGCCACCAGGGAAGCCCAAGAATATTGGAGTGGGTAGCCTATCCCTTCTCCAGGGGATCTTCCCGACCCAGGAGTCAAACTGGGGTCTCCTATATTGCAGGCGGATTCTTTACCAACTGAGCTATAATGCAGTGGAAAGCAGGATAGTTCTAGAAGCCACTAGCCATAAAGAAAGGCACTTCAGTAGACTTTTGGCAGACTGGAGATTCACACTAGGCGGCCCCTTGGGGCCAGTGTTCTCTGCTATACATTAATATGGACAGTAGAATGTTAAAAGTTGTGTTAGGGCACAGTGATACAAACTAAACCTACCATGAGATACCAAGTTATACTCATCAAATTGGCAAAAACTATTTCTTTTACATTGCCAAGCACTGGTGACCAGGAACCGCCAGGCACCACTAGCGAGACGGTAAGATTATCTCCTCCCCTCAGAGAACAGTCGGACTGCATGTGGTCAAGTGGAACCGCTCATACTGTCCTCTTCAGCAGTTCCTTCCCCACCCACCAGAACAATTCATTCAGGTAACATTCATATACTTGCCTGAGGAGACGTGATGGCCCAGCATCACATGTAATACTGGTGATGCTATCCCCCTGTGGGGGATGGATAGAACAGCCGTGGTTTATGTATTCCATGGAACTCAACTGAGATCCAGTTCAGAAACATAGTGGCAGATCAAAATGTAGATTGAGAACTAGAGAAAACTGTTGAGGTCCAGTTTTACCAAGTAGAAAAGAATGTTGTATTTTGTTTCTGGATACTCACTTAGAGAAAAAGGGTTGCAAGTCTGCACAGGAAGGAAGCCTGCACCCCAGCCTGAGAAGGGTTGTTGCCTCTCAGAGTGCAGCGGGGACAAGTGACACAGCAGCCCGGACCTATGCCTGGATAGATGCATTTTAAAAAGATGGTGACACATGTGTGTGGAACTGTGTGTGTGAGTTATTTCTTGGTGGCAGATAGCTGGATATCTTTTTATTATCACGAATCTTTGTGCGTTTCCCTATTTGCAAATTGTGCAGTATTGAAGGAAATGATGTCTATTAACCCCCAATGACAGGATTTGTTCAGAAAGCAGCAGCTGCAGCAGATGGGGGGCACAGCAGATGGGGGGCAGAAAGCACTCACATCTTTCCTTCTGTCCAGCAGCCAAACCCAGTGGAGCAGCGTTACATGGAACTCTTGGCCCTACGCGATGAGTACATCAAGCGCCTTGACGAATTGCAGCTTGCCAACTCTGCCAAGCTTTCTGATCCCTCGGCCTCACCTTCTAGCCCTTCACAAATGATGCCCCATGTTCAGACTCACTTCTAATAAAGAAAAAAGCAGACTTTTCATTTGGGGCCTCTGTACAAAGTAGGTTAAACTATTTGCCTCCATTTAGAACTTGAACTAACATAATCTTAAACTCTTGAATATGTGCCTTCTAGAATACATATTGCAAGAAAACTACAGTGTCTACACGGCAATCGGAAGAAAGGAGCCCAGATGGGGTTTTGGAAAATCCTGATACCTTCCAAAAGTGGTTTTCGAAAGATAATATTTAAATCATATTTACCTCTTCAACCTCTTCAGAAATATTATGTGTACAATATGTACTTTGTGGGCCTCATTGGAACAACGACATTTTTAACTAAAGGGGGAAAATGTATGTTTATGAGATGGATTTTCCTCAGACTGCTTATAATAGTTGCTTTGGGTGATCTAAAATGAACCTAAATGTGAAAGATGTGTGTTCCTGCCAAAACCAAATTGAGCTCAGCTTCCGAGGCATGATCCAAAAACAAGGTGTTTAAATAATTGCCAAATTTCACACCATCATATGTGTGATGACTTGAGAAATAGCTGTGTAGATGAGTTTTCCATTATTTTGAAATTTTGGAATATGAAGTATTTTCCCCTAATTTCCAAGAGAAGCATATTTTTATATTAAAAAAAAAAGATAGGGCCCAGTTAAATATGATTTGATTATTTTTAACATTGCCACTTCTGTTTCCTAAGTTCTTTCGTGAGCTTGCCTAGAATTCTGACCTGTTTTCAGGTGGTGGAAAGCCCTTCTCTAGCACTGTTTGAAGATGTTGGATGCATTATGCTGCTTACGTGAATGTTTTCGCAAATGTTGCTCTAGTCAAACTAGCTTATCTGCCAAAGTGTCGGGTTGACCATCTTGGATGTGTGAGCTGTCCCTAGAGCAGCAGCCTCTGAAATAAAAGCCGCAGATGTACATTTGTTGAGCGTATTCTTGAAAGTATGGTGTTTATGAATTTCAATGGTGTTTGACACCCTTTCCCACCCAGGAGTGCATAAAAACTGGTTCTACAGATTTTTACTTGAAGTACCCAGCGGTTTGCTTTTTCAGGTTTTTTTTCTTTTTTTGTAGCATTAAATGCAATTTCAAATGCAGTTCTATTTGATATTTGAACTAATTCATTTAGTCAGTATATTTGTAAAAGTTAAGGCTAGAATTAAAAAGCAATTAATGTGTTTTACAATGATTTGTAAAGGTCTATTTATAGCTAATATGGTTTTGTTTTCAATGAATTAAGAGAGATTAAATATATCTTTGTAAATTATTTTATGTCATAGCTTAATGGTTTACCAAATAAGACATCTCAAATGCAGTAGTTTAAATGTATAAATTTTGTATGTATAAGAAGTTTTATTAGAACAGTTTCTTGCTTTTTGTAAACGCTGTAAATATTTCATAAATTAACAAAGTGTCACTCCATAAAAAGAAAAAAAAAGCTAATACTAATAGCTGAAAGGATTTTGTGAAATTTCATGACAACTGTTTCATGGCAATAATGACTAAAGACCTGCTGTAATAAATATATTAACTAAACATTGCACTCTATTCCCAGGGCTGTAACTTTGTAGTGTATGTGTCTTAAATGTGCATGTTGCCCATCTTATTTGCTTTTCCTGAATCTATTTCACATGCTCTTTATCTTACTAGCAACCTTGTATAGGGCTGTCCCCAAATCCCAACAATATTGGAAATTTAAGTACATTAACAATGCAGATTTTAAGCCACAAGTGCCTTTATTTTGGGCTTCCCTGGTGGCTCAGACAGTAAAGAATCTGCCTGCAATGCAGGAGACCTGGGTTCGATCCCTGTGTTGGGAAGATCCCCTGGAGGAGGGCATGGCAACCCACTCCAGTATTCTTGCCTAGTGAATCCCCATGGACAGAGGAGCCTGACAGGCTCCATGGGGTCACAAAGAGTTGGGCACAACTGAGCAACTAAGCACAGCACAACACAATGACCTGTGTTTTTTTAAATTTATTTTGTTAAGTATAGTTGATTTACAATGTTGTATTAATTTCTTCTGTATGGCAAAGTGATTCAGTTATACATATATATTTTTCCTATTCTTTTGCATTATGGTGTAGTATGGATATTGAATATAGTTTACTGTGCTATACAATAGGACCTTGTTGTTTATCCCTTCTATACATAGCAGTTTGCATCTGCAAATCCCAAACTCCCACTCCCATCTCTCCCCCACTCCCCTGCCCCTTGGCCACCACAAGTCTGTTCTCTGTGTCAAACCACAGCTGTCTTTATTAACATAAGGATAGCTTTCACAAAAGTGCTGGGTTGCAGAGACGTGAGACTGTAGACTCTGGATGGAGAATGTAGCAGTTGATATTAAGGGAGATTGAGAGACTGAAATAAGTCATACTCAAAGTCTCTTTAGGTAAGAAATATGAAAATTCTTCAGATGCTGCCAACTGGAAATTGTTTATGTATGCATGTGCTAAGAATACTAAATAGTTATAATAGTTCACTTACCATTTAAAAAAATCTGAATAGGACTCTTAAAAGAGTAAGTATCTCACTTAAAACTATGAGTAGGTTTACTCATAGAACTCTGCAGGTTCTTCTTCAGGCACAGCTGTGTTTCACCCTCACTGTGCCTTCACGGCCATCAGTGTTCTCTTGTCCCTGTTGTTCAGCCGAGGAGAGCACCGTGGATGCAGGGCTTCACCCACGTGCCCAAAGTTCCAGAACACTGAAACAGATGTATGCAGGCACCAAACTGAGTGCTACCTCTCTTGGATTCCCACTGAATAGCTTTAGCTCTGCCTTCTGGAATGAAATAGAATAAACTCTTCTGGGGCAGACCTTCAAGTAATTGGAATCATACATATTTTTGATAATACAACAGGTTTTATCTAACTATAGTCATGGTATTTCTGATTTATTTGTGATAAGACAGCAAAGCTCCTCCTCATGCATTTGGGATAGAATGATACTCAAAAGTTGGAAAATCCATTGACCAATATTTCCTTACTTGCAGTCCTCTCTACAGAATGCAGCTGTCACTCATGTGCACAGCTCATGTGGCTTTTGGGAGCTTTAGGCAAAGGTGTGTGTGTGTGTGCTAAATCACTTCAGTTGTGTCTGATTCTGTGCGATCCCATGGACTGTAGCTCACCAGGCTCCTCTGTCCATGGAATTCTCCAGGCAAGAATACTGAAGTGGGTAGCCATTTCCTTCTCCAGGGGAATCTTCCTGACCCAGGGATCAAACCCATGTCTCTTACATCTCCTACGTTGGCAGGTGGATTCTTTACCACTAGGGCCATCTGGTAGGACTGTTATAAAGGGAATGTTCTTAAAATACAGGGATTTATTAGAGTATATACACCTAGGACTAGAGGATATAGTTACTGATGGCTATTAAAGTAAATTCTGGGGACACTCAAAGGAAAGAAATGTATGCAGCAAATAAGAACATGAGGATTAGTACATTCAAGGGAAAACCTAATGGTTGAAATAGACTGCAGTTGAATTCTTTTAGGTTTACAGAATCTCTAAAGCATACTGCTGGACAGAATACCAATTTTTGAAATAAGAGTCTGATACTCTGACACTTATTGGTAGATTTATAACTTAGTTTATAAAGTCTGCTCTTTGCACAGCGCAATCTCCCTGCACGCTCCTGGTCAAAATGTTTAGATATGACCATTAAGATGTAGCAGTTTGTTTTCCTAGTAGCTGCAGACAACATGGCTTATTCCTTTACAATGGTCATTATGTATGTGCTTTCGAAATGGACTATTCCACAGTGCAGCCCACATAAATTACAAAAGAAGGTTGTTCATCTCATTTCGGGTGCTTTATGTCACAAACATGTATTAGTAAGAACCCAGGTCAGGCCATGTGGGGACCTGGGTTTCCGTCTGGGCTGTGGACCTGCTTCTTGGATAGAAGATGTGAGGTCCTACCAGCCCCCAGATGCCATGGATCTGGAGGCCTGCAAGGAGGCCTTAGTGTCCATCTGCTCAGTGAGGATAGGGACTGCTCATGCTAGAAGATTCCTTACAAGGCACATAGCCCTTTTCAGAAACACACTTTCATCACCTAGCACATACAATATTTATGGCACAGGAGGGCATTGGCCCCATGTATTAGCTTCCCATTTCCACTGTGAGAAATCACCACAAACTTAGTGGTGATTTATTATCTTCCACACGCATTTCTTCTCTTACAGTTCTGGAGGTCAGAGGGCTGAAGTTAGCCTCCCTGGCCTAAAGTCAAGGTGTCAGCAGGGCTGTGTTCCTCTGGCCGCTCTAGGGGAGAGTCCTTGCCTTGCCTCTTCCAGCCTCTAGTGGCCACCTTCCTCCGGCAACTAATGCCCAGTGCCTTCAAATCTCTCAACTCTGACTCTTCTGCCTCACTTGTTGACATGTAAAGGACCCCAGTGGTTTTATTAGGCCTCTCTGGATGACCTAGGCTGCTCTTCCCACCTCAGAGTCAGAGAATCGGCAATCTTCATGCCCCCTTGCTGCGTAAGGTAACATGGACAAGGTTCTAGGTATTAGGAAGCTGTGATACTGCTACACAGCCCAGTCCCTGGTGGCAGGTGGCAGGTGGGTCTGCAAGCCTTGAGAGGTCAGACACACTCTACTGTTACTAGGTCCACAGTGATTCACAATTGGGTAAATGAGTAGCTCAATTCATTTAGTTACATTGTAGGCAAAATTTAGACTTTGGGTTGCCTCTGACTTTATTCCCTATTTCTATCCTCGTCTCTCCAACTCCCTTGGCCCCTGAATGGGAGAAAGGGAGCTAAGTATCAGTGGCATATGTGCCAAACTCGGTACTATCTAGCCTCCCCACAACATAAAATTGATAGGGTTGGTTTTTAAGGGTTTTTAAAAAAATCATTTTAGAGATGCGACAGAGAACCAGAAGTGTGTGTGTGTGTGTTTTTTAAGACAATATTTTATTTTTTGGCTGCACCACACAGCATGCAGGATCTTAGTTCCGCATGCAGGATCTTAGTTCCGCAACCAGGGATTGAACCCATGGCCCTTGCAGTGGAAGCACGGAGTCTTAGCCATTGGACCACCAGGAAAGTCCAAGACAATATTTTAGATAGTATTTATCAACAAATACTGTTTCCTATGACCCAGACCTGTGTCAGCTGACCTTTGTTGGGAAACAAAAATGAATAAAACAGTGGCCTCCTTCCAGGAATGTCTGGCCTAGTGGAAAGACAGTCCAGTTAACTGGTAATTCCCAGGCAGGGTGCAACCTGCTTCAATAGAGGCAGATGGAGGGGAGTGGCTTTGGGGCCAAGATAGGGGATCAAGGAGGAATTTCTTGGGAATGCAGTCAAGAACCAAGTCTTCTTAGTTAAGTAGGAGTTTGGTCATATCTCATCAGGGAAATGTACATTTGAACCTCAGTGATACCACCCCACACCCATGTGTTGGCAAAACTTTGAAAAGTCTGGCAATCCCAAGCACTGACCAGATGGGCCAATAGGAACTCTCATAGACTGCTTTGAAGATGATTGGCATTATCTGGTAAATATTAATATCTAGTAACACACTTTTGTCCTAGGCTTCTTTAGGAACTCTCAAAAATAACTTTAAAAATAAAATGAACACACAGTATAAAAAAAGCAAAGATAGAAAGCCCTCAGTGGGAACCAACAGAAACAACAGACATCAGGAGAGGACCTGTCAGGCTGCAGATCACTCAGGTAGTCAGGTACAAGCAGTGGTGTGCTGAATGGATTCCTCTTTGGCCTGATTCTCCTTGAAGAGTATGAGACTTAGGATATGTTTAAAATGTCACCATTTTCTTCCTGACAAAGCTCAGAGCAGATAGGGTAGGATGCCCATACCTCCTTTTAACAAAGTACTGGACTGAAAGTGGGTGTCTTAGCTCAGGCTGCCATAACAAAATACCAGATACTGGGTGCCTTAAACAACGAGCACTTATTTTCTTACAGTTCTGGAGCCTGGAAAGTCCCAAGATCAAGATTCTGGCAAGGTTGAGATAATTGGGACAGCTTTTTTCCTGGCTTTCAGAGAGCTGCCTTCATGCTATGTTCTCAAATGGCCTTTCCTCAGTGCGTCCTTGCAGGGAGAGTCCAAGCTCTCTGGCATCTTTCCTTAGAAAGGCACAATCCAAACATTTTAGGGCACCAGCCTTATGACCTAATCACCTCCCAAAGGCCTCATCTCCAAATACCTCAATACCAGTTTGATGGTTAGGGCTTCAACATATAAATGGTGGAGGTAGGGGGAGAGACAAACATTCCATCTGTAATACTTAAGCATTTTATTTAATAATTTTGGAAAATCAGAAGCCAGCAAGAGGTGGGTCTCCAGTATATCTGGAAATCTGCCCTTCCTTCCTCCTAACTCTTCTCACCCTGCCACCCTTTCACCCAAGTCTCATCCACTCTTGGGTTGTTAGGGTTTCAAGCATCACATTCTCACAGTTCAGTTGGAAGTTATCAATGTGAGAGGGCAAGATGGGTTTGGGATGGGAACTAATAACTCCCTGTCTACAGGTCTACCTTTTATCAGAATGCAAACTATTGCCTTTATATTTCACTGGCCAGAGTTTGGTCAGAAGTCATACCCAGGACAATCACAGGCAAGGGGCAGTAGCCATCATTCCCACCTCCAACTAAATCAGGGGTGGGTAACGGGCTGTGAGCCCATTCGATATGCAAACCCTAATAGAATGGTCAGGAAAATAAATATAAAGCAGGAATTAAATATCCTAAATGCCTTTATCATCAGATTTGGACTTGATTTCCGCAAGCGGTGATTTAGCCGACAGAAGTTACACGTTGCTGATAATATAAACTAAGGGCGGATGTTCCGAGGGCGGCATCAGAACACTTGGTTGCCCTACAGATGGCGGGGAGGTGGCTTTGTGGGTGCGTGAAAGGGCGGCTAAGAACGGAGTGAGGGGAGGTTGCTAAAATGTATGGGATTGCTCGGGGTTGGAGATGTCAAGAGCAGGGAGGCCCACGGGCGTTGGGGCTTCTCCCACCGCAAAACTTTTCTAAGGAAGGAAAACTGATGGAAAACGAATTGTACTGAATACTAGAATTACTTTAAACTTTTTTTCTTCTTTAACCCTGCATCTAGGAGTTTCCCGAGCAAAGCGCGTTCTGCCTAAGTCGTGGGTCGATTTCGACCCCGAGTGGCTTGGGACGTGTCCAGGTCGCCCGGGCCTCACCCCGCCGGCTGGCGGGCCGGTGGCCCAGGTGGGGCTCTGGCGGGGCTGGGGGTAGGGGGCTGGGGACCAGGCTCCGGGTCGCGCACCGCCCTCCCCGCCCCCCACCCCCACGCGCGCGGCCTTGTGGGTAACGCCGGGCGCCAGGTGACAGCTAATGGCGGCGGCCGTCTGAGCCGGGCGGGCGGCAGATCGGGGCCGCCGGAGGCGCGCTGCCGGACTTTCCGGGGCGCCGCTCCCCTCCCGATTGCGGCTTCCCCGCGGCGGCGGGCTCGACGCGCCATGGACAGGGCGGCGGCAGCGGCGGCGGCGGCGGCGGCGGCGGCGGCGGCGGGCTGCGAGAGCGGCGGGGGCCTGGGCCTGGGACCGGCGGGCGGCAGGAGGCCCCCTCGGGTCGCGGGGGGTCCCGCCGTCGGCTCCCGGCAGCCCAGCGTGGAGACTCTGGACAGGTAAGCGGGGCCCTGCCGCCCCCACCACGCCCCGACTCCCGAGGGCCCCGCGCGAGGCCCGGCCGCCCCTTCCCCGCTCGCCGGCCTGAAGCCGAGCCGGGGAGTCCGCCTCCCGTCTCCCCTTCCCTGTCCCCTCCCTGTCCCCTCCGGAGCCCCGCGAACCCCTGCCTGGTCGCTGGTCTCGCACCTGGCTCGTTTTCACAGCTCGCGGAAGCTTCCCCGCACCTCGAGGGGCTTCGCAGCTGTCAAACCGCGGCCCAGGCCGCCTCCCACTGCACCTGGGAGCCGCCTCGGCGGCCGATACCCCGGCCACAAATCGTTGGGAGGCATTTTCATCACGGCGCCCTCTTTTTCGCATGACCTTGCCTCGAGTGATCTCAAGATCCAAATCCCGCCGCCGCTGCTTGGGGGCTTTGACGTGGGGATTGTGAGGGGGTACTGGGGGGTGGAACCCCGTGGGTGTCGGAGCTGGTACAGATGGAGGCAAAGATACCCTCATTTCGATGGAAAACTTCCAAACTGCTCCTGATGCAAGAACACATCAGCGTTTACTTTCAGTTCCTCACACTTTGAAGGGACCAGTTCATTGTTTTCACAAACACGTAAGGCCACTGCCTGAGAACTAAGCCCACAGGCAGAGAACTAAGATCAAGCAGTTAGAAGCATAAACCGACCAGATCTAAGTGGGAGGGCCACCCTGACCCTCTGAGGACAAGAGTTTGGTGATCCCATCTCCTGGAGTATGTAGCTTTCCCTCATTTTGGGCATTTCACTGACACTAGAGTGAGTTAAGGCATCCCGGTCCTAAAGCCCCTAGGACAGTTTTAGATGTTGGTTCCTGCCTTAGTCACTCCAGTGAGATAAACTTTGGGGAGTTTCCAAAGGCATAGGAACAACAAGAAACACTCCCTTTGTGTAATTACAGTATGTTTTAATAAAGTCATTACCCAAGTGGTCAGCTTCTCTGAAAACTAATCACAGCTAAGATAGTGGGCGGAATGGTCAGGGTTGCACTATCTGTAGATACTCTATGATGTATGAGTGCTTGGAGAATTAGAGAGTAATGGCAGACGGCTTTTGCACTCTGGCTTAACATCTAGTGGAGAATACAAATAAAACAGCCATTGAAACCAAATGTGATAAGTGCCAGGGTGGAGGTGTGCTTGGAATCGCTCTGGATGACATGTGCATGGGAATCATCTGAGAAGCTATTTAAGAACTCCAGGTGGCCAGACCCCACTTCTGAGGCTTCTCATTCAGGAGATTTGGGTGAGGCCTAGGTGTTAAAATTTTTCAAAAAGGGCTCTACCACCTCAGTTGTGATCCACTGCACTATGGTACCCAGAGGTAGGGTATTCACTTCATTTTTAGTGGTAGGGACGGACAGGGTGCACTGTTTGGCCACTGGAGTGAAACGTGTGTCATATCCTGGCTGGATGCTAGATGTGGGGAATGGGTAGTAAAGGCCTGTAGGAAGGCAGGGGCTAGATCCTGATGGGGCCTGTGTGCCTTCCAAGGAGCCATGCCTTTGTCTTCTGGGCCAGTGCTTCTCCACACAGCTCTGTAGAGCCTGAGTCAGAATCACCTCTAGTGCTTGATTCAAATACAGACTCTTGGGTCCCACCCTAAATCTGATCCACCACCTCCTGGGTAGAGCCTGAAATTCTGCATTTTTAATAACCACCCTAGCTACAAGTAGACTGGAATCTGTGGTCTCTTTGGCTCCAGATGGTACAGAGTACTGGTTGGGCCAGTGAGATTATCAGTAGTATGCTTCTGCAACTCACACTGGTGTCCTGGTTTGGAAAAGGAATTATATGGTCACCTAGTTACGGAGGCCACAAGAGGAGTTTCATCAGGGGAGCTACAGGGTGGCCTCTGCATTTGAGAACAAGTGCCATGCAGTAGTGTTGTGAAGGGACTGGAGGCAGGGTGGTCTCATTGAGTTAGGTTAAGTAGGTTCTGGAAATGCTCCTCTCTCAGTCATTTATTCTGTGAATATGAGAACCTGCTCTGTGTCTGGCACTGTGCTAGGCCTGAGGATATAGCTAGGAACACGCACACACAAATCCCTGCCCTCGTGGGTCACCATTAGTGGGAGAGAGAAACCAAAGACCAAATCACATGTGTTCTGTGTTAGATGGTGATAGGTGTGGGGGGACAAGAGTCATCCGGGAGGGATAGAAGTGGCTGGGGTGTGCACTCTGGGCAGTGCTGGGAGTGTGGTGTAGGGTGGTCAGGGAAGGCCTTTCGGAGAGAAGTGGCATTTCAGTAGTGCCCCTGAAGAGGGGCCTAGTCATGCGCATAGCTGGGTGACAGCACTCTAGGCTGAAGCCTGTGTCACCAGCACAGAGGATGCTGGGGAGACGCAGCAGAGGACAAAGTCAGGTCACAGGGGCCACAGACGGTGGAGTGGGTGGCGTGGAGCAGAGGAGGGACAACACCTGGTGTAGATTTCAGTAAGGTCTCCATGGCTGCTGTGCGGATGACAGACCGGAAGGGGAAGGAGTTGAATCAGAGAGTCTAGCAGGTGGGAGGCTGTTGCAGTCGTCAGAATGAGAGAGGATGGTGGCTTCGAGTGGAGCCGCGGGCTGGAGGAAAGGAGAAGTGGTCAAGCTTAACATATCATCTGAAGGACATCTGCAGGGTAGAGCCAGCAGGGTTTGCTGCAGGGTGGCAATTGTCTAGGAGAAGGGGAGAATTGAGGACAGTTCCAGTGTCTTTAGCTTGTGGAAGATGGTGTGGCCGAGATGGAGAAGCCTCTAAGTGGAACAGGGTTAGGAAGTTAGCAGGCACTCACCCTGGATAGAACAGCAATGAGATGTCAGTTGGATGTCCCAGAGCAAATATCAAAGAGGCAGTTGGTTTGTTTAGGCCTGGAGTTCAGAGGTGGTGTCTGGTTTGGAGACCTGAATTTGGGAGTCACTGGCATAGAGGTGGAGCTTAAATTCATGAGGCAGGAGAACCCGGACAAATGATGGGTGTCTCTCTCTGGAAAAGGGAGTTGGAATAGGAGTGGGCAAGGTGCCTTCTCATGATACTTAGCAGGTAAGAGTGACAAGACTTGAGCATTCAGATGTGAGAGTGAAAAGGAGTATGGGCCCCAAGGTAAATGTCAGCCCTGGAGTCTGAGGTCCCTGGGTGAGGTTCTGCTTTTCCCTGGCTTAGGAAACATGAGGGTGGAGGAACAGGTTGCAGGCTGGGTGACTGAGACTAGTTTAGACACGTGGAGCTGGCAGGGGTTCTGGGACTGACTAGTGGAGCTGTCCCATGGGATCCTGGGCCTCTGGATCAAGAGCATCCAGGCTGGAGAAGCAAAGCTGGGGACCCCCAGGCTGCAGCTGGCTATTGTCACCAGGAGCGTGCAGGGAGATTACGCTGTGCAAAGAGCAGAGACAGGAGAGGAAACATGGCCTTCTCAGTCCTGTCCTTGTGCCCAGAGTAGACCCTGGCTCTGCAGGTGTGGCTCAGCCGTGGACTGTGGGCCCTCCTCTCTCTTCTGAATACTGTACTTCTCTAAATGCTGACAAAGCTGTGGGCCTGCGAAAGGATGTGGTTTGCTCAAGCTGGTGACAGAAACAGGACCCGGATCCAGGCCTCCTGTCTACCAGTCCACCATACCACACTGTTAATAACTCTGTTGGCCAGGATGCTTTTGGTTGCAGGGATAAAAACCACAAATCATTCTAGTTCCGGCTGGGAAGGAAATTTCTTGGCTCCATCACTGCTGCGGACAGGGGGAAAGATGGCCACGGGCATGTTACAGCCAGAATTGCAAGCACTGTGGTTGGGGCTCCCCATTCTCTGTTTTTGTTTTTGTTTTTTTCCTTGTCTTACTCTTTATCTCTGTGGGTTCCTCAAGGTGGTGGGGTGGGAGTGGCCTTCAGTAGCACTGAGGCTGGGAACACCTCTGATCCAATGGGAAAGCTTGGGATTGGCCTGGCGACCTGGGTTAGTCCCCTCCAAGTGGGGGCGGGAAGGGAGTGTCCCCTTCCTTCTCCTGCTGATGAAATGGGGAGGGGCAATTTCCTACAGTTCTCAGAGGCATCCTTATCAGAAGGAAGGAGAGAGGATGCTTGGCAGAGGGTAACAGCAGCCCTCCCACCCCCGTGGTGGGTGAACAGGCAGGTTCCTACTGTTAGATTTGCTATCAGGAGTGGGTGCTGACGGAAAAAAGTGTAGTATGCCAAGAGAAGTATGATAGAACTAGGCAATAAAGGTGACTTAGCCTTTAAAAGGAAACCAATCTCCCTCCTTTCCCCCTCCTCCTTTCTCTTAAGTTATTAAATGTGGGAAATAGGCTCTTAGAGTATGATAGGAATGTCTGCCCATTCAGTGAATATTCTGACTTATATTTCCAGCCCCGCAGACAACCATTATGCATTACATTTTTAGATTTGATTATAATAAATGCCTATATTTTTTTATTATCTTTTTCTGGGCTGTCTTGGTCAGAGAATATAATTTAGATCACTGGTAGAGCATGCCAAGTGTCTTTATTTTACTATTTAGGTGATTTTACACACTGCCTAGGGATTCCAGATTTTTCTGTCCTTCCAATACACAAGTGTGGATTTCATTAGTGATGAGATTTTCAAAGGTCTGAAACATTCTTCGCAGTGAAAGCTACCTGTGAGATAAACTCTCATAAGTATCTTATGCCCTTTAACTTGATTTCTTCTGTGCTTTCGTGAGTTGAGAGAGGAGCCTGGCCTCTGGAGGCCATTTTTAATTCCCTCAGTGCCTAGATTGCTGACATGGTCCTTTAAGTCAGGTGAGAAGAGCCTGACCACTTACCAACCACGGGACCTTGGTCAAACACTAGAGCCTTAGTTTTCTCCTCTGTAGGGTGGGTCACTGTGAGGCTCGGGTGAGGCCATGTGCAGAAATGTGTTGGACACTTGAGAGCAGCCTGCAAGTGGGAGATGCCGTCTTCTCTGCATTGTTGTGTTCTTGTATAAGGCAGTGGCGGGCATCTGTGGCACTGGCCTGGGTTTTTGCCCTCTGGCTCCATGAGTTGGTCATTACTGGTGGTATTGCATCCTGGAAGGACAGCCCCAGTGGAGCTGGAGGCAGGCCTACCACTTTCTGATGGGCCTTGTCACTTCTGCACCTCAATTTTCTCATCTCAAACCTGTCGGCTCGTCCCTGTTCTGCCTTCTTATCACTTGTGGTTGTCAGACTCTGATATAATAATGGACTGGTAGAGCCTTTTGTAAGTTGTCAAAGCACTTACAGAAATGTAAGGTTGCATTATTACTACACATAGGACATAACTTCTCTAATCTGTTCTTTCTAAAATCCTGCAATCAGCTTTGTTCCATTAACAGTCAATTTGATTCATTTGAAATTAATCTCATTTTATAGATTTAAAGCTACCAACATGAAATTGATTGCACTTGTGAAGAGCATATGCTGTAAGATAAATATTTCATTTTAGAATTAATTTTCTACTTACACTGAGAATATTCACTCTGTATAGTTATAACTGAGTAATATTTCATTAAAGGCTAGAAAATAACATGCTTAACTGTCTGAGGTCTAGAATCTTAACCTTAAAATAAATTAGTTGGTTTATTTCAAATCACCTTGGAACCTACTCTTACTTCCTAGTTGTCAGTCGGTATTTCAGTTCTTATAGTAAATGTAAAGGTAACCAAATAGCCTAATTGAAGTTCGTTTTCGAAAAAAGAAGTGTACATATATCCCTAGTCCGTGCTCATTTTTCTCAGAGCCTATGTCTTAAAATATTTTAATTGCACTATTTCTTTTAGTCCTACAGGATCACATGTTGAATGGTGTAAACAGCTTATAGCTGCTACAATTTCTAGTCAGATTTCAGGTTCAGTGACATCAGAAAATGTATCCAGAGATTACAAGGTAAGCAGAATTGAGTCCTTAATTCATTTTCAATATACTGAGTAGGCAAGAAGCTTTGCAAATTTAATTCAAATAAGACTTTGGCCCCCTGATGCTCACTGGCCATTTGCTTGGGAACAAGGGTGAAATGTCCTCTGTTGTTAGATCTGAACTTTAGAAGAGACATTTTTACCAGGATCAAGTATATGTGATCATAGTTTCATAACCAAGAGGAAAAGTTGACTTGATTATGATCATTCTTTTGAAAATCCAGTTCCACTTTATTATCTTATTATATATTTTATTATGTATTACATTTTTAGATTTGATTATAATAAATGCCTATATTTTTATTAGTATTCTGAATTTCAGAAAACATCTGATAGGATTTCTCTAACTTCACAGTTTGTTTCTGTATTTATATACTACCTGTAGGTTTTCCACATTAATATGTGATACTGGAATGCAAAAAAAAAAAAAAACTTGTAAAATCTCAAGAATATTGTATGGGCAGCCTCATTTTTTAGTCTTTATTGAATTGAGAAATCTCTTCTTGTTTATTTTAAAAGTTGGATTCCCTGCTTATTCTAAAGTTAAGAGTGATAAATTCCTTGCTCCTTGTCAGCAGAGACTGGGGCTTTTTCTCACCACTGCTCCCTCAGCACGATCCTGGAACATAACAGGTGCTCCATAAATTTTTGTTGAATCAATTAACAAATAAAATGCTTGTGTGCTCCATCTTTATTAAGGCTAAAGACTAACTTTGTTTTAATGTCAAGAAACTATTAACAGGTACATTCAGTGAAACCATGTTTAATTTCAGTAGTAGAGTTTGCTTGAATTGAGGTTTCAGTTTATTATAGTCATTTTTGCCCACTGGTAAGAGAGAATAGATTTTCACAAGTATGGACGAATTATGTTTTAGTACCCTGAGTCAACAGCTCTCAAAATCATGGCCCTTGCCAGGGATCAAATCTTACAAGCAGTTCAAGAGCTGTGATAACGATCTTAAGTCATTCTTAATAGCTGTCCTTGTTGAAGGGCTCTCACCTCACTTCCTCTTTAGCTTGCCCTGTAACAAGTGCAGAAACTGACTCCAGGGGATGTGTAATTGAGATTTGGCTATGGTGTTTGACTTGCTTCATCCAAGCCACCGGATACTATCGATTATGCCTCCCAGAGGAAGGCGTGGCTGTGGCTGAATAGAGATTGGATAATATGCCCAGCCGAAAGAGTGGCAGTATAGTTCTGGATAGGCTTCCCTGCTGTCTGGTTTTTGTGTTTGCCCACGTAGGAGCAGCTGGGGCTCCTGTTCCACAAGAGCTGGTGCGCAGATAATGCTGTTTCCAGGTAGGAGAAGTGTTTGCTGCGTCACCTGTGTCTGAGTGGCTGGGCACTGGACAGCTGCTGACCCACCGGTCCCAGGTGCCCTCCTGCCCCCACCATAGCTGAGACACTGCCCCACTAGTGAGAGGCTCCAGTACCCTACTAGCAGAGAATGGCTCTCGGACCTTGGATTGATTTTTCTTTACGGACAGTTATGAGTTACCTGTAATGTTTTCATTTATTGTTGAATAGTTGTTAGTGCTATGTGGGTTCTAGAAAAGAATGGTGACCATGTGATAGCTATCTAACCTCTACATGAATAGATAAGACTGAATCTATACTCTAACATGAAGCAACTAAAGTTTTTTTTTTTTTAATTTTAGTCTATTTACGAATTTTGTATAGCAGAATTAGCTCATGTTGGAATGGTTTAACAGATGGTATTCAGAGAAAAAGAATGCTTTTCCATGTTTTGGGGCTGCATTTTAAGTACACACATTGGACACGGCTAAAATTTTATGCATGCATTGGAGAAGGAAATGGCAACCCACTGCAGTATTCTTGCCTAGAGAATCCCATGGACAGAGGAGCCTGGTGGGCTGCATCCATAGGGTCACACAGAGTTGGACACGGCTGAAGCAACTTAGCATGCATGCATGCATTGGAGAAGGAAATGGCAACCCACTGCAGTATTCTTGCCTAGAGAATCCCAGGGACAGAGGAGCCTGGTGGGCTGCCGTCTATGGGGTCACACAGAGTCGGACACGACTGAAGCGACTTAACAGCAGCAGCAGCATTGTGAGAGAATTTTTTTTTTTTTTATCACTGTCTGTTAGATTCGTCCTGCAGCCAAGTCTGCAAATTTGGTGTCACGTTAATAATCCAGGAGTTATTGTGTTTTCTTTAAGAAGAGAGTTCTTTTAAATAATAAAAGCATAAAATGTTTCTAAACCACAGATAATTTTACCTGCTGTGTATAAAGTAGTTCTTGAAATCAGAGTATCCCAAACAGGCCTTTGGGACACCTCTGGCATGGGAGCTGTGCCTGGCATTGGCCCTGAGGCCTAGATACAATTCCTTGAGGATTTAGCATGCAGTCATCAGTCAATAATAATACCTGAGATTATGTATTGTGCAAATATCTTATTTGAAACAGGCACTCAATTTGGGGGTTAGTTTATTATAGATTAGACTCAATGTCGGTAGTGAAATGGGAGCAGATGTTTTTCTGGAACAGAGCCCTTGCATCTTGATTTGGAATGCTGATTGTGTTCTCAGTTGTAGCTGCTGAGAGCATCCTCACCCTTGTAAGCCTTCTAGCCGATGTAGGGCTCTCTGGTTTTGTCATAGTTTTTTTTTTTTTGACATCTCATCCATTTAATTCTTAAGACAACCCAGTGAGATGGCATTTATTATAATCATCGCTTAACAGGTGAGGAAAGCAAGGCTCAGAAAGATTAAGTGACTCAGTTCTGTGGTGGCTCAGATGGTAAAGAATCTGCCTTCAATGCAGGAGACTGGGTTTGATCCCTGGGTCGGGACAATCCCCTGGAGAAGGAAATGGCACCCTACTCCAGTATTCTTGCCTGGGAAATCCCCTGGACAGAGGAGCCTGGTGCAAAGAATCAGACATGACTAAGCAATAACACTAGTATCATGCAGTTAGACTTGGGATTTGAACCCAAGTCATCCTATTGAAAAGCTAGAGTGATTTTAAGAATTTTGTTCTGCCTTCCTGTTCACTGTTTTTCAAAATGTGGCCCTTGGGTGTTCCCTGGGATGCCTGCAGAAATGCAGCTTCCATGGTCTGCATCCCATTTAGTGAATCAGAATCTCTGAGGGCAGGGAAGAGTGGATCTTATGTATTTCTTGTGTACAATAAATTGTGAAAAGTTTGGCTTCCCTAGGTTTGTATCTATTGAAATCGATGATGATACCATACATTTCTGGTATATTCCCACAAACCTGAATAATTAGCACTCATGTTAGATTTTAAAGTACAGTTGCTTTATTATTTTCCCATATCATAAATTGACAGCTTAGGGTCAGATCACCCAAGGTGATCAGATCACCCAAGAATAACACTGGTGTCACATGAAAAGAGTTAAGATGATATGCACATGAACATATTTTAACAGTTATATAATTATTTTAATGTGTAGTAGAAAAACTGGCACATCAGACTTGTGATTTAATAGATGGATGTTATTGCTTAAAGCCAGGCAAAATATGAAAAAATAGTGGACTTAAAGTCAACATAAATACTAATATTAGTACAGGTGACATACAGGTATAGCAAACTAGACTTGTACAGGTGGTAATAAGATACCAGAAGTTTGGAAAACATTGTCCCTGTTGAAAGAGTAGATAGCTATTATGTGAATTATGGATTAACTAAATTAATAAATGTATGCCTTAATACCAAGTCATCTTGAAGATTTACCTGATAATTAAGACTACTAGAAGAAATGTAATAAAATGTCTTCTTTGCCTACCCTACTACTAACTCAGTTGCTTCCATTTTTAACAGGCTAAGAAAGAGTACAAATCTCTCTCTTGAATTTGTCAAAACATTTAAGAACAAGATCTGAATGTAATGTTCCAAAGATTAGATGAAAAAAATACAGTCATAAATTGTAATGAAACATTTTTAGGAACTGTCAGCAGAAGTGACAAAGTTGATGAGCTTCCATTGTTTGCAAAGCAGAACTAGGCCAAGAGGGAACATGGTGGAGCCATACAGACTGTACTGGTTAGCTTTGTAACCTTGTATAACCTCTGAGTATCACTTTCCTTTTGTGTAAAGATGAGAGTTTGGATTAGATTTAAAGTCTCAAAATTCCTTTCTTTCTAGAACATTCTTCAATTTTGTTTTGTCCAAAAGGATTTGATTCTGGCCAGCCTTCAGGAAATTAGGACACCATAGTTTTAATGTGATCGTCCTCTTTCCTCTGGCTCCAACATCACCATCACCACCATCATCATCACCCCTCTGTCCCTCCTGTTTCTCCTACTCTCATCACCGCACACACAGTAGCTAGATCTCTTCTTTAAATATTCTGAACAAAAAGGAGAAAATGGAGAGGGTCTTGTACTAAATTTAATCATTTAGTAGGTTAGTACAGTGACTAAATTCTGGATCCTAAACAAAAATTTCCAGAAGGGCTTTGGAGGGAAGTGGGATGCAGTGTGTGGGGAAGGCTTTATTATGCTTGAGTTTGATCTTAGTTAATACTTCTTAAATTGAGTACAAGTCTAGAAAGAGGGAAGTTTGAGCATGATCATTTTGAATCCATGGGCATAATCCACTGTTGATAGCTTGGCCTCATGATCTGTTTATTAAATCAGAGTTTGCAAACACAGATGTCTACAGGGGAGAGCTAACAAGCTAAACAGACATGGGTGAGATCTGTAGAGAACTGGAGACTGCAGTGTGTCCCCTTAGAAACAATTTAATTATAAAAACAACCGTGCTCCTGCCTGTTTGAGCAACAGGCCTCCAGTTTGTAATCACTATAATGGCAGAGTACTGTCCTATCTCTCAGGATTACTTGTAGGTAGAATTATTTCTTAAAAATATCAAGGTTTGGGCTTCTGCTTCTGGAAAGATGGAGCAGATGTACTTTTTCTTATTTTGCACTCTCAGTATAAATAAATACCCTGGACATGATCTATAAGATAAACAAAATAACGCCCTGAAAGGTAGAAGAAGGTAGACTGGTTAGGGACCTCAGGACCCAAGGAACAATGGGGTGGTAATGTCCCTGGTTGTTGTTGTTGTTTTTTTTTTTTTTACAACATATGTCTCAGACTTGTTGCCGAAGAAGCCAGTAACCCAGAAATGCCAATGGGTGCAGACAACAAAAGCATAGTCTCTCTCTCCAAAGGACAGGAAGGGGCAGCCGAGTAAAAAGAAAACTTTCAGACACTAACCACTGTGCTCCAGCCAAACACCATAGAAAAAGCTGCAGCCCCACACCCACCAGCAAGGCCAAGTGGGGAGTCTAGATTTCACCCTCACCAGGCTGCAACGAGGCACACCAAGCATGGCAGCTATGGTGTTGGGAGGCCTGGTGGACAGTCAGGGTTTTTAGCACCACCTATCGGCTGGGAAGCCACACCCCCACTGTGGTATCGGTGCTATCAGTCAGATGTGCTCCTGCCACTCCCAGCAGGGCAGGTATCAGTGGAAGCCTAACTGAACCCTGGAACTCTCACCCCCTCCCAGAAATAGCTAGGACATCCCTGGCCTTTGATGTCAGTGGGGGCTGAGAGGGGAAACTGAACTTGTACCCCAACCCACCTGTAATGAGGCACTGCTCCCCACCCTCCTCCTGCTTGAGCAGTGGCAGAGAAACAGCTACAACAAAAGGGTTAGGTAAGACCCACACACTTATAATACTCAAAATGGTCAGGTTTCCATTGAAAATCACTCATAATACCAAGAGCCAGAAAGATCTCAAACTGAATGAAGAGAATCAGTAGATGCCAAAACCACGATGACAGATTTTAGAATTCTGTGAAAAAGATTTTAAAGAAGCCATCATAAAATTGCTTCAGTAAACAATTACAGATATGTTTGATGCAATAAAAATATAGAAAGTGAGAGACAAAAAATAGGAAAGTTTCAGCAAAGAATATGAGATAAGAACCAAATGGAAAATTTAAAACTGAAAAATATAATAATGAAAAAACTCCTCCCCAAAAAACACACACACAAAAAGAAAGAAAAACACTAAACCCTCAGTGGATTGGTTCAACAGCAGAATAGAGAGGGCAGAGAAAAGAATTGAATGAATCTTGAGAGAATTACGCAGAGTAAAATTGCCACTCCCAAAAGGTCATATGCTGTATGATTTCATTTGTATAGTGAAAGTGTGTTAGCAGCTCAGTCATGTCCCACTCCGCGACCCCATGGACTATAGCCCGCCAGGCTCCTTTGTTCATGGAATTCTCCAGGCAAGAATACTGAATTGGGTTTCCATTCCCTTCTCTGGGGGATCTTCCCAGCTCAGGGATCGAACCTGGCTCTCCTGCATTGCAGGTGGATTCTTTACCATCCGAGATTTCAGGGAAGCCCTTCATTTGTGTAACAGTCTTCAAATGACAAAGTTATAGAAACGGAGAACAGATTAGTGGTTGCTGGGGCCTGAGAAGGGGAAGGGCTGGGAGGGAATTGGATGTGGCCATAAAAGAGGAATGTTAGGTGATGAGGAAATTGTTCTACATCTTGGCTGTGTCAGTGTCAGGGCCCTGGTTCTGGTACTGTTCTCTGTAGTTTTATAATATACAACTAAAATTTGGTGACATGGTACATGGAATCTCTCTTAATCTTACAACTGCTTATGAATCAGCGGTTATCTCAAAATTAGAAATTAAATTTTTAAAAGATCAAGATTTTTATAGACTGCTGAATGACTCTATATTGCATGTAGAATAAATTTTGATTAATATTTCCAACAAGTCATGATATATCAGAAGTATTATTTAAATGAAGCATATAGTTATACAAATAAAAATGTTAGAATGTTTTTACTCCACTATTACAGTCTTTTCATGGAAAGAAACTCTTAGAGGCATAGGCTCAAAGATAACATTTATTAAAAAACTGATATTTGACTTAGAATCATATGGTTTATAAAAAAGGTCATAAAATTTGGAGTCAGGGCACTTTGCCTTGAGTCCCACCCTGTACCTGACTAGCTGCTCAACAAGTGACTTTATCTTGCTGAGCCTCAAGTGTTCTCATCTGTAAAGTGGATGTTATAGCGGAGGCTTAATGTATTAAAAAGGGCAGCGTATGTGTGAAATGCATGCAGTGCTCATTTACGGTATGCTATTACTCTATGAAAATGTATATGATATGTAAAAATGAGTACAAGAGGAGTGTATTATAATTGCTGAACACAGGTCCACTTCCAAAAACATGATGTGAGTACCTAATGTGCACAGGGGCTGGGCTACATGGAATTCATAATAGAGGAAAGAGACTCAAAAAAAAATACAGTACAAGTTGAACTGTGGTGAGTGGTTGCAATAGACAAGGAAACAAGGTGTGGTGGGAGGAGCCAGACAGGTAGAACAGGGCATTCTGGGCATGAGCCTTGAGGCCCTTGGCCAGCCAACTCAGAAAGGGAACAGGTTTAGGTAGGGCTGTGTAGAGATGAAGAGCATCATACTGACACCAGTCAGCTTAGGTTGGAATCCTCACCCACTTAGAACACTTGTGACACCAGACTTGTGACACCAGTTTGTTCCCACACTGGCAAATTCTCCCACACCAGATGAGTGTTCTACGATTCAGTTTGGTTTTGATACTCATTGGAGTTAGTGCAGACCCCACAGGTTAAGGGCTCAGTCCACAAAACTTCTCACTTCAGTTTTCCAGTTTCAGGTAGTGGGTTCCCAGGTTACCTGGAACTTCTGCCTGGCTTGGGGCTACAAATTGGGGGCTGCCCACAACTCCCTCTCTGAGTTCGATCATTTGCTAGAACAACTGACAGAACCCAGGTAAACAGGTTTACCAGTTCCTTATAGGATAAATGATGTAAAAAATGATACAGCCTGTGAAGCTGCCTGAGGTCTTGAGGGCCATTAGCGCTGGTTGCAGGATTTGACTTCTGAGCTGTGCTTTAACCATTGTGCTGATTGCCGCCCCCCAACCCCACACCGAGTTTTCTGAACTCTTCCAAGGAAGCTTAAGTGGCTCCTCGGGTTTGGGGACTGGTCAGGACCTCACAGCCATTCATAGACTCCTCTCCTTTTGTACGTGTAGAAACTGAGGCTGGGTGTGGGCACGCAGAGAGAGGCTTCAGCCTCCTGACTTCAAACCACTGCTCTCTGCCTTTGATCAGAATCACATTCACATGTAAGGCCCAGGGATGCTGCTTGTAGTGCTGTTTTTTAGTTGTCAATTGTTACTATCTCTTTATAGACAAAACATTATAAAATTAATTGCAGTTTCAGAGCAAATGTGAAAATAAACATGCTGGAGTGGAGGTTTGGAGGGAGCAAGGAGAAGCGAGGGAAGAGGTCATACTGTTGCTTTCTTCACCCACCCTGGAGAGAGTTAAGAGGGAGTGGAGGTACACTGGATGGCTTTAGTTCCTGTGCATTAATTACAGTGGCACCACACTGAGGTGGTGTAGCAGACTAACTGGGTATAAGTACTTGCTCTACACCTTGAACTTGGCCAGATTACTTAACTGGACCTTGGGTTTCTCATCAGGAAATGGGGCCCATGATAGTTTTTATCTCACAAGGTTGTTCCGAGAATAAAATGTTAGTACATACAAGGTTCCTAGAAGAATGGCTGCCACCGAAAAATCATTTCATGATTTTTTTTAATGATGCAGCTGCTGCAGAAGGACAATAAAGGGACTAGAAATTACAATTTCAATCAGCAGATTGGGAAGAGGGAGGGAGTAGTGTGAGAAAGCATGTTTCCTCATCTAGCTAGGTCACTAGCTACTGTTTGAAACTAACAAGTCAAGAAGTAGTGGTATCATTTATACATTATACAATGAAACTTTCCAAACTGTTCCACAATTTTATAATTTATGCTCAGTTTTTGTCAACATTTAAAAATTCTGGTAATATGATTTTGTTATAGTTGGATAATATACAAATGTATATAGATCTTAAGTTGCATGCCAACTCTCTACCTGAAAAATGTTCTTACCTTCAAGGAAATTTTTATGATTTATATAGCAAAGCAAATTTGGAACTTAATTTACACACACACACACACACACACACACACACGAAACCATTACCTTTTACAAATTTTCACCTTATATAATGATTTTAATAAAAAATTCATATATGTTCTAGGAATGTGCTAGTCACAATGCTCACTTTATCTCGTAAGTCACGATACTCCCTATCCCTATATCTCATTGAAATAAATAATACCTCAATCTCATTGAAATAAATAATACCTCAATCTTTTAGACATTTGTGCCTCATCACTGAACTCTTCTGTTGTTTCTAATTATAAATACTAAAACTTTAATTATTAAGTAATACATCATTTTCATGGTATGCTGTGTATATATGTGTGAAATGTACTGCTGGAATTTAATGCAAGTTTAGTTATGCTTCTGAAATAGATGAATAAATATTAACTAAGTAAAAAAAGAAGTAGTGATGTAACCATATTTATGGTTATGGAGGCATAATTTTAAAAATTCTCATTAAATGTGGTTATCACTGACAAATGAAGTTGGGGAGGGGAGCCTCTCTATTTTGACTTTTTATTACCATGGATGTCCCATTTTGAGTTTTTTCAAAATTAACATAAGCGTGTATACTATGTATTTTGTACTAACTTTTCTGTTGTAATTAACAAATGATAAATGTCACATATTTAAAGTATACAAATTGATGAGTTTTTGATAGGTGCCCCCTTATGGCACTATCACCACAATTAAGATAAACATATTCATCACCACCACCTCCTCAAAAAAAGGGGCAGATTTAAGCTTCTTAGCCTAAATAGTCTATATTTAGGGATTTCTGGGCTTTAATTCCCTTTGAGCTATAGCATCCCTTAGTTCCAACACCTTTTTTCCTTCAAAGCGTATTTTATTTTAATAGCGTTTTTTGAAGTGTGTCCTCATATTCACGTGATCCTCTTATCTATCCTGAGTAAAACCTGTGAAGCTAATAAGACCCTCCAGTGATTTTTTTTTTAAATGATGTTTTCTGTGGAATCTCTGGCATTCTATCGTATGTAATGATGATCGGATTTCGGAGTCAAGAGTGGGGAACAGATGATTCAAGCCTTCCTCAGACTGTCAGCACTGTTCGCTTTTCAAAAGTTCCATTGGCTCTCTGGGCCGTTTCCCGAATGCTCCTGCACGTTTCCATGTGCAGCAGTCGGGGCTGGGCTAAAGTGAGGGAGGCAACTTCTACCTCTGAGGCGGCCACATTGGGGGGTTTAATTCTGGAGTCCCAAGTGCAAATTGGAAATAGAATTCCTATAGAAGCCAGATTAAGATTGTGCTTAACTAGGCTTTGTGATCCCATTAACACCGTGGCTGAGCTGTGCTCCACGCCAGCTGTGAACGCTTTTGTTGTTTCTTGGTTCGGTTTTGTTTTGTTTCTGTGGGCTGGTTTGGGAGAAGAACCACCTTTTTATATCATTGTTTCTATGGGGAAAATGTGTTCAGTATTCCCAACAGACACACAAATGAACTTTTCAAACACAGCCTGTTCACACTGTCTTGTAATAGCCCTTGACAGAAGGGGTTTGTGTTTAAAATAATGTAGTTTGTCTTAGGCTAAGGGCGATAAGTTTCTCCAAATCATAGACTTGCCTACAAATTACAGGACAAATGTGTTAGGATTGATTGGATATTGAATGAAACTTAGAGGGCAAACATGTTAGGATCGACCTGCTGGGTTTTATTTGGAGTATTATGATGTTTCTTAGAGCATGGGCTGGCGAACTTAACAGCATCTTTCACAGGTCAATAGTGATGCGTCCATGATGATGATGTTCTGTGTTTTAACTGACAGGTTTTCAGGAGGCCTGATATAAGGGTAAGGATATTTGGTTTTCAGCACATGGGCCTCCGCCTTGTGTGTCTCTGTGCTTTATCGGACACTTAGTCTATTTAGTATTCTTTGCCTTCTCACTGGTTTTATGAGTCACTCAGATCAATTCGCTCTGCTGTGTCATAGCTTTCAGTGTTCACTAGAAATGCTTTATTTGTTATGATGTTTTCATATGCGAAAAAGCCAATGTGTGTGAGGGCAGGGTGCTAAAATTTGTTTCCAGTGTGCAATACTGACTTTTGTTGTGTTACAGGAATTCTGACCAAGTGGGTATTCATGGCATGGGGTTTATAAGTCTAGGCCTACAGAGTCCTGTTCATTTAACCTTGTTCATCACATAATTCATGCTAGAGTATTTATTAACAAGAAAAACAACAAAGTGGTCAGTTGTCCATCCTGAGTAGGCAATCTAAGATTTCAAGTCTTGATTACAAGATCAAGTAAGATTTCATGTTTGCATGCTGAATCCCAAAAGCAGAAGTGCCAATCTTGAAGATGAATTTAGCAAAATCAGCCCCATTTAGTATTTCTTAAAATACAGACGTAGCTGTTATAGCTAGTGGATTATAGTTTATATTTTCCTCATGATTTTCCTTCCCTTTATTTCAGAATGTTCATAAAGCAAGACAAAGATTGGTAATGTGCATGCATTTAAACCTGAGTATCAGATGTTGAAAATTAACCTTGTTCCATTAAATGAAAACAATGTGGATTTTGACAGAATCATTTAGTGACTTTGGTTTTAAACTTTTAAAAATAAGCAGGTTAAATCAAATTCTTGGATTCTAGTTGGTTTATCTCTGTTTAATTTTGTTTTCACCATGTTTTCTTTTGCTCATGGGAATCATTTTCTTTCATTGATTCACATTGTTAACTATTAGTGTTTGGCTTTACACTTGCATGGACTTTGAAATGCTATGTGGGTTTTTTTTTTTTTGGTTGTTTGGTCATTCATTCTTCTGTTTTTAAAATTTTTATCAAAGAATGATTCCATTTTCTTTGTATTAAAAAAATGGAAATTTCAAAAAACTGGCTGTGTTTAACAATTTGTCCTGCTCTGAAGGGTAGCAGTACCAACTGTGTACTAAATTCAACCTGATGATAAACTATAAAAATATTTTAAGTAACTATTTTATTTTACTGACAAAAATGAAAGATGGGGAAGAGTAAATTTTTTTAAAGCTTTGCTACTTATTCACTGATTGCCTTTTAAAGAAATATAGTCCTTGGGATCAAAGTTTCTTGAAGGAAAAATATATTGATGCTAAATTTTAATATTTTCAGCCTCAGAGACTTGATATAACTTTTTTTTGTTTTTTTTTTTTCCCTAGGAATACATTATTTATTATTTTTTTGTTTTTTACTTTACAATATTGTATTGGTTTTGCCATACATCAGCATGGGAGAATGGCATTGATATAACTTTTAAAAGGGGTTATAATTTTGTCATCTTCAATATTCATGCTCATTATACCACAGGCTAAACTAAAAGTCCAAGTTTTTAGGGTTTAAAAAGCTCATTCTAGAAAGAAATTAAGAATAATAATACATGTAAAGGGATTGGAAAATTTAGATAAATATGTGTGATATTTTAGCTATTTTTTGAAGCACATTGATACTGTAATTAGATTTAATATGATTTTGAGTCATAAATCACAGTATTTAATTAGCAATAAGCAATAAGTAACAGAGCATTTGTATGTATTTGCATATGTATGACCCCAGCATGTGATATGCACATGTGCATGTGTGGAAATGTTGTTAATTCCAGTGGCATTGACCTCTGGGCAACATAATAGTTCCTTTTAAAAACACATGTCTACGAACCGCCTTTGGATTTTGGCTGGATTTTGGTCGCTGCCCGGTCTCTGTGGTCTGATTTATTTTCTATGAGCATGTTATGCATCTGTGATTTTGATTCTTTGCTGTACGCTGCAGTATTGCTTGATTTTAAAAAGACAGTACATTCTGTGTAACCCATGATGTTTGTTGCTTTTCATTTTACACCCCAACACAAACACAGAGTAGATACTCCATTTTAGGCTGAGGATGCTATAGATGGCCTCCACGTTCTTTCCTTAACTCCAAGGGGGAAAATATTGGTATTTGCAAAACCATGAAAGGTGTGTTACATGCTTACTGTCTCTTTAAGAAAGAACTTCTGTCCTTTCACCTGTCTGTTTGCACGTGTTTCTCTTTCCCCCCCTTTGCCTTTTCTTGTCCATGCACCTGGTGCTGTGCAGGAGATTCAGGAAGAACACAATGGCTACCCTTCTGAAGCTGAAGCTGATCAGGTGGCAAGTTGTACATGTTCATCTGTTTGTAGTTACAGACCGTGCATTTAGAAGCCATTTCATACTAGATTTCTAGGCAACCAGCAAATGCTTTTTCCACTACAGTAGCACTCTCCTGTCCAAGTTTGGTAGATTCCATTATGACATTATTTGCAAAAATTGGTTTATCCAACATTTTGTCAACCAGAAATTTGTTCATCTCTGCCTCTCAGTTTTCCCAAGTAGATTTACTGATGGGAATAATGAGCCTCAGTCACAACACGATTCTGTAGCGCCTTCACAAAGACTTAGAGGGGCAGATGCACACACTCAGGGTGCTCCTCAAGGGTGCAGACTTTTCTTTATTCAAATTTGCAAGGTCTGTACCCAGCACAGCACCTGGCATGCTGTAGGTGTTTATGGAATGAGTCCATGTATTTTGCAGAAGGAAAAAAAAAATCATTCATCGAGGTTTCTTCAGTACTTGCTCTTTGCTCAGTGCCTCTGGACTCTGGAGAGATTTAATGCAGCAGAGCTTTCCCCAAAGCTTATGTAGAAACTGAGTATATGAAACCTCTAGAGGAGCTGCTCCAGGGAAGCATGGGAAACTCCCAGTGCTCAGCTGTCCCTTTGCCCAGCCCACCCTCCTTTGGTGACTCTGGAAGTACCTTGCAGAGGCCCGTTTGAAAACCACTGCTTTCGGCAGGCAGCTGTTACAGAAACTATCCACCCAGCAGTCTGGGTTCAAGAGGAGAAAGCAGTGGAGAGCCAGCAAGTTGGTGACCTTCCAGGTCACCAGCAGAGGTCTGGGCTGAGATCATCAGAGAGAATTCCTCAACCGGGCAACACTTGGAGCAGAGGCCCCAAGAGGGCTGGGTGTATTCACGAGACATATTTTATCCATAAGAACATTCCTCTTTAATGATATACATGGGTTGGATAAATCAAGGGTCAAATCATGTCCTGTGCAACTTGGAAGTTGCAGTCAAAGCTTAATATAGCACAAGTGTGCGTCCTATCTCCTAACACTGGCTTTTTAGAGGGAATCTACTGTCCTCGCAAAACAATGAGGCTTTAAGATCCATTCTCCTCTCGAATTCCTATGCTAAAGCTGAATGTCTTTCCTGTACACAGTGAACTTTTTATAGGGAGATCTGAAGCAGTGGGATCAATGATTTGTTTTATTCTGATAGTTGCCTTTTCATCATGTACAAAGCATGTCCCAGATTTAACTATTTTTAGTGAGAGGTTTGTCTATCCCATCAACACGTCTCATGCCTCATATAAATGCACGGATATTTCATGCCAGATTTAATGTCACTGTTAGAAGAGAAACCTTTGATCCCTAGCCTCTATCTTGAGAGTCTTGTACATTCTCAAAATGGTCCAGTCACTGCTGCCTCCCATCAATGGCATCTTATTAGTTAGTCCTGGGTTGAGGACTTGAAAGTGTGTGAAGTGACTTGCTATAAAGTGAATCAGACTTTCCCCCACCTCTTCCAAATTCAGTTGATTAGAACAGCTTGCTTTAGTAAATATATTTTAAAATAACCTATTCCCGTTTATTTTTGAATATCAGTTAACGGTTTTAAGTCTATATGATAATATTTAGCCATTAAAATAAGCTTTAAAAGTATAACATTTGAAGTTATTTAAAACTTGAATATTGATTAAAATAGCTTTCTTCCTTTGTAACTATATTATAAAATCAGTCACTAGGTTAGGCAATAAATTAAAGAAAGAAGACTTTCAAAATAAGGCCTCTGTGAAGATTGGTGATTTTTAGTGTTTCTAAAACTGGACGTTGAAAAGTATAAATATTGGTTTATGCTTTATTGTGTCAAAGCTGTATTTCCAAAACAGGTATGAATATAAATGTATCCACAAACACTTCTCTGTGTCCCCTTTAACAGTTTTCTGCATCCCTAAAAATGTTGATTGAGAAGTGTCTTAAAAACCAATCTGGACTAAAAGTTTAAACTGAGTAAAATTGCTTGGAGGTGATGATGAACACTAATCTGTAGGAGGAGGAACTGTGTCATTTTTGTGCCCTCCCCAAACAAATATCATTTGACCAACATTTAGCGTTGAATTCGCTCTTTGTATTTTGACATTTTCCCTTCTTATTTTATAAAAATGGATGAACCTATTATATAGTGTTTTTAAGTGGACCTTTAAGACCCTTTATAAAATATATTGAAGTATTCTTATAACTGTGAAAAATAATTATTTTGAATTTTCAATAATTTTGACTAGAATTATAAAAGATACAAGTTTTAGTATTTTGCTTCATAAAATTATGTTGAAAACTTAGGACTATCTACTCTGTTTTCTGCCCAACACTAGTGGCCTCCTGATGTTAACAGGTATTTTTTTGGAGAAAGCAGCCCCTGATGGATGAGGTAGGGGAAATGCAGCATACTCTAGCGCCCTCTGGCGGATCCAGCCTGCATTAACATGCTAAAGATTTGTCTCACTAAAAAAAAAAAAAAAAAAAAAAGAACCCAGCTAAACTTGTTTCCTTTAACCCAGCATTTCCCAAACTTTTCCAAATAAATCCTATTTGCATCTCTTGGGAATTTAGTGCTCTATGAAACACAGCTTGGGAATTTCTGGGGTTTTGAACACCTTGCTCTTCTTCATGACACATTATGTCAGAGATCCCCAGAGAAAGTGACCAGTTTTCTTGGCAGTATCGGACAAGGTGGCAGTACCTTGGAATAGGCACAAAGTTCAGGCTGTGGTCCCTAGATCTGTAGTTCAAGAACACCATTTTCTCAGCTCCCCTGAGTTATCTGGTGCTATCCAACCAGGCTTGCCAGAGACTGGCTCTAATGGTTCATAGTGCCAATCTGGACATTTAGAAATGTGGGCATGTATCCTTCCAGCCATCCAAGACATCCTTTTCCTGGTAATATTGTAACAGGAACCCTGAGACCTCTTTAGGAATTTGCTCGGTAAGCGTGGAATCAGCAGTGTGAACTGACTGGGGAGAAAAGCCTGATGAACAACACACCCTGCTCCCCAGGAGTGGATGAAATACTCTTGTCTGCCAGTTGAGGGCACGTTCTCGTGGCCTGTATACACACTGACAAGCATACTCGCCTGTCCTCCCTCCTACACATTGTGTAGCTGCAGGAAGCTGGGTTGGAGTAGGGAAGCTTTCTTATTTCATAAAATAAGGCTTTAAGAGTAGGGCTTTCCTTAGTAAGAGACCCTCTCTGCTTTCTTAAATTAGACTTTGGGGTTTCCCACACACTCTTATAGCTGGGCCATTTCTACAGCTGCTTAAGCATCTGCATCTAATGATTTTATTTGTACTAGTTTCACGCTCAGAAGGTAACCTTTTTTGACCTTATTTCCAAATTCTGGAGGCATCTTGTAATAGCTGTCTGTGTAGTGATTACAGTATCTATCTGTCATGTCAAACCATCTCTGTATTAATGCTTTCTAACTGTGAACTTTAAGTATGTGTAACAATTTGCTCGAATATGCAGCATGGTGTCCTGTGATGCGGAGCTTTAAAATTGTCTTGTAAGGGGAGGGGGGCATACATTTTGCACGCTTCTGTAGCCTCATAGCAAGAGCACAGAGCACTACCATTCTTCCCAGGTTTACAGATGGAAAGGGAGATTTACTCGTGTTTGGTTTCTTGCCAGGCTCTAAGGGATGGAAATAAGCTGGCACAGATGGAAGAAGCGCCACTTTTCCCAGGAGAATCAATCAAGGCCATTGGTAAGTTTAACGAGTACATTTTGCTCATGGAGATCCGTAAAATGACATGGCACATTAGTCGTAAGCACAGGTGATGTATGTGCTGGAGATCAGCCAAATCCTTTTAATTTGGGGACAAATGGATGAGACCTTGTCCTTCTTCCTGTCATCATGACCTTAAGAGATGAGGGACTATAGAGGATCCCTTGAAGCTCCAAGTGAGTCTCGGGTGGCAGTACCAACAGAAGAGGGGCCCAACTTTGCCCCATGAACTGAGGCAAGTGAGACTCTCACGGTGATGTCAGTTCGATGATTTGTTGGAAGCCTTCACTGAAGGAAAAGGTCCTGAGGGATGATCCACATCATACTTTTAATGGCAATTTTGAGAACTTGGCAAAGAAATTTTAGTGGCTTTGAAGAGTCCCGAAAGTACAATTTTAGTGCAGGAAAAGGGCATGTGCGCCCACCCTGGATTATAAGGGCAGAGGCCTGCAGTGGATGGCTAGGCATTTGAGCTGGCGGTCCACTGTGCCAGGCTGGGTGGGAGGGCAGCCAGCTGGGACCACTTCAGCTCACGATTGCCGGGGTTAGGGTTGGCAGCCTGGTGTGCAAGGCTCAGTGTCGCCTTCTTCCCTCCTGGCTCCCTCCCAGAGGCACGTGCCCAGTCCTGGAGCATGGTCGTGTTGTGTTTGAGTAGCTGGGCTCTCCTGCCAGGACCTTCACACACATTCTTCCTCTGTGATAGCCTGCTTTGTGGCTCTGGGCTCTGTCCATCCCAACCTGAGTTTTGAAACGGTTTCTCTCTTGGGCTTCAGGAACTTCATCCACTCCTGGTGCTCCACCGGCCTCTCTGGCCTTTCCTCCTCTGGGAGCATTTCTAGCCCTGCCTCTGTGTTGTTTTGGGAATGATGGGACTAAAATGCAGAGCTAATTCTGTCATGCCTCTCCTTCTACTCCAGACAGACAGACTACACAGATTTAAAGTGAATGTGAAGAGTTTTGACACTTTTATACCCCTGGGAAACCACCATCACAGTCAAGATAATGAATATGCTTATCACCTCCCAGAAGTTTCCTTAGGGCCCTTTATAATCCCTCTCACCCATACCTTCTGCCCCTTTCCCAAGCTCTAGAGGGTTGTTGATATTTTCTCGAGTTTTATAGAAATGGAATCATTGAGTATGTCCTTATGTCTGCTTATCCCATTCTGCTTAATTGTAGTGATATTCACCCATATTATGAGTGCTGTGGTCAGCAGTCATTCCTTTTCATTGCTGGGTCATATTCCATTGTGTGGATACATCACAGCGTGCTGATCCATTCACCTATTGACAGACACTTGGGTTGTTTCTGTTGTTTGGCTATTACAAATAATACTGCCATGAACTTTGATGAACAAGTCATCTCTGGCCTCGTGTCCCATCGTCCTCGTGCACCCTTGGACCCAGCCACACTAACCTCTGGCAACTTGTTAACCTCTCCTCCCTTCCCCTTCTCCAGCCTCCCTGCTGAATTAAGTCATTCCTTTTCTGAGCTCTTATCACATCAAGTCCACATGGTTCTGATAACATTTATCAGGCTCTGTCGTGCTTTTCTGTGTAGTATCCCTCAGGGGTTACCTGATGAGTAGGAAGGAATCTTGTCGTTTATACCTAGAACCCCAACAATAGGAGCCACTCAGTACATAATGAGTTTTATAAAAGTTTAATATAAGTGTTTTGAGAATTTGGCTGAATGACAGCTTTAGTGCTGTTATTTATCCCCTTGGATTCATCAGTGACTGTGTCCATTCTTGAGCTTTCAGTGGAATGGCACTTTTAGTGGAAAAGCACTTTGGGAACATTGGGAAGATGTGGTATCTTTGTGACTGGTGTGATCGTCCCAGCGTTCATAGGAGTCATAGGTGTTAGTGATTTTGATATGAAGGATGTTGATATTGATACAAACATTAAGAAATATGGAAGCTGATGAAGAATTTGAAGCAAAGAAGTCTTTCCCTACTTCCTTGATGTGGTTTTGGTTTTTGCCATCTGTAAAGCAGTTTTTTTGGAGATGTTTCAGGGGACAGTGTTTAGCTTTAGTTAGTTTTCATTAGTAGTGATTTATGAAATGTAGCCCAGGATCTTCAGAGTTTAATTAATATGTTTTTGAATGTGATTAATTTATCACTCAGGGAAAATGTGAACTATTTGGAAAGAAATGACAAAATGTAACTTATTATGAGGCTCTTTACTGAAAACCTCACTAGGTAGCAAATAAGACTTTTGTTTTTAAAATGGAATTTTATTAGAAGACTATCCATCTATGCCTTTATTTAAAGTAATGAAAAAATTTAAATTCCTAGAAAACTAGAATCACGCATTTGTGGAAACTCATGTTAAGATTTATTGAAACACAAGCCAATGGCACTAGATGCTATTTGGGGTTTTTTCTTTCAGTGAAAGATGTCATGTATATCTGCCCATTTGTGGGAGCAGTGACTGGCACCCTGACAGTGACGGACTTTAAGATGTACTTCAAGAATGTAGAGAGAGTGAGTATTTAAAAATGGGTTTTATTTTTTAAAATGCTGCAGAAGAAAGCGTATAATAAAGAAGATAGTAAAAAGTATCCTGAAATCCTACCACTCTGAGAGAAACTGAGAGTCAGTTTTAAAATGTGCCCATTTTAAGATGTGCAAGCAGATTTTATATGTTGAAAAGAAGTATTAAAGTAAAGTAACACTTTAAAGTAACACTTTCACGGGGGTGGGGGGTGGGGTTTAATTATACTCTTGACATCTACATCACTAAGTAGGTGATAAACCAGACCTTGGTGTCTTAGCCAGAACCAAGAGGAAAATCAAAGTAAGAAGCAAACATGTTTTTAGCCAGTGAAGACTTGAATTGGAAAACTCTGTTGACTGACACTGATTGGCATTCATGTTCATCTGTGAACCCAGGACCCACATTTCGTCCTCGATGTCCCCCTGGGAGTGATCAGCAGAGTTGAAAAGATTGGAGCACAAAGCCATGGAGACAACTCTTGTGGCATAGAGATCGTGTGCAAGGTACGGTGCAAACAGAGAGAAACTGAGATGGGGCAGCCAGCTGGAACATCCTTGGACTCTTGGATAGTAAGAATAATTTGGACGTTAGTCACTCAGATGTCTTCGGGACACAAACCTCTTCAACCTTTCATCAGCCAATTCAGACCATTATATAAGCTGTTGAAGTAAACTGCTTCTTTTCTGTTGAAGTGTTCCAATTAACATGGACCTGTAACCTAGGTGGTGACATGATTTGTTACATTTCAGAGAAATCAAGTGGAAAGCAGAGATCAGTATTTTTTTGGCAGTTTGTCATTATAATACTAGTTTTTAGTCAGAGACTTCCTAAAGGGACAGTGGGCATGTGCGTGCTCAGTTGCTCAGTCGTGTCCTACTCTTTGCAACCCCATGGACTGTATCCCGCCAGGTTCCTCTGTCCATGGGATTTTCCGAGGCAAGAATACTGGAATGGGTTGCCAATTCCTCCTCCAGGGGATCTTCCTGACCCAGGGACCAAACCCACATCTCCTGTGTCTCCTTCATTGGAAGGTGGATTCTTTACTACTGAGCTACCCAGGAATCCCTAAAGGGACAACAATATTCATAAATTCTGTGATTAAAAACACAGTTGAGTTTCTTGTTGGAATTTGCACCTGAGCCATGCTTAATTTTGATTTTGTCCCTTTCCTCCAATGGATTAAGTAAAATTTGTGTGACAGCTTTGATGAGGACTAATGAAAGATGAACATGAATTTGAGCCAACTCTGAGCAATGGAGGACAGAGAAGCCTGGCAAGCTGCAGTCCATGGGGTTGCAAAGAGTAGGACACAACTGAGCAACTGAACAACAACAAAGTCATTTAAGAAACACCTTACTTCAATTCCAATGACTTTGCCTTGTGGAATACAGTTCACTAACAACCTCACCTAAAATACCAGGCAAGAGATCCTGTCTGCAGCACCATCCAGGTCCCTTCCCAGTTTGGGGTTTGGATTAGATTCCTGCCAGTCTATCTGCCTCCATCATATCTCTGAGTGAGGCTCTTGCTGGTTGGCCCTAGACTGCAGTTGAACTCACGTTTTCAAATAAGCCTTTACTGTGCCGGGTCGGAAATCTGCTGGCTTCCTAGCATCTCTCGAGCAACATGTGGCTGTCCTCCCCTCGGGTCCATGGTGGCAGTCCTGATTCTCCAGGATTCTCCACAGGCAGAGCAGTGGGAATCCTCTGCAGAACTTAAAGCCAAGGGTGGGGTGGGTGAGTCAATTCTGTAATTGTGGAACAGGTCATTTACCTACTCAGAACTCTTCAGTAGCTGCCCTTGGGCTAGAGGGAAAACACGGAGACCCCATGGTGTGAGCGGGCTTGCTTTCCTTGGCGGCTCCCACTCCAGCCCACCTCCCCTTGTTCTTGCCATCCCATTCCTATAGTTGCTCCCACCTGCCTTGGACCCCGCCAACCCTTGCCACACTCAGACTCCTGGGGCTTCACACATGCTCTGTCTTTGCTGGCAATGCCTTTGCCTCTGAGCTGCTGCTGCTGCTAAGTCGCTTCAGTCATGTCTGACTCTGTGTGATCCCATAGACAGCAGCCCACCAGGCTCCCCCGTCCCTGGGATTCTCCAGGCAAGAACACTGGAGTGGGTTGCCATTTCCTTCTCCAATGCATGAAAGTGAAAAGTGAAAGTGAAGTCGCTCAGTCATGTCCAACTCTTCGCGACCCCATGGACTGCAGCCTACCAGGCTCCTCTGTCCATGGGATTTTCCAGGCAAGAGTACTGGAGTGGGGTGCCATTGCCTTCTCTTTCTGAACTGAGCAATCCTATATAGCAAGTCAGCTCAGTCAGCAACTGAGGAGCATGTGTGTAGCCAGAGTAGCTTGGCGGGAGGGCATAGCAGGAAGTTACATCACTTAGGCAGGTGTCCTGTGGTTGCTTTCCTATGATATTTGTGTGTGTGTGTGTGTGGCCAAGGTGAGTCTTTGTGAAAAGCAGTTTTAAAATGTTCTTCAGTGTAGAATTACCAGGACCATGCTTAAACAGGTGATATACAATTCAAAAAGTACAAAAACTGTGTGTAGCAAAAAGTAAGTTTCTCTCCAGCCACTCTGATCCACTCTGTGCAGGCACCCACTGGCACCAGTTTCCATAGATGGCCTCTGCATACAAGCCTGTGTCTGAAAATGTGAATGGTCGTGTGTTACATTCATTGTTCTGTACCTTTCTTACCACCCTCAACTATTATCTTGGAATTCCTTGCTAGCAGTACCTAATGAGCCACTTCTTGTTTTCATTAGCTCTGTAGTATGCCATCAGTAGTACTGTAGTTCATTGAGCCAGCCCTTATTTATTGATAGGCATTTAGGTTATTTCCATTCTTTCACTGTTATAAATAATACCACAGCAATACCTTCCTCACTTCCCCAATTGCTTTTGCTTTAATTTGTTTGTGGTCATATTTATTTTTGAATTCCATGTAAGATTAAAGAATGAGATTCCTGTTTTAACAAAGAGCGTAGGCTTAGAAAGGTCAGGGTGTAGTGCTCAAGCCAGTCCTGGGAAGACATTGCACCCTTTGAACCACCTTGTCAGCCTTGCTCCTGACAACTTCCACTTGGGCTTCAGGCTGACAGCTTGTGCAGCAGGGGGCTTTCAGATACTTATCTTGAGAAGCAACATTGTAATTTCTGTAAGGAAGTCACTGAGAGCCACTGTCTCTACATGACATAGAATCCTTGCTCCGAGTTCAGAGGAGAAACCTCTGTTGGATTTCTATTTGATGGATGGTGTGAATTCCATAATTGATTCTTTGAGCAGCTTAAGCCAGAACTGATTTTATGGCACACCTTTAGCACAGAAGGGCACACCATTTGATGTACCACTTTTATGTACTAACCTTACTCCTGGTTCCATCTGATGAATTTTCCCCCCTAACACCTCCCCTTTGTTCCATTTTCCTCAATTTATTATCTTGTTGGAGGTGTTTTGTGAATTGCCTTTTGTTAGTTGGAGTAAAATGGAGTCCAGTCACCACTTGGTGTCCACCAGAGACTAGTTACAGGACACCCCCTCGCCAGCAAATACCAACATCTGGAGACATGAATGCCCAAATGTAAAATGGCATCATATTTGTATACAGTCTCTGCACATCCTCCTGTGTACTTTAGATCATCTCTACATCATTTTAAATACCTAGTGCTATGTCAGTGCTATGTAAATAGTTGCTTGACAAGTTGTGTGTTTTGGAACTTTTTTCCCCAATGTTTTTGATCCATGCTTGGGTGAATTTGTGGGTATGGAGCATGCAGATATGGAGGGCCAATTACATTTTGTGAGAAATGAATAAAAATATTTTGTCTCTTCATACCATGAGGTCTACCTCATAGGTACTCAATACATGTTTAATCAATGAGGTTTGCTAATTGTTTAACAGGATATGAGGAACTTGCGACTTGCTTATAAACAGGAAGAACAGAGTAAACTAGGGATATTTGAAAACCTCAACAAACATGCATTTCCTCTTTCCAATGGGCAGGTAAGTACATGGAAATAACCTTCTTTTTGTGCGGGTCTGAATGCCTTCGTGGCAGTCTAAAAATGTCATGGTTAGTTATTCTTTCTTCCAGAGGTTTCCTTTATCTCTTTTCCCTCTGTTGGTAACTAACATTGAGTACTTAAACTGTGTCAGTTCTGTGTAATGATGAAGAAAACTTCAAATTTGTTGTTTTACAAAATGTTATAGATTAAAGTAGGACTCAATACATTCAGCTCATAACTGAATGAAAAGCTTTAGTAGTGTGCATGTGACAGTGCAAAGATGCTGACATGTCTATTTTGTGCTTTTGTATCCAGACACTCTTTGCCTTCAACTATAAAGAAAAATTTCCAGTGAATGGATGGAAAGTTTATGATCCAGTATCTGAATATAAAAGACAGGTAAAGTGTGATGCTTATCAACTGGAAAATAATAGGTTGAGCATCTTTTTCCTAAAATGGTAGAAATGTAGTGGAGAAGAAACCTTTTGCAAAAAGTTGTCCATGGGTGTAACTCACCTAGTCTGCTGGTTCTTCAGCTCTGGATGCCCCTTCTCCTTGCACCGTACCTTCAGCTGTGCCGCTGTTTGTTCTTCCTTTTTTCAGAGGGCAAATGAAGTACCAGGACGAGGGGAAGGGTTACAAAGAAACCAACCAGATGGTTTTTATTAGGTATTCTGATACTAAGTTGATTAGTAAGGATAAAGCAATGGCTTAAATTAGATTATGAGTATAAGACATGGCTATGTCAGTCTGATGGCGTTTCTCTACCTAGAAGTTCTTTAGTGCATTGTTAGTTTGAAGATATTCCAATGAGACGTTATTTTCATGACATTTACTCTTGGTCCACACCTTATATTTGGTACGGTGACTTTATATTCCTTTAGACATTTTAAAGAAGTTTCTGTTTCTCTAAAGGACTTCCGTGGGTATTTTTAAAGAACAACACTATGCTCACTTGTTATAAAAAACATGATAAGAAATACATAGGACTGGAATTCAAGTATATAATTTGCATGTTTTAGTATGTTTGGAAATTATGCTTCATTAGATTTTTTTAAAAAATGAATTAGGTAGGCAATGGCTTATATAAAATAAATTATATTTAATCTTTTAAGCAGTAATGAACAATGAATTACAAATGGGTTTTACTAGAAAATAATTGGATGTGGTTCATGCTTAGTACTTTTTGAAAGTATAAAAGTATGGTCCCCACACACACCACCAACTTTCCTCTGACACCTTGCAGGGCTTGCCAAATGAAAGTTGGAAAATATCCAAAGTAAACAGTAATTATGAGCTCTGTGACACCTACCCTGCCATCATTGTTGTGCCAACTAGTGTAAAAGATGATGATCTTTCAAAAGTAGCAGCATTTCGAGCAAAAGGTAGAATCCCGGTAAGTAATAATAATGTTATTTAGATATGAACATATACTGTATTTGGTCTAATATGGGGAAAAGCAAGTTAGAAGAAATCTCATGAAGAAAATGGAAAGTAGAAAAATAAGTCTATAAACCTGAACATATCTTTGATTCTCAATAACTATCTAATTATATAAGCATTTTGTCTGCTTGCTATGATCCCACCTGCCATGAGTTCATGTTACTAAGTACCAGGGTAACTTCAGTCATGCTTTCAAAACATGGTATAGATAGCAGAGGGCTAAGCTTGCTAGTGTGCTGACAGTTTGTGTCACTGGTGTCACTGAATCATCCTGGAGAAAATACATTCTTTCTTAGATACTGAGGGGAAGGCTATACCTGTACTGGGAGGGCCACCATTGCAGAAAGAAATAGTAGCCAACAGGGGATGAAGTATTTTAAACGATTTGTTGGTATACAAAAAACCCTGCACATGTTTAGTGGATCCAGTTTGGTGAGTTTGGATATATGTGTACACTGGGGATACATATTAGAGAGGGAACCACAGTTAGGGAGGGAGTGCATGTCTTGAGCCCTGCATGTGCCATCTGGTTGACCCCAAGTGTCTTGGACACTGGGGGAAAATGGTAGGTTTGGGGATATAGCTTTAGATTTTACAAGAGACTGTTTACTTTGTCCTCATCTGGCCATGTACGCCATTGTTGACATCCAAGTGTTAATTGCCCAATCGTGTCTGACTCTTTGTGACCCCATGGACTATACCCCACCAGGCTCCTCTGTCCATTGGATTCTCCAGGCAAGAATACTGGAGTGGGTTGCCATGCCCTTCTCCAGGGGATCTTCCCAACTCAGGGATCAAAGCCAGGTCTCTTGCATTGCAGGCGGATTGTTTACCATCTGAGTCACAGTTGAGATTCAAAGGTGTTTTTAAATGAGAAGACAAAATCAGTTGATCAAATAGAAATGGGCTTGGTGTTAGTCATGGTTTGATTTAGTTTCTGTTTTTCTTAGAATCCTAGAATTTTAAAGGCAAAGGAGATTTTTTAGAGCTCACTTAGTCAGACTCCTTTCAGCCTGATCCAAACATTGAGTCTTATGGCTACTTTCACACTGTCTTCAGGCTGAACCGTCCCTTTTGACAAAAATACAAAAAAAAAAAGCAGGTGTGCTTAAGAACTTGGTGGCTCAGTGCTGAAGAATCTGCCTGCCAATGCAGGAGACCCAGGAGACCTGGGTTTGATCCCTAGGTTGGGAAGATCCCCTAGAGAAGAAAATGGCAACTCACTCTAATATTCTTGCCTGGAGAACTGCATGGACAGAGGAGCCTGGAGGGCTAAGTTCATGGGGTTGCAAAGAGTCAGACATGACTGAGAAACTGAGCATACACACAGGTACATTAGAGCACATATTGGTTTAGGACCGTACTAATACTTGTTGCTTTCAAACACTAGGTGTTGTCATGGATTCATCCAGAAAGCCAGGCAACAATTACCCGTTGCAGCCAGCCGCTTGTGGGTCCCAATGATAAGCGCTGCAAGGAAGATGAGAAGTACTTGCAAACAATAATGGATGCTAATGCACAGGCTCACAAACTCATCATCTTTGATGCCCGGCAAAACAGCGTCGCCGACACAAACAAGGTACTGCAGAAGCTCTTCCTGTCAACTGTTTGTAAAGCATCATGCCATTCAGATAGCCCCATGAAGGTGGACTCCTGTGGAGCAGTCCACAGCGGGCCTCCTAGATCTCCAGCCCTCATGAGCCTGGTCTTCTCATTGCCCCTCCACAATCCTGTCTGCTGACCCAGAAAGTGAAGACCAAGAAAGAGAATGATCACCCAGAGAATCTAGTAAGCATTTTAGTGAAAGGATTGTGAGGCCCATGGAAGTCCCTTTAGCCTTTGACTACTTGACCAATTCATATCTGGCCTGAAGCTCTGTACCAACGGAGTCAGCTGTATGAAACAAGGCACCCAGCTCTATGCAATCCCACCAGCTGACAGGGCGGGGCTGTGCGGCCCAGCCTCCAATGCCCTCTTTCCAATGGAAAGGCTCTGAGTGGAGTCCTTTCTATTTTCCCCATATGACTTGCTGACAGTGCAGTCCTGCTGGCAGGCCTGTGGCAGTCAGAGTCCTGGCCCTTCCATGAGGAATTTCAGGTATCGGGATGGTGGGGACAGCCCTTACCATCTCATGTTGTCGTTCAGCTACTCAGTCATGTCCGATTCTTTGCGACCCCATGGACTGCAGCATGCCAGACTTCCCTGTGCTTCAGCATCTCCCAGAGCTTGCTCAAACTCATGTCCACTGAGATGGTGTTGCCATCCAACCGTCTCATCCTCCTTTTTCCCCTTCTCCTCTTGCCCTCAATCTTTCCCAGCATTAACTCATGCCTACCTGTAAAATGATACTCGGGTAACAAACATGTGATGAGCACATACTAGGGAGCAAGTGCTGGGGAGACTCCAAGGTAGATGAGGCGAGGTGCTCCTAGTAGGCAGAGTTCACCGTTCTGGTGGAGCTTGTGCCACTGGGCCAGGCTTCACAGAGGAGGTGGCATCTGAGGTGGTTTTGGATGATCTGTGGAAAGATACATCTGACATATGCCTGAGCATGTCATTTATGAAAAGGGCAAGAAGGGGAGTGCCTGAGGGCTCCCCTGCTGTGCCTCACCTCAGCAGTGCTTGGAGGTATTTGTTTCTCTTGGCAGCTTGTGCCCCTGCTTTCTTCAGTGATTATTCCATTGTTGCCCACGTCCTCCAAAAAGCCAACCTCCTACTTCCCCGTCTCACTGTCGGACGGAGCCCTTCCCAAGACTTCAAAGAGCAAACAAGCCATCAGGTGTGCCCTTAACGTGTGCCGCTATGGGCCATACACACAAACTGCCCAGCAGCCCCCACCATGGGCCTTAGGGTGGGGGATGTCCAGCTCACACTGAGGGAGCATAGTGGTCAGATGGTTGTTTGTACGTGACTGTGAGCAGGCACTGCATCTCTTTAGACTGCAGTCACCTCCTCTGAACTGGGAGTAACAGCATATCTCCTCCCTAGACTGCATGTGAAGGTTGTATGGGTGCCTGTCCCTGAGAACTCATTCAGGTTAACTTCACTACTGAACTTTCAGGTCGTTTTCACTACTGACCCAGAGTGGATGGCTCCATGCTCTTGGCTCCCATGACATCTCTTGCCCCAGGACCTCTCTCTCTGCAGCCTGGCCAGCTCAGCCTCCTTCCCTGCTTCCTCTCCCTCTTCCCAATTGGCAGATGGCAGCATGCCTCGAACCCAGTCTGGGTCCTCTTTTCTCCTTTGCCCAATCTCCCTGTGCCATCTCTTCCATCGCCCTGACTCTCGGCACTGTCTCTGTGTTGAGTTTGCCCTCCCAAGTTTCTCTCCCGTCCTGATCCCTACGGAGGTCCAAATGGGATTTACATCCCATCATCTGGTTGGTATCCCCTCTTGGTTGTCTCCCAGGCAACAAAAGCTAAGCATATCCAGACCAGCCTAAGAGGCAGGGTAGTGACAACCCTTGGCTTTGCGTTCAGTTACACCTGGAGTTTCCTCCCAGCTCTGCCCCTTGGTGCTTGGTAGAACCCTGAGCAAGTTACCTAACCGCTCCAGAAGCCTCTTCTATAACGGGGGGTGGGGTGGGTGGGGGTGATGGTGTCTCATGTAGAGGGCTGCATCAGGATGGAAATGGGGTGAGAGGAATGAACAGTGGTATCAGCTACTGAGGCGGGGAAGCTGGGAGAGGACTAGGACAAGGAGGAAGATGGACAGCACCTGAGTTCCCTGAGGTGCTGAACCAAGGACCGCAAACTTGGTGGCTTAAAACAGCGCACCTTTATCCTCATACCCTTCTGGGATCTGGCTGTAGTGCCCTCCTGAAGCTTTCTGGGGAGATCCGTTCCCTGCCTCTTTGGGCTTCTGGCAGCTCCTCTGTGCATGCGGCCATAGCACTCCAGTGCCTGCCCCTGTCTTCACAGAGCCTCCCCCTCCCTGTGTCTCTGTGTCTTCTCTTCTCTCTTCCAAGGATGCTTGGAATGGCAGTTAGGGCCCACCCAAGATAACCCAGGATTCTCTCTTCACCTCAAGAACCTCAATCATACCTATAAAAAGGGGGCACATTTACAGTTGCCGGGGATTTGGTGTATATATCTTTGTGGGGTAGGGGGAGGCATTTTTCAGCCTCCTATAAAAAGTCATGCTTAATCAGTCAGCTCCCCTGGCTCCCCACAGCTGGTGAATCCAGTGACCCCTGTCGGTCTTTCTGAGAGTGCTTCCTGTCACTACTGTAGTACTGTCCCCAGGAAATTGTACAAAACATGATAAAAGCTACCTTCACGGAGGCAATCTCTAAACATCCAACGGAGCTAGGGCAGTCCATTATGTTTTATCCCACACAGAGGGGATAGGAGCTGGACACCAAATTGCACGTCTAGAATGATTTCAACTCTAGTGGTGTATGTGTTTAGGAACCAGACAAGGATATTTATCTGTCCAAGGCCCCATTAGCTTGTCTATATATATCATGTCTGCAAGTAGAGATAGTTTTTCTTCTTACTTTCCAATCTCGATGTGTTTTATTTCTTCTTCTTGCCTAATTGCCTGGCAAGAACCTCAAGTACCATGTTTTGCTTTTTAGTTTTATTTTTTGGAATATCCAGTTGGCTTTATTAGGTGATTCATGAATCTGGCAGAATCCCATCTAGCAGCCAGAAGGGTACTTACTCTCTAGGACCCTGTTAAATAGAAGTGGTGAAAGCAGGAATCCTTATCATGTTCCTAATCTTAAAGGGAAAGTTTTCAGTCTTTCACACTGGGTATATTAGCTGTGGTTTTTCATACATGCCCTGTTCAGGTTAAGGAAATTCCCCTCAATGCTTAGGTTTTTGTTGAATGGTTTTATCATGAAAAACCATAAAAGGATATTGGATTTTCAGAAGCCTTTTCTGTATCAATAGATCTGATCATGTACTTTCCCCCTTCATTCTATGTCATGTGGTATATTATCGATACATTGGCTGATTTTTGTATGTAGACTGATGTAGTGGTATGAATAGCATGTCCCCCAAATTCATGATCCTCTGGGACCTCAGAATGGGACCTTATTTTGAAATTGTGTCTTTGCAGATACAATTAGTTAATATGGGGTCAGACTGGATTAGGGTAAGCCTAAAACCCAATGATGTGTGTCCTGCTAAGAAGGTCGTGTAGAGACAGTGACCCAGACCATGTGACAGTGAAGGCAGAGATTGGAGCCATGCAGCTACATGTCAAGTGGCCCCCAGAGTTGCCACAGACCCTGGAAGCCAGAGCCTCTGGAAGGAACTAACCCTGCCAATAACTCAATCTTGGACTTCTAGCCTCCAGAGCTGTGAGGGGATCAATGTGTCACTCTAGGGCACCTGCTTTGTGGTGCTTTGTTACTGCCACCTAGTACTGTACTCATATAAGCCCTCACATTTCTAGGATAGATCCCACTTGGTCATGATGAATAATTTTCTTACTATGCTGCTGGATTCAGTTTGCTGGTACTCTGTAGAGGCTCCCTTCCACCCCTTCTCCATATCATGGCCAGAGGGATTTTCCAAAGGTCCAGCTCTGGGCACCCCTAGTGCCTTGAGGCAATGACAACCAGTTTCTGCACAGGGCCTCTGAAGCCTTCCAAGCTGAAGGCCCTTTCCTTCCAGCCTTGCCACACCTTTGAGGCCCACATCCCAGTTGTGGCGGCACCTTTCAGTTCCTTCAGCATATCCCAGTGCCATCTCCCAGTCTCCACATGTGCACCTAACCACTGCCCCGTCCGTCTGGTCACAGTGGGAACGTCACTTCCCCAGGGTGGTCTCCCATGCCAGGGTGCTTTGCTCTTTCCTTTCTGTAGTCCTCAGCACACTGCCAATTCCTCACCCAGTATGTGTCTTGCCCCCCAGCAGCAGGGACTGGAGGGTACTGAGCACACCTGGATCCCCAGAACTGGGCTGCCACACAGTAGCCGCTCCCCAACTGGAACAAAGAGCTGTTGGTGGGTGGGCAGGCTCGTCTTTCCATGGGGGACCTGATGGTGAGTGGCACTGGATGTTAATTCAGAAGTCCTGACTTCATTACAGAGGCCAGCTTTAAGTTAGCTTTCTTCTTGGGAAAGTGAAAGGGAAGGGAAGGAATTTCTTTTTAAGCTGTTACAAGTTGAGGAGTCTGTGTGGGGAGGATACAGCTCTGGAACTCAGAAAAAGGTCAGATTGGAGGTTGAGACCGGGGCCCGGTAGCATGTCAGGTGGAGATTGCAGCCTTGGATAGGAGGGGATGAAGTTACTGAAGGAGTGTAGGTCACAGGTGCAGGGCCCTGGCACAAGAGCCCCTGAAATGCTGTCTGGGGCAGGTAATAGAGGAACCCAGTGAAGGGAAGGGAGAGGTCCCAGATGCCAACAGATGAGTGTCGGGGGAGATTAGAGGAAGGGGTGTCTTAGTCAGCTTGGGCAGTTATAACTAAATATCATAGGCTGGGTAGCTATAAACAGTACCACTTATTTCTCAAAGCTCTGGAAGCTGGAAATCTAAGGTCAGGGTGCCAGCAGTTAGTGTGCACTGAGAGCCCACGCCCTGGCTTGCAGAGAGCCATGTTCTTGCTGTGTCCTCACCCCACCAGAGCAGAAAGGGGTGGACTCTGTCCTGTCTCTTCCTAGAAGGGTGCTGTCCCGATCGTCAGGGCTCCACCTTCCTCATCTTCTAATACAGTCCCACTGGGGATTCAGTGTGACATGGAGATTTTGGGAGGGACATAAACACTCAGTCTGCAGCAGTGGGGAGCTGTGTGGCCTTTGGTGTCTGAGTATGTGGAAATCCTGTCCTGCTAGCCTCTTTGGGAATTGGCCACCCTCTGTGAAACTTTTGATATTTTCACGTGAGAATCCTCCCCACTGCCTAGGGTCTGCATCTGGTGGTTGAAGAGCCTTCATTAGGCACTGAACAGCTGGCCTGTAATCATGAAACCTGAGCCATTCTTCAGCCACCTCCTTCCCAAGGGCTGTGACTCTTGTTTTTCCCTGAGGGTTGAGGATGGCCCTGCTGCCACTGCTGTGAGCTGACTCTTGGGGACTTGGAGGCCAGTGGGGACCAGTGTCCCAACATAGCTGGCTTCTCTCTGGAACCCTGCTTTGCCCCCATAGAGGGAGGGCTGGCCAGCAGGATCACATCTTCCAGAAGTTTGAGCCTCTCCACTCCATTCCTGCTGGGGTATACGTGGGGCCCTGTCTCACTGTATCAGCCTGCCAATTGTCTCACTGTTCATATTGTTTGCTGAACCCAGGGTAGGCAAGGTGTGAGTAGGGGAGCTGGAAGAAAAGTCAAGGAGCTGTAGGAACTGCAGACATTTATTCTCTCATGGCGGGTGGGGTGGCCATAGCACCAGACATGCTGTATTCTCTCGTGGTTGACCCAGCAGGTGCAGCCATAACAGACCTACAAGGAATTTTCAGGTGGAGCTTATATATATTTACAGAGCAAGGGTGGCCCATGGCCAAACGGGTACATCATGACACGCATGCACAGTGCTGTAAGTTATCTCAGCTGTTACATAACCATGTATTTACAAAACGTGGGGTGAGAGCAAGAGGCTATGGGGTGAGATTGCCTGACCACCGACATCTTGGCTAACTTGCTCTTTACCTACAGGTCCCTTCTCACTCTCCTTACCCTCTTCTGTCTCCAGACCTCCAGGTGCCTGCTCTCTGTCCTGGCACAGAGTAGGCACTCATGCTCTATTTCTCCCACTTTCTGATTGTTATTTGTCTTATTTGGAGCTTTAGTAATCAGTTTTCAGGCAACCCATTGGCTTTAACTCGGTTCTCCTGGTTAATACCAGCCCTAAGCAGGTGTCTTCTGCACTCATGCACTTACTGGGTATGGGGCCTCTGCCCCAGCCTCCAGGCTTCCTTGGTGGGACCAGGTCCAAGTCATTGCCTGTCTCAAGGCTCTGCATGGTAGGTGCTGAGGGAGGTCATAATAAAGGTGCCGAGTAGTGGGTAAGGGGTGCTGAGCCTTGCACAGATTAGCTTTCATTAGATAGTTTAAATTTAGTTAGTATTTAATTCCCATAGTGAGCCTCTGCAGTATTTCAGGTGAGAAATCTGAGGCTCAGACAGAAGGTGAGCTACTGGGGGAGGGGCAGGGCTGGGATGATAAAGCCCACGCTCCTGCCACCAAAGCCTGTGCCTTGAATCCCTCAACCAGCAGCATCTTCAGTGGGTACAAAGGGTATTGTTATGAAAAATGTCACTGTGCCCCACAGGCAGGACTAGGGTATAGGCTGTGTTGTCCGCAGTGGACGGAGAGTCTTCCGTCATTCCGTGCTGTTGTTTCCCTACCAGTCGTGTTTGCAGCCCCTATTCTGCACCCTCGGGCTGAGGCATGCTCCCCTGCTCCTTGCTGCCCGCCTGCCCCAGGGCCATACCAGGACTGCTGAGCAGAACCTCAGGCTCAGGGCTGGGCTCCCCACCTTCTCCCCAGGGGCCAGGTCAGCCTGGCCCCACGCCTCTCATCCGTGACCGCTGGCTGTGTTTGCTTCTGCACAGAACACACCAGCCCTCGGACAGGAACTGCCCCCACCTGCCCACATCCCACTGCACCCCACGGCCTGGAAATGAAGGTCACCTCCTCATGGACCCCTGTGTCCTCCCCTGACTGCTTCTGGCTCTGCCCAGCCTGCTCCTATGCCAACTGGCTCCCACGAAGTCTGTCCATCTGTGCAGATAAGCCCTCCCCAGTCCCTGTCCCCTTCCCCTTGGAGCTGGCTCCACCATTCTTGTTTCCGGACTGTTTACAGTAAGGCCACCAAGTGCCTTCTTGTCAAGCTTTTGACACAGTTGAGTACCCTCTCGATTTTGAAAGACTCTCTTCCCTTTTCTCTTTATACTCCAGTCTCTAGCTGCTCTCCTCAGTCTCGTTTGCTCTGCATTCCCTGAATGTTGGCCTTCCTCTGACCTTGACTTCTGTCCTGGCCACACACACTGGCCCTGAGCCCTGGACCCACACCCAGAGCCACCACCCAGCCCCCTCATTCATGCTGCAGAGCTGTGCATCCTGCTCCCCAAGACAGCTCCATCACCCAAAGCCCAACGCTGTGTTCCTCCTCCAGAAACCATCCCAAATTTTACAATTCAGTGCCTTCCAGTCTTTTGACAGTGTTATGTGGCAATCACCACTGTCTCATTCCAGAATGCTTCCACAGCCTTAGCTGGAAACCCTGTGCCTACTGGCAGTCACTCCCCATCCTCCCCTCTCCCCAACCTATGTCAACCGCTAATACTTTCCACGTGGATTGCTGTCTTCTGGACACTTCATATAAATGGAATCATACCCTGTCTGGTCTTAGGTGCCTGGCTGCTTTCACTTGGCATGATGTTTTCATGGTTTCTCTGTTGTAGCACGAAGCAGTACTCCATTCGTGTAGCTGAGAAATAATCCATTGTAAGCATACAGCACACTTTGTTTCTCCACTCATTCATCGATGGACATTTGGATTGCTTTCAGCTGTTAGCTATTGTGGATATCGCTGCTACGATTTGTTGCATACAAGTTTTCATGTGAATACCTGTTTTTAGTTCTGTGGGAGCTGGAATTTCTGGGTCATATGGTAGTTCTATGTTTAACTTTTTGAGGAACTGGCAAATCTTTTTCTACAGAGACTGCATAATTTTAACTTTTACCAGCAATGTATTGGGGTTTCAGTTTCTCTATGCCCTGGAGAAGGGCATGGCAACCCCCTCCAGTATTCACGCCTGGAGAATTCATGGACAGAGGGAGCCTGGTGGGCAACAGTCCATCGGGTCACAAAGAGTTGAACGTGACTGAGTGACTAACACTTTTACTTTCACTTATTCTTATAACAGATGTGGTTTGGATGTTGACCTCTACAAAGTATAAGCTAATTATGGACAAGATTTTGTTATCAGATTACCAAAGAGTGAGCCATATTGTCTTTTTTGTTATATTTGCATTTTATTTTACTTAAATTACTTAAATAAATCTCACTGAGATTTACAAATTATTTTGTACAGATTTGCAGTAGTACAACCTTTTTATTTAGATAGATGGCAGAAGGTTTTAAAACCCAGTTCACCTTGTATAAGATCTAATTGTTAATCATTTTAAAACTGCTGACAGGTGACAGAAGATTGTTGTGGGTCGAATTATGTTTCCATTTAAAAACTATGTATTAAAGTCCCAACTCCTGGCACCTGTGGCTGCAGCCCAGCTTTGAAATAGGGTCTTGGCAAATTAAGTAATTGGGTAATCAAGTGAAAAGAGGAGGTCATCAAACCTGGGTCTCCTGCATTGCAGGCAGATTCTGTACCATCTGAGCTACCAGAGAAGCCCCCATATTGAATGAGGGTGGGTACTAATCCTTATAAGAAGAGACACTGACCCAAAGAGAAGACCATGTGAAGATGGGCTAGAGGTTAGTGTATCTATAAACCAGGAACATCCCGGGCCACCAGAAGCTGAAGAAGGCAAAGAAGGATCCTTTCCAAGAGGGTTCTGAGGGAGCATGGGTCTGCCAGTACCTTGATTTTGGAGTTCCAGCCTTCAGAACTGAGAGAGAAGACATTCCTGTCACTATAAGCCACTCAGCTGGTGGTACTTTCAGCAACCATGGGAAACTCATACAAGGATGTAGGAGGCTTATTATGATACACAGATGAGTCTGAGGCTTTCTGAGTGGCCTCTATCTGGCAGCACTAGGAAGAACAGTCGGAGAAGGCACTGGCAACCCACTCCAGTACTGTTGCCTGGAGAATCCCATGGGCAGAGGAGCCTGGTAGGCTGCAGTCCACGGGGTCGCTAAGAGTCAGACACGACTGAGCGACTTCACTTTCACTTTTCACTTTCCTGCATTGGAGAAGGGAATGGCAACCCACTCCAGTGTTCTTGCCTGGAGAATTCCAGGGATGGTGGAGCCTGGTGGGCTGCCATCTATGAAGTCGCACAGAGTCGGACACGACTGAAGCGACTTAGCAGCAGCAGCAGCAGAAGAACAGTAAAAATTCACTGAGATGAAGTGACGTCTGTCTTTTGTTTTCACAGGCAAAGGGTGGGGGCTATGAAAGTGAAAGTGCCTACCCAAACGCTGAACTCATGTTCCTGGAGATTCACAACATTCACGTCATGAGAGAGTCGCTGCGAAAACTGAAGGAGATTGCGTACCCGGCCATTGATGAGGCACGCTGGCTGTCCAACGTAGATGGGACCCACTGGCTAGAGTACATTCGGGTATGGAGAAGGCCCGTCCTTCCCCACCATCTGCTTAAGACTTCTCTGCGGATGGCCATAAAGTTATCTGTCTCTCTCCAGGTGTCTTCCCTGCATTGCAAATGAGTGCATCTTTGCTATGTACTTGGGCTTTCATAGTTTGCATAGACAGCATCCAAACTGTGGTCTTTGTTGACATAATAGAAAGGGATAATAGTTTCCTCACATCAGGTTTTTAAAGTATTTTGTGGCCCTTTGGTAAAGGACCCTATTTACTAGTGTAGTTTTTCCTTAATGTAAGTTTCTGCCCCCACTTCCACCAGGATACTAATGTTTCCTAGTGATTCTTAAATTGATTCCATTGTTTGTTTATTGACTTGAACTTCCAGTGTTCTCCACAGAATTATTTTTGCTCTGTTGTTCTTGTTGTTGTTTAGTCACTAAGTCTTGTCCAACTCTTTGCAACCCCATGGACTGTAGCCCACCAGGCTCCTCTGTCTATGGGATTCTCCAGGCAAGAATACCAGAGTGGGTTGCCATGCCCTTCTCCAGGGGATCTTCCCAACCCAGAGATCAAACCCAGGACTCCTGCATTGGCAGACGGATTCTTTACCACTGAGCCACCAGGGGACTTTTTGCTGTAATGGAAATTAAATGTTGCCTGATTTAATGTGCCTTCTTTTTTGAAGATGCTTCTTGCTGGGGCAGTAAGAATTGCTGATAAAGTAGAATCCGGGAAGACCTCAGTCGTGGTGCACTGCAGTGATGGCTGGGACCGAACAGCTCAGCTGACGTCTCTGGCCATGCTGATGTTGGACAGTTATTACCGCACCATTAAAGGATTCGAGGCTCTCATAGAGAAGGAGTGGATAAGCTTTGGACATAGGTTTGCACTGGTGAGTTGAGACGGTGAGGTGCACGTTTCACTGTTTGTTGTTCCATCATATGCGCATGCATATCACACGTCTCATACACACACACAGATACACATACACGAGGGCTTTGTGCTCTGAGAACTGAATTGCCATAAGAGAATACTATAGACATCAGCATTGTATTAATATATCTCTGGTAGGGCAGTCTTTGTTTTCCGTGTCAGTATGCCTTTTTTTTTTAATTTTAAAAATTGAGGTAAAATTCATATAACATAGAATCAACCATCTTAAAATATTGGTTCAGTGGTGTTTAGTGCTTTCACAGTGTTGTGCAACCACCATCTCTCTGTAGTTCCAAAACATTTTCATCACGTATGAAAGGAAACCCTGTACACATTAAGCAGTCATTCCTCATTTCCTCTCCCTTTCACGCCCACTAATCTGCTTTCCATCTCCCTGAATTTGCCTACTCTAAATTCTGACATAAGTGGAGTCATACATTATTCGTCTCTCTATGACTGGCTTATTTCACTAAGCACAGTGTTTTCAAGGTTTATACATGCTATAGCATCTGTCAAATTTTAATTCCTTTTCGTGGCTGAATTCCATTGTGTGGATATACTGCATTTTGGTTATTTACCTGTTGATGGACATTTGGGCTGTTGCTACCTTTTGGTGAATACTGCTGCTGTGAACACTGGTGTATAAGATTTTGCCAGACAACGTAGCACAAGACTGGGTGGCTTAACAGGAATTTATTGTCTGCATTCTGGAGGCTGGAAGGCCAAGATCAAGGTTCTGTCAGGGTTGGTGTGTCCTGATAGCTCTCTCTCCTTGACTTGTAGATGGCTGCCTTCTTGCCATGTCTTCACGCTGCCTTTCGTCCGTGCACACACATACCTGGTGTTTCTGTGCCCAGATTTCCTCCCTTGTCTCAACCGTGTCCCTCTACTTATGGCATCCTCACTCTCCCTGCCCCCCCCCCCCGCACTTCTTCTAATAGAATCTACCCCTGGCCAGTCATAAACTTGTCTTTCAAGCTTTATCTCAAAAGAAGCTCCCACCAGGGCTGTGCCTCATGACTGTCCCACCCAGCTCGCTCTCACAGCCCATCCTGGGGTGCTGGCTTATTCCATGACCCCACCACACCCATTTCATACTGGGAAGTTCCAGGCACACTTTTTTTTGTTGTTATTTACAGGTCTTCTCCTATGACTAGACCACAAGTGAATTATTGATTTAGCACAGATGCTATGTCCCATGTGTCTTGGTATACTCCGGGTACCTCTACTGGATACCATCAAACTGCCTGAAATCCTGAGGGCTGGGAGGAGGGGTGCCTTGCATGCACTGTAAGAGTTCAGTGCCTGTCTATTAAGGGAAAGAACAAATCTTAAATTGTGAACCGTCAGTGTAAAACTTCCCCATGTGCCTTAAATACAGGGGCAGTTTCCACAAATTATAGAGAAGTACAGAAATATGGCAACGTGTGCAGCTACTTTGGAAAACAGTATGGCAGTGCCTCAAAAAATTAAAAATAGAGTTGCCATATGATCCAGCAATTCTGCTTCTGAGTATATACCCCAAGGAAGTGAAAACAGACTTAAACACCACACTCATGTCCATAGCAGCACAATTCACTAATAGCCCAAAGGTGGAAGCAACCTAGTGTCCATCGACAGATGAAGGGGTAAACAGTGTGGTCTATCCACATAGTGGAATGTTATTTAGCTTTCAAAGGGAAGGAAATTCTGACACCAGCTACAATGTGAATGAACTATGAGGACATTATGTTAAAGGAAAGAAGCCATTGCAAAACGACAAACTGCACGATTCTGTGCCTTTGTAGTATCTAGAGCAGTCAAATCTGTAGAGACAAAGGAAGATGAGGGGAGCCAAGGACTGGGGGAGGGGAATAGGGAGTCAATCATTTGCAAGTGTAGTAACTTTCTTAAATGTCCATAATTGTGAATTATACTAGCTGTTAAGAAAAATCCAGTAAACAAAACTGACTTTTGGTTCTTACTCTAAAAGATCATATGGCTATTAGAAAGAGAATATAAATGCTTAAATATCAACACTTCAATTCTGTAATGTCCTTCATATATTAGTCCAGACAACTTACTAAAAGATGATTTCCTTCTTGTAACTGCCTTGTTGAGGTGAGCCTACTCCCAGCAGCTGGGAGTCAGCCAGCTAGTTTTTGTTTTGGAACTCCTGGAGACAGATGCTGGTGATGGCACTGTGTGATGTACTTAACGCCACTAAACTATACACTTAAAATGGTTACGATGGTAAATTTCTTATGCATATTTCACTTACAATTAAACTGTCTTTTTTAAAAAAGAAGGCAATACACTTCCTCTGAGATGTTCATTGGTGACTTGGTCATTTCTTTTTCTGTCTTGGCTGGTGGTGGTTTCATAGGCCCAGTATTTGTCACTCTTCCTGTGTGGTGATTGCCTTGTATCTTCATAACTTTCTCATCCTTTTGCTTAGTCACCAAATTACTTGAAGTTTCTGTTAGAATGCTCACTCCTGGGTGGTCTTTTAAGTTGACATTTCCAGTGTTTTTGTCAGTCCTGTTTATGTATTTGAAATTATCTTTTACCTTTTAATATGAATCTATTAATAGCTTCAAAAAATTTTAAAAGTATGACATACAATGCTGGATGTCCATTATATCTTAAAACTTGGAAGAATAAAAATTCAGAGATATTACCTGGCCTGCTGCAAGGTAATATTTGCATTTCAAGAGTGAGATTTTGAGATTGTCTGAGTCATGCTGAATTGGCTTAAACTTGTAGACTGTTAATCGTTATTTTGATTCTCAGACTTTCTGACATTTGTGAAAAATGGGGGAGGAAAACTACACTTGTGGAGAAAATGACCATCATAATGTGCTCTGTGAGCTGCTAATTGCCATCCCAGGCTGACACGGAGCACTCAGTGTGGTGGCTGGGGTTGACCCCATCACTTGGAGTGCAAAGTTGACCGGCCATTTGCTTATAACTTGTTGATCTCAACTATATTAAAGCAAAATTATAAAACAATCAACATGTAAACTGAAATTTTGTTTCCTAAAAGTAATGGAAGTCATTTCAGTGCAATGAACATTTCTGAGAGCCCTTTATATGCCAGGAATTCTGTTGGGCCTTGGGACATACAAAAGAGACATGCTTCTTGCCACTAGGCAATTTAAAGTGACTTCTGAGAGGACCATGGCATACATTAAATTGTTTAACCTCTTGATTCTCTTCAGCGAGTGGGCCATGGCAATGACAACCATGCAGATGCTGACCGATCCCCTATATTCCTTCAGTTTATTGACTGCGTCTGGCAAATGACGAGACAGGTGAGAGGTTTCAAGTCCATTTCTGACCTTTATACCCTGATCCAAACATAATCTTAAAAGTTGAAGACAAACTTTAATTTCATGTTCATTTAAAGTGAAGATTGTGTGTGTGTATTAAATATGACCCCTTTTGTTATTTAACTCAGTTCGATTCTAATGACTTGGAAATATAAGCATAAAATTGGAAACAACCAACTTTATACCAAAAGGTGCTTTTGTTGTGCATATGGTTTTTGGTCAGTCATGCTGTCCAGCAGCTGCCCCTGCCCTCCGTCCTACTCTTTCTTTTACCTGCCCCCTCTGTCAGGGTGAGCATGTGTAGACCCCTGCCAAGCAGGTGCTGGAAGATTCCCAAGTATTGGAAATGGGGATGTGACTGAACAAAGGGGTGGAGACCAGGGAATCCAGGACCTTCCATACCCAGCCCCAGGCCACAGCCCCTCCCACCCCTCGGTGTGGAGGGAAGGGAGTGTCCCAGGGCCAGGGGCAGATGGGAGGCTGCCGAGTGTCCTTTCATTCATTACCCATGCAGGGGTCCCCCTTCCCCAAGCTACTCAGCCAGAAGATATGTGCTGTTTCTTCCCTCATCCCCAACATCAGAACCTGAGCTTAGGATCTGATCCTCATCATAGGATGTGGTGCCAGAGAAATGGACCTGGAATCAGAGTCAGAGAGTGAGGCCAGCGTGCCAAAGAGAAAGGAGGGAAACAGAAACAGAGGCAGAGATGTGGTGGGAGGGAGAAAGTAAACAAAAGGCAGAGCCCTCCCCAAGCACCTGCTTGGATGGGATTATGGGGAAGGGAGGATAGTAAAGCATGGCCTGGGCTCTTGCCTTCCTGTTGAGCTGGAGGTCTGGCCTTGGCTGCTTCAGGCACGTGGAGAGGACCATCTTCTAGCAAAGATGCACTTGCTTGAGCCCCAGCCCTGGAGACCCTTCTTTGGGCCTGGGCAGAGGCCTGGGTGTGTGTGCTGCTTAAAAGTACCCCAGGTGCTTCTGAGAGGACCAGGAACCCTGGCAAGTGATTCCTGGTGCAGTCCTGAGGCCAGTAGCTTCAGCCTCCCGGGTACTGAGAGATGCAGGTTTTCAGGCCCTGCCCCAGACCTATAACACTGGGTGGCGGGCAGCACTCTGTTTCAGAAGCCCTCCAGGGATCCTGCTCAACTTTCATGGTGCACACAGATCCCCTGAAGTCTTACCAAAACACAGTTCTGATTCGTGGGTCCAAGGAAGAGCCTGAGACTCTGCATTCCCAACAAGCTCCCAGGCAGTGCTGCTAGAGTACCAGGGATCATGAGAGAATGGCAATTCGAGAAAAACTGTGGTGGGGTGGTGGTCTAAGCAGCCAAAGTAAATTTTACAGAGTCCTCAGGCCCTCCCTTAGAACAGCATACTGAGGCTGATTGTTTTAAAGCTAGCTTCCCCAAGCTGACTGGGCTCTTGCCTTATCTAAGTGCCAGTTCCCAGCTGATTCAAAGCACCCAATCAGCTAGAGGGCTGGGGCATGGAAAGAGGCTGGTCTCAGAGGTAGGCACCCGATGGTATGAGTAACAGGTAACGGCAAACACATACTCAAAAGGCATGGAGGCTGGCCTGAAGTCTGACTGTTTTGTAGTGCCATGTACTTGGCTATTTGTATTGATGCCAAGTCAGCAACAAAAGTAGATGATGGTTACATTCAGGTTAAGACTACTGCTACTACTGTTGCTAAGTCACTTCAGTCGTGTCCGACTCTGTGCTACCCCATAGACGGCAGCCCACCAGGCTCCACCGTCCCTGGAATTCTCCAGGCAAGAACACTGGAGTGGGGTGCCATTTCCTTCTCCAATGCATGAAAGTGAAAAGTGAAAGTGAAGTTGCTCAGTCGTGTCCGACCCTCAGCGACCCCATGGACTGCAGCCCACCAGGCTCCTCCATCCATGGGATTTTCCAGGCAAGAGTACTGGAGTGGGGTGCCATTGCCTTCTCCTTCAGGTTAAGATTAGAAGGTATGAAATAAGTTTTAGAAAAATTACATAAAATGGCTGAACACAGAAGATAATTCTGATGTTTCTGAAGGGATCAGCCCAAATTTTGTGAATGTGAAGTAGCTTATTCCTCCCAAAAGCCTAGACAAAGAGTGTGTGTGAGATATCTTCAAACTGACTTCCATTATTCATATTGCTTAGTACCTATTTTCACGTCTAATCTATATAATTTTTGTAATGTTTGCTGAATTTTTAAGAAAATGAGAGGTTTGGGTTAGAAGATTTCAGATGCCTCTTACAGCTTTAAGATTCTGTCCATGAAATTTGTATAATTAATTTCTTTTAAAATTGTTAGAATGAGGCACATCAATGATCAGTCTAACTATCGTTATCTAAATTGACAAGTGAATGAGGTATGCAGCTTGTTAGAAAAGTTGCATTAATGTGACAAGATTAACTTATTTTTAGGTTTCCTGCTGCTAAATCAGCTATGTCAGTGTAACGTTTTTAGACACATCAGAATAAAATGAGCTAGTCTGTGTGCACAAACTGATATCAAAGGAATTGAGGGGAAAAGTAATTGAAGGACTCTAAACAACAGTCTCAAAGACATTCTGCAATAACCCCAGTTGAACAGACTTTTTTACCCTTTTGGATCAGTTTAATCATTGTTGTTTTTGTCCTTCAAGAGATGCAGAATTTCATTATGGATTTCTATGGGTTTTTGAGACCACACTTTTTAAAGTATATGGTATAGCTTCCAGAAGAGTCCAAAACAACAGTGAATCCCAGAGGCTTACTCTTTTATTTGTTATCACTCTAGAGGTCGGTACTTCCGCTGATGGAATATTTCCCACCACTGTGCCCTTTGAAAGTGAAGAGCACTTCTGAGCTAACTTGAGTAGATGTGGGTGCTGAAGGGCGTGGGCTGAGCCCACCCACCCTGACCTCCCACACCTGCTCCCCACCACTTGACCAGAGCAAGGCTTGCGGTTGGTGGTGACAGAACACCCTGAACCAAGTTCCAAGATCCAGATTGCGGGCTCAGGGTTAGGAATAAAGACTCATATGACTTCAAAAATATGTCAGTAGAAGCTCTGCTGTGCTATTGGTAAATGTATATTTTTAAATGTTTGAAAATGAAATATAGGCCTTCCATTTTTATCCTTTATTTAATAAAGCTTCAGAATATACATAACTTATATTTTGTTTAAAATTCATAAATTTCTTGGTGCCAATAACTTATTAATAGAATATAACCAAGCTTCATGGAAAAATACTAGGAAGAATTGACACAATGTACTTGGCCTTTTAAAAGACAGCCATTTGGAAGGTGAGGCCATTTACAGAGTTGCAAGGAGCAACCTTAAAGACTGAGACAGGATTAACCAGGAGCTATATTTAACATTTTGGCCTGATTTATTTGATTTAGTTCATCATTGATTTAGTTCCTCTAAGAACATTAGAACAATATCCATAGCTAGTTTCAAGAGATTTCTAAAGAAGTGGTATTTTCATGGGGCTCCCTAGAAGAGAGTTGTGTGTTTCTCTGAAAGCAGTCCTTAATGTAGAGAGAGACAAGTCTTAATCTAGGGCAGCTGAGCAGAACTTCTGCTTGCCTAGTGAGGAAAAGAACAATTTTTGATGAAGTCTGGACAGACCTGTGTTGACCATTGTTTCTAATTGAGAAGCTTGTCTCTGGCCTAGTAAAGTACTAAAGATAAACTTCAAAAATAAACTTTCTATTGGTGACCCTGGTTGTCACCCTACAGATGACATAATTAGTTGCAATAGCGTGCAAACATCTCTGATTAAGGAACAGATCTTTAAAGTACGCTTGACACAAAAATGCTGAGTAGTTCTATTTGGTTTTGTTCTAACTGGCCTTGCTTCATTGAATAGGTGATGAATATTTCAGTATGTTTTTAAATTAGAATTCTGGTACAAGGTCAGCTCCCAGTACATACCTGTTGCTAGGACTGTTGTTACCATTTGCAAAGCATCTCTATCATGGCTACTAAATGTCAGCTACTGGCTAGAACCTCTTGGCAATGGTCATTCTTTACTGTAATTGTGCTAAGTCCCATGAAGAATAAGCTAAAATGGCAACTGAGAGTATCATGTGGTTTTCTTCCGTATTCTGTTAGTATAGTGAAAGTGAAAGTCACTCATTCGTGTCTGACTGTTTGCAACCCCATGGACTTATTAGTCCATGGAATTCTCCAGGCCAGAATACTGGAGTGGATAGCCTTTCCCTTCTCCAGGGGATCTTCCCAACCCAGGGACTGAATCCAAGTCTCCCACTTTGCAGGTGGATTCTTTACCAGCTGAGCCACAATATAGTGAATTACTATAATAGATTTTTTTAGTAACCTTGATCTTCAAATCTTAAACCAGCCTTGCATTCCTGGGACAAACCCCACTTGGTCATGTGGTGTTACCCCTTTTACATTATATACTGCTAAGACATTGTATTTCTTCTTGAATCGCTTCCCTGGAACCGCGCCCCCCCCAACTTTCTTCACTCAGAATGTGCCCCCAAAGGGGAAGCTAGGACAACAGTAGGACTTACCTCACTGGTTTCCATTCTAGGCCAGGGAGTCATCACAGTCCCACGGCCCTGCCAAGTGTCCCACTCGCCAGTTGTTTCTGGCAGAAGGGTGAATGCAGGCTCTTCTATCATCATGGCAAGAAATGGAAGCCCCGTAAGCTTTTTTAGGCACTGAAAAGCACACCAGTTTTTGTTGCTTCAGGTTGTTTCTCTGCCAGACCTATAAGCTTGAACTGGAAACTAGCTAATTAAGTTCTACATGGGCCAGTTTTCCTTCTCATGTTTGACTATATTCCAAGTTGTAGCTTAGCAGCCTTTGACCAGTTTGTTCTAGAATTTGAACTTCAAAACTAAACCTTATTTCTCTCTCCATTTAAGTTTCCTTCAGCATTCGAGTTTAATGAACTCTTCTTGATTACAATTTTGGATCACCTTTATAGTTGTCTCTTTGGGACTTTCTTGTGCAACTGTGAACAGCAACGACTCGAAGAGGTAAGTGTATTCTATCCCCTGGCTTTGCTGACTGCTGGAGGGCCTTGTCCCTTACATGCCACTGTAGAAAGGGGGCTGAATGGAGAGGACATTGGTCTTTACCCTCTGTTGTCTGTAAATGGAGGGCTGGCACTAAATGCCCTCCCAGGGTTCACCAGCCCCAGTGCATGTGTCTAATCTTCTAGCCCCTTCTCTCAAGGTAGCAAGCTCAACTTGCTTTCCATCAAGCTTCTCCATTAGATTTACTTCTTCCTTTTCTCCTCACTTAGGGATAAAAGACAGAGATGATCAAAAGTGAGGAAGCATTGGGAGAAGGCAGTTTCAAGAGTGTCCTCTGGTTCAGAGAAAAGGACTTCTGCCTGGTGGAATATTCGAGAACTTAGGAGAAAAGAGCAGGTCCCTAGTGGCCACCTCCCCTTCTCTTAGCAGCCTCCCCACAGCTGATGACTCCCTCACCCCACACCCTCTGTGGTTTTCCCCAACCTCGCTGGCCTTCCCCATTCAGTCTTTTCCCTTTTAATCCATCTCTAAACTTGGAGTCACCTGGACAGGCCCTGGTCCTCCTCTTGTTCTCTGTCTAGGTGACTTCGTCCACCTCAGGGATCTAAATGCTGTTTTCCTGTTCCTCTCTCTTTTGCATCCCACCACTCAGTACCACCTCTGCCCATCCATCCCAGCTGCCACATTCAGTCCCTCAGTGAGTGCTGGCAGCCCTGTCCCCAGGATGGATTTATAATCTGGCCGCTTCTCACTGCTCCAAGCGTGTTGAAGCCCCCCAACCCTGTCTTACATCTGGACTAAGGCAGCTACCCAGAAGTGAGCTTGGCTCCCTGCATTTCTGACCTCCACACTCAATCCAAACACAGTAACCAGATGGGCATTCCCCAACTTCAGTCCCATCATATTCTGGGCCTCTGCCTGAAACCTCCCTGTGGCTTCCCACTGATGTCAGGATGAAATCCACATTCCTACAGGCCTATAGGAATTTAAAAAGACTGAATTCAATGGCATATGACTTACCTCAATAAAGCTGTTTTTATTTTTTTTCTTGGTATTTAAAAATTAGTTTATTCATTCAACAAGTATTTTGAGCATATAGTCCACACTGGGCATATATTGCTATGTACTTGTGAATAACACAGACAAATAAATCATAACACAACGTAGAACCATCATATAGATATTTGTAAAGGTTGTGTGTGCAATTAGGAAGGGGCTGCATCTGGGGGAGCATCTGAAGAAAACATCCTGGGATAATTTTATCTGTTATTCTAATGCCAGTGGCTCAGAATACCAACTTCTCCTTAGGCTGTCTAGGTATTTTCTTTTTTTTTTTTTTAATTTTTATTTTTACTTTATTTTACTTTGCAATACTGTATTGGTTTTGCCATACATTGACATGAATCCACCACGGGTGTACATGCGTTCCCAAACATGAACCCCCCTCCAACCTCCCTCTCCATAACATCTCTCTGGGTCATCCCCGTGCACCAGCCCCAAGCATGCTGTATCCTGTGTCGGACATAGACTGGCAATTCGATTCTTACATGATAGTAGACATGTTTCAATGCCATTCTCCCAAATCATCCCACCCTCTCCCTCTCCCTCTGAGTCCAAAAGTCCGTTATACACATCTGTGTCTTTTTTGCTGTCTTGCATACAGGGTCATCATTGCCATCTTTCTAAATTCCATATGTATGTGTTAGTATACTGTATTGGTGTTTTTCTTTCTGGCTTACTTCACTCTGTATAATCGGCTCCAGTTTCATCCATCTCATCAGAACTGATTCAAATGAATTCTTTTTTACGGCTGAGTAATACTCCATTGTGTATATGTACCACAGCTTTCTTATCCATTCATCTGCTGATGGACATCTAGGTTGTTTCCATGTCCTGGCTATTATAAACAGTGCTGCGATGAACATTGGGGTACATGTGCCTCTTTCAATTCTGGTTTCCTCGGTGTGTATGCCCAGCAGTGGGATTGCTGGGTCATAAGGTAGTTCTATTTGCAATTTTTTAAGGAATCTCCACACTGTTCTCCATAGTGGCTGTACTAGTTTGCATTCCCACCAACAGTGTAGGAGGGTTCCCTTTTCTCCACACCCTCTCCAGCATAATAAAGCTGTTTTTAAAGAAAAAAAATCAACAGAAGAATATAGTTCATATGTTGAATTTAAACTCTTTTGGTCTTTTTTTTTTAAATCAAAATGTAGTCTAAAAAATCATCTCTCTTGAGATATAATTTACATACCATATAATTAATCCCTTTAAAGTGGGCCATTCAGTGGTCTTTAGTATATTCAGTGTGTAATCATCACCACCATCTAATTTCTTAAAATTCTCATCCCCCCAAAAAAGAAAGCCCATACCCAATAGCAGACACTCCCCAATCCCCCTCCCCCTAGCCCCAGCAACTACTCATCTATTTTTGGTCTCTAGGGATTCACCTCTTCTGGATATTTCATATAAACTGAATTATACAGTATTTGTCTTCCTGTGTCTGACTTATTTCACTAAGCATACTGTTCTCAAAGATCATGGATAATTAGCATATACCAGTGCCTCATCCTCTTTTTATGAGTGAATAATATTCCACTATATGGAGAGACCACCATTTGTTTACCCAGTCATTAGCAGATAGACATTTGGGTTGTTTCTACTTTGGGTTCTTACCAATACTGCTGCTATGAATGTTCATGTTCAAGGTTCTGTGAAGACATATGCTTTTACTTCTGTTGGGTAGACACCCAGGAGCTCTATGCTTAACCCTTTGAGGAACCACCAGACTTTTTCCAAAGTAGTTGCCACATTTTACATTTACCCTAAGCAATGTCTTAGGGTCCTGTTTTCACATCTTTTTAGACACTTGTTATTGTTTATCTTTTTGATTCTAGCCATCCCAGTGGGTGTGAAGGAGTATTTCATCATGATTTTCATCTGTGTTTCTCTGATGACTAATGATACTGAGCATCTTTTCACGTGCTTATTGGCCATCTATATATGTCTGTGCACAAATGTTTCTTCAGATCCTTTGCCCATTTTTGAGTTATCTGTGAGGAGGGCGTGGTAACCCACTCCAGTATTCTTGCCTGGAGAATCCCTTCGACAGAGGAGCCTGCCAGGCTACAGTCCATGGGGTCACAAAGACGGACATGACTGAAGCAACACAGCATGCACACATGTCATTTTATTATTGAGTGAGAAGAGTTTCTTATGTGTTCTTTATATGTACAAGTTCCTTATCAGATATGGTTTGCAAATATTTTGTTCTACTCTGCAGTGTCATTTCACGTTTTTGGTAGTGTCATTTGAAACACACAAGTTTTTTATTTTGATGAAGTCTAACTTATCAAAGATTTCATTGCCAAGGTCATGAAAATTTAAGCCTGTGTTTTCTTCTAAGAATTTTATAGTTTTAGCTTTTATGTTTAAGTATATAATCGATTTTGAGTTACTTTTTGTATGTGGCAGGAGGTAAGGGTTCACTTATTTGCATGTGGTTATCCAGTTTTTTTTAATTGGAGGCTAATTACTTTACAATATTGTGGTGGTTTTTGCCATACATTCACATGAATCAGCCATAGGTGTACATGTGTTCCCCATCCTGACCCTCCCTCCCACATCCCTCCCCATCTCGTCCCTCAGGGTCATCCCAGTGCACCAGCCCTGAGCACCCTGCCTCATGCATCGAACCTTTATCCAGTTTTCTTAGCACTGTTTGTTGAAACAGTCTCCCATTGAATTTTCTCGGAATCCTTGTTGAAAATCAGTTGACCATAAATGTGACAGTTTGTACTCTCTATTCTGTTTCATTGATGTCTATCCATCTTATGCCAATACCACCTGTATTGATTACTGCAGCTTTGCAGTAAGTTTGGAAATTGGGAAGTGTAAGATTTCCATATTTGTTCTTTTCTTCCAAGATTGTTTTGGCTATTTGGGGTTCCTTGAAATATTGCTGCTGTTTCTTATAAAATATGAAACAGTCCTAATTGAATCTCCTCTGTCTAGATAACTTGGGGAGTAGTCAGCAGATTGGTGGAAAGCACTCCTGGCCTCACCATTTTGTCATTTTGACAATGTACTGTAAAATTGGGAGGTGGTGATCTATAATTTAATGATACGTTCTCTATATAAGGCTTTACCCTCAGATAGTCATGACTTTCCAGTGAAAGGAATATTATCTGTAAATTTACCTATGGTCCTTAATATTAAGGGTCACAAGAGCAAGCTGCAAAAAAGAATTAGAAATGTATTGTTAAATAGGGGCACCATCATCCTGCAGTTGGTAGAAAGTTCTCGTTCTGCCTTCACATAGTCACAGTCACCAGATGTCATCTCACTCAGCAGTATGTTTTTGAGACTGCTCCACCTCTAGGTCATGCACACAGCGGGGTGGGGTGGGGCTTAATAAATGTTCCTGATTATATCATTTGAACTCACTTCATTATTCAAGTCCTTTTCTCTACTTGATACAAGCTCTTGAGGATATGAAGGAAAGTTGAATTTTTTTTCACTGTATTCCTTGTTTGGTTTTCAGGATGTATCTACAAAGACTGTATCTTTATGGTCATATATCAATAGCCAGCTGGATGAATTTTCTAATCCCTTCTTTGTGAATTATGAGAACCATGTCCTCTATCCTGTTGCTAGTCTGAGTCATTTGGAATTATGGGTAAACTATTACGTGCGATGGAATCCACGAATGAGGCCTCAGGTATGTTTTTCTCATTTTGAAAAAAGCGTATCTTTCTGCCCAAGGAAAGATGGTGGTGTAGAATATATGAAAGCACAGAGCTGATGAAGAGTTGTTAAGTTACTGCTTCCTACCCACTCGCCGCCTCGTTCCTCAGAATGCTTTCCCTGCCCTTGGCCTTCTCACCATGCTGGCAGGCGATGCCCTGAGAACCTTTTCTGCCCCTCCCCTGCACCCCCTCTGAGGGCCCAGCTTCTGTCACCATGCGTGAGGCAAATGTTTAACACGGACATAAGGCCACTAGCTGCTTCCCGTGTCTGAGCGATGAGGGCAGCCGGCATGTCCACACTGACGCAGACACACTGAGCATCACTGGGGCTGCAGCACATTTCTACCTACCACCCACCCAGATCCTGGGTTGAATGTATGTTTTGAGTAGCAAACAAACCAACTTTTATTAAGAGTTGTAAAATGCTCTTTTATTAAGAATATCTGAAACCAGGGAGATAGTCTTAGCCCTTTTCCCACGAAACCTAACAGTATAGTTAGACAATGTCAGTGGTCAGTATTGTAAATACAGGTTTTCAATTTTGTGGCCAGGAAGCCATCAGTCCCTATGCTCATGCCTGTATGAAGAAGCACCCCTCTTACTAGTCCCATGGCACATGGACACTTAACAGTTGGCCGTGGCCTTCAAAAGACTGCCTCAGAAGCATGGTTCCCAAATCTGGCCCCTTCCTTCTGTGGGTGACACCCACACCTCATGCAACTCCCAACTCACACAGCCAAAGTCAGCACCGTGACAGTCCTGTAGTGGAGGGCCTGGGCCCAGAGCAGGTTGGGGAGTGGGCCAGGCCTTGGTGATGTTGGAGGCCCAAGGTGCACAGGTCCAGGCCTTTGGACTTGATCTGGGGGCTGCAGGAGCCACCCTTGGGGTTGCAGGAAGCTCCCTCTAGCAGTGCAGTTCAGGAACAAGGAGGGAGGCCGTGGAGACCGGCACAGGGATCAGCAGGAAGGCTGGTGTCCAGTGAGGGGGAAGGGAGCTGGGCCAGACAGAGGGTAAGTGGTGGGGACAAGCCTCTTTTCTCTGAGGAGGAGGGCCCTGCTGACATCTTGTGTGTTATTTCCTTTGGGACCCTTTTGGCTTTCATCTCATACATGGCAGCACTGGGTGACTGGCTCCTAGATGGGCATTTTCTCTGCTTTATTGTAAATGAACACAGTGGATGAGAAAACAGAATGAAAGGCTGCATGGAGGTGTAAGATGAGTGTCTCAGCCTGGGCAGGTGTGAAGCTGTGTGCTCACCTGCATGGTCTCCTCTCTCTGACCCCGATAGCAGGTGGTTAGTAATGGCCACTTGATTGCAAAGCAAGTGGAATCAAGTCCTCCACAGCAGGGACATAACAAGTAGGCCCAAGGCTAAGAGAGGAGCTTTGCCCACCCCCCAGCGGCTTCTGGAATCAGCAACTAAGGCAACTTTCCTTATTTGGGGGGGGTCTCTGCCATCAGACTCCCACATTACCACCCCCTCCCTCCTTCCTGGGGCCAAAGTCAGGAGTTAGCTCCAAGCCTCTTCCGGGCTGCTTCCCAAGCACCCTACTGTGTTGGAGATACCTAGGTGCCTCCCTGACCGCACCTAGCCAAATTGCTTGTCCCTGTTGTCCCTGTCCCTCTGTCTTGAATCTCTCTCATGTGCTCACGTCTCTGGTCACTCACTCTCAGTCTAGTCCCTTTTTCATCTGTCCCCTGCTTCCCCTCTTCCTCCACCGGGGTGATCACTACTCACATCCCTAATGGGACAGCTCCCGGACTCTCTGGGGAGGGCACAATGAAACACGCACGCCCGGTAGGGATGGGTCTCCGAGAGGACTCCCACCCAGCCAGTCCCTACAGGATGAAGCCCAGTGTGTGAGTGAAAAGGGTCAGAGGAGAGAGAGCTCCAGGTAGAAGGGCCAGCGAATGCAAGGCATCTGCCAAAACCTGGGAGGTTTGAGAATGAAGGAGGGGAGTAGGGGCAGGGCCCAGTGAAAGGTGAGCAGGGGAGGCAGGCTGGGGTCAGACCTTCAAGGTCAGGGTCTTACCTTCAGGGCAGCAAGAAGAAGCACCTGGAAGGTGTCCATGGCGTCTCAGGGCCTGGCTGGGGCTCAGGACCCAGGCTAGAGGCTTCTGTTGAGATCATGGACAGGGGCCAAGGGGGAGCTACCCAGACCCCCACCCCGTGCCCCCTCAGCTGGTGAATCTGCCCACCCCGGTCTGCTGAGATTCACAAGGGCTGTGGCAGGTGATGATGAGAGCTTGTGAGCTGAGTGCAGGAGAACGTGGGGGCCATGACCCCAAGCTTCAGGCTGGTGGACCTCCACCCTGGTAAGGCCCCTCTCATCCCTCTCTGGTCCAAGAGGGTGAGGCAAGGCGGGGGTGCTGGTGAGGCTGCCAGAGGTTTTGTGAACATGGACAAGGGGCCAGGGGCCTGGGCCCTCTCCCAGCACTGCCCTCTCCAGGGCCTTCTGCTCTTGCCTGTTCTCGCTCATGAAGCCGAACACAGTTTCACGGTGGAGGGAGGGTTTTCCGTCAGCAGTGTGAGGTCCATGCTGCCAACTGGCAGCTCAGGCCCAGAGGGGATCACCCGGCCCTGGGCCCCTCCAGGGGTCTGGCTCCCCTGGGAGGGAGAATGGAGTCCCCATGCTTCAGCCAAGCCACAACTCCCAGGGCGGGCCCCTGGCCCCCTGGGCAGAGGTGGGGGGTGAGGGTCAGGAGGCTGGGGCTGGGCTGACCTGCATCTCCACCTGCAGACGCCCACCCACCAGAACCTCAAGGAGCTGCTGGCCGTCCGCGCAGAGCTGCAGAAGCGGGTGGAGGACCTGCAGCGGGAAGTGGCGGCGCGCGCCTCAGCCTCGTCGGAGCGGGGCTCCTCGCCATCGCACTCAGTGACACCCGTGCACACGTCAGTCTGACACCGCTGTCCCTGTGGCCCAGGCGGGGCTCCTGTGACGTTCCTCATGAAGCCCTGTGCCCGCCTCGTCTGGGTGGCGCTTCCCACCAGTGACGGATCTGTGCTAGGGGACGGCCCCCACTCTCATCAGTGCTGTTGTGGCATCAGCACGTCTTTCCCTCCTGCCAGCACTTGCCCAGGGCCATGTGGGGGACCCTTGGGCGAGTAGAATGCAGGGTTCAGGCTCAAGATGGGACATCCTTGTGAAAAACCAACCCACCACCCCCTTTTAAAGGCTGCGTTGCCAGCCACAGGGCCTCTTTCGGCTCTTAGCTCCAAACCCTGGGGCCTGACAGTTAACTCTTGGCTGGGGAAGACAGACCATCACCATTTCCCCATGCCAGCAGTCCTGCTGCATCAGTTACCAGTGTGTACATATAAGGTATTTTTTAAAAAGAGAAACATACCTTTATTTTCCTATGTCCTTTTTTTTTTTTTTTAAATGTTTAGTCACCGAAGGAGACACCTGCTTGACTGAACTGGGTGAGCAGCGGTCAAGCTGAGCTCATGCGAACTCTGACGTGGTTCATTTGAATGTGGTCACCTTGGACCATGTGTCCTGTCCTCCCCTGACTGTGGGACCTGCCTCCCGAGGCAGCCCAGGCGCCTGTCCCCTGCCCCCTTGCTACTGCTGACAGCTGACTGTCAAAGCGGGTCTTCTCTCACCTGTTACCTGCTGTCTGAAGTAATAGTTCTCGTTTCATCAAGATCCCTTCAAACTCAGTTTATTCTTGTCACTGCATTTTGGTACTTTAAAGCCACCACGGCACTGTGACTTTGGATGCCAAAAGCAGAGTGTTCACCTCCCTCAGTTTCCTGGTCTCAGAGCCTCTCGGGCCTTTTCCTGCCCATCTCACGGCTTCTGTCTCTGGGCTCCAGGACTCCATGAGTCTGAGAAGGCATTCATTGACCATCAGACGCTCCATCCACTAGCACTAGAGCTCTGAACTGCTCTGGGTGGCGAGTCAGAGTCTTGCACATTTGCACTCTGCCCTCTTCCTCCTTGTGCCCAGCACTGCGCCCATACCCGCCAGCCCCCAAGACCCCATCCCCCTGGAGGAATTAAGCTTGCCTTTGAGTAGAGGAGACCTGAGTGCAACTTCATGGTAGTATCTGGTTGGTTCCAAATTACTGGATGCTACCCAAAGCCCTCCATATTGACCTTAGTTTTGAAAACAAACTTTTTTTACACTTAAATACTTAAGAGAATAGATGTTTTTCAACTTGGAACCTTCTGATTCTTATAGAAAATTATCTGGTATCTGTAAGGTATATTTATTCTATGCAATTTGATAACCTTAAAAAAAGTCTCCATTTTTACCATCTGGGGAATTTGTTTCTAAACTGCATTTTAATTGATGTAACTTTTGATTCCTGCTTCCAGAATAGCTAAAACCTTATTTATGAATGGGTATGCTGGATTATTCATTGATATGTGGATTTCTTACAAACGGGGACCCATTTTTTTCCTTGGAAATATCTATACATAATCCCCCCGCTGCACTAAGACCACTAACCTTGTTGTGGACTGGATGATGTTTGTGAGAACCAGAGAAGTCAAGGTCAGCTAGCCTGCCACAGGGATTGCACCTGCAGGGAGCTGCCCCACTCCACCCCTCCCCCTTCCACGTGCTGGGCCCTAGGAGGACCCCTAGAAGCTCCCATTTGGTTTCAGAGCAGCACAATAGAGCATTTCCTTTGTGTCTTCCTAGCACAGAACTGTTTCTAAAACAACTTGAAATATAGTTTTATTATGTAAGCAATTCTTTCTTGGTTTTATTTAAGTGTACTAGAATGTAAAACCTTTATGGTTCAGATTTTTAAAGACTGGTACAGTATGATATTTGCCTCATCTGATGCACTGTATTTCAATCTGTAATTAAAATAATGTTTGCTCCATGGTCTCATTTTTTGTTGTCTTTATTTTTGGTAATTTTTCCCTTGTGGAAAATTAGTAAACATTCATGTCCAAGTCTTTGCGACCCCATGGACTATAGCCCACCAGGCTCCTCTGTCCGTGGGGATTCTCCAGGCAAGAACATGGGAGGGAGTTGCCATTCCCTTCTCCATTGGATCTTCTCGACCCAGAGATCAAACCTGGGTCTCCTGCATTGGCAGGCAGATTCTTTACCATCTGAGCCACCAGGAAAGCCCATTTTACTTACACAAAAATTTATTATGTGTCAAACACAGTCAATACATGTAAAGTACTCTTACATGATTTAATTCATTTTCTAAGTGGTAAATGCTATTCACCCTAAGACTTGAGTGTGTTGGCTGAAATAGGTAACTACTCTAAAATCGGCAACACCTTAAGAAAACACTCAAGATGTGAGGACAGGGCTGGAGCCCACTGAGAGGCAGGTTTGGCCCTGAGGAGGCCAGGCCAGCTTTCCAGGCCATGAGTCCTAGAGCTTAAATGGGACAGACTTATGGGGAGCCACAGGGTCCCCACCCAGAGTCTTCAGAGGGAGTGCTGGCCTTTATGGGAGCTATAAAGGCCTGGATGAAACCATGCTGGCCCCTGCATATAAGGCCCCTTCTTCTAAGGCCTGATGTCCCTGTCCTCCACGCAGGTGTGGGGGCCCCAGCAGCGACACCGAGCAGCAAGGCTGGGAGGGCCACAACTTCTGCACGGGAGAGTCACATGGGGGCTTGGTTTAGAGGACTTGGTGCTATTTTACTACAAGGTTGGTATGGCACAAAATGCCATCACACTGTGAGACCCTCCCAGCGGCCCCCATATCTTCCTCATGGAGTGACAAGGGCAGCTCTACCTCCAGCAGACCACTCTGCCTGCACACCCTGGCCCTGTTCCACTTTCTATGGCTCAGTCACATGTCACCCGAGTGGACCCTGGCTACTGGCTTTCTTTGAAGAAGACAACACTGTGGGCTTAGGAGTCGTGAGTCGGGGGCCTGCCTCTGCGCCTCCCTACCCCCATGACATCTCCAGACCTCAGCTCCCTGTCATGCAGGGATCACCCCAGGAAGGCTGACTCTAAGCTGCTCAGCATGAGGGGAAGTGCCAGAACCCTGACCCTCTCAAGAAAGGCCTTTGGGTCCATAATAATGAATTAGGAAAACCAGCATCACTTAACAAAGGGCGTGCCTTCACACCGGCAGAACCAGGGATCGGTAAGGTTCCACTTTGTTTAATGCAAACATCAGAGAGCTTACAATTCATCCTCAAACACAAGCAAAGAAAAAGTATAGGGGATCCTGCTATCGGTCTCCACTGTTTCTTAGAGAACTGGGACTAACCCCCAAGCAGCCAAGACAGTGGGCCTGGTGCCACTCTCTGGGTGACACTTAGGGTGCCCTGCCTCCATCGTTCAGGAGCTCAGAGTTGTTATAAACACTGAGTCCCCCATCTCTCCCCCAGTTAAACTGACAGCAATTAGATATGGTCAGTATTCTAGCATACTTGCTACCTCCATTACCACCTGGGATGGGCCCAAGCCAGTCAATACAGCTTCCAGGTGGACACAGCTACGAGAGCTCCCAAGAATCAGCAAGCATCAATGCCCTGCCCCAGGCCCCAGGATGGGAGCTCTGCAAATGGATGGCTGAGTGACTTTCAATGCCCCAGTCACCAGCGCAGAGCTGGGTACTGGGCTCCAGGCTCAATGCAGGGGCACTAAGACAGACAAGGAAGGGCACGATGGGTCTCTCTTAACCCAAGTCAGTGGTACCGAGCAAACGGATCCACAGAGAGCGCTGACTCTTATCACCGACAGGATTTCAGGGTCTTCACCAGAAGATGCGCCTTGCTGCAGAGCCAAGGTGGCCCACCGGGGGCACTGCACCCAGCCACGCCGAGGATGCCACAGGCCACATGGCTCCCTTCCTAGTCACCACTGTGACTGTGACTTCTCTATAAACGGCCAAACTTCTCGGTGGCCGGGAGAGCCTCTTATCACGCACAAGTGCTGCCTTGTGTCTTTCTCTGAAGTGCCTGCAAATGGTGGTGAGCGGCCCTCCTAACGTGATGAGTGCTGCCCTGATCCCTCCTGACTCCGGGGCCCTGATGTCACCCTCTTTAGGTGACAGCAGGCTACCAATGCAAAAGTCCTTCAGAGTGGCCTCCAGCCCAGCACCGGTCAGGGCTGGGGACATTAGTCCACGAGGGCAGGCCAGGGAGGTGCTGGAAACAGGCTGAGCTCACCAGCACTGCCTCCATGGCTCACTTCCAGCCGTCTTCTCAATGTTCCTCACCCCTGGCCACACACGATCTGGCCGGCCTGGCATGAGCCCCCCTGGCATGGGCATGATGCGGGGCCCATGACACACTCTCCATAACATGAACACACGAGGGAGGCACACGCAGTCTGACCTGCAGGGTCTGTTCTGATGTCAACTGTCTCCCTAAAGTCAGAGTTGTCTTGTCCCAGTCTGGTGGATGTAAAAGAGTCCACACACAGCCGTCCTGTAGCATGTGAAGAAGACTCACATGAGGCTTCCAGAAGCGCTTTCTAACACTGCAAACTCATCCATAAATGGGGAGAGGCGCTCTAGACTCTAGCTCAGCCTGACAGCAGCACCCAGGGGAGATCAGGATCACATGTGGCCAGACGAAAAGTTCCAGGAAGACAGCCTGGCTCCAGCCCACCACAGACATAACCCTCCAGTCTGGGTGCCCCCAGGCCCCCAAGCAATCTCCATCACAGGCAGGCCAGCGGATGACCAGAGTGTGCTCAGGTCACATGAGTGCCCACACCAAAACCATGCCCCTTCCCCTCCTCCCACAGACATCTTCAAGCAGACAGTGGGCATATTTCAGGCTCTGACGCTCATTCTGTCATGTGTAGCTCCTGCTACCAAAATAAGAACACACATGGGAGCGGGGTGGGGAATCCTCCGCGGCCCCAGTATGAAACTCAATGCCGCAGAATAAGTGATTCCTGAAACTAATCACGTCAGACTGGAGACCACTTCGATGCCCTGGCATCATAGGGGAATTGGGCCTGAGAGCCACAGCTTCCTACACATACATCCAGGAGATTCCTACACATCCAGGCGGGGATACTGTGACATGCAAGTTTGCACTTCAGTAAATGAAAAGTCAGGGAGCCCAGCAGCGTAAGGGCTGGAGGTGGAAAGAGGAATGGAGATAAAACTCCCCTGGGTGTGGTATGTGTGCCCGCACTGTCTCCTGGCGCTCACCAGTACACTCCTCGCGGCCAGGCCCCTGCCCACAGCCTTTCCAGAAACCCACCTGGTGAGTCAATGCAGCGTGGAGGGGACCACAGGGCCCTGGGTTCACACTCCTGCCCATCCTCTGGCCCTCCCTCTGCTCAGTCTCCCCTTCCCCAGCTTGATAAGGCCTGGGAGCAGGGTGGCCTAGGGAGGCATCAACCCTGGGCACCCGAGGCTGGCCCTGGCTTTCAGTGGGGCCAGCCTCGGATTTGGGCAGCAAGCCTCTTGGGGGGCCCAGTGGCAGGGTGGGCACACGAGCCAGACTCACAAACACCCAGAGCTATGTCTGGGAAACTGAGGACGACAAGAAGCCAATGACATCGAAGGAGCGGTGTGGCAGCCATGGGTCCAGATGAAACAAGGAGCTGGGTCTCTGGCGGCGGCCCCGTGTGCCCACGGCCTGCCCAGCGGAGCGGGGCCTTGCATCCTCTGCTCCTCAGATCCGGGGCGGCTCAGGGGCCGGCGGCTCCGCGGATTGCGTCTGCAGGGCCGAGTATTTCACTAGGGACATGAGATGCCCGTCAGGAGGGAGCCACATGAAGACAGAGAGAGACAACCACATCCTTCCCTGGGCACAGAAACCTGGCTCCCTGCCTGTCTGTCCTGGATGATTGGCCTGTGGCAGCTGCTGTACCCCCCGAGAGAAGGAAGGAGTGGAGGGACCCTGTGACCACCTGGGCCTCCATTTCCTCACCTGTGAACTGGCAATATGCAGGAGACCTGGGTTCGATTCCTGGGTCAGGAAGATCCCCTGGAGAAGGGAATGGCTACCCACTCCAGTATTTTGGCCTGGAGAAACCCATGGACAGAGGAGCCTGGCAGGCTACAGTCCATGGGGTCACAAGAGTCAGACATGACTTAGTGACTAAACCACCACCCACCCAAACTGGGAATGGTTCTACTGGAGCAACTGGGACAAGTTTCTTATTCTTTTTTTTTTTTTTTTTTTTTTGCAGAATCTTAGTTCCCTGACCGGGATTGAACTTGGGCCCTCAGCAGTGAAAGCACAGAGTCCTAACCACTGGACAGCTGGGGAACTTCGAAGGGAGGAATCTTTTAAAGAATTTTTTTTTATGTTCTTTACTGAATCTATTCCAATATTTCTTCTGTTTTATATTCTTTTTATTGGCCTTGAGGCACAAGGGATCTTAGTTCTCCGACCAGGGATTGAAACTGCACCCTTTCCATTGGAAGTACAGAGTCTCAACCATTGGACCCCCAGGGAAGTCCCTGGGAGGAGTATTTTAAATAAAGCATGTAACACAGCACCTGGTACATGGCGATACTCACATGATGGTAGCCAAGAGTTTAAAAGAACGACTACAGTGACTGCTACTGTGGAGTCCATCTTCCCATGTTTGAAATTCTGGGCTATTGCATCCAGACAGTGCAGCGCTGCCACAGACCATTCTAAGCCACCGCATGGAGCCCTGCCCATCACATCCCCAGGGGCACCCCTCTGCCCACCAGGCAGCCACCTTGGCACCCATCCCAGGACAGACACACCCCAGCTCCTGTATTTCACACCCACCCTGACCTGCAAGCCCCCGGGCCTTGGGTGATGGAAAGTGGCCTGCCCCCTTCTCCACAAAGCCTTTCCTGACCGTCTTGCTGGCATTCTGGGGCCACAGGTTGCATCTGCCTTGAGTGGTTGGCCACCCTGGGCCAGAAGCCTGATGCCACACAGCTTGTCATGCTGGCGTTCTGATACCTAGGAGTGCTTGTTGAACACAGAACAGAGTGGGGGAAAGCAGGGGCTCCCATTATGGGGGTCTGTGTTTTTTTTATAAGTTCTTTGTTGCCTTTGGCAGTTTTCAAATGGAAAGGGCCTGGGACTCCATCTAGAGATTTCCCACAAGCTTCTGTGGGCATTTGGCTGGGAGTGTGTGTGTTTTCACTCACAGGGTGTCCCTCAGTGTGCAGACGGCCCTGACTGCAGTCCTGGCGTGCCCAGTGTCAGGAGGCTGGAGTCTGGTTGGGGAGAGCAGAGTGCTGGGCCCCTGACTTCTGTAGCCCATCTTTCTGGCTGGAAGTTTTAGGAACGGAGACCTCTGAGCCCCTGCTTTCCCAGCACAGCTCTGCTCGGTGCTGGCCCAGCCATTAGGAGGCCTTCAGCAATGGAAAGTGACTAGAAGTCCTCACCTTGGGGCTCTTCACATACGACGGCCTCCAGGTTCTCCCCCTTCACGTAGTCTGCGTTGAGACCCTCTGCAAAAGGCCAAGGGTGGAGTTGGTGATTGACACAGAAGCAAAGGGTCCCTGGCTATGATGGACAACTCCTGACCAAGCCCTCCATTATGGCGAAAAAAACCCAAGCCCCTTAATGAACTCAGACTCCCGAACCCTGTGCCACCCACACGTGCTGCCTTGGCCAGGGGTTCTCAGCTGGACGGGTTCCTGCAGACAGCGGGAAGAAGTCCGTCCTTGCTGCAGTGTGGAGAGCCAGGTCCTGCTGACAGCTGTTCTGGTCTAGTCAGTTTGGGGGCTTTCTCCTCACCTAACGTCCAAATACAGTTTGGGGACTCTATGAAGCTGAGTACATCCCATGTCTGCTGCTGCTGCTGCTGCTGCTTGGGGAGACTCAAGAGTCCATGTCTTATCTCCAGAAACCTCATCAGAGCCCTGGGCCTATGGGAAAATTGGGCCATGGTTCTCACGAACCCACTGAGCAGGCGCCAGTGTGAGTCACTCCACCATCCTGGGCTGCACTCAGGTTCCTGCCTGCCCTGGGCCTTGCCGGGCTCAAGATGGACACCAGGCGGGCCCAGGAAAGATGGACGTGTGGCTAGTTAGCAGGTGTGGTCAGCGCTCACTTGGGCCAGCAAGGCACACGGAGGGGCGCCCTGGGCCTCCCGACTGGGTGCTCAGATGCCAAGCTGGCATGTGCCTCACTGTCTTCTTCCCATGGGCAGTGCTCTGGTTGCTCCTCAGGGATGACTGCCGGTGGGCATCTGAGTCCTAGAGAGGACCTCCACCCCAGCCCCAGCACCTCTGAGACACAGCCATGCCCAAATGCCCACGTGTATCAGGGAAAAGGAAAGATGGTTGTGAGTGCCAGGGAACAGGATGGGGTGGAGCGAGGTGAGGAGACAAGAGCAGCATGGAGGGGAGGGAGGAGGGTGGTGGGTGATGAAGGGCAGACACCAAAGCAGAAGGGGACAATGAGTAAGTCAGAGCACGTCGTTACCTTGACCTTCTGCTGCATCTGAAGGCAAGACACAAAACTTAGGACCCTGGAGCAAAAACTCAGTCCCTGGCAACAAGCCAGGCGGGCTTTCCGCGCAACACACTGACCCTTGGCGCTGGAGGGCAGAGACAGGGGAAGCAGAGGGTCCCCAAGGCCAGGACCCGTTTGGTGGCTGGAGAGACTGCAAGGCCCCGAGCACCAAGGCAGGGTCAGGCCCTCCTAGCAGTCATGTGCTGTTCCCCGGGGCATCCCCGTGCACCGGGTGCAGAGTGGCTTTTGCTTGGCCTTCTCCGACTTACTTCCCTGTGTGAGTGGCTGAGGCTTAACAGAAAGGGTGGGGATGGGAGATGCTAAGTAATGGCTTCTCAGGGGATTGACCCCCACACACATCCACAGGGCTCCTCCTGATGCTACCCCAACACAGAGGCCAGGGACACTTCAGTGGATGAAACACACACATAGGCACCCATAGGTGTCGACAGTTCAGAGTGATGGGATGCGGTGGTGACACAGAAACCAGCAAGCCCTCATCCCACGCCATGGGCTGCACAGTGGGTCAGCAGAGGGTGCTGTGGCAGCAGGCAAGACAGACATCCTCCCACAGGCTGGAGGGCAGGAAGGCGGCCCGGGAGGGTGTCCCAGGCCCAAAGGATGAAAGCTGCTAGGGGAGGAGAGGGCATGTTGGACAGGGTGCTGGAGAGAGCGGTGCATCCTCAGGGAAGTCAGTGCAGCTGTGCAGAAAGGCTTCTGGGGACACGGACCACAGGGAGAGAGCAGAAGGGATGTGGATGGAACCATACCAAGAAGGGCTTTGAATGTCAAGCTCAGGGGCTGGGTCAGAGGCACATGGGAGGTCCAGGGGGAGCAGTCCCTGCACACTTGAAACAGGGCCCGTGGGCTGTTCAGAGCAGAGAGAAGTGGCAGGGAGCCCAGGGCAGGCGGGGGGAGGAGCTGATGGAACTGCCCAGATGTAGGACAAGGAGACTTGGCAATGGAGCAGAGCACAAGCCCCAGGAACAGGGACCCCTCTGATGTTACATCGGGGGGACAGAAGGACCCAGGAGGGCCGGAGGGATTCATAAGGGGAGGCATGGACACAGGAGCAGATACAACTTACAGCTTTGGAAGAAGATGTTGCTAGCACAGGGGACAGACACAGAAGCAAGAGGGGGCCTTTTTCAGATGTGGAGGATGCTCTGAACTCGGTTTCCTTCAAAGGAAACCGGGGCTGATGATGGTACCCGCAGGAGGGTGTGGTTTCAGCCACGACAAAGACATCACTGACAGACTGAAAGGAAAGGACTGGGGGGCCAGCCCTCAGATCAAGTGGGAGGCTGGGAGAGGCCCACAGGTTCCGTGAGCTTCCTGGGAGCCCCTGTCAGCCCTCCAAGTATGCTGGCTTCCCTGGGCCAGGACCCCCAGCACGTGGCCCAGCAACACCCTAACCCCTAGAGCCCCCCCCCCCGGCCTGAGAGGTCACATCTACGTCCTGCCACCTCAGTATCACAGGTTTATTGTCCCCCAAATGCTGTACAGTTCACTGATTTCTGTGTACCAAAGCCTTCATATTCTCAAATTTTATTGGGTTTTGACTGCTAATCCAACTAGCAGAAACTTGCACCTCTTTGTTTTAGGAAACAAGTGGGAAAATAATGTACTTTCACCTGAGTGCCTCTGCAGAGACAGACACAATCTAGACATCTATTCAGTTTGGAAATCAACCTCTCTCATCCTCCCTGTTGCTACCTACCAGCACTCTTTCCTTCTGGATTTATCGCTTTCCATGTGCACTGAGTTCCTTCAACAGTCCCTTCAGCCGCTATCTCATCTACAAACTGAAGGTACCCGCCATGATGCCCCGTCAGGAGGTGGTGGTGCTTGGGGCAGTGATCCAGGCTGAGCAGGGTCAGGCACTGGTGAGCATGGGAAGCCATTCTGACTCTGACTGCAGGCCCAGCTTTTACTTCTTCTCTTATCCAACATGCAATTTCAAGTCTCCAAGCCACCCAGTGGCCCCTGAGCCATCTGGCCAAACTCTGCTGTGGGCATGTCTTTGATGAACCATGGATTGCACTCATCTCACTGTTAGAGTTACAATGCTGAACTGGGGTGAATTGTGGCCCCCAAAGCCTCTGTCCATGTCCTCATCCCTGGAACCTGTGGATGTGACCTTATTTGGGAAAAGGGTCTTTGCAGATGTGACTAAGTTAAGGATCTCAAGATGAGATCACCCTGGATTTAGGGTGCGGCCCACAGCCAATGACGAGTACCCTTTTAAGAGACAGAAGATGACACAGAGAGATTGGAGTGATGTGGCCATAAGCCAAAGGATGCTTGGGGTTACCAAAAGCTGGGAGAGGAAGAAAGGATCTCCCCCTACAGCCTTCAGATGGAACCAGTGCTGTTGCCATCTTGATCTTGAACTTCTGACCTCCAGACCATGAGACAATAGGTTTGTTGTTTTAAGCTGCTTGTTTGCTTTTGAGCTGGGACAAGTGATAGCTCTAAGGCCAACCCCACCTGCAGTTCTGTACTCCTTCTGACTGTTCACACCACTCTACACAACCAAGCCCTGGAGCTATAGCAGGGCAGCCATGAACAGCTGTGCAGGTTGTGCACTGAGACACGTGCTGTCCCTGGGGTACTCCCGTGCACAGCCTGCAGAGCTGTATGCCGTGGCCCCAGTCACGGACATTGTATAAGAGTAGAAGCACCAAATGTCATGGCCAGATGGAAAATCAGGCTGGAGACATTGGCAATAGCTACACGCAAAGCATTCTAGGACCCAAGTCCATTTCCTGGGAAGCTCAGCTCCAGGCTAGAATTAAGGGCAGAGGCCCAGAGCAAGGGCAGGGGAAACTTCACAGGAGATGGTCCTGAGCCACAGGAAAGAGGGAAACTATGGATGAGTCAGGTTCCCTTACTTGAACTAAAGATTTCCCATCTTCAACCAGAGACACAGTCTGCACACAGCAATACATCAACACCGTGCTTGTAAAACAACTGAGTGTGGTCTTGTTCGCCTTCAATGGCATCCCTGTGTGGATCCCTTAACACAGGGTGCCTGTAGGCGGGCTTCTGACACAGATTCCATCTGTAACTATTCCATTCACACACCATGGACAGACTCACGCTACAACCTAGAATGACAGCCACCAATATGACAAAACTCTTCCTCTTGCATTCCTATTCCTTTCAAATAATTCAGAATTCCATGTATTTTAAGATTCTGTGGCTCACAGGGGAGGAGCAGGGGCACCTGGGCAGCAGCCAGGGGCTCCTTGGGATCCGAGAGGGAGAGAAGGGTCGCCAGGGTGAGGAGTGGGCTGGCAGGCCCAACAATGCTGCCTGCTGGGACTCAGAGGTCTGGGGGACATCTGCCTCCTGTCGCCAAAGGCCCCATGTCCCCTTGGGCAAGATCCGAAGCCACATAGAAATCCAGAGGCTCTTTCCTGTTCTACGAGAAGCCTGGTGGTCACCCTTGGAAGACCGAGGTCATTGGGCCCACCCCAATCCTCTCTTCCAGGCTGGTTTATACTTCAGTTCAGCCTAGGTCTGTCTCCAAGGGCTTTAAAAAGTGCAGCCCCACCTCCACCTCACCCCGGGGAAGTCTGCTGAATCTCAGCTTGCTCAGAGTGCTGCCCTCTCCTCCTCCAAAGCCCTGGCCCTCTGTTCATCTTCTGCTGTGGGCGGGCATGGCCGCAGGTGGGTCCACTTACGCTGTATGCTGAAGCAGAACTTCTTCTGCTGGTAGGAGATGTAACTGGATACAGCACCGATCAGCGCCATGGCCAGAGCACTGGCCACACCGGCGATGGTGCCAGTCTCTGCCGACATTCCTGGGCAGAGGGTGGGTGGGGAGGCACGGAGAGAGGTGGCCGTCAAAGGAAGGTCAGGAAGGCTGCCCAGAGACCCAAGCAGCCAGCAGTGTCCCCCTGTGGTTTCCACAAAAACCTCAGGATTCCCAACTCACCAGAGTCAGAGTTGTCCCCGCCACCATACTGGCCACCACCTGCATAAAGGACAAAAGCAGTCAGTGTCCCCTGTGACCACCAGCTCAGGGTCGGGAGTGACAGCCCCTTCCTGACTCGCTGAGACCCCTCTTCATCTCTGCCCCAGGGGGCTTCACCCTGACTACAGCAAGACCTGCTTCCTTATGCCTGCCACCTGCCCAAGCTGAGGGGGAGCTTTTTATTTTTGAAACGAGTGACCGTGCACTGAGAGCATGTAGTATCCTGACTCTTTACATGCAGCACTGCCATACACAGGGGCAGGTGCCCCCTGCAACCATCCACAACACCCCACAGAGTGAAGGTGCGCAGGTGAGGAATCTGCCAGCAGGTGGCAGAGCTGAGCTCACGTGGGGCAAGCCTGACTCTAAATGCCAACACTGTGGGTCCTGTGCACCTAGTGCCTCGGGTAACATACATTTACTGTTTTTCTAATTCCAGAATCACGGCTATGTAAAAGTTTGTTTTAAAAAAGGATGAAAGACTAGTATAAAAACAATTCATCATCCTACTATTCAAAGAGATTTATGGTTAATATTTCAATTTCCTTTCCTCTTGTGCTTAGCCCTTTTACATGCTTTTCTTCAAATTCAGATGCCTCTACTCTGGTAACTTAGGTACACAGGATTAAGTGATAATCAAGAGCTTTTTAAGGCCATCTACTTCTAGCTTGGCATATAGTGTGAGTTGTTTGTGGAACACAAAACAATGCAAGCTGACAATCCCTTCTCTAGGATTTTGAAATTCAAAAAGCTCTGAAATATCACAGAGATGGAGAACAGATTAGTGGTTGACAGGGGTTAGGGAGAGCGAAGAGTGAGGCAGTTGGCTCTGATTAAAACAGAAAAATGGGAAGGACCTTTGCAGTGACAGCACTGTTCTCTTGATTGCAGTGGTGGCCACAAAAACTTAGACGTGGTTGAATTTCAGAGAACATACACACACACCAGCACACATACAGCCCAGACAGCAGCTCCCTGACAAGCAAGGGATACCATTTAGGACATTTAATTAGCCCTGAGCGCTCTTTCCTGGGTGCCCTATTCATCTCAGAACACAAGCCCATTAATGAAGGGAGACTGTACTCCCAGAGCCCAGGGTTCTTGGGGGAAACTGCTCCCGGATGCCGGAGGCAATGACCTTTGACATTTCCTTCACCAATCAAAGACTCTGGGTGGGGGGCTGTAGGTTCATGAATTGTAACAAATGTACCCCCTGTTTGGGATGTTGCTAATGGAGAGACTGTGGGTGTATGGGGGGTATGGGAACTCTGTACAATGTTCAGTTTTGCTGTGAAACTGCTCTAAAAAATAGTCTATTTTTAAAAATAAGAATCTTGAGGGAGAAAATGAGATTTGCTATGTTCCCACCTGGGGCTGAATCCTTGAGTCAAATGTGTTTCATGGATATCCCTGATTGGATATGAATGAGTATTTACAAAACAAGGAGCACCAGCATTTTCAAAAACAGTATCACTGCTGTTGGAGAAAGCAGACCAGAGAGCAGGACATGAGTCACCCTGTATGTTAACAAGTCAGCAACGAGGTAGCCTGTGAGGGCTTGGAGTCTAGCTGCACTGGCCCATCGCTGCTCCCTCCTTCTGTGCTCAAGGTGGCCATCGTCAAGGGTAGTGGTGAGCCCCCACACGGATGTCCTCTGCTGACGTGTTCACATCACTAGATTTCCAGGTAAAAAGTGAAACTGAAGTCACTCAGTTGTGCCCAACTCTTTGCAACCCAGTGGACTGTAGCCTACCAGGCTCCTCCATCCATGGGATTCTCCGGGCAAGAATACTGGAGTGGGTTGCCATTTGCTTCTCCAGGGGATCTTCCCAGCCCAGGGATCAAACCCAGGTCTCCTTCATTGCAGGCAGATGCTTTACCATCTGAGCCATCAGGGAAGCCCAGGAATGAGCAACTCTATCCACTCTTTCTTTCACCTTGAACTGGAATGAAGCTGAGTGTTCCCCAGTCTCTCTTTCCTTTTTAATTCTTGATCGTAAGAATCTACAACAACTTGTACCTCATGATCTGTATGGCCATGAGCTATGAGGGTGTTACTTGAAAAGAAAACTGGAGGCCCCCTGCCAAACCTGCCTAGAGGGGCATGCAGAGGGAATAGAGGGCTTCCCTTGGATGTCAAAGAGATACAAATGCTCAATTCTGTAGTCTAGGAATTCCTATCTGACCTCAGTTATTGGACAAAAGCATTCTTCTAAGAAGATGACAAGCAAATGGTATTCCCTTCTCAAAAACAAACCCACGTGATCATGTGATCACATCCTGTGGGTGACCTATTGCTCAGATGGGCACGTGGGCTGAGATACTGTGAGGGTAAGGAACAATCGGAAAACAAAACTGCAGTCATTCTAGTTCCTCCCACCACTTCCAGTTCCATGAATCTGAAGTGAACTTGGCCACAAAGGTTTGCCATTGAAGTTAGCCAAGCCAATGTCATGGTTTTCATCCCTGTTTGACTACTGTGCTCTGTTTACTTCCTCTGAGCACAGGCTGAATCCACTTTCTTTACAAAAGGCATACCATGCAAAAAATGCTGTTGGGACAACCAATGACCCACTGGCATAACAGGTTTATCCAAACCAACACTACCCATGGAAATAAGTTTCCAATAAATATAAAATAGATGAAGCACTAGAAGAAAATGTGCAACAACATTTATATTGTCTCGGGGTAGGCAATGACTTTCTAAACCTGGCCCTCAAGCTTGGAGCCTGAAACAGGAAAGATCATACCAAAAGTAAAAACTTCACTATTAAAAGCATAAGAAACAAAAGGGGAAAATGGCTAAACTTCAAAATCAACAAACTTTGTACTTCATAACCTATCATCAAGAAAGGGAAAGACAATCCATGGAATGGAAGAAAACAATGGCAAATTCTATATCTGATAAGGAATGAATATTGAGAATAAAGAAATTCTACAACTCAGTAAAAAGGCAAAGAATTCTGTTTTAAAATGAACAAAGAAAATGAAGACATTTCTCCAGAGAGATATTCAAATAGCCAATAAACACATGAAAAGATGCTCAGCACCATTAGCTACCAGGGAAATGCAATCAAACCCATGGTGAGATACCACTTCACACACATTAGGATGGCTAGAATCTAAAAAAGGTAAATAAGTGTTAGTAAGGATGTGAAGAAAATGGATCTTTCATAGAGTGCTGATGGGAATGTAATATGGTACAGCTGCTGTGGAAAACAGGTTGGTGGTTCCTCCCAAAGGTAAACACAAAGAGTTACCATGAGGCTGGACAATTCCACTTCTAGATGTGTATACCCAAGAAAATTGAAAACACATGACCACACAAAAACTGGTATGCTGATTTCATCATAGCATTAGTTGTAAAAGCAAAAAAACAGAAACAATATAAAGGTTCATCAAGTGATGAATGGGTAAACAACATGTTTTCACAAGGTATAAAAAGGGATTAATAATCCCTAACATAAAAGAAGCCCATACACATAAATGAGTAGAAAATGGGGCAACAGGCATGAACAGGCAATTCACATAATATAGTAAGAGTGTCTAATAAGACAGAGGTGAAATGTTTCATGTCTTGGATTCAAAGAAATGGAAAATTTAAACAAGACAGAATTTTGCACAGGACTTCCCTGGTGGCTCAGACCGTAAAGCGTCTGCCTACAATGCGGGAGATCAGGGTTCAATCCTTAGGTCAGGAAGATCTCCTGGAGAAGGAAATGGCAACCCACTCCAGTATTCTTGCCTGGAAACTCTCATGGATGGAGGAGCCTGGTAGGCTACAGTCCATGGAGTTGTAAAGAGTCAGATACGATTCAGCTATTTCACTTCACTAATCTGCAAAGATGACAAAATTAACATATCCAATAAAGATGAGTATATGAGCAAACAGGAAACTGTTTACTTCTTAGTGGTGGAAATGACAGCTGGTATAATTGTCATGGAAAACCATTTTGTAGTACACTCAAAGAGTTGCATGTTTAAAAATTTACACTTCCGGTGACCCAGCAGTTCAAGTTCTAGGAATTTATCTGACACACAATTATGGTTGTGTGCTTTTGGTGATGAGGATGTTCATCACATTACTGTGTATACTAGTAAAAAGCTGCAGGAAAAACCCCTTCTGCACAAATATAGGTCCTCATTTAAAAAAGTCACAGCAAAACATATTATGCAGTAGTTGACATGATATTTTACAGGACTCCTTAATGACAGAAAAAAATATTCAGGGTATTACTGAATTTAAAAACAAAAAAAGCTGGTTTTAAAAAGATTAATAAATGCTAGTAAAGTAATGCTCAAAACTCTCCAAGCCAGGCTTCAGCAATACATGAACTGTGAACTTCCAGATGTTCAAGCTGGTTTTAGAAAAGGCAGAGGAACCAGAGATCAAATTGCCAACATCTGCTGGATCATCGAAAAAGCAAGAGAGTTCCAGAAAAACATCTACTTCTGCTTTATTGACTATACCAACGCCTTTGACTGTGTGGATCACAATAAACTGTGGAAAATTCTGAAAGAGATGGGAATAGAAGACCACCTGACCTGCCTCGTGAGAAACCTATATGCAGGTCAGGAAACAACAGTTAGAACTGGACATGGAACAACAGACTGGTTCCAAATAGGAAAAGGAGTACGTCAAGGCTGTATATTGTCACCCTGCTTATTTAACTTCTATGCTGAGTACATCATGAGAAAAGCTGGGCTGGGAGAAGCACAAGCTGGAATCAAGATTGCCGGGAGAAATATCAATAACCTCAGATATGCAGATGACACCACCCTTATGGCAGAAAGTGAAGAGGAGCTAAAAGCCTCTTGATGAAAGTGAAAGAGGAGAGTGAAAAAGTTGGCTTAAAGCTCAACATTCAGAAAACGAAGATCATGGCATCCTTTCCCATCACTTCATGGGAAATAGATGGGGAAACTGTGGAAACAGTGGCAGACTTTATTTTGGGGGGCTCCAAAATCACTGCAGATGGTGATTGCAGCCATGAAATTAAAAGACCCTTACTCCTTGGAAGGAAAGTTATGACTAACCTAGATAGCATATTCAAAAGCAGAGACATTACTTTGCCAACAAAGGTCCGTCTAGTCAAGGCTATGGTTTTTCCAGTGGTCATGTATGCATGTGAGAGTTGGACTGTGAAGAAAGCTGAGTGCTGAAGAATTGATGCTTTTGAACTGTGGTGTTGGAGAAGACTCTTGAGAGTCCCTTGGACTGCAAGGAGATCCAACCAGTCCATTCTAAAGGAGATCAGTCCTGAGTGTTCATTGGAAGGACTGATGCTGAAGCTGAGACTCCAGTACTTTGGCCACCTGATGTGAAGGGTTGACTCATTGGAAAAGACTCTGATGCTGGGAGGGACTGGGGGCAGGAGAAGGGGATGACAGAGGATGAGATGGCTGGATGGCATCACCGACTTGATGGACGTGAGTGTGAGTGAACTCCAGGAGTTGGTGATGGACAGGGAGGCCTGGCGTGCTGCAATTTATGGGGTCGCAAAGAGTCGGACATGACTGCGGACTTCCCTAGTGGTCCAGTGGTTAAGAATCCACCTGTCAATTCGTGGGACATGGGTTCAACCCCTGGTCTGGGAAGATTCCACATGCCACATGGCAACTAAGCCTGTGCACTGCAACTACGGAAGCCTGTGCACCACAAGAGAAGCCACAGCAGTGAGAAGCCTGCACACCACAAGTACAGAGTAGCCCCTGCTGGCCGCAACTAGATAAAGGCTGAATGCAGCACTGAAGACCCAGCATAGCCAAAACTAAATAAATAAATAAATAAATTTTAAAAAAGAAGGTACTGTGTACATATACCCCTGAGTATTACTAGTGAGTCTCCATAGATGGGGAAATAATAAATAAGTATTTTTCATATGATTTTTTTAAGATGTTTAAAAACATGCAAGCCTCATGCAAATCCATCCACCTCTACTTGCTTACAACTGGAGGAACAGTTCAAAGAGGCTATTTCACAGGTCACTGATAGGATCTTCATTTTCACGGACAGTATGTTTTGCATCCTCACTTGCCTTCTGAGTTCACAATTTTATATCACAACTACATACCAAAGAGTCTAGATTTGCCTTCTGTTGTACTAGAAAATCCCTGGTACAACATATTTCAAACTGCAATTTACTCTTACTAGGGACAATTCATCCCACCACCACCCCTTTCCCTCTTGGTATCCATACATTTTTCTCTATGTCTCTATCTCTGTTTTGCAAGTAGGATCATCTATACCATTTCTCTACATTCCACATATACGCATTAATATACAATGCGTTTCTCTTTCTGACTTACTTTACTCTGTATAAGTCTCTAGGTCCATCCATGTCTCTACAAATGACCCAATTTTGTTCCCTTTTATGGCTGTTGTTGTTTAGTCATTAAATTGTATCTGACTCTTTGTGACTCCATGGACTACAGCATGCCAGGCTTTCTTGTTCTCCACTGTCTCCTTGGGTTTGCTCAAACTCATGTGCATTGAGTCACTCATGCAATCTAACTGTCTCATCCTCTGCCACCTTCTTCTGCTGCCCTCAATCTTTTCCAGATGAAGGAAAGCATCAGCAGGGTCTTTTCCAATGAGTTGGCTCTTCACATCAAGTAGCCAAAGTATTGGAGCTTCCGCATCAGTCCTTCCAATGAATATTCAGAGTTGATTTCCTTTGGGATTGGTTGGTCTGATCTCAAGAGTCTTCTCCAGCACAGTAATTCAAAACCATCAATTCTTTGGCCTTCAGCCTTCTTTATGGTCCAATTCTGACATCTGTACGTGACTACTGTAAAATGTATAGCTGTGACTATATGAACCTTTGTTGGCAAAGTGATGTCTGTGCTTTTTATGGCTATTTTATGGCTTCAGTTCAGTTCAGTTCAGTTGCTCAGTCGTGTCCGACTCTTTGCGACCCCATGAACCACAGCACGCCAGGCCTCCCTGTCCATCACCAACTCCTGGAGTTCACCCAAACTCATATTCGTCAAGTTAGTGATGCCATCCAGCCATCTCATCCTCTGTCATCCCCTTCTCCTCCTGCCCCCAGTCCCTCCCAGCATCAGAGTCTTTTCCAATGAGTCAACTCTTCGCATCAGGTGGCCAAGATATTGGAGTTTCAGCTTCAGCATCAGTCCTTCCAATGAACACCCACGACTGATCTCCCTTAGAATGGACTGGTTGGATCTCCTTGCAGTCCAAGGGACTCTCAAGAGTCTTCTCCAACACCACAATTCAAAAGCATCAATTCTTCGGTGCTCAGCCTTCTTCACAGTCCAACTCTCACATCCATACATGACCACTGGAAAAACCATAGCCTTGACTAGACGGACCTTTCTTGGCAAAGTAATGTCTCTGCTTTTGAATATGCTATCTAGGTTAGTCATAACTTTCCTTCCAAGGAGTAAGGGTCTTTTAATTTCATGGCTGCAATCACCATCTGCAGTGATTTTGGAGCCAAGAAAAATAAAGTCTGCCACTGTTTCCACGGTTTCCCCATCTATTTCCCATGAAGTGATGGGAAGGGATGCCATGATCTTCGTTTTCTGAATGTTGAGCTTTAAGCCAACTTTTTCACTCTCCTCTTTCACTTTCATCAAGAGGCTTTTTAGCTCCTCTTCACTTTCTGCCATAAGGGTGGTGTCATCTGCATATCTGAGGTTATTGATATTTCTCCTGGCAATCTTGATTCCAGCTTGTGCTTCTCCCAGCCCAGCGTTTCTCATGATGTACTCAGCATAGAAGTTAAATAAGCAGGGTGACAATATACAGCCTTGACGTACTCCTTTTCCTATTTGGAATCAGTCTGTTGTTCCATGTCCAGTTCTAACTGTTGTTTCCTGACCTGCATATAGGTTTCTCACGAGGCAGGTCAGGTGGTCTGCTATTCCCATCTCTTTCAGAATTTTATGACTTAATGGCATTCAATTGTATATGTGTACCACATCTTTGGGACTTCCCAGGTGGCACTAATGGTAAAGAATCCACTTGCCAATGCAAGAGACATAAGAGACATAGGTTCGATCCCTGGGTCGGGATGATCCCTTGGAGGAGGGCATGGCAATCCACTCCAATATTCTTGCCTGGAGAATCCCATGGACAGAGGAGCCTGGCAGACTACAGTCCATAGGATTGCAAGCAGTTTTACACAACTGAAGTGACTTAGCCTGCATGCACGCACACCATATCTTAACCACTCATTTGTTGATGGACATTTAGGCTGCTTCCATGTCTTGGCTATGGTAAACAGTGCTGCAACAAACATTGGGGTGAATATGTGTTTTTTTAAATTATGGTTTTCTCTGGGTATATGTGATATAGTCACTTTAGAAGATAGCCTGGTGTCTCAGATGGTAAATAATCTGCCTGCAATGAGGGAGACCTGGGTTTGATCCCAGGGTTGGGAAGATCCAATGAAGGAGGGCATGGCAACCTGCTCCAGTGTTCTTGCCTGGAAAATCCCCATGGACAGAGAAGTCTGGCAGGCTACAGTCCATGGGGTCACAAACAGTCAGATATGACTGAGCGACTAAGCACAGGGAGGTTTGTTGTAAGACTAGATTTAACATGTGACCAAGCAATTATATACCTAGGTATTTACCTAAGTGGACTGAAAACTTATGTCTGCACAAAAACCTGTATATAAATATTTATAGCAGCTTTATTTATAGTCACCAAAAACTAAATGCAACCAAGATGTCCTTCAACAGGCAAATGGGCAAACTGTGGTATATCTAGACAATGGAATACTATTATAAAGAAATGAGTTATCAACCCATGAAAAAACATAAAGGACCTTCAATGCACATTGCTAAGTGAAATAAGCCAGTCTGTAAAGGTTATATACTGTATGATTCCAGTTATATGACATTCTAGAAAAAGGCAAAGCTCTTGAGATGATAAACAGATTTGTGGTTGCGCTAAGAGAGAATGGATTACGGTTGGGGAAAGACAGTGGCTGAGTACCAAAGGAGTGTATAGGAGAATTTTTATGGTAATAGAACTGTTCTGTATGCTACTTGGGTGGTAGACATATGACTATATGCATTTGTAAAAATCCATATGAATACATATAACAAGGAATAACCTTTAATGATGTATACAAGCAAAAGAACAAAGCAAAATATCAACCAGGTTAGTGGGAGATGCCAGGATGGAATTTAGACTGTGACAAATGAATGTATCTACATTATAAATGTGTGTAAAAACTGCACTGAATGGAGGGGTAATAAATGAGTTATGTGAGCAACTTTTAACAAATGGTATTTTGACAGACACTATAAGGTAAAGCCTAAAGAAGAAAAACAAACACTGGACTGTAATTGGTAAAGTTGTTTCTCAAGGAGTAAGGATGAACAATTCTGGTTGTGCTATATACATGTATAGTATCAGAACTGAGCAAGTAAGCACATAGTTGATGGATGCTAGGTTTTTCATTGTCAGAGACGGAAGTTAAAGATCAATAAGAAAAGAATACTATGTCTCCAACTGTGATCTACTGCCAAAAGGCTTAAGTATGAACTCATGTTTAGGTTAACATAGATGCTGATGAATAGATACAGAAATAATTATAGATACATACATGTATATGGTTTAAAATACATCCATATACTTCCTATTTCGTAGGCCTGCCCAGTTTAAGGGTTTAGAAGTAGCAACATCCCACTAAAGAATATACTGAACATCCAGATCTTGGTTTCTAATTCTCTTCCTCAGTGGGAAGAGAATGACATACCAAACTGGAAGCCCAAGGAAACGGACCCAGCAGGCAGCAGTATTTAGGAAGAAGAAGTGAATGAGACCAAGAAAGTGGGAGAGTGCCAGGAAGGACCCAGAAATAAAGAATGTGGAGAATGAGGTGGTCAGCAAAGTATGCTGCAGAGGTCACATGGGGCAGAGGGCTGTGACCACCAAGAAGTCACTGGAGATGAAAGAGCAGCTCTGGGGAAATGGGAGTAGAGGCTTACATACACTGAGGAACAGACCACATAGGGGACAATCAGGAGATGCAGTCAGTGAAAATACTAGGAGGAGGCTGATGGCACCAGAGCTGATGGGACCTGCTGATGAGAGATTGTCTGTGTTTTCCCTACAGGGCCATTAGAAATGTTTTCTTGAGAAAAAATATATAACAGATAACACACTACTTCAGAAATACACTCCCAAATTATGGTTGAGTCTAAATGCTAAAACTCAAGGTTAGAAAATTCATTATTTAGGATTGTTTTATATTGAAGATCAACATTTATTTAAATGTAATGTTTTATCTTCATACATGGCATTAGCATGTTTGCATAGAGGAGAGTGTATGAGAATTTCATCATGTTCTTATCATAACCTATGTTTCAGTTTCACACTCATATTTTTTTGCCCAGACTCTCTACTTTCTTTTGTCTGACACCTATAATGACAGAGGGTATAACTTACGCTAACAATTGATTATCCTTTACAAGAGAAGTTCAAATATGAGCCTAATTAAAGAATTTCCTAACACTTCTTCCTTGCTAATAAGGAAATCCCCTGACATGTCACTCAGACTTTCATTTGTGTGCATGCTTACACACGCTGCTACCACTCTCTTCTCACCATCTGGAAATACCATTTGTCACTGGGAGTAATTGGCCAATTTGCTGGGTTTGCCCTTTAAATGTTCCATGTTCTCCTGACACCTGTGAGTTTCATTTAGAGGTTTTCAGAGCTTTTTATTCAAAATGGAACTGTTTGGAAAGGTGTTCTGACGGACTGATTTGACTACAGTATCCTTTAATTAGAAGACAACACTGTTCCCACATGAAAGGCACACAGCCTGAACTATGGGGAATGTAGCAGGCTGACACTAGATATACTCATGACATGTTACACTCAGAATTTGTTATACTCACAACCACAGTCTCAACCACAACAGGGAATCACCACAAAATGCTACAGCCACAACTTAGCATCACAACATGTTACCATCACAATTACAACTGTAAAAATTTCCATCATTAATGATGAGTTATAACATCACCAAAACAGGTTACAACCGCAAGTAATTTTGCCACATCAAGTCTGGCTAACACTGTCTCCATACTAAGGTCAGATCTTGACAACATATTAAGATTAAAGGTTTAAATCTTTGCATGACTTGGAGGGAATGAAAAGTATCTGGCCTTGGAGGAGGGTATCACTATGAAGGGCTGACAGGAGGTGGTTTCTCTGTGGTGATAGAACAGTTCTGCGTCCTGACTATAGTTACAGTTACACAAATCTACCTGTGATAAAATGTCATTGACACATAAGTCCATGTATACACACACACACAACTCACACACACACGAGTATATACAAAATCTGATGAAATCTGAGTAAGGTCTATATATGACTTAATAACAGCAATGTACCAGTGTTGGCTTCCTGGTTTTGACAACGTAACTATAATTTTGTTAGGATATCAGGAGAAGCTGGTTGAAGGGTACACAGGAATTCTCCTGAACAATTTATTTATTTAGTTTTACAACTTCTTGTGAGCCTTAAACTATTTCAAAATCAAAAGATATTTTAAAATATATTTGACTTGCTATGGGTGTCTTAAAAATAATTCTTCTCATGATGAGATTCGCTCCTCCCATCCCAAGAGTGACAGGCTCCCCAGGTTGGGAAGGCTGTGCCCAACAAGTCCCCTGACTTCAGGTACAATAACTGGTGCCAACTGGCAAGTGGCATCTGCTAGTATGGACACATTATCCTGTGCAGTGGCTTAAGGAACATCAGGGGAAATATGTGGCTTTTAGTCATGTAAATTAGTCTTGTAAATCCCCCTCCCCCCACAGCTGCACAGCCTACATCATTCCAAGTGAAGCCCCAGGGGCTGGCTGAGAACCACTCTTCCAACCTGGCTGCTGTGTAATCCTGTCTTTAGTGAGAATAAGGCATTTGGACAAATCGATGCTCCTACCTTTACCCTTGTCAGGTTTGTAGTCACCACCCCCTACTATGTCTTCAAGATCCTTGTCTGAAAAACCTGGAGAAAACGAAACACACATCTCAGTTCCCAAAAACATTTCTCAGTGACAAGAAATGTTACTTAATGTTGTCTACCATACCCAGAAAGTGATTGCCACTGAACAGGGTTTGTGATGAATGCACTAGGCAAGACTCTCAAGGGGCCCCCAGAATCCCTCCCCAACAGTGTATACACCCCAGCATCCCCTGACTTTGAATGCAGGGGGACCATGCATGGTATGGCTTCACCCCATGCATATAATGCTGGTGCTGCTGCTAAGTCGCTTCAGTCGTATCCGACTGTGCGACCCCATAGACGGCAGCCTACCAGGCTCCTCTGTCCCTGGGATTCTCCAGGCAAGAACACTGGAGTGGGTTGCCATTTTGATATTATATGCTGAGATGAAGGGACTCTACAGTAACCAGATCAGTTTGACTTCACATTAATCAAAAGGGAGACTTTCCTGGGGGGCTTGAACTTAATCGAGTGAGCCCTTCAAAACACAGCTGACACCTTCCTGAGGTCACACACTAGAAACAATAGACTGTCTTCCTCTCCCCCACCTCCACCCCTGCCCAATTTCCCTACTCTCCCCATCTCATCTCTGTTTTTCTCCTGGTGGCTTTAAAGAAGCAAGAAACCATTCATTCTAGAACTGCAAGGATAATGGTTCTCTCCCAATAAGCATATGAGCTTGGATGACAACCCAAGATCAGCTGAGACCCCAGACCCAGATGACACTATGACTGCAGCTGCCTGAGGCCCTGAAGAGAAAACTCAGCTTAGCTGTTGCTGAACTCCTCACCAAAGGAGATTTGTGATAATCTGTTATGCAACAATAGAAAACTAATCAAGGAAACCAAAAAAGTTATTTTATTATAGCTCAACCATGGAGTACACATCTTTTAACATTCTGTGTGATGAAATGCGAAGCATGCTTAAAGCATTTCTATTCCACTCCAAAGTCCTATAGTTGTCTCAAAAAGCACATGTGTGACTGTTTCAATTTTGCTTTGTATTAGCTGCTTTCTGTCATGGAAGATCACTTTTACTAGAAAGAAAGAATGATGTGCTAACTATGGTTATGGCAATTTGAGTATTTGGCAGATGCTTTCTTGAAAATGAATAAAATGGGGCTGTCCCTTTAAAAAATACCACTGGCAATATTTGTTAAAATTTCAAACAAAAAAGAATTTTGAAAAATCTATATCTACCACTGTGAGTTTAACAGCTTTCTAATATGTAAAGACTTTTTCTAATGAGATGGGTGGTGACATTAACAAATGTGAATTTCGGACACTGCATAACGAAATAAGGCATTATTTGAAGCTCAAAAGACCTCAGAACATCAATATTTTCCAAATGACCAAAGTGTAATGCACAAAACCACGAATGGGTAAAAGTTCCATTAAAAGGTATTAGAGAGTCCCTGTGGAATTTAATGAAATCGAGTATGGAAAATTCACTGATATGGTTTCATCTCCTACACTGCACTTAACCTATAAGAAACAACCAGTAGTCAAGTTTGGGTGTCTTATCAAAAAAATGGTACTAATCAATGATCTGAAAAGTCTATTAAAATATTCTTCCCCTTACAACAGCATATCTATTATGAAGCCAGACCTCCTTCAAATACACAACCATAACAACATATCACAAATGAGTCCATCAGGAAATGTGAGAGTCTAGTTCTTCTACTAAGATACACATTATAGAAATCTGCAAAAGGTACAATGATGCCACTTTTCCTCACTAAGTTGTCTTTTTATCTTGCCATAGTTATTTCTCATAAAATGTGCTATTTATGTTAACATGTGTGTTTATTGTTGTTCATGTTTAATTAATTTTTCTGGTTTTAGGTTTAATATAAGATGATAAATATCAATAGATGTGACCCACATCTCAATAGAGATCCTCAATAACTTGGTGAGTCCTGAGACCAAATGTTTGTCAGCCACTGCTGTCAGGTCCTGCTGGGCCCTGAAGTACCCCCAGCCCTGCCAGGCCAGGAGGAGTAGCTCTGTGGGTTGCTGTACTGAAGGAGCTACACCCTGACCAGAAAGCTACAGTGCTGGCCTGGGCCAACTTGGACTTACCTCCTCCTCCTATACTTGGCTTTTTGCGGTCATGATCACGATCATTTTGATCATCCAAGGCATCAGCCAAGTTAAAATCATCTTCTGCAGGGGGCCCTACAACATAAATGAGAAAGTCAGTTGGTTAAATCATAGGTCACTCATTTGGACACCACCCCACAGCGAGCTCCACGGAATCTTTCTTTTGTGCCCTCCTCAGAACAGCCATGTTACCTGCAGGCTTTGCTGGAGCTCTGGTCGCTCCAGGTCTCCTGGTTGTGGTGGTGACATGATCCCATCTCTCTAAAAGGGGGAAGGGAGACAGCAAGAGGAGCACATTTAGCAACAACACACAGCAGCCATGGTATGGTCAGGAAGTCACAGCATGAGCTCAGCACTCCTGGTCCTTGAGTCCCCTCCAAGGCCTCTGAGGATGACCAAGAGATGTAGCAAGGTTCAGATGAAACAAGTTCTGCTCACTTTTCTTCAGAGGATGGATGGTGAGATGGACGTGATCCCACATTTGATTAATCTGCTGATTAGTGGAGCTGGGACTTGAGCCCACATCTACAGGAGATGATCACATGCTTCAGGGGGTTCCAGAGCTTGAGCACAACCCCTGAGAGCTCCAAGCCTTGGTTTCCACCACTCTTAACCTGGTACCATAGTCACAGATAACACCACCCAGGGGTGAAGTGACATTATGTTCCCAGTTGAGTATGGGAGTGTCTTATAAACTGAAAGTGGTTATAACACCAACAAAATATTTTATATAAGTGTGGTTACTGCTGTAATACTAGGTCTTTCAGCTCAACCATATTCCTTTAAAATTGTGGACTTTTCACATTAATTACACGACATGCCATGCATAATTTTCCAATACTTTCTTTCCTTAAGCAACAAGACTATGCTGTTTAAAAATAGAATAAAATTAGAGGTGGTCCTAAGATGGCGGAGGAATAGGATGGGGAGATCACTTTCTCCCCCACAAATTCATCAAAAGAACATTTGAACGCTGAGTAAATTCCACAAAACAACTTCTGAATGCTGGCAGAGGACATCAGGCACCCAGAAAAGCAGCCCATTGTCTTCAAAAGGAGGTAGGAAAAAATATAAAAGACAAAAAAAGAGACAAAAGAGGTAGGGATGGAGCTCCGTCCCGGGAAGGGAGTCTTAAAAAAGAGAGAAGTTTCCAAACACCAGGAAACACTCTTACTGCCGAGTCTGGTGAGCCTTGGAACCACAGAGGGCAATATAACTGGGAGGAAAAATAAATCAATAAATAAAATCCACAGATTACGTGCCCAATAGTAACTCCCCCAGTGGAGAAACAGTGCAGACGTCTGCATCCGCCACTAGCAAGCAGGGGCTGGGCAGGGAGGCACGGGCTGCATTGCTTAGAGTAAGGACCAGCCTAAATGCCTCAAGGGCAATCTGAGGGAACTAACTGGGGCTAGCTAATCAGATTGTGGGAGAGCTACCACTGGAAAAGCCCTAACCTAAGATACCGCCAGGCCTGCTCACAGAACAAAGGACTGAGCAGAGCTAGCTGGCTGCAGACCATCCCCCTCCGGTGACAGGCAGCCAGAGCCAGAAGGGGACAATCAAGGCCCTGGAGAGGCATTATCTACCAAACTGCAAGCAGGCTTCATTGCTAACCAAGACTTCTTGGGATTCTGGATGGTCAATATCCGCCTGAGAAGGTGCGCCGGTTGTACACCCAGAAATCTGAGTGGCAGGGATGAGGGAGGCAATAAGTCGCAGTGACTGCACTTGCCAAACACCTCATCACCTGAGCTGCTTGGATCTGGGAAGGGCACAAAACGCAGGCCCAACCGAGTGCGCCTCTGAGGACTACCCGAATACCTGAACCTGAGCAGCTTAGACCTGGGAAGTTCATACAACCCAGGGCCGGCCTCAGACAGTTCCCAGCAGAGCAACCTAGAGCCTAAGCAGTGTAGACAGGGAAAGTACACACGCCGTGAGTGGGGGCAAACCAGTGTGGCTGACACTGTGAGAACACACCAGAGTTATTTGTTTGCAGTGTCCCTCCTTCCCCACAGCATGACTGGACAAGTGAGCCTAAAAAAGTGTCCACCACCACTTCCTTGTGTCAGGGCGGAAATTAGACACTGAAGAGACCAGCAAACAGAAGAAGCTAAAACAGAGGGAACTGCCTTGGAAGTGACAGAGAGAAGAAATCCAGCTCCACCTACCAGAACACTGACACCAGCTTCCCTAACCAAGAAACCTTGACAAGCCACCCGTACAACCACACCCACAGTGAGGAAACTCCACAATAAAGAGAACTCCACAAACTGCAAGAATACAGAAAGGCCACCCCAAACACAGCAATATAAACAGGATGAAGAGACAGAGGAATACCCAGCAGGTAAAGGAACAGGGTAAGTGCCCACCAAACCAAACAAAAGAGGAAGAGATAGGGAATCTACCTGATAAAGAATTCCAAATAATAACAGTGAAAATGATCCAAAATCCTGACAACAAAGTGGAATCACAGACAAATAGCCAAGGATTGAGAAGATGCAAGAAAGGTTTAACAAGGACCTAGAAGAAATAAAAAAGTCAATATATAATGAATATATATATAATGAATAATGCAATAAATGAGATCAGAAACACTCTGGAGGGAACAAATAATAGAATAATGGAGGCAGAAGATAGGAGAGAGGTAGAAAATAGAATGGTAGACATAAATGTATCAGAGAGGAAAAAAGAAAAACGAATGAAAAGAAATGAGGACAATCTCAGAGACCTCCAAGACAAGGTTAAATGCCCCAACATTCGAATCATAGGAGTCCCAGAAGAAGACAAAAAGAAAGACCATGAGAAAATACTTGAGGAGATAGTAGTTGAAAACTTCCCAAGGGGAAGGAAATAATCACCCAAGTCCAAGAAACCCAGAGAGTCCCAAACAGGATAAACCCAAGACAAAACACCCCAAGACATATATTAATCAAATTAACAAAGATCAAACACAAAGAACAAATATTAAAAGCAGCAAGGGAAAAATAACAAATAACACACAAGAGGGTTCCCATAAGGATAACAGCTGATCTTTCAATAGAAACTCTTCAGGCCAGGAGGGAATGGTAGGACATACTTAAAGTGATGAAAGGAAATAACCTACAGCCCAGATTACTGTACCCAGCAAGGATCTCATTCAAATATGAAGGAGAAATAAAAGCTTTACAGACAAGCAAAAGCTGAGAGAATTCAGCACCACCAAACCAGCTCTCCAACAAATGCTAAAGGATCTTCTCTAGCCAGGAAACACAAAAAAGGGTGTATAAACTCGAACCCAAAACAATAAAGTAAATGGCAATGGGATCATACTTATCAATAATTACCTTAAACGTAAATGGGTTGAATGCCCCAACCAAAAGACAAAGACTGGCTGAATGGATACAAAAACAAGACCCCTCTATATATTGTCTACAAGAGACCCACCTCAAAACAAGGGACACATACAGACTGAAAGTAAAGGGCTGGAAAAAGATATTCCATGCAAATAGAGACCAAAAGAAAGCAGGAGTAGCAATACTCGTATCAGAAAAAATAGACTTTAAAACAAAGGCTGTGAAAAGAGACAAAGAAGGACACTACATAATGATTAAAGGATCAATCCAAGAAGATATAACAATTATAAATATATATGCCCCCAACCTAGGAGCACTGCAATATGTAAGACAAATGCTAACAAGTATGAAAGGGGAAATTAACAATAACACAATAATAGTGGGAGACTTTAATACCCCACTCACACCTATGGATAGATCAACTAAACAGAAAATTAACAAGGAAACGCAAACTTTAAATGATACAATAGACCAGCTTGACCTAATTGATATCTATAGGACATTTCACCCCAAAAACAATGAATTTCACCTTTTTCTCAAGAGCACACAGAACCTTCTCCAGGATAGATCAACATCCTGGGCCATAAATCTAGCCTTGGTAAATTCAATACAATTGAAATCATTCAAAGCATCTTTTCTGACCACAATGCAGTAAGATTAGATCTCAATTACAGGAGAAAAACTATTAAAAATTTCAACATATGGACGCTAAACAACACACTGCTGAATAACCAACAAATCACAGAAGAAATCAAAAAGAAATCAAAATATGCATAGAAACGAATGAAAATGAAAACACAACAACCCAAAACCTGTGGGACACTGTAAAAGCAGTGCTAAGGGGAATGTTCATAGCAATACAGGCATACCTCAAGAAACAAGAAAAAAGTCAAATAAATAACCTAACTCTACACCTAAAGCAACTAGAAAAGGAAGAAATTATGAACCCCAGGGTTAGTAGAAGGAAAGAAATCTTAAAAATTAGGGCAGAAATAAATGCAAAAGAAACAAAAGAGACCATAGCAAAAATCAACAAAGCCAAATGTTGGTTCTTTGAAAGGATAAATAAAATTGACAAACCATTAGCCAGACTCATCAAGAAACAGAGGGAGAAACAAACCACTGTGCTGGTTCAAGTGTGACTTATATTTTGGTTCCATGGGGTTTCTTCCTTCTCATCCCACTCTCATTTTTTGTTCTGTGTTTTGTTCAGAAACTTCCCCAGGCCAAGTCTGTTTAGCTGGAGAAACGGTTTTGTCTGCACCTTCCTTCTAAAGATTTAACTCTGCCATGGCCCTCTCCACACCTCCTTGAAGGGTGTTTCTCTAACTGGGTTGTAATTAGAACTTGGATCTACTATTGAATTTTTCTGGCCACTTCCCAACCCCTCCCACAGTACTAGAAATCTTAGTTCTATACAAGAGCAAGAGGTGTGTATGAGCCCATACTGTATGCATGGATCGCTTGGTCAATAATTATGTCAGTGAATCTGAGACTTGTATTAAACACTTTAGACATTTGTAGAAGGGAATTCGTAGACTTTTCACTTACATACTAAAAGTTTTTTTTTGTGTGTGTGTAGTTCTCATTGCAAAAATAAACATTTGTACTGAATATAAAATTTAAATTTTTTTTAAAAAGTTAGAAATTAAAATGGAGAGATCACAACAGACAACATAGAAATACAAAGGATCATGAGACCACTATCAGCAATTATATGCCAATAAAACGGACACCTTGGAAGAAATGGACAAATTCTTAGAAAGGTACAACTTTCCAAAACTGAACCAGGAAGAAACAGAAAATCTTAACAGACCCATCACAAGCACAGAAATCAAAACTTTTATCAGAAATCTTTCAGCAAACAAAAGCCCAGGCCCAGACGGCTTCACAACTGAATTCTACCAAAAATTTAGAGAAGAGCTAACACCTATCCTACTCAAACTCTTCCAGAAAATTTCAGAGGAAGGTAAACTGCCAAACTCATTCTATGAGGCCACCATCACCCTAATACCAAAACCAGACAAAGATGTCACAAAAAAGAAAACTACAGGCCAATATCACGGATGAACATAGACGCAAAATTCCTCAACAAAATTCTAGCAATCAGAATCCAACAACATATTAAAAAGATCATACACCATGACCAAGTGGGCTTTATCCCAGGGATGCAAGGATTCTTCAATATCCATAAATCAATCAATGTAATACACCACATCAACACATTGAAAAATAAAAGCCATATGATTATCTCAATAGATGCAGAAAAAGCCTTTGACAAAATTCAACATTCATTTATGATAAAAACTCTCCAGAAAGCAGGAGTAGAAGGAACATACCTCAACATAATAAAAGCTATATATGACAAACCCACAGCAAACATTATCCTCAATGGTGAAAAATTGAAAGCAATACCCCTGAAGTCAGGAACAAGACAAGGGTGCCCACTTTCACCGCTACTATTCAACATAGTTTTGGCCACAGCAATCAGAGCAGTAAAAGAAATAAAAGGAATCCAAATTGGAAAAGAAGAAGTAAAACTCTCACTGTTTGCAGATGACATGATCCTCTACTTGGAAAACCCTAAAGACTCCACCAGAAAATTACTAGAGCTAATCAATGAATATAGTAAAGTTGCAGGATATAAAATCAACACTCAGAAATCCCTTGCATTCCTATACACTAATAATGAGAAAATAGAGAAATTAAGGAAACAATTCCATTCACCATTGCAAAGAAAAGAATAAAATACTTAGGAATATATCTACCTAAAGAAACTAAAGACCTATATATAGAAAACTATAAAACATTGGTGAAAGAAATCAAAAAGGACACTAATAGATGGAGAAATATACTGTGTTCATGGATCGGAAAAATCAATATAGTGAAAATGAGTATACTACCCAAAGCAATCTATAGATTCAATGCAATCCTTATCAAGCTACCAATGGTATTTTTCACAGAACTAGAACAAATAATTTCACAATTTGTATGGAAATACAAAAAACCTCAAATAGCCAAAGCAATCTTGAGAAAGAAGAATGGAACTGGAGGAATCAACCTGCCTCACTTCAGGCTCTACTACAAAGCCACAGTTATCAAGACAGTATGGTACTGGCACAAAGACAGAAATATAGATCAATGGAACAAAACAGAAAGCCCAGAGGTAAATCCATGCACCTACGGACACCTTATTTTTGACAAAGGAGGCAAGAATATACAATGGAGAAAAAACAATCTCTTTAACAATTGGTGCTGGGAAAACTGGTCAACCACTTGTAAAAGAATGAAACTAGAACACTTTCTAACACCATACACAAAAATAAACTCAAAATGGATTAAAGATCTAAACGTAAGACCAGAAGCTATAAAACTCCTTGAGGAAAACATGGGTAAAACACTCTCCGACATAAATCACAGTGGGATCCTCTATGACCCACCTCCCAAAATATTGGAAATAACAGCAAAAATAAACAAATGGGGCCTAATTAAAAACTTCTGCACAACAAAGGAAACTATAAGCAAGGTGAAAAGACAGCCTTCAGAATGGGAGAAAATAATAGCAAACGAAGCAACTGACAAAGAATTAATCTCAAAATATACAAGTAACTCCTGCAGCTCAACTCCAGAAAAATAAAAAATGGGCCAATGAACTAAATAGACAGTTCTCCAAAGAAGACATACAGATGGCTAACAAACACATGAAAAGATGCTCAACATCACTCATTATCAGAGAAATGCAAATCAAAACCACAATGAGGTACCATTTCACGCCAGTCAGAACGGCTGCTATCCAAAAGTCTACAAACAATAAAAGCTGGAGAGGGTGTGGAGAAAAGGGAACCCTCTTATACTGTTGGTGGGAATGCAAACTAGTACAGCCACTATAGAGAAGAGTCTGGACATTCCTTAAAAAACTAGAAATATAACTACTATATGACCCAGCAATCCCACTGCTGGGCATACACACAGAGGAAACCAAAATTGAAAGAGACACATGTATCCCAATGTTCACTGCAGCACTGTTTATAATAGCCAGGACATGGAAGCAACCTAGATGTCCATCAGCAGATGAATGGATAAGAAAGCTGTGGTACATATACACAATGGAGTATTACTCAGCCATTAAAAAGAATACATTTGAATCAGTTCTAATGAGGTGGATGAAACTGGAGCTTATTATACAGAGTGAAGTAAGCCAGAATGAAAAACACCAAAACACAAAAACACCAAAACGCCAAACATATGCAAACACTAATGCATATATATGGAATTTAGAGAGATGGTAATGATAACCCTGTATGAGAGACAGCAAAAGAGACACAGATGTATAGAACAGTCTTTTGGACTCTGTGGGAGAGGGAGAGGCTGGGATGATTTGGGGGAATGTCACAGAAACATGTATAATATCATATAAGAAACGAATCACCAGTCCAGGTTCAATGCATGATACAGGATGCTCGGGGCTGGTGCACTGGGATGACCCAGAGGGATGGTATGGGGAGGTAGGTGGGAGGGGGATTCAGGATGGGGAACACATGTACACCCGTGGGAGATTCATGTTGATGTATGGCAAAACCAATACAATATTATAAAGTAATTAGCCTCCAATTAAAATAAATTTATATTAAAAAATAAAAATAGAATAAAATTAAAATAATGAAACCAAAAAAGAGACTATGCTGTAACTGTTCCTACAACTAGAGGTAGTAGAGAGAAATGAAATTTAAGTAATGGGAGAGGCAGAGATGAAACAGGTTTAGCTTTACACACAGGAGTCACTCAATCATTAATCAACTACTCAGAAAAAAAAAACAGCAATAATAGAAACTAGTTGAAAGTACAAGGATTGATAAAGTTATACTATGCCAATAGCAACCTTAAGAGAGCTATAAGAGTGATACTATTATCAAATAAAAGTCTTTAAGACAAAAATTGTTACAAGAGTCAAAGAGTAACATTTTATAATGATGAAAGGATAAACACAGCAGTAAGACATAAAATTTTAAACATATGTGCACCTTACAATAGAGTCCCCAAAATATACGAAGTAAAACATGACAAAATTGAAGGGAACATAAGACAGTTCAACAATAATAGTTGGATATCTCAATATAATTCTTTCAATCATAGCTATAACAAAAAGAAAATACAAGATTTGAGCAATACTATAAATCAACCAGATCTACCAGACATCTATAGAACACATCCCCTCAAGCAGGAAATACATTCTATTCAATTGTTCATGGAACATTCTCCAAGACAGACCACATGCTAGGCTTCAAAACACATCTTAATATATTTTAAATCTGAAATCATACAAATTGTGTTCTCCAACCGCAGTGGAATGAAAACAGAAATCATTAACATAGGGCCATTTGAAAAATTTCCAGTTATATGGAAATTACACCGTACATTTCCAATAACAATAGGTCAAAGAAGAACTCACAAAGGAAATCATAAAATACACTGAGATGAATGAAAATAAAAACAACATACTAAAACTTACATCATATGAAAGTAAACCACTGACAAAATGAAAAGACAGCCTACTGAATGAGAGAAAATATTCACAGATGATTTGATCAATAAGGGATTAACATACAAATATATAAACAACTCATACAGTTCAACAACAGAACAACAACCTGATTAAAAAATAGGCAGAAAAACTGAACAGACATTTTTTTCAAAAGAGGCATGTAGATGGCCAATAGACACATGAAAAGAGACATATCACTAATCATTAGGCAAATGCCAATCAAAACCACAATGATTACCCTCACATCTGTCAGAATGGCTATCATCAAAAAGACCACAAAAAATTGTTGGCAAGAATGTGAAGAAAAGGGAACCCGTGTGCACTGCTGCTGGAATGTAAATTGGGGCAGCCGCTATGGAAAATAGTATGGAGGCTTCTCAAAAATCTAAAAATAGAACTACTATATGATCTGGCAATTTCACTTCTGTGTATACTTCAAAAAGAAAAATCCAAAACACTAATCAAAAAAAAAAATACATGCACAGCAATGTTCATAGCTGCATTATTTACAATAGCTAAAGATATGGAAACCATAAAAAAGAATGAAATTTTGCCATTTGTAACAACACAGAAGGACTTGGATGGTATTATGCTAAGTGTAGTAAGTCAGACAGACAAATACTGTATCACTTATATATGGAATCTAAAAAAATAGAACTAGTGAATATAAAAAAAAGAAACAGACTCACAGAGAACAAACTAGTAGTTACCAGGGGTAGAGGGAAGGGGGAGGAACAAGATAGTGGTGGGGGATTAAGAGGGACAAACTGCTAAGCTACAAAGGATATATCATCGTGCAACACATGGAATATAGCCAATATTATATAACAACTATAAATGGAGTATAACCTTTAAAAATTGTGAACCACTAAATTGTACACCTGTAACTTACATAATATTGTACATCAACTATACTTCAATTTAAAAATGGGCAAAGGACTTAAGACATTTCTCCAAAGAAAACATACAAATGGCCATTGAGTACATGAAAAGATCCCCACATCACTAATTATCAGGGAAATGCAAATCAAAACCACAATGAGACATCATCTCATACCTGTTGGGAAGATAACTATCAAAAAAAAAAAAGATAAATGTGTTGATGAGGATGTGGAGCATAGGAACTCCTTGTACACTGTCAGTGGGAATGTAAAATGGTGTAACCACTATGGAAAATAGTATGGAGGTTCCTCAAAAAAAATTAAAATTAGCACTATCAAAAAATAAACAACCCAATCAAAAAAGGTGTAGAAGATCTAAATACACATTTCTACTTCTGGATATATATCCAAAAGAAAGGAAATCAGGATCTCAAAGAGGTTCTTCCTTGGGAAAGCATTGTGTATACTTCAATGTGAAGTGTAATGCCTATTTCAATGTGAAGGCCAAATCAGTAGATGGATTTTTATGGTAAGGGAACCACAAGTGATATGTGCTGTCATTGTGTATTTTTTTAAAAAAATATACATCATCAGTTTAGAGATAGTTTTATATCTATAATTTCCATTTGACTTTGTACCTGTAAAATGAAGAAGTACAAAATAGATAACCAACAAGGACCTACCATATAGCACAGGGAACTTGGCTCAATATGCTATAATAACCTAAATGGGAAAATAATTTGAAAAATAATGGATATTTGTATGGGTATGGCTGTAAGGTGTATTTACTGTACACCTGTAACTAACATCATTATTAATCAACTATCCTCCAATATGAAATAAAAATTTTTAAAAATGAAGAAGTACAGCTTACCTGTCTAAATGAGGCTCTTTATGTATATCTTGTATTATGGTGATATGTATAGTTATGTGTATAGTTATATGTACAGCTTCCCAGGTGGTGCTAGTGGTAAAGCCTGCCAATGCAGGAGACGTAGGAGATGCAGGTTTGATCCCAGGGTCAGGAAGATCCCCTGGAGTAGGAAATGGCAACCCACTCCAGTATTATTGCCATGACAGAGGAGCCTGGAAGGCTACAGTTCATAAGGTTGCAAAGAGTCAGACACCAATGAAGCCAACTTAGCACACACATAGTTAGGAAAGAGAAATGACATTACTGAAACCGCTGTTTGTGCAATATTCAGAAAAGCAATTGTGACTTACGTATTATTAGCTTAAAATCCATGATTCATATAGCTCTTGTGTAAAAAATAGTTCTTCCAGCTTGAAAAAAAACAGAGATGTTAAGGACTTGGGACTCTAATTTCTGTTCAATTGATCTACATGTCTATCCTTAAGCCATGCCATAGCATCGTGATCACGATGGCTTTGTGGAACTCTACCCTACTACTCCCAGTTTCTGGAGGATCCTGGTTTCTCTGAAGAACTACAGGTGCCAGTTCAAGAGTATATGTTCCTTGTATGTCTAGGGAACCAGCTGCTCTGTCAGAGCCTGAGCCTGTGGTGATGCAGAGCATGATGTTGGATTTGTGTACTTTTTAAGATACCATTAACTTCAGATTTTCTCATCGTGAGCCTTTAAATGGGATTTATTATCATCAACAATTGAGATGAGCAAAGTCTAGCTACTTATTAAGGAATTAGAAGAGTAGGCCAAGGTCATCAAAGCAGTGAGCTCCTAAAATAGTCATCTGTTTCTGTGAAGCCTCACTCAAAATGACAAACTTAACAAGGATTCTCTGATGCTCAGTGAATGTAGCCAACAACACTGCACTCCTGCTGGGAGTGCCTCTTTGTAAGGTGTGCCACAACCAAACAGTCAATAAGCTGGGCCGCTTCCCCTGGGTATGGCTCTATGACAGTGCCAATGGCATTCGGAGAAAATTGGGGCACTCATAAAAAGCTTTATTTGGCAAAAGAAAAAGCGGGTCCCCCTGTGAGATGACTGCACACAGAGTGAAAAAGGGAGAGATGAGGAAAAAGGGTGTGAAGGCAGGGGAGAGGGAGGGGCAAAATTCTGAAACCAACAAGGTGAACCCTGAAAGTGTTACTCCAAGTGAAAGAAGCCAAATGTAAGTCTACACATTATATGACTCCACTGACATGTCCCAGAACAAGGAAATGCAGGGAGACAGGAAGGAGACTGGTGGTTGCCAAGGGGTCTAGGGTAGAGGAAGAATCAAGGAATCAGGGGTCACTAAGGGAAGGGAACAAGATTTCTTCTAAGGTGATAAAATGCTCTAAAATTGGCTATAGTGATAGATACACAACTGTGTGAATACACCAGAAAACATCAAATTGTATGTTTTAAATAGGTGAGTTGTATGGTATGGGAATTCTCTCTAAATAAAGCTTTAAAAATATTCCAGGAGCTTCCCCTTGTACTTATAGTAAAGTGGTCACCATACCTGCTAACACCCTAAATGATCCAGCCCCTGCCAACTGCTCCTCCTTTTCTCCAACACTGTCCATACTCTAGCCACACAGGCCACCTTCTAGGCCCCAGACTCAATGAGGTTCTTTGCTGCCTCGCAGCTCTCAGACCTGATCACTTGGCCTTGAAGGCTGTTTTCTTGCTCCTGCATATTATCACCCTTCCTGCAAGAGGCCTCTACTGCTTAATCTAAAGTCGTCACCCCTATTTTGGGCCCTCCCTGTCCCATCACCCTATTGCATCTGCTCCAGTGCACTCCACAACACTGGAGTGCACTGGATAACGTAACATCTGAAATTGTTATATGTACTGTGTCCTTCTGGAGAAAAGAGCTCCCTGAGGGCAACGCCCTAGTCCACGTGGCATGCCCAGCTCCTGGGGAAGTGCCTGGCAACAAGCAAGCACCCAGTAAACATTATTCAATATTGATGAATGGATGTCACATACAAATACCCTGACCGAGGTGTCAGGGACTCTTGCAATAAAAAATATACAATGGAAAAAGGAGAAATGTTCTCCAACTGGAAAAACAACTAAGCCAAGGAGAGACGGATGAGCCTATCTCTCGGAAATCTCAGTCACATGAGAAGCAAGCTAAGATAGAAAAAAAAGGACAGCAGATTGTCCTGGTCTTAAAGGATGCCATTCCACCAAAGACACATGTTCTGGTGGTCCCAGACACACTGGCTAATGGGCGCTGATGAAGATCAGATGGGCTGGCACACAACTGAGAAAGGGACAGAAATATTAAAAAGTCCTCCATCAGGAAATTAACAAACTTACAAATTGGGTGTGTGTTTACATGTACTATGCTTGTTTTGTTGTGTGGTCATGTTTGGTTTTGGAGATGTTAAACGATTTCATTAAAACCATCACTGTTATTAACTATATTGATTTTCCTGGGAATCTAAAAGGACATCTGCATGTATAAGACTATGGAAATGCTCAGGAAAGGCCTGAGAATGCTCAAGGCTCTCACCTCATACCATACACAAAACTATAAATCTCTTAGAAGTTCATTTTTATGTATATGGCCTATTTTGAGTTAATTTTTGTATAAGGTGTGAGGCAGCGGTACAAATTCACTTTTTTGTATGTGGATATCCAATTGTCCCAACACCATTTATTGAAGAGACCATTCCTTCCCCCACTGAACAGTCTCAGCACCTTGGTCAAAATTCAACTGGCCACAGATATAATAGTTCATCTCTAGACTCTCAATTCTATTCCATTGAGTTATGTCTACCTTTGTGATTAATACCAGAGTATTTTGATTACTGCAGCTTTGTAGTAAAGCTCTAAAATTTGGAAGTGTGAGTCCTCCAACATCTTTTTCAAGACAGTTTTGACTACCCTGGGTTTCTTGAATTTGCATATGAATTTTAGGATCAGCCTATATCTGCAAAAATTCTATCTGGAGGTTAAACGGGAATTATGTTGACTTTGTTGATCAGTTTAAGTAGGTATACATTCATCATATATGTTTGACTCTTACACCAGAGGCCCAGCCACAGTAAGCCCGTCCAATAAAATCAAATAACAATAATAATGGCTGACACTGAGCACTCACCTTGTATCAAGCCCTCTGCTAAACACAGGGGCCATCTCATTGAACTCTTACAATTATTACTAATTTATTATTATTATTAACCTCATGCAACAGATGAGGAAATGGAGGTTCAAGAAAGTCAGATAACTCACTCAAGGTAACAGTTGATAAGTGACAGAGGCAGAGTTCAGACACACATAGTCTAATTCCTGAGTCCCTGCCTTTCTCAATCCTGAATATACAAAGAGACCTTTCATACTCATTAGAAAAAAAAAGACAAGCAACCTGACAGAAAAATGGGGGAAGGATATGAACAGACAATTCAAAGAGGAAAATGCAAATGGCCAAAAAATAGGATCTCTTTTGTCCATCATACTGGTAAAATGTTTTTAATTGGTAAAATCTGGTGATGATGAAGGTCTGGGGAAAAAGGTACTCATAACAGTATCAGTGGGAGTACATGATGGCACAATCATTTTGGAAACAATTTGTCAGCATCTATTAAAGTATAAAATACATATACCCTTTGGCCTTGTAGTTTCATTATACTTGAGAACGAAGGAAACAGACAAGAATGCTCACTTAAGTCCCATGTGTAACTGTGCAAAATAAAAACAAACCACATGTCTGCCAGTAAGAAGTGGCATCACTGGCCATGGCTGAAGCCATACCACTGGAATGCCAGTTTCATGAAGCAAACGTTTGTGTATGAGATATAAAATGTAGTATGCTGAATGGTGGCTCTCAAAATATATAGCCAAGTACTAATCTTATGAATGTGACTTTACTTGGGAAAAAAAGGGTCTTTGCAGATGTAATTAAGTAAAGATCATGGGATGAGATCATTTGAGATTATCCAGGTAGATTCTAAATTCAACAAAAACTGTCCTTATAAAAGACTGAGAGGAAGACACATACATGAAGGAGAAGGGCAAGTGAAGATGGAGACAGAGATAGGAGCCACGCAGCTGCAAGCTGAAGACCACCTGGAGCCACCAGAAGCTAGGTTAGGCAAGGAAGCATTCTTCGCCTGGAGCCTTCAAAGAGGAGTATGTTCTGTCAACACTGTGATTTTGGATTTCTGGCCTCCAGAACTGGGAATGAACAAATTTCTGTGGTTTTAAGTCACCCAGTCTGTGGTACTTTGTTACAACATCCTGTAACAAAGGAAACTACCATAGAGAGCTATATTTACTCAGGTATTCAATACATATTAATTTTTTAAGTTGTGAAATATATACATATAACTGAAATGAAGAAGCCATATACATGTTACGTAAAACATAAAACACTGAACAACCTATATGTATAGATGTTCATAACAGCAGAGAAAACTAATTGGGACCAGCATATCCCAAATTGGCTTAGGCAATTCCCTCTGGGGAATGACAGCAGGTGTTACAGGATGAGGAGGGACCAAAGCAATATCAGCTTTACTTTCTAAGTATTCATGCATGTTTAAAAGAATGGTTTACAGAATTGACAGAGACACGTCTACCCCAATGTTCATCGCAGCACTGTTTACAATAGCCAGGACATGGAAGCAACCTAGATTTCCATTGGCAGATGAATGGATAAGAAAGCTGTGATACATATACACAATGGAGTATTACTCAGCTATTAAAAAGAATGCATTTGAATCAGTCCTAATGAGGTGGATGAAACTGGAGCCTATTATACAGAGCAAAGTAAGTCAGAAAGAAAAACACCAATACAGTATATTAATGCATATATATGGAATTTAGAAAGATGGTAACAATGACCCCATATGTGAGACAGCAAGAACAGACTTTTGAACTCTGTGGGAGAAGGCGAGGGTGGGATGATTTGAGAGAATAGCATTGAAACATTTATATTATCATATGTGAAGTAGATCACCAGTCCAGGGTCGATGCATGAGACCAGGTGCTCAGGGCTGGTGCACTGGGATGACTCTGAGGGATGGGATGGGGAGAAAGGTGGGAGGGAGGGTCAGGATGGGGAACACGTGTACACCCATGGCTGATTCATATGAATGTATGGCAAAAACCACCACAATACTGTAAAGTAATTAGCCTCCAGTTAAGATAAATTTTAAAAAAAAGAAAAGTTAAAAGAAAAAAAGGATGGTTAACCTTGAGAGAAAAATTTAAATTTAAAAAAATTTAAAGAGAAATTGATGATAAAGCTTAGCATTTGAGAGGTTACACACAGACATGACATAAAGAATAGTCATTATAAAAAGATCTAAAAAGAGAAACAAATCCCTTATTCACTTCAAGGTATCTTTTTCTGAGCTAGAAAAAGCTAGTTCTTGGAGGTCACTGCTGGGGTGTCAAACCAGCAAGGGCTATGACTTGAGTCAGAGAAAATCCTGGATCAGTTATTACACATTTTTAGTATTCTCCATAAAGGAAACAAAGGATTTTAAATATCCAGATTTTCTTTTAAATAATTCAAATTATAATAACCATGTTATATCTGATTAATCTAGAGCCAGACATCTTGGAATGTGAAGTCAAGTGGGCCTTACAAAGCATCACTATGAACAAAGCTAGTGGAGGTAATGGAATTCCAGTTGAGCTGTTTCAAATCCTGAAAGATGATGCTGTGAAAGTGCTGCACTCAATATGCCAGCAAATTTGGAAAACTCAGCAGTGGCCACAGGACTGGAAAAGGTCAGTTTTCATTCCAATCCCAAAGAAAGGCAATGCCAACCAATGCTCAAACTACCACACAATTGCACTCATCTCACATGCTAGTAAAGTAATGCTCAAAATTCTCCAAGCCAGGCTTCAGCAATACGTGAACTGTGAACTCCCTGATGTTCAAGCTGGTTTTAGAAAAGGCAGAGGAACCAGAGATCAAATTGCCAACATCCGCTGGATCATGGAAAAAGCAAGACAGTTCCAGAAAAACATCTATTTCTGCTTTATTGACTATGCTAAAGCCTTTGACTGTGTGGATCACAGTAAACCGTGGAAAATTCTGAAGGACATGGAATATCAGACCACCTGACCTGTCTCTTGAGAAACCTATATGCAGGTCAGGAAGCAACAGTCAGAAATGGACATGGAACAACAGACTGGTTCCAAATAGGAAAAGGAGTACGTCAAGGTTGTATATTGTCACCCTGCTTATTTAACTTCTATGCAGAGTACATCATGAGAAATGCTGGGCTAGACGAAACATAAGCTGGAATCAAGATTGCCGGGAGAAATATCAATAACCTCAGATATGCAGATGACACCACCCTTATGGCAGAAAGTGAAGAGGAACTAAAAAGCCTCTTGATGAAAGTGAAAGAGGAGAGTGAAAAAGTTGGCTTAAAGCTCAACATTCAGAAAACGAAGATCATGGCATCCCTTCCCATCACTTCATGGGAAATAGATGGGAAACCGTGGAAACAGTGTCAGACTTTATTTTGGGGGGCTCCAAAATCACTGCAGATGGTGACTGCAGCCATGAAATTAAAAGACGCCTACTCCTTGGAAGAAAAGTTATGACCAACCTAGACAGTATATTCAAAAGCAGAGACATTACTTTGCCAACTAAGGTCCATCTAGTCAAGGCTATGGTTTTTCCTGTGTTCATGTATGGATGTGAGAGTTGGACTGTGAAGAAGGCTGAGCGCCGAAGAACTGATGCTTTTGAACTGTGGTGTTGGAGAAGACTCTTGAGAGTCTCTTGGACTGCAAGGAGATCCAACCAGTCCATTCTGAAGGAGATCAACCCTGGGATTTCTTTGGAAGGAATGATGCTAAAGTTGAAGCTCCAGTACTTTGGCCACCTGATGCGAAGAGTTGACTCATTGGAAAAGACTCTGATGCTGCAAGGGATTGGGGGCAGGAGGAGAAGGGGACGACCGAGGATGAGATGGCTGGATGGCATCACGGACTCGATGGACGTGAGTCTCAGTGAACTCTGGGAGATGGTGATGGACAGGGAGGTCTGGCGTGCTGCAATTCATGGGGTCGCAAAGAGTCAGACACAACTGAGTGACTGAACTGAACTGAACTGATTTGATTAAGTGAAACAGGCCATCTACTGTTTTCCTTGAATATGTTTCTAAATGGGTAGTGCATATTAAGCACTGTTATATGCATTTAATATTCTGATTTACTACTCACGCTTTACTGAAGAAGTTCCTTCCACTGCATCCTCCAGACGGAAATCACCAGTGTCCCCAGATCCTGAAAATTAAAAAGAAAAAAAAAGATTTTAAAATGTAACTCTTTTGGAAAGAAATAAAATAATATAAATATACTCTTGTAACTGTCACTTCCCTTTAGACAGTGTTATGAAGACAATTCCACAAAAGGAAATCAGTTGAAGCCACCCAAAGATACACTGAATTGATATCCCTCAGCAAGCAATCTATTGATTCCAAAACAACAGCAAAAACAAAACAAAACCAAAAAAAAAAACAAAACCAGTCCTCAGTCCACTAGAGGACTGAAGGTTCAAGTGTATGAAAAATGAAGTATTTAATATAACCTTATAGAAAAAACTTCTTCATAGTATGACTTTTGATAATGAGCCAAGTTCTTTCACCCCATTCCAACTCTCATACAAAGGCTACTCTGCATTTTGGCAACCTAGGACCTGCTCCCCGCCACCAACCCCAGCACCTACACCTAGGCTAGTATCTGACACATAACTAAAAAGGCTGTGCAGAAGAGTTTTTCACAATTTATCCTCAGAAGTGGACCCATCTGCCCAACCCTGATTGCTACTGAACTTGACAGCTTTCCTTCCCTCTAGGTAGGCATGTAGTTTCCCACAGGGTATACACATTAAGTCTCAAGCAAACCACTTTGCACGTATACTGAAGTAAATGGACAGTAGATTACAGAAGCCAGGTTTCTCACTGCTGGAGAGGGAGGTTACAGACCAGAGAATTAGAAAGAGATTCATATGACAGTTGACTAGAATTGGAGACATCAGTATGAATAATGTTTAGCCATATATATATATATATATATATATATATATATATATATATATATATGGTTATATATAGAAATAGTCAAACATGTGCATATACATGGGGTTAGTATTCAGATATACATCCCCTTGCTCTATCAGATGAAAAGGCTTAGAAGCAACAACACCCAAGTAGCAATGAACACACCTGGCACCCAGATTTGGTTTCTAAATACAATTTTCCAATAAAAGGAACCAGACCTCCTTGGAGACATAGCTGATTCTAGAATTGGGACAGGAAATATCTAGATGAGATCTGAGCTTCTTACAGTGCTAGGAAGTACTTTTAAAAATATTTTATATTGGTGGGTATATGTCAAAGGGGCACAGAACTGACAGAAAAGAGTTCTCAATTGCTAAAGCTGGAAAAATTTAAAGTAGCAAAATAAAGTGGTACTGGATTATGACCCTATGTATAAAATAAATATCCACGACTCTATGCTGATATAAATGACTGAGCAAAAACATAAAAACAGAAGAATTCACATTAATTTATGTAGACATTTCTCCTCTCCATAAGTGCTGACTCCCTTCCAACATTATAGTATAAAGGGTGGGGAAGAGAAAAGAAACCTCACAGTGGAGAAACTGACATATATACTACATCAGCCAGGTGATCAAGATTAAGATTAAGAGTGATGAGTTATACTGATACTATATTCCTTGCCCTTTTTTTTTTTTTTTTTTTTTTTTTGGTCTTGCTGTACAGCATGTGGAGTCTTAGTTCCCTGACCAGGGATGGAACCCGTGCCCCCTGTAGTGGAAGTACCAAGTCTTAACACTGGACCACCAGAAGTCCCAATACTATATTCCCTTGATACAATGAGAAGGGCACTAAACCTCTGTGGTCTTCCTCAAGGAAGGATAACTCCATAACCCCAGTATAATCACAAGGAAAAGAGCAGAAGAACTCCAACTGAGGCGCATCCTACAAAATACTTGACTAATCAAGTGAAATGCTGGGCTGGATAAGCACATGCTAGAATCAAGATTGCCAGGAGAAATATCAATAACCTCAGATATGTAGATGACACCACCCTCATGGCAGAAAGAGAAGAGGAGCTAAAGAGCCTCTTGATAATAGTGAAAGAGGAGAGTGAAAAAGCTGGCTTAAAACTCAACATTCAAAAAATCAAGATCATGGCATCCAGTCCCATTATTTCATGGCAAATAGATGGGGAAACAATGGAAACACTGACAGACTTTATTTTCTTGGGCTCTAAAATCACCGCAGGTAGTGACTGCAGCCAGAAATTAAGAGACACTTGTTCCTTGGAAGAGAAGTTATGACCAACTTAGATGGCATATTAAAAAGCAGAGACATGACTTTGCCGACAAAGGTCCTTTTAGTCAAAGCTATGGTTTTTCCAGTAGTCATGTATGGATGTGAGAGTTGGAGCAGAAAGCTGAGCAGTGAAGAATTGATGCTTTTGAACTATGGTGTTGGAGAAGACTCTTGAGAGTCCATTGGACTGCAAGGAGATCAAACCAGCCAATCCTAAAGGAAATAGGTTCAGAATATGTTCATTGGAAGGACTGATGCTGAAAGTGAAACTCTAATACTTTGGCCATGTGATGAGAAGAACTGACTCATTGGAAAAGACCCTGATGCTGGGAAAAATTGAAGGCGGGAGGAGAAGGGGACGACAGAGGATGAGACGGTTGGATGACATCCCCAACTCAATAGACATGAGTGTGAGCAAGCTCTGGGAGTTGGTGATGGACAGGGAAGCCTGGTGTGCTGTAGTCCATGGGGTCACAAAGAGTTGGACTTGACTGAGCAACTGAACTGAACTGAATACTCCTCAAAACTTTCAAGGCTGTCAAAAACTAAGTTTGAGAAACTGGCACAGCTTAAAGAGCCAAAGGAGATGTAATGATGGAAATTCACGTGGTACCCTGGATCAGATCCTAGGACAGAAAAAGGACTTTAAGTAAAAAACTAAGAAAATCTGAATCTGGACTTTAATAACAGTGTATCAGTGTTGGATCATTAATTGTGATATATGTACTGTACTGATATAAAATGTTAATAACAATAATCTAGGTGTAGAGCACATGGGAACTCTTTGTATTAGCTTTGCACTGTAAATCTAAAACTGTTCTTAAAAATTTATTTTTAAATATCTATTTCCTATAGCAAAAAAAATTAAGGTAACCACTAAAAAAAGAGATATAGGATGTATAACCTCTAACTTATTCAAGAATGAAAAGTTAATACCAACAACTAAAATTCAACAAAAGTTACCAAATGGAAAAAACAAAAAATACATTAAATACAAAAGATGGACTTTCCATACTGTCTAACACAAGGATATGTATAACTATGCTAATAAAAAGTGAGTGTAAATAGAGTAAATTTCCTATTGAAAGGTTGTTGCCATGAGCCATGAACGACACCGGGATTCTTGGCCTCTGGAGGAGAAGAATTTGATCTGGGGTCGGTGACGAGACTTGATCCCTCAGAGCTTTTGTGTAGTAAAGTTTCATTAAAGTATAAAAGGAATAGAGAAAGCTTTTGACATAGACATCAGAACGGGGCAGAAAGGGTGCCCCCTTACTAGTTTTTAGTAAGGAGTTATATACCTATTAGCAAATTAGCTGCAGGCCACTGTTGACCCACTTCCACTGGAGAAACCTGGACACTCACAGGTAAGTCTGGCTCAGTCTCTTGTGGGGACTACTCTTTTCTCCCAGCTCCTGGTGACACAAGGTCTTGTTTGTGCCCTCCAAGAACCTGCTTTCTCAGTCCTGTGGAAGTTCTGTTATCAAATCACACTGGCCTCCAAAGTCAAATTCCCAGGGGTTCACAGTCCTTTGCTGGATCCCCAGTGGAATGGCAAACCATTTCAGTATTCTTGCCTTGAGAACCCCACAAACAGGATGAAAAGGCAAAAGATAGGATACTGAAAGAGGAACTCCCCAGGTTGGTAGGTGCCCAATATGGCACTGGAGAAGAGTAGAGAAATAAGTCCAGAAAGAAAGAAGAGACAGAGCCAAAGTGAAAACACCACCCAGTTGAGGATGTGACTGGTAATGGAAGTAAAGTCTGATGCTGTAAAGAACAGTATTACATAGGAACCTGGAATGTCAGGTCCATAAATCAAGGCAAATTGGAAGTGGTCAAACAGATGGCAAGAGTGAACATCGACATTTTAGGAATCAGTGAACTAAAATGGACCAGAATGGGTAAATTTAATTCAGATAATCATTATACCTACTATTGTGGGTAAGAATCCCTTAGAGGGAATGGCGTAGCCCTCATAGTGAACAAGAGTCCAAAATGCAGTACTTGGGGGCAGTCTCAAAAATGACAGAATGATCTCTGTTTCTTTCCAAGGCAAACCATTCAATATCACAGTAATCCAAGTCTATGCCCCAAGCAATAATGCTGAAGAAGCTGATGTTGAATGGTTCTATGATGTCCTACAAGACCTTCTAGAACTAACACCAAAAAAATATGTCCTTTCCATCATAGGGGACTGTAATGCAAAAGTAGGAAGTCAAGAAACACCTGGAGCAATAGGCAAGTTTGGCCTTGGAGTGCAAAAAGAAGCAGGGCAAAGGCTAACAGAGTTTTGCCAACAGAACGCACTGTTCATAGCAAACACACTCTTCCAACAACACAAGAGACAATTATACACATAGACATCACCAGATGGTCAATACCAAAATCAGACTGATTATATTCTTTGCAGCCAAAGATGGAGAAGCTCTATACAGTCAGCAAAAACAAGACCAGGAGTGGACCATGGCTCAGATCATGAACTCCTTATTGCCAAACTCAGACTTAAATTGAAGAAAGTGGGGGAAAGCACTAGACCATTCAAGTATGACCTAAATCAAATCCCTTACCTTCATACAGTGGAAGTGACAAATAGATTCAAGGGATTAGATCTGATAGAGTGCCTGATGAACTATGGACAGAGGATCGTGACACTGTACAGGAGGCAGTGATCAAGACCATCCCCAAGAAAAACAAAGGCAAAATGGTTTTCTGAGGAGGCCTTACAAATAGCTGAGAAAAGAAGAGAAGCAAAAGGCAAAGGAGAAAAGGAAAGATATACCCATCTGAATGCAGAGTTCTAAAGAATAGCAAGGAGAGAGAAGAAAGCCTTCCTCAGTGATCAATGCCAAGAAATAGAGGAAAACAGTAGAATGGGAAAGACTAGAGATCTCTTCAAGAAAATTAGAGATACCAAGGGAACATTTCATGCAAAGATGGGCTCAATGAAGGACAGAAATGGTATGGACCTAACAGAAGCAGAAGATATTAAGAAGAGGTGGCAAGAATACACAGAAGAACTATACAAAAAAGATCTTCATGACCCAGATAACCACAATGGTATCTGAGCAAGACATCCTGGAGTCTGAAGTCAAGTGGGCCTTAGGAAGCATCATTAAGAACAAAGCTAGTGGAGGTGATAGAATTCCAGCTGAGCTATCTCAAATCCTAAAAGATGATGCTGTGAAAGTGCTGCACTCAAGATGCCAGAAAATTTGGAAAACTCAGCAGTGGCTACAGGACTGGAAAAGGTCAGTTTTCACTCCAAACTCAAAGAGAGGCAATGCCAAAGAATATTCCAACTACTGCACAATTGCACTCATCTCACATGCTAATAAATACTCAAAATTCTCCAAGCAAGACTTCTACAGTATATGAAGAACTTCCAGATGTTCAAGCTGGATTTAGAAAAGCCAGAGGAACCAGAGATCAAATCGCCAACATCCATTGGATCATTGAAAAAGCAAAAGAGTTCCAGAAAAAACATCTATTTCTGCTTTATTGACTATGCCAAAGCCTTTCACTGTGTGGATCACAACCAAATGTGGAAAATACTTCAAGAGATGGGAATACCAGACCACCTTTCCTGCATCCTGAGAAATGTGTATGCAGGTTAAGAAGCAATAGTTAGAACTGGACATGGAACAATGGACTGATTCCAAATCAGGTAAAGAGTATGTCAAGGCTGGATATTGTCACCCTGCTTATTTAACTTATATGCAGAGCACATCATGAGAAATGTTGAGCTGGAGGAAGCACAAGCTGGAATCAAGATTTCCAGGAGAAATATCAATAACCTCAGGTATGTAGATGACACCACCTTCATGGCAGAAAGAGAAGAGAAACTAAAGAACCTCTTGATAATAGTGAAAGAGGAGAGTGAAAAAGCTGGCTTAAAACTCAACATTCAAGAAACTAAGATCATGACATCTGGTCCCATCACTTCATGGCAAATAGATGGGGAAACAATACAAACACTGTCAGACTTTATTTTCTTGAGCTCGAAAATCACTGCAGATGGTGACTGCACCCATGAAATTAAAAGAGGCTTGTTCCCTGGAAGAGAAGCTATTACTAACCTAGAGAGCACACTAAAAAGTAGAGACATTACTTTGCTGACAAAGGTCCTTCTCATCAAAGCTATGGTTTTTCCATTAGTCATGTATGGATGTAAGTGTTGGACCATAAAGAAAGCTGAGTGGTAAAGAATTGATGCTTTTGAACTATGGTGTTGGAGATGACTCTTGAGAGTCCATTGGACTGCAAGGAGATCAAACCAGTCAACCCTAAAGGAAATCAGTTCAGAATATATTCATTGGAAGGACTGCTGCTGAAGCTCCAATATTCCGGCCATGTGATGCAAAGAAATGACTCATTGGAAAAGACCCTGATGCTAAGAATGAAGGCAGGAAGAGAAGGGGATGACAGAGGATGAGACGATTGGATGGCATCACCGACTCAATGGACATGAGTTTGAGCAAGCTCCGGGAGCTGGTGATGGGTAGGGAAGCCTGGCATGCTACAGTCCATGGGGTCACAGAGAGTTGGACATGACTGAGTTACTGAACTGAACTGATATAACAAGTGCTAACAGGAAGGAAAAAAAATATTGATATAAGGCAAGATAAAATTTAAGACCTAAACCTCTAAAGAGGAAAAGTGACATATTTTAGGGTTTAAATCATATAATCCACCAATAAAAGTCATGCACTTAATAACCCAGCTTCTAATATTCTAAAGTAGACTTTCAATTCTTCCTTTGATGAAATAATTGGTATCAGATTAGCCTTCCCATCATAAGTAACCATAAAATGAACAAAACATGAGGCAACAGCTTTCAGCATTGAACAAGTATTGAGAGACTACAGTCCCTGAGATCAGGGAAATTATGATAGATAGATTCAACAGGTATTCCTGGACTGGATCCTGAACCTATAACTATAATCAGTGGGACAATGAGTGAAATTTGAATGAGGTCTGTGGACCAGATGGTAATACTGGCTCATTGTCAATTTCCTGATCTTGATGGATGTACTATAGTCATAGAGGACGGTTGTCCTCATTTTTAGGAAATGTATACGGAAATATCAAGAGATGATGGGTATCATATTTGGGACTGATTCTGAAATTATTCAGAAGAAAAGTATTTGAAGGTAAATACGTACACCAGAGCAAATGTGCTATAACTGGGAAATCTAGGTGAATAGTAAATGGGAATTCCTTGTATTAGATAATATTGGAACAACTGGTGAAACTTGAATGGAATCTGAGAATTAGGTAGTATTAATGGATCTGCATTCATTTTCTGATTCAGATGGTTACATTGATGATATGCAAAAGGATGTTTGTAGGAAAGGCACTCTGAAGTATGTTGTGAGAGGAAGGATTATAGGGTATGGTAACATCTTCTCAACTTATTAGGGGGGAAAAAGAAGGTCCCTGCACTGTACTTGCAAGTTTCCTGCAGGTCTATAATTCTTAAAACATTTAGACAATTAAAATAATTTAAATATGCATATTTCTCAATTCAACAATTATACTTTTAGGTACATGTTACAGAAAAATACTTGCACATGTGCCCAAAGAGGTACGTACAGGATGTTTATAGCAGTACTGCTTACAAGAGCAAGAAGAAATGGAATCAGACCAAGTGTTCACTGAAGAATAGTTGAAGTAAATATGGTTCTTCAATACAATGAAGTATTCTTCAACTGTTTAAAAGAATTTCCTCAACTTGATAAAGAATATCTACAAAAAAACCTACAGCAAACATAATCAGGAACAAGGCAATGATGTCCCTTCTCAGCACTGCTTTTCAACATCATACTGTCATCCCCAGCTACTTCAATAAAACAAGAAAAGGAAAAAAGGTATAAAGACTGGGAAGGAAGAAATAAAACTGTTTTTGCAGAAGACATGATTATCGAAAAAAATCCACCCCAAAACTCAAAACTCCTAGAACTAATAAGTAACTATAGCAAGGTTGCAGGGTATATAAGTAGATTTCCTATGTACCAGCAATGAACGAATGGGAATTTAAAATATTAACAAAAAGCACGACACTGTTTACATTAGCAGCACCTCCCCTAAATAAACACCTTAGAGAAATCTAACAAAATATTCACAAGATCTATATAAAGAAAACTACAAAACTCTAGTGAAAGAAATCAAAAGAAAAGAGATATTTCATGTTCATGGATAGGAAGATTCAATACTGTCAAAATGTCAGTTCTTCCCAATTTGATTATAGATTCAGTGCAATCACAATTGAAATGTCAGCAAATGATTTTGTGACTGACAAACTGATTTGTAAGTTTATACTGACAAACTGATCAAGTTTATACTGAGAGGAAGAAAATCCAGAATAGCTAATACAATATTGAATGAAAAGAACAAAGTTAGAGGACTGACAATACCCATCTCAAGACTTACTATAAAGTTAAGATACTGTGGTATTAGCAAGAGACAAAGAGATCAATGGAACAGAACAGGGAGCCCAGAAACAGACTGACATAAACATAGCCAACTGATCTTTGACAAAGGAGCAAAGGCAATACGATGGAGAAAAGACAGTCTTTTCAACAAATGGTGCTACAACACCTGGACAGCCACATGGAACAAAAAAAAAAAAAAACAGACACAGACCTTAGACTTTTCACATTAACTCAAAATGAATCATAGTGCATTGGTTTCTGTTTTGTTGACAGTTTCCTTTGCTGTGCAAAAACTTTTAAGTTTAATTATGTTCCATTTGTTTATTTTTGCTTTTATTTCCTTTACTTTAGTAAACAGATCAAAAATTAATTCCTGAGGTTTATGTCAGAGAGTGTTCTACCTATGTTTTCCTCTAGGAATTTTATAGTGTTCAGTCTTACATTTAATACATTTTAATACATTTGTACATAAATACATTTAATACAGACTTTAATACATTTTGAGTTTATTTTTGCATATGGCATTAGAGAATGTTCTAATTTCATTCTTTTACATGTAAAAGCTGTCCAGTCTTCCCAGAACCACTTTTGAAGAGACATTGTCTTTTCTTCAATGTGTGTTTGTGTCACTCACATGGAACTAAACAGACATTTTTCCAAAGAAGATATACAAATGGCCAACAGGTATATGAAAGATGCTGAACAACATCCATCATCATGGAAATGCAAATCAAAGCCAGAATGAGGTATCACCTCACACCTGTTAGAATGGCTAGAATCAAAAAAACATGCTAAGTTTTGGTGAGGGTGTGGAGAAAAAGGAATCGTTAGGCACTGCTGGTAGGAAGTAAATTGGCTCAGCCACTCTGGAAGATAATATGGAGGGTCTTCAAAAATTGAAAAACAGAATTATGGTCCATCAAATCCTACTTGTGGGCATATTGCAAAAACAAAGGAAATCAGTATCTCAAAGAGATATCTGCACCACCACCACCACTCCCCAAGCTATGTTCCTTGGAGCCTTACTCCCAATAGCCAAGATATGGAAACTAAGCGTCCACAGATAGACAAATGGATAAAGTAAATGTGGTATATACATACACACCACAGAATCTTACTTGCCATTTAAAAGAAGGAGATTCTGCCTTTTCAACAATATGGATATATCTAGAAGGTATTATGCTAAGTGAAAAAAATCAGAGGAAGACAAATAACTATATGATTCCACCTGCACATAGAGTCTAAAAAACCTAACTCATAGAAACAGCGTAGAATGGTGGTTGGCCACCAGGGACTTCAGGGGTGGGGGAAATGGGGAGATGTTGATCATTGTTGGCCATGGGGTATACACTTCCAGTTACAAGATGAATAAGTTCTAGGGATCTAATAAGTGTGTGGTATAGTATGATAACTATAATTAGCAATTTTCAAGAATATTATACACTATCGTTAAGAGAGTAGATCTTAAATGTTCTCACCAGACACACACAAAAAAATGCAATTCAGTTCAGTTGCTCAGTCATGTTCGACTCTTTGCGACCCCATGAACTGCAGCGTGCCAGGCCTCCCTGCCCATCCTCAACTCCCGGAGTTCACTCAAACTCATGTCCATCAAGTCGGTGATGCCATCCAGCCATCTCATCCTCTGTCGTCCCCTTCTCCTCCTGCCCCCAATCCCTCCCAGTATCACAGTCTTTTCCAGTGAGTCAACTCTTCACATGAGGTGGCCAAAGTATTGGAGTTTCAGCTTTAGCATCATTCCTTCCAAAGAACACCCAGGACTGATCTTTAGAATGGACTGGTTGGATCTCCTTGCAGTCCAAGGGACTCTCAAGAGTATTCTCCAACACCACAGTTCAAAAGCATCAATTCTTCAGCACTCAGCCTTCTTCACATCCATACATGACCACAGGAAAAACCGTAGCTTTGACTAGACAGACTTTTGTTCGCAAAGTAATGCCTCTACTTTTGAATATGCTATCTAGGTTGGTCATAACTTTCCTTCCAAGGATCTTTTAATTTCATGGCTGCAATCACGATCCACAGTGATTTTGGAGCCCCCCCCCAAAATAAAGTCTGACACTATTTCCACTGTTTCCCCATCTATTTCCCATGAAGTGATGGGACCAGATGCCATGATCTTCGTTTTCTGAATGTTGAGCTTTAAGCCAACTTTTTCACTCTCCTCTTTCACTTCCATCAAGAGGCTTTTTAGTTCCTCTTCACTTTCTGCCTTAACGGTGGTGTCATCTGCATATCTGAGGTTATTGATATTTCTCCCGGCAATCTTGATTCCAGCTTGTGTTTCTTCCAGTCCAGTGTTTCTCATGATGTACTCTGCATATAAGTTAAATAAGCAGGGTGACAATATACAGCCTTGACGCACTCCTTTTCCTATTTGGAACCAGTCTGTTGTTCCATGTCCAGTTCTAACTGTTGCTTCCTGACCTGCATATATGTGTTAACTAATCTTGTTGTGGCAGTCACTTCACAATATACACATGTAGCAAATCATCACATTGTCAATTATATATTAAGCATGCTGAGGTGGAAAAAGATAAAGAAAAAAAAGATATGAACTGTGTGAGTCAGAGTTGGTGTATGCCTTGTCAGGAGGTTGCTAAAGCTATACACATAAACAAAAGCAGACCAAGTGAAAACAATGGGTTAAAGACTTTAACTGACACATTAAAGAAGACAGATAGATGGCAAATACACACAGGAAAACATGTTGCACATCATATGTCAATAGGGAATTCAAATTAAAACACTGCAATACCAGTATACACCTATGAGAATGGCCAAAATCCAGAACATGGACAACACCAAGAGCTGATAACGCTGTGGAATGAAAGGAAATCATATTACTGCTGGGAGTGCAAAATGGTACAGTCACTTTGGAAGACAGTTTGCTGTTTTCTAAGAACACATACATACCATATGATCCACCAATTGTGCTCCTTCGTGTTTACCCAAAGGAGTTAAAAACTTATGTCCAAACAAAAACCTGCACAATGTTTATAATTTCCTCATTCATAATTATGAAAGCTTGGCAACAGCCAAGATGTCCTTCAGAAAGTGAATGTTAGTCTCTCAGTCGTGTCTAACTCTTTGCAACCCCATGGACTGTAGTCCACCAGGCTTCTTTGTCCCTCAGTAAGTGAGCAGATAAATAAACTGTGTTACATTCAAGACAATAGAATATTATTCAGCACTAAAATTAAATAAGCTATCAAGGCATGAAAAGATACAGAAGAACCTCCAATGCCCATGCTAAGAGAAAGAAGCCAATTGTAAAAGTAAGATAGTGTATGATTCCGACTATCTGACATTCTAGAAAGACAAATATGAAGACAGTAAAAAGGATCAGCGGTTGCCAGGGGCTGTGTAGGGGCAGAATGACTAGGTGGAGCACAGAGAATTTTTAGAGCAGTGAGACTATTCTCTATGATATTCTGATGGTGGATGCATGCCATTACATGCTTAGCTATGTCCAACTCTGTGGGACTCCATGGACTATAGCCTGCCAGGCTCCTCTGACCATGGGATTTCCCAGACAAGAATTCAATACCACCAAGAGTGAAACACAATTCAAACTATGGACTTCGGGTGATGATAATACTGTCAATATAGGTTAATCAATGGTAATGAAGATAACATTCTGGTGAGGGGGGGTGTTGGTAATGAGAGAGGCTGTGTATGTGTCAGGAGGTATATGAGAAAACTATATACCTTCTGCTCAATATTGCTCTGAGCCTAAAACTGATATAAAAAATTAAATCTATTAAAAAGAAGAAAGGCATAAGCCTATGTGCTCATGGGAGAGAGCTCCAAGATACAGTATTAAATAAAGTTGCAGGGAGATTTTTTTCCATGAATATCTACATTTATAGCCATAAAAATCTTCTGGATGGAAGCTTACACACAGCCTGGTAACAGTGGTTATGTTTACAGAATGAGAAAAGGGGTCAGAGAGAAAGAAAACTTTTACTATTAATTTGAATCCTTTTTTAAAAAATTTTAATCTCATATATAAAGTGATATATCTTGTAATAATAAATAATTTTTAAAGTTTTCTATCATAAGCCAATCATCCTATTGGATGTTTCTTCAAAACACTCTCTCTCTCTCTCTCTCTAATATAAACACATATAATGGAATATTTGTCATAAAAATGAATGAAATAACGTCATTTAAAACAATATGGATAGACTTAGAGGACATTATCCCAAGTGAAATAGCCAGAGAAAGACAAATACTGTATGATATCACTGTGGAATCTAAAAAACACAAGTGAACCAGTATAACAAAAACGATTCACTGATAGAGAACAAACCAGTGGTTACCAGCCAAGAGAGGAAACAGGGGAGGGGCCAGATAGGGGTAGGGGATTAAGTATAAACTATTAGGTATAAAATAAATAAGCTACAAGGATATATTGTACAACATAGAGAATATAGGCAATATTTCCTAATACTATAAATGAAATTATTCATAAATATTATGAATATGTTGTATACCTGAAACTTATATGACATTGTACATCAACTATACCTGAATAAAAAAAGGAATAACACAATTTTGCAGATTTATGAACCCCTCACTGATCCTGAATTCAGTGGACCCAAATGATCTGTGGACAAAACCATTCAAAATTTCAATTTACATTCCAAGCTATTAAGACTTCAGAGCCTACAACCAAACACAGCTGCTAAAATCAAGATGGAAAGAAACATTCTCATGAGATATACCATACCTCAAATGGTCCTAAATACAGCTGTATTGTGGATCATTCTGTAATGTATAGAAGTATATAGAATTGCTATTCTGTGCCCCTGGAACTAAGAGTTGTAGATCAGTTTTACTTCAATAAAAAGATAAAACTATTAGGGAGATAGCTCCATATCAGAAAAAAAGAAGAGGTATAGGCTATATCCTACAACTCTTCTATGTGACCTATACTAAATGACTCAGTTTGGGTGGAAGGCAGACAGGAATCCTCTGTGCTAAGGCCACTGATTTGCCCTCTGGTGCCAGACATGCAGTCGAAACCAGCTGACTCATCACAGGCTCAATTTACAAGGCCCAAATCTCTGTGCCTGTGACGCTGGTGCTCCAGCATCGGGCAGAAAAGTTACTTCCAACACAGAGGGCCACAAATTTTTAATGGAGAAAGCATATCGTGAGCTGGTTACACCCATCAGAAAACATCCTTTCACATAAGGCAAAACTTTGGAAATGGTACCCTTGGGCCTGTGTATGTCCTTGAGAAAATATATATAATAAGGAAAGTGCCAGTTCTATCCACTGGCACCCCGGCAGCCCGGGTCTGTCCTGAAGTGGACTGTCCTCCTTTGGGAGGGAACACAAACTTCACCTCATACTGCAACCTGACCCACCGTGCCTGGGTGACTGGTGTCTAAAGCTAAGGGCGCATTTAATGAGGGCTATAAAAACAGGCACAGCAGGCTCTTGTTAGAGGCTTCTGCCATGAAGTGGCTGAGATCTGGCACTTGCCAAAGCCTTGATGGAAACATCTAATCCAGGAGAGAGCCAATGCAACTGATGCACCCCTTGAGTATCTTTCATGAGGATTTCATCACTTCCTGTCCCTTGCCCCCCCCCCCCCCCACCCCCACCCCACGCACTGTTGTCCTCTCGCTTGTCCACTGAGTTCAGGCTGAAAGCACACCCACTCTGGTCACTTGTTTAGTCATTCTCTCTAGACCTGCCCTGGCCACAGTAACTCCTGGCTACATGCTGCAATTCACATTAATTAAAATTCAATAAACACTTTAAAAACAAGTGCCTTACTCACACTAGCCACCTTCCAAGTGCTTGACAGCCATGATTGGCTGGGGATGACTGTTTTGGAGGGGCTGACAGAGAATCAGCCATCATCACTGCTCTAGACAGTGAGCTGCTGGAAGCAGGCACGGGGCCTGGCAGAAAGGAGGCGCTCCCTGAAGGGTATGTTCATTGTGATCATCCAAACTGTCCCCAAGCTGTGAGAGTGCTACCAGTAGATTGTACCTGATACTACTTTGTAACAAATCCATTTGGGTTTCATGCCAAGAGCAAGCTCCTCCCTGTAGAGCAATGTGTCTGTTCCCTACTGCTGGATGAAGAACCGCATGGACAGCCAGGATCTCTGCTTACTGGAGATGTCAGAGGCAAAGCCACAACTCAGTCAGGGAGATGGGATGCCTCTCCAAATGCCCGCTCACATCCATCACCCTGCTCTCTAATGATGGTTTCCCTTCCACCTGTTTCCTCTGTTCATATAAGGAGCTTTCAATATTTTTGCAAGGGTCCAGTACAAATCCTAAATGAATAAATATTCACCTAAACTGCTTTGGTTCTCAAATTTTCAAACCTTGCCATTTTTTGGTGAATAAGAACCCAAGGGACATCTGAGACTGGTAAGTTGTGGCTGCCTAATCTTAGGATTTCACTTGTCTGAGTGAAGCGTCCATAAATACTCCAACTATATTTAAGTTTGTCCAAGAAAGCTTGGACAACAGCCACCTGCCTGACATTGGGGCTAGTGCCTGCGGCAACACCACAACTGCAAAGGAATGGAGTTATTTATCTGAAAGGAAACTAATTTGATCACCAGCGAGGTCGTTAACAAGTACAGGGAAGATCCACACTAGAAGACGGGCCAGAACGAAATTCAAATCATAACCCAGTAAACATAACTGTGGCACAAGGCCCTTGATCATCTGGGTTCAGGGGATAAGACTAAAATCATCCCCAGAAGATTGAACCTACAGACAGAGGGTGGGGGCACAGGGTGATTGAACCTGAAATGAGCCATGGAATAAGGACGTTCCACTTTAATGTGATAAAGACCTCAGCTGATGCAGCTGCTTGTAAAACCCTGTGCTTCCCTGGCTTTCTGGCAGGGGACCATTGGGCCGCTAAGTAATAAAAGGGAAACCTGCAGGTCAGAAAAACAACTTCCCACCCTGCTGCAGTAGGGGCTCCCTGCCGACCACGGGCATGTTCCTGAAAACTGCTTATGGGAAATTGCCACCGCAAAGTCATGGGCATGGATGGTCAATTTTACAAATGTCTCTGTGAACACACTTTCTCTGTCTCCTGCCTTGTGCTGGAGAGGGTGGGAGCAAACCGAAAATGCTAAATTATGCTCATTCAGATTTCCCCAAATTTCTGCCCCATTTTAAATCTTGTGGCCTCAGTCTAGATTCAAACGCATGTGTCTTGATAAATTTACTCTTTTACACCTCCAAGCATGCTGAGTAATTAATATTCTCTGGGTTGGCTAGGCACTGCAGCCTTGTGAGGGAACATGAAAATGGCTTCCCTCTGATTCTGATTACTAAACGGATTTAGCTATTGCCACCTGAGTTCCCACCAGTTTCATGAATAAATTTAAAGCACTCCCAGAGAGGACAAGAATGACGCAAAGGCAATAGTTTACCAGAAAGCAGGGATCAGCATTTCAGTCCCAAACAGCCACTGCCATCAACACATCTGCAGTTCCACCCCATATTCACAGGGTGCACCTCATGCCAGGCACAGTCCAGGGAAGGATGGAGATGCAGGTGACATGGCTAAGTCTCTCTACGTATTTCCAGGAAGCATCTAAGTGTCCTGCATACATGGCAAGTAGCTTGATTTTCAGTGTTGGGGGAGGAATTTTGCTTTACAAATTGCTTAAGTCACTTTGCCGATTGAAAGGACAGTTTCAGAAAAAGGATTAAGAAATAGAAAGGACAGTTTCTTTATTTCCATACAGAAAGGTACATGCTGCCCATGATGGCTGTTCAGAGGAAATTCCAAAGGTGCTTGGAAAGCCTGCAAGGATAACCTTTTCCACAGAAGTTGAAGCTGACATCTAGGAGAGTCCTCAGCCAAAAAAATAAAATTAATTAATTAAAAACTGGACTGGGCACCAGGAGCCCAGGAAATGAGGGCTAACAGCTAATAAGTGTGTGGTGTCTCTCTGGGGTGATGAGAATATTCTACAGGTAGATAGTAGTGAAGCTTGCACAACCTAGAGAATATACTATAAACCAGATTAAGCTGGTGAATTTTATGTTATGCAACTTACATCTCAATTTTTAAATGTACTAGTTTTCACCAGGAACTGCCCCCAGCATTCAGCTCTGCAACTGGGGTATCCAGGACCTCAGAGATCAGACACCTGATCAGGTGGGAAGCTGAGGGCCACAGCAGTTAATTATTTGGCAGTGGAAACAGAAATAGTCCTGGAGCCAACAGATCCGATGTCTCGTCACAGCTCAGCCACTCACTGACTGGGGGTCCTGCAGTGTTCACTTGACCTCATAGGAAGTCCTCATATGGAAACTGAAGGTATATCTGGTTGCTTGACCCTCAACGCAATAAGGTGGATGGCATGATGGAAACAAAGCCACCGTGAACAAATAAACTGTCAGGATGATGTGCCAGGAGGCGTGGGGTCTTGGGACAGCCCTAAAACAAAAGGCTCTTGGGGCCAGTCTCTAAGAAGCAATGCAAGACTCTAAGTGCCCTGCTGATATCAAGTAAAAAACTGGAGCCTCATGGGGTGGGAAGCGGAAGGTGGGACGAATTGAGAGTAGCACTGACATATATACACTGTAATGTGTAAACCAGGTAGCTAGTGGGAGGCTGCAGTATAGCACAGGGAGCTCAGCTCAGTGCTCTATGACAACCTAGAGGGGCAGGATAGGGTTTGGGGTGTGAGGGAGTCCGAGAGGAAGAGGGCATATGAATATGTATAGCTGATTCATGCTGTTGTACAGCAGAAACTACAACGTTGTAAAGCAATTATAGTGTGTTAGTCACTCAGTCGTGTCCAACTCTTTGTGACCCCAGGGACTGTAACCCACCAGGCTCCTCTGCACATGGAATTCTCCAGGCGAGAATACTAGAGTGGGTTGCCATAAAGCAATTATACTCCAACTTTAAAAAAAATAAAAAAGGAAGCCTAAGGCTTCCCAACTCTAGTCCAAGGACATTTCAAGACAACATGTGAGGATCTCAGTGCTGATGCAGCTTTGGAGTTTAAAGAGCTGGGTTCAGGTCCCCTTCTGCCACTCACCAGCAGAAACACCTTGGACAAGAGCCTTGACAGCTCTGTGCCTCAGTTTTCTCATGTGTAGAATGGAGATAACAAGAGACTCTACTGCAGTGGGTTGATGCGAGGATTAAATTGATCATTATGTATAAAGTGATTAGCCCACTGTCTGAAACATAGGAGTCTCTCAATTATCAGTTATTATTATGTTTGGTATTAAGTAGAATTGAAGGGCAAATATGCAAGTAGAAGGCCCTAAATAAACATGTGTGAATAAATAGCCTACAGGTGAGAGTTAAAATGTCCAAAAGCTTAATAGATGCAGAGAGAAAAAAACCACATTCTGATCTACATTTACATAGTATCTGATGTAAATGTAGATCACATTCAGGTCCTACCAATGTGATATTAAGCCTGGGAAATCAGGGCACAAGACTGTTACAAAGCCATCCCCAAACACTGCTAAGCCACAAGCTCATGACTAATGATAAGCAGTGCACATGCCATTTCCTTCCCCTTTAGCCAATGAACATAAACACAAGTGGAGATTGGTATACTTAAATTTTTTTTCAAAAAAAACTGTGTAATTCCTTAAATGAGGACGCTGTCTCTGGTTGATGTTGCATAGTTGGAAGTTTTCAAATCAGAGCTAGGAAGGGCTGAACAAGACCTCAGAGATCATCAAGTCCAACCCACTCATTTCTCAGATAAAGAGAATCCATCAAAATGTTGATATAGTTGCAGGGGAGGGGTGTTTCTGTTAAACAAAGGAGAATCTCATTGTAATACATACAGCTCGTTATGGAGTTCACATATGTTTTCACAAAGCCCAGGATGCATCATAGGCCCTGCAAGAGCCCACCTGGACTGAGCACCTGACCTGTTCGAGTCAACTTCAAAGGCAATGCAAGTATGTCGTGAGGTATAGCACTGGCAAGGGGTTTCCCCGTCCACATTACTGAGTAGGATTGGCAGTGAAATCCGAGTCTACACCTGACAGGCCCATGGAGATTTTGGCCTTACCACTTGACCAGGCCAATGTGAAGAGAGAAAGGCACTGTCAGCCCCAGGTGGCCATCCCCAGCCCAGACCATTCTCCCCAAATCCAACTGTACAGTAGGTCATGCTACCTGACCTGGCAGGGGAGATTTCCACAGCTCCAGAGAAACATGCTCAAACTGGCTGCTGTGTTCCCTCACCTTCCCAGCTGGGCTTCCTCTCTTTACACAGAAGGGCTCCAGTGAGTGCGTCACCACCTACCTGGGCACTGAGACAGGAGCATGGCCATTATTCTTCATTTATTTTTATTTTTGGCTGCGCTGGGCCTTTGTTGCTGCACTCAGGCTTTCTCTAGTTGTGATGTATACACTTCTCATTGCAGTGGCTTCTCTTGTTGCGGAGTGTGGGCTCCAGGGTGTGCAGGTTTAGTTGCTCAATGACATGTGGATCTTCCCAGGCCAAGGATACAACCAGAACTCTGCTGTGTTGGCAGGAGGATTCTAAACCATTGGACCACCAGGAAAGTCCAGCATGGCCATTATTCTTGACTCATCCTTCCTTGTTTATGAATCATCCATGACCAAACTGGGCCTATTTTACCACCAAAATATTTCTGTATTCATTCCATCACTTGCACTTTTGTAGTCACTTCCTTAAAGTCTCATCTCAATGAACACAACAGCCCTTTAAATGCCCTCCTTAGTTTGCGTCTTCTATTCTGCTGCCAGAAAAATATCTTGCTATATCTAAAAACCTAGTTGGGTCACCCTCGGTTACTCAAAAATTCCCAATTTCTCTTCATTCTTGCTTACAGAATCAAGTCCAAACTCCTTGCATACCATTCTAAACTCAACCATTATCTGCTGCCTCCACGCCCACTGCTTTCTTTACCAAAATCCTATAGAGGCCATCAGCATCCTCAGAAATGCTTGCTCCATGGAGCTCCTTAATGCTCTCCCCCTTTGCCAAGTAAAACCTATCACATGGGTCATCCATCTTTCACTCTAACTGCATCAGATACATCTGGGCCTGTAACTCTCATATATGACTGGAAACTTTGAAGATGGGAGCATAGCACTAGGCCTTGTTATATAATAGCACTCAGTTCACTGCCCCAAATTAACTCCTACTCTTCTAGCAAATGCAAGACCATCTACATTCAGGGAACCAACACTTAAAAACGTATTCTTTAACTAGTAAACAGACAGATCTTCTGTCAAGGAAATCTATACACTTTCTCATATAAGCACTGAGGTTTTCAAAAAAAATTTTGTAACAAGCTTGTGTTTGCATATTAGAAGACAATGAATTTAATAGACCTCAAAACTCAAATTATTTTTTTTATTATTTCTTTAAATGTTATCTACCCCTTCTTGGTTGCCAAAAAACATTCTTTATTATTAAAGTTCAACAATTTAAAAAATTAATTCAGATTTCTTGTTTTAAATGATAAAATTCGACAGCACCCTAGTAACATTTTTGAACTTCAGGCCTGGCTCAATTTTTTGTCAAACCTCCATTCTGAAGTGCTTCCTTACTCGTCCATTTGTTCCTGGTCATAAGGCTGACTGTCTTTGGATCAAGTGGCAACCCTTTGGATCAGTCAGAAAACAGAAGTCACGTTCAGGGAAAATATCCCCTGATGAGTGTCTGAGAAGATGTGAAAACTCTCCTTACCAAAGAGTCCTCTTGCCACAGGGCAAGTGAGAAGAAAAGAGGAAAATTTCCATGAAGAGAAATGTCTAGATTATTTGGTCTTTTTTCAATTGGGTTGTATTTGTTTGTTGACGTCTGAGAGTTCTTTATATAATCTGGATACAAGTGTTTTATCAAATGCATGAATTGCAAAAGTTCTCTCCCATTGTGGGGTTTGTCTTTTCACTTTTTGGATGATTTCTACTGAAGCACAAACTTTTTTTATTTTGAAGTCCAATTAATTTTTCTTTTACCACATGTGCTTTTGTGCCCTATCTAAAAAGCCCTTGCCTAACCAAGGTCATGAACATTTATTCTTATATTTTCTTCTGACAGTTTTATTGTTTTAGTTGTTACATTTAGACCTATGATCCATTTTGAGTTACTGTGAATGGTATGAGGTACAGGTTCAACTTCAATATTTTTTGCATATAGGAATCCAGTTGTCCCTGAACCATTTATTGAAGATTCTCTCCCCCACTGAATTGTTTTGGCACCACTGTTGAAGTTCTACTGATCATAAATTTGAGGGTTTATATCCCAAGTCTCAATTCTATTCCATTGATATTTTTTTTATTAATTATTTTACTTTAGAATATTGTATTGGTTTTGCCATACATTGACATGAATCCACCATGGGTGTACATGTGTTCCCCATCCTGAACCCCCCTCCCACCTCCCTCCCCATCCCATCCTTCTGGGTCATCCCAGTGCACCAGCCCCAAGCACCCTGTATCATGCATCAAACCTGGACTGGCGATTTGTTTCACATCTGATATTTTACATGTTTCAGTGCCATTCTCCCATATCATCCCACCCTTGCCCTCTCTCACAGAGTCCAAAAGACTATTCTATACATCTGTGTCTCTTTTGCTGTCTCTCATACAGGGTTATTGTTACCGTCTTTCTAAATTCCATATATATGCGTTAGTATACTGTATTGGTGTTTTTCTTTCTGGCTTACTTCACTCTGAATAATAGGCTCCAGGTTCATCCACCTCATTAGAACTGATTCAAATGTATTCTTTTTAATGGCTGAGTAATACTCCACTGTGTATATGTACCACAGCTTTCTTATCCATTCATCTGCTGATGGACATCTAGGTTGCTTCCATGTTCTGGCTATTATAAACAGTGCTGTGATGAACACTGGGGTGCACGTGTCTCTTTCAATTTTGGTTTCCTCAGTGTATATGCCCAGCAGTGGGATTGCTGGGTCACATGGCAGTTCTATTTCCAGTTTTCTAAGGAATCTCCACACTGTTCTCCATAGTGGCTGTACTAGTTCTTTTCCAATCTGGATTCCTTTTATTTCTTTTTCTGCTCTGATTGCTGTAGCCAAAACTTCCAAAACTATGTTGAAAGTGGTGAGATTGGGCACCCTTGTCTTGTTCCTGACTTTAGGGGAAATGCTTTCAATTTTTCACCATTGAGGATAATGTTTGCTGAGGGTTTGTCATATATAGCTTTTATTATGTTGAGGTATGTTCCTTCTATTCCTGCTTTCCAGAGAGTTTTTATCTTAAATGGATGTTGAATTTTGTCAAAGGCTTTCTCTGCATTTACTGAGATAATCATATGGCTTTTATTTTTCAATTTGTTAATGTGGTGTATTACATTGATTGATTTGTGGATATTGACGAATCCTTGCATCCCTGGGATAAAGCCCACTTGGTCATGGTGTATGACCTTTTTAATATGTTGTTGGAGTCTGTTTGATCTTTATGGTTATCCTTGTACCAGTGCCACCTAGTCCTGAATTCTGCTGTGTTGTATTAATAATAAGTTTTTTGAAATTAGTAAATGTGAATCCATCTAACTTCATTCTTGCTTTTCAAGACTGATTGGCTCTTCTAAGTCCCTTGAATTTCCATATGAGTTTTAGGATCTGTTTGTCAATTTCTGCAAAAGAGGCAGCTGGGATTTTAACTGGGATTGCTTTGAATCTGTAAATCAACTTGGGAAGTATTAGCCTATCTATTTTAAACATACTCAAATCTCTCTTTTGACTGTACATCCCAATACTGCCTTCTCTCTCCTCCTGTTCATAACCAAACTTATAAAAAGGGTGTTCATGTCTGATGCTTCCAACTCCCTCCCCTCTCAATCAGCCCTCGATGTCTCATAGCCACCTCATACTCAGCACATGCAAAACCAAATGCCTGCACTTGCCCCTCCAATTGAGAGCCCTTGGCTGTGTTCATCTGTTTCACTGGGTGACACAGCCCCTTCTCCACCATCTAGACCAGAAATCTGCACGTCATCCTGGACAGATACCTCCCAGACCCACAAGCCATACCATCAGGAGCTCTCTATCCTACCACATGCCCTCTGCTGTCCTCAACCACTTCCCCACATCTCCACCAAAAGCCATCATATTCTGCCTGGACAACCACAAGAGTCACCTGCTTGGTCCTTCCAGGTCTGCTCCCCATCCCAACCCATTCTCCACATATCAGCCAGGGAGACAAATAACAGATAGCACAACACATCACTTCTTTGTTCAAAACCCTCCAAGACCTTCTCACTACAGGGAATATACACTCCATATGACTAACTATGACCTGCAAGGCCCAACGGACCTGGCCCCTGCTTACCTGTTTGTACTATGCCTCTCATTGTTATGCAATTTTTTTTTTTAGTTTTTTATTTTTTAAATTTTAAAATCTTTAATTCTTACATGCATTCCCAAACATGAACCCCCCTCCCACCTCCCTCCCATAACATCTTTCTGGGTCATTTTCAAGTGAGGGATGTTCATTGTAGAAATCTTAGAAAACGTAGGAGAGACAAAATATAAATCAGCAAGGGATAACATAGATGAATCTTGAGGGCATTATGCTAAGTGAAAGAAACCAATCACAAAAGGACAAACATGGTGTAATTCCATGTACATGAGGTACTTTAGAGCTGTCAGATTCATTCAGAAAGTGAAATGAGGCTTGCCAGGGGCTGAAGTGGGGATGGGGAGTGGTTTAATGTGAACAGTTTTATAAGATGACCAAGTTCTGGAGATGTGGTTGCACAACAGCATGAACATGCTTAACAGGACTGAACTATACCATCAGAAATGATTAAGAGGGTAACTTCAGGTTAGGTGGGTTTATTTTTTTAAACCACAATTAGCAAGCAATAGCAGCAAGTGGTGGTTTCTTGAAAAGAAACCCCACAGACAGACAACCATCTCAGGGCATATTAACTGTGGGCAGAATCTGAAATCTTATCTCATCAACCATCCCTTAAAATACAGAAATCTCATTTCCCCATATAACTCAGAGGTTCCCAGCCAAGAGGGACAGGCTGACTGAGAATAGAAACCTCTTCCCTCTCAGAATCACCTGGGTTGGGGTACCAGGCAGGTGCTATTGAGTCATTCATTAGAAGAGCCAGGTTGTTGGAAACTTCCTTGTGTTTATGCCAAACCTGGCCCTGAAGCTCTGGGATTATAAAAGAATAAGCCCATCCCATTGCCCATGACACTCCTTCAGACATCTGAGTCCTGCCGTATTTCTCACTTCTTCCCCAATACCCTCCTTCCACTTGTACAACTTTTCTCCATGAGTCTGTCTGTGTGTATCATAAAGCAAGCAGGAAACAGCTTGCTTTAATTCTTTCCCTGATATACCCAATGGCAGACTGTGGCTTCTATCAACAACCATGCTCAAATTCAGTGCCTGTGTACACGATTAGGGACCACAGCCCTTGGCGCTTGTCTGGTGCTCCATAAACACTGACTAAACAATCTGAGGAACAGTGTCAAAACACAGAACAAGCCAGCCTGTAGGTATAAATACATCCTGCTCCATCACTCCCTCTGGGGCTAGCTTATCACTGAAGGAGGCAATCAATCTGGCTCATCCTTCAACACAAATCCTCAGAAGCAGTGAGGGCCCCCTGCCCCCACCACTGCTGTTTTTCACATCTGCGGAAAATGGGAGATTGCTATCCTGGGTTATATGGCAATTTCAAAGAACTTATCCAAGCCTGTGTCTGCTTGATTTGGTCAACTAAATCCCTAAATCAGCCAGTTCTATGGGGGAATATAAATCAAATAAGTGAATTAATACGATGCAAAATAAAATCACAGCTGTTCAGCTGACCCTTCCCCCCACTTATTTATTTATTTATTTATTTATTGATTTTACCACTCTGTGCTTATGCCTCTGCAGACACGCTGGTGGTGGGTGCTGGGGATTTAGATGAGTGCCACGAAGTGGAATCCCACTTATCTACTTTCTAAGCTTCTTTCCAGCACAAATGCACCTCTTGAAACATGATCCAAGCCAGGCTCAGCAGCAGGCATGCTCACCTTTAAGTACCTCAACAACTTTAGACTATGTTTATCCCCCAATTGCACTTAACATGGATCCCCCAGTCAGAAACATACTTTGCATCCCCAACCAGTACATGCAAGCAACAGGCAGATGTCAAGACATCTATGTCACAACCCACGTTGCAACACAGTGCTACTCATTCAATTGTCTTGGTGCCTTTGTCAAATAAAGGAACAGATTCAGCAAGTTGAATTCTAACTTGGTTCATGGTCATGTTCTCCACAGAGAGGGGGTCTGAGAGGTCTAAGGTAATGCAGGGTGTGGCATGGGTCCAGTGGGCATTCAGCACATTTTTCACTCAAGGTCACCTAGCCTGTCTTTTTTTTTTTTTTTTTTAACATCAACCTTCAGAAAGGAGACTTGGCTCATTTGAGGGAGGAAAAGGAATTAATGACTGATATACACACCAACATGGGTAAATCTCAGGATAATTATGTTGAGTGACAGAAGCCAGACCGAAAAAAGAGAGTAAATGTTGTATGACCACATTTCTACAAAATGCTAGGAAATGGAAAAAACTGTGGTGACAGCAAGCAAATCAGTGGTTGCCTGTGGATGAGGATAAGGGGAGAGAAAGATTACTAGGGGGACAGAGAAACTTCTGGAGCTGTTGCAGATAGTCATGACCTTGATTGTAGTGATGGCATCACAGCTGTACCCATATGCCAGAACTAATCAAACTGTACACTTAAATGTGTGCAGTTTACAGTATGTCCAATATACGTCAGTGAAGCTGTTAAAAACAATAAGATATACACCCCTTGTGGGGAAAAAAGTATGTTTAAATCCTTGCAATAAGCCTTTGCAGGCCTAAAGGATCTCTCCCCAACCCCCACTGGTCCCATCACCCCGCCTCATGAAACTCTTGTATTTTTTTTTCATTTCTTATTTTCATAAAGTCTGGAATAATATATACCAAAATGTTGGCTGTATTTATCCATGGATGATGCCTCTTTCCTGAAAAGCTATTAATTCAATAGGTAAAAACAAAACTATTTTTCAAAAACAATGTAACACAATGAAAAAGTCAATGTTATAACAACCAACACTCCTTGTGGTAGGCAGGATCCCAAGCATGTCCACATCCTAACCCCGGGAACCTATGACTATGTAACCTTTTATAGCAAAGGGATTTAGCAGATGTGATGAAGGCTGCTGACATAAGGAGATTATCCTGGAGTATCTGCATAGACCCAAGGTTATCACACAGTAAAAAGAGGGGTGAGGGAGGGTCAAGGTCAATGTGATGGAAGGAAGGAGGCCATGAGACAAGGTGACCTCCAGATGCTGGAAAAGCCAAAGAGATTCTCCCCTAGAGCCTCCAGGAAGAACGCAGCCTTGTCATTTGAGCGCACTGAGACCCATGTCAGTCTTCCAACCACCAGAATGTAAAAGAATATATTTGTGTTCCTGGCATCTGGTCCCATCACTTCATGGGAAATAGATGGGAAACAGTGGAAACAGTGTCAGACTTTATGTTTGGGGGCTCCAAAATCACTGCAGATGGTGATTGCAGCTATGAAATTAAAAGACGCTCACTCCTTGGAAGGAAAGTTATGACCAACCTAGATAGCATATTGAAAAGCAGAAGCATTACTTTGCCAACAAAGGTCCGTCTAGACAGTTCAGTTCAGTTCAGTTGCTCAGTCGTGTCTGACTCTTTGCGACCCCATGAATCGCAGCACGCCAGGCCTTCCTGTCCATCACCATCTCCCGGAGTTCACTCAGACTCACTTCCATCGAGTCAGTGATGCCATCCAGCCATCTCATCCTCGGTCGTCCCCTTCTCCTCCTGCCCCCAATCCCTCCCAGCATCAGAGTCTTTTCCAATGAGTCAACTCTTTGCATGAGGTGGCCAAAGTACTGGCGCTTCAGCTTTAGCATCATTCCTTCCAAAGAAATCCCACGGTTGATCTCCTTCAGAATGCACTGGTTGGATCTCCTTGCAGTCCAAGGGACCCTCAAGAGTCTTCTCCAACACCACAGTTCAAACGCATCAATTCTTTGGTGCTCAGCTTTCTTCACAGTCCAACTCTCACATCCATACATGACCACTGGAAAAACCATCTAGACAAGGCTATGGTTTTTCCAGTGGTCATGTATGGATATGAGAGTTGGACTAAAGGAGATCAGTCCTAAGTGTTCTTTGGAAGGAATGATGCTTCTGATGCTGGGAGGGATTGGGGCAGGAGGAGAAGGGACGACAGAGGATGAGATGGCTGGATGGCATCACCAACTTGATGGACATGAGTTTGAGTGAACTCCGGGAGTTGGTGATGGACAGGGAGGCCTGGCGTGCTACAATTCATGGGGTCGCAAAGAGTCGGTCACGACTGAACGACTGAACTGAACTGATCTTTCCAAGTTGGTGGTAAGTTGTTACAGCAGCTACAGGAGACTGATACTCCATTCCTTTCTTCTAGGTACATGTTGATCTGTTCTGCCCACATACCTTTGCTGAGCTTCTACTTGGTGTCAGACCTTATCCAAGGCCTGGAGAATATCAAGAATAGTACATTATCTGTCCGAAGAACTCACCAGAACAGCCCACATCTACTCAAAAGAGGCCAAGTGTCCACCTTTGTTCTTAACAGGCATGAAGTATTCACTTGGAAATCTTTCCGTATTCTATTCTGCTAACCCTGTAATGTCGTATTTCAAGAAGCAATTATTATTTTTTTTTTTAAAGAGAGAGACCTACTTGCAATTACATATATTCTAATTGGGTAATATGACTGACAAAGGCCATAATTATGGTCCATAATTCACATTTACTATATTATTAGACCTTCACTACAACTTGGCATTTGTGAACATTACACGATTGTTCTGTCACTTGTGCAGCCTTCTCCAATTACTATACTTGCCAGGCATTTGTGCAATGCAAGGCTAACAACAATGAACAGAGCAGTCCAACTACCGAGCCTTTCATTTACCTGAGAAAAACATCTTTTGGTCACTCTAAGCCAAAACACACAGAGGAACTTCCTGTGGGGACCAACTATCCACAAGGAATTTGGTTTGCTAATCTTGTGAATTATCAAAATACTCCCTAAAGGTAAGCTGACTATATTCCTATTCTCAAGTGAGAAGACCAAAGCACAAACCAGCCGAAGGCAGCAAGTAAACCAAGAATGCAGTGGGCACCCATCTTACAGGTCCATGTGCACCTTGCAGCACTGGTTCAAGATGAGCAGCCATGTGGACTTCCAGGCTGTCTCTCCATGAGGACATGAGCAGTCTTCTTTTGGTGCTTTTTGTGTTCAGTTGACCCTTGAACAATGTGACTTTGAACCGTGTGGGTCCACCTATACTTGAGTATTTATTTACCAATAAAAAAATTACAGGACTACATGATCCACGGGTGTAGAGGAACCACAGGTACATGGCCACCACAGAAACTAAGAGCTGATATTCAACTGTGAGGGAGGTCAGGGCCGTTGAACCCCCGTGTTGTTCAAGGGTCAACTGTACTTCTATTTGCTGTAATGAAATCTACCTATAACACTGTACTGGGTTGAATAGTGTCCCCCCAAAATTCATGTGAATGTGACCCTGTTCTGATCACGTTAAAATGATCAGTATTCTTATAAGAAGAGAGAAATTTGGACAGACACAGGAGGAACTCCATATGAAGATGGAGGCAAAGACTGGAGTGTTGCAGCTGCAAGCCAAGGATTGACAGCCACCAACAGAAGTGAGGAAGAGTCTGCATTCTACTCAGAGTCTCAGAAAGAGCAAAGGAGCATGGCCTTGCCAGCACCTTAATTCAGACCTGCAGAATCATGAGAAAATAAACTGTTGGTGTTTTAAGTCCTCCAGTTTGTGGTGCTATAACAAAATACCACAAAGTCTTTTGTTACAGTAGCCTGAGGTAAGCAATACAAGCACACAGTACCTAAGCATTCTAGGATAATTCAGAGTCAGGAGTAGAGAAGGTAGGGGGAATCTGGTAAGACTCCTTGGAAGCTGTAACCTTAAGAGAAGCTTCTAAAAGTAGGAAGAGACAGCGAGGGAAGAAGGACAGGGAACACAGGGCCCTTGACCAGAATACAGAATCCCTCCCCAGTTAGGAGATAGCAAAGCACCTGCACACCTATGCAGGAAGCACTATGGGTAGCACCAAGGAGGTGAAACTTTTATCAAAGCTGTTCTGCACAATGATACCACTTTATTCTATCAGTTCATTTCACTTCAGTCACTCAGTCATGTCTGACTCTTTGCAACCCCATGAATCACAGCACCCCAGGCCTCCCTGTCCATCACCAACTCCCGGAGTTCACTCAAACTCATGTCCATCAAGTTTGTGATGCCAGCCAGCCATCTCATCCTCTGTCGTCCCCTTCTCCTCCTGCACCCAATCCCTCCCAGCATCAGGGTCTTTCCAACGAGTCAACTCTTCACATGAGGTGGCCAAAGTATTGGAGTTTCAGCTTTAGCATCATTCCTTCCAATGAACACCCAAGACTGATCTCCTTTAGGAAGGACTGGTTTGATCTCCTTGCAGTCCAAGGTATTCTCAAGAGTCTTCTCCAACACCACAGTTCAAAAACATCATTTGGTGCTCAGCTTTCTTCAGAGTCCAACTCTCACATCCATACATGACCACTGGAAAAACCATAGCCTTCACGAGACAGACCTTTGTTGGTAAAGTAATGTCGCTGCATTTCAATATGCTATCTAGGTTGCTCATAATGTTCCTTCCAAGGAGTAAGCATCTTTTAATTTCATAGCTGCAATCACCATCTGCAATGATTTTGGAGCCCCCAAAAATAAAGTCTGACACTGTTTCCCCATCTATTTCCCATGAAGTGATGGGACCAGACGCCATGATCTTAATTTTCTGAATGTTGAACTATAAGCCAACTTTTTCATTCTCCTCTTTCACTTTCATCAAGAGATTTTTTAGTTCCTCTTCACTTTCTGCCATAAGGGTGGTGTCATCTGCATATCTGAGGTTATTGATATTTCTCCCGGCAATCTTGATTCCAGCTTGTGCTTCTCCCAGCCCAGCGTTTCTCATGATGTACTCTGCATAGAAGTTAAATAAGCAGGTTGACAATATACAGCCTTGACATACTCCTTTTCCTATTTGGAACCAGTCTGTTGTTCCATGTCCAGTTAGAATTGTTGCTTCCTGACCTGCATATAGGTTTCTAAAGAGGCAGGTCGGGTGGTCTGGTATTCCCATCTCTTTCAGAATTTTCCACAGTTTATTGTGATCCACACAGTCAAAGGCTTTGGCATAGTCAATAAAGCAGAAATAGATGTTTTTCTGGAACTCTCTTGCTTTTTTGATGAACCAGTGGATGTTGGCAATTTGATCTCTGGTTCCTCTGTCTTTTCTAAAACCAACTTGAACATCAGGAAGTTCACCGTTCACGTATTGCTGAAGCCTGGCTTGGAGAATTTTGAGCATTACTTTAGTAGTGTGTGAGATGAGTGCAATCGTGTGGTAGTTTGAGCATTCTTTGGCATGCCTTTCTTTGGGATTGGAATGAAAACTGACCTTTTCCAATTCTGTGGCCACTGCTGAATTTTCCAAATTTGCTGGCATATTGAGTGCAGCACTTTCACAGCATCATCTTTCAGGATTTGAAACAGCTCAACTGGAATTCCATCACCTCCACTAGCTTTGTTCATAGTGATGCTTCCTGAGGCCCACTTGACTTCACATTCCAGGATGTCTGGGTCTAGGTGAGTGATCACACTATCGTATGAAGATCTTTTTTGTACATTTCTTCTGTGTATTCTTGCCACCTCTTCTTAATATCTTCTGCTTCTGTTAGGTCCAAACCATTTCTGTCCTTTATTGAGCCTATCTTTGCATGAAATGTTCCCTTTATACTATAGTGAAGGCAAAAATGAAAGAGATGAATAAAGCTAGGATTTGGAAAGAATCCTACAGGTCCTGCTGGTACGCGTATGAACCAGTATAGCCATTGTAGAAGCAAGCGGGCAGCACTTGGATGAATCCACATATGTGCACCCCTGACCCACAGCCCCACTCCTGGGCATGTATCCCAGAGAGGGTCTCAAGCATAGGACCCACAGACACACAGAGGAGCATGCTTGCTGCAGTACCAAATGCAAGGAGGGAAACCCGGCACAACTTAGGTGGGGGTCCATGACTGGCAGAGCACTGAGGTACAACATGGCGATGCTTGCAATGATATATGCACACCCTAGGGCTGCTGGAAGCAACAAACCCAATGTAGCAAGATGAAGAAATCCAGGAAACACAGTATTGAATGCAAACAAGGAACAGAAGGGCACAGTCCAATTTAAGCAAATCACACACACTCCTAAAATTTCACAGGGACATGTGTGTGTTTAATGACATATGAGGAACAAGTGCTTCATGAGGGGAGGGGAAAGGACATGGGAATGGGAGATGAAGAGACACAGAAACAATGAAAAGGAAAGAGCAGCCTCACAAGGCCCCCATAGTGACAGTGGACTAGGGCTCTGGAGTGAGCTGAACTCCATTCTACTCACTAGAGAGCTAGGAGAGAAAGACTAACAAGGCAGAGGGCCTGGACTCATCCCAGGGACTGGTGCACAGGAGATACTCTGGAAATGGCAACTCTGCCCTCCCCAGCAGTAATGCACTTGCCCATAGGCATACCTGGAAGCAGCATCACTGAGTAACCTTGAACTCCATCAGCTGTAACAGCAACAAGAAAAAGAAGATGAAACCTACACTGAAGTTTGGCTAGAGGTGTTCTTAAAAATCCAAGTTAGGAAACCTTCAACCACTCAGGCTATGGAGGACCCAAAGACACTGGGAAGTGCAGTCTTGGAATCCTTGACTCTTCAGCTCAGTATTTCTCAGAGGCAAAATGCCAGGGAGGGGATTAGACCCTGGAATAAGACAGACATTAATGAAAAACAAAGGAAATCTGAATAAAAGGTTGGACTTTAATAATAATGTATCAATATTGGCTCATTGTGCCAAACGTAGCATACTACTATACTAATATGTCAATAAGAGAAGAAACTGGGTTAGCCTTCGTTGTGGTGACCAGCAGCTCTGACTTTGCCTGGAGAAAGAGACCCTGCTCTGGCCTCATAAGTTAAGTCAAAATAGGAGAAACACACAGGGGAAAAATAAATCCTAACTAAGAGTAGTTACTGAAAACATCAACTCCAGGAGACACTGTCTTTGCAGTGCTGAGCACAATGCTGCAAGAGGGAGGGGGCACAATGTGGCAGTCTCTATTCAAACCTCCCACCAAAATCTTTCTCAGGGTCAGCTGTATGGTACATGAATTATACCTCAAAGAAAAACAACAGGTGCATGGGTGAACTTTAGCAATGAAACGGGGAAGGTGGAGGAGGCGGCAGAGTTCCAAGGTACTGCGGCAAGTGGCTGAGAGGAGATACTCCACGTCCAAGATCAGCAGCAGCCGTGAGGAGATAGATACCACACGTCCAAGGTCAGAGAAGCCCCAGTAAGATGGTAGGTGCTGGAGCAGCTGTGGGGAGATACCCCACGTCCAAGGAAAAGGAGAAGCCCCAGTAAGATGGTAGGAGGGGTGAATTCACATTTAGAATCAAACCCCATTCCCACCAGAGACACTAAGAGGGCTCAAACAAACCATGTGCATAGCAGGACCCAGGGACCCCACAGAGACTGAGACAGAACTGTGTTTGAGCATCTCCTGTGGAGGTACGGGTCAGCAGTGGACTGCCACAGGGACAGGGGCTCTGGGTGCAGCAGACCTGGGTATGGCAGAAGCCCTCTTGGAGGAGGTCGCCTTTAACCCACCATAGAGCTGCCAGAACTTACACAGGACTGGGGAAACTGACTCTGGGAGGGCACAAACAGAACCTTGTGCACCAGGACCCAGGAGAAAGGAGCAGTGACCCTACAAGAAACTGACCCAGACTTGCCAGTGAGTGTCCAGGAGTCTCCAGCAGAGGGGTGGGTTGGTGGTGGCCTGCTGCAGGGTTGGGGGCACTGAGTGCAGCAGTGCATGCATGGCATGGGACAACTTGAAGGCGGTCAACATTATCTTCATTACCTCCACCATAGTTTGAGTGAGTGAGTGACATTGCTCAGTCGTGTCCGACTCTTTGCGACCCCGTGGACTGTAGCCTATCACACTCCTCTGTCCATGGGATTTTCCAGGCAAGAGTACTGGAGTGGGTTGTCATTTCCTTCTCCAGACGATCTTCCAAACCAAGGGATTGAACCTGGCTCTTCCGCATTGTAGGCAGACACTTTACCATCTGAGCTACCAGGGAAGTCCTTGCTGCTAAGTCACATCAATCATGTCCCACTCTGTGCGACCCCATAGATGGCAGCCCACCAGGCTCCACTGTCCCTGGGATTCTCAAGGCAAGAACACTGGAGTGGGTTGCCATTTCCTTCTCCAATGCATGAAAATGAAAAGTGAAAGTGAAGTCGCTCAGTCATGTCTGACTCTTAGCGACCCTATGGACTGCAGCCTACCAGGCTCCTCCATCCATGGGATTTTCCAGGCAAGAGTACTGGAATGGGGTGCCATTGCCTTCTTCGAGGGAAGTCCTTAGACTCAGGTAAATAGCAGGGAGGGAACCCAGCTCCACCCATCAATAGAAAATTGGGTTAAAGATTTACTGAGCATGGCCCCACTTATCAGAACAGGAACCAGTTCCCCCTCAATTAGTCTCTCCCATCAGGAAGCTTCCATAAGCCTCTTAGCCTTCTCCATCAGAGGGCAGACAGACTGAAAACCACAATCACAGAAAACTGACCAATCTAATCACATGGACCACAGCCTTGTCTAACTCAATGAAACTATGACCCATGCCATGTAGGGCCACCCAAGACAGACAGGTCATGGTGGAGAGTTCTGACAAAATGTGATCCACTGGAGAAGGGAATGGCAAACCACTTCAGTATTCTTGCCTTGAGAACCCCATGAACTGTATGAAAAGGCAAAAAGATAGCACACTGAAAGATGAACTCCCCAGGTTGGTAGGTGCCCAATATGCTACTGGAGATCAGTGGAGAAATAACTCCAGAAAGAATGAAGGGATGGAGCCAAAGCAAAAACAACACCTAGCTGTGGATGAGACTGGTGATGGAATAAAGGTCTGATGCCGTAAGAGCAACATTGCATAGGAACCTGGAATGTTAGGTCCATGAATAAAGGCAAATTGGAAGTGTTCAAACAGGAGATGGCAAGAGTGAACGTCGACATTTTAGGAATCAGCGAACTAAAATGGACTGTAATGGGTAAATTTAACTCAGATGATCATTATCTCTACTACCGTGGGCAAGAATCCCTTAGAAGAAATGGAGTAGCCATCATAGTCAACAGAAAAGTCTGAAATGCAGTACTTGGATGCAATCTCAAAAACAACAGAAGGATCTCTGTTCGTTTCCAAGGCAAACCATTCAATATCATGGTAATCCAAGTCTATGCCCCAAACAGTATTCCTGAAGAAGCTGAACGGTTCTATGGAGACCTACAAGATTTTCTAGAACTAACACCCCAAAAATATGTCCTTTTCATTATAGGGAACTGGAATGCAAAACTAGGAAGACAAACACCTGGAATAACGGGCAAATTTGGCCTTGGAGTACAGAATGAAGTAGGACAAAGGCTAATAGAGTTTTGCCAAGAGAATGCGCTGGTCATAACACACCCTCTTCCAACAACACAAGAGAAGACTCTACACATGGACATCACCAGATGGTCAACACTGAAATCAGATTGATTATATTCTTTGCAGCCAAAGATGGAGAAGCTCTATACAGTCAGCAAAAACAAAACTGGGAGCTGACTGTGGCTCAGATCATGAACTCCTCTGCCAAATTCAGACTGAAATTGAAGAAAGTAGGGAAAACCACTAGACCATTCAGGTATGACCTAAATCAAATCCCTTACAGTAGAAGTGAGAAATAGATTGAAGGGACTACATCTGATAGACAGAGTGCCTGATGAACTAGGGACAGAGGTTTGTGACATTGTACAGGAGACAGGGATCAAGACCATCCCAAAGAAAAAGAAATGCAAAAAAGCAAAATGGCTGTCTGAGGAGGCCTTACAAATAGCTGTGAAAACAAGAGAAGTAAAAAGGAAAGGAGAAAAGGAAAGATATACCCATTTGAATGCGGAGTTCCAAAGAATAGCAAGGAAACATAAGAAAGCCTTCCTCAGTGATCAGTGCAAAGAAATAGAGGAAATTAATAGAATGAGAAAGATTAGAAATCTCTTCAAGAAAATTAAAGATACCAAGGGAACATTTCATGCAAAGATGGGCTCAATGAAGGACAGAAATGGTATGGACCTAACAGAAGCAGAAGATATTAAGAAAAGGTGACAAGAATACACAGAATAAATGTACAAAAAAGATCTTCACGACACAAATAATCATGACAGTGTGATCACTCACCTAGAGCCACAAATGGGTCCCCAGCCTAGCAGGTCCCTGTGCCTCTCCTGCTGGTCACACCAACCAAAGCCCCCTAAACTAGCCATGAGGTTCAGGTCAGGCCTACGGGCAATGACCTGTTGTACATGGGGAAATGCCTTTGACATCCTGAAATGTGAAGTCAAGTGGGCCTCAGGAAGCAATCACTATGAACAAAGCTAGTGGAGGTGATGGAATTCTAGTTGAGCTATTTCAAATCCTGAAAGATGATGCTGTGAAAGTGTTGCACTCAATATGCCAGCAAATTTGGAAAATTCAGCAGTGGCCACAGAATTGGAAAAGGTCAGTTTTCATTCCAATCCCAAAGAAAGGCAATGCCAAAGAATGCTCAAACTACTGCACAATTGCAGTCATCTCACACACTACTAAAGTAATGTTCAAAATTCTCCAAGCCAGGCTTCAGCAATATGTGAACCGTGAACTTCCAGATGTTCAAGCTGGTTTTAGAAAAGACAGAGGAACCAGAGATCAAATTGCCAACATCCACTGGTTCATCAAAAAAGCAAGAGAGTTCCAGAAAAACATCTACTTCTGCTTTATTGACTATGCCAAAGCCTTTGACTATGTGGATCACAATAAACTGTGAAAAATTCTGAAAGAAATGGGAATACCAGATCACCTGGTCTGCCTCTTGAGAAATCTGTATGCAGGTCAGGAAGCAACAGTAAGAACTGGACATGGAACAACAGACTGGTTCCAAATAGGAAAAGGAGTACGTTAAGGCTGTATATTGTCACCCTGCTTATTTAACTTCTATGCAGAGTACATCATGAGAAACGCTGGGCTGGGAGAAGCACAAGCTGGAATCAAGATTGCCAGGAGAAATATCAATAACCTCAGATATGCAGATGACACCACCCTTATGGCAGAAAGTGAAGAGGAACTAAAGAGTCTCTTGATGAAAGTGAAAGAGGAGAGTGAAAATGTTGGCTTAAAGCTCAACACTCAGAAAACGAAGATCATGGCATCTGGTCCCATCACTTCATGGGAAATAGATGGGGAAACAGTAGAAACAGTGGCAGACTTTCTTTTTTTGGGCTCCAAAATCACTGCAGATGGTGATTGCAGCCATGAAATTAAAAGACCCTTACTCCTTGGAAGGAAAGTTATGAGCAACCTAGGTAGCATATTCAAAAGCAGAGACATTACTTTGCCAACAAAGGTCTGTCTAGTCAAGGCTATGGTTTTTCCAGTAGTCATGAGTGGATGTGAGAGTTGGACTGGGAATAAAGCTGAGCGGAGAAGAATGGATGCTTTTGAACTGTGGTGTTGGAGAAGACACTTGAGAGTCCCTTGGACTGCAAGGAGATCAAATCAGTCCATCCTAAAGGAGATCAGTCCTGAGTGTTCATTGGAAGGACTGATGTTGAAGCTGAAACTCTAATACTTTGGCCACCTGATGGGAAGAGCTGACTCATTTGAAAAGACCCTGATGCTGGGAAAGATTGAAGGCAGGAGGAGAAGGTGATAACAGAGGATGAGATGGTTGGATGGCATCACTGACTCAATGGACATGAGTTTGGGTGAACTCCAGGAGTTAGTGATGGATAGGGAGGCCTGGCGTACTTCAGTCCATGGGGTCACAAAGTGCCAGACACGACTAAGCGATTGAACTGAACTGATCAACAGGATGACAGTGACAAGTGTTATCTGGGGACCAGGATGAGAGAGTGAAAACACAGGGAGATAGGACTGGCTGTGGAACTTTCTTGCTCACTTCCAGAGGTCCCTTGTGGATTTGAGTAGCACCAGGGAAGGGTTTCCCCATATACAACAGGTCATTACCAGTAGGCCTGACCTGAACCTCATGGCTAGTTTAGGGGGCTTTGGTTGGTGTGACCAGCAGGAGAGGCACAGGGACCTGCTAGGCTGGGGACCCATTTGTGGAGCTGAACTGCCTTTGACACACAGGTCCCCCAAAGCAGCCAGGGAGCCACCAGCCCTGCCAACAGTGGCTTTGCCAACCGCTCCTGAAAACCGTTCTCAGGAATGGAAGCTGGAACACAGACATGACTTCTTTTTCTTCTGATTTTCTTTCCACCTCTCTGGCCATCCCTGCCCTGGCTCCCAACTGGCAGCTCTGCCTCAGCCTTTACATGTGCTGGCAGCCTTTCCATCCTTCCTTCCTTTTCAACTCCCTCCCTACGGTGATATGGTCCAGGCCCATGACTCGGTTGGCACCTCGTGTTGAGACCTCCTGACTTCTGTCTACAGCCCTAGCCCAGGCCACCATCACCTCACCATGAGCACACTCACCCCTAAGCCTCAGTCTCCTCACCAGTGAATGGGAAATGGGGGTCCCCGAGCTGCTTCTGAGCCTGCCACACAGGAGGTGCTGACTCCAAAGCTCTGACCTCACATGCCCTGTGACCCTCTGCAAAACTTCAACTTCCTCCTCCCTCGAGCTGGCCATATTTCAAGGACATGGTACCCAGGACAGTAGCCCAAGGTACAATTCTCAGAAAGTAAAAGGGCTCTGAAACACAAAACATCTCGGAAGTTATTGCCCTGTCAATCCGGACAGGTCGTTCACTGGCTGAACTCTTTCTGGGCCTCCTTGCCAAATCCAACTCTTAACCACTCTGCTAATGGGGAAGATCACAGGCTGTCTTCCCTCTAGGGGTTCTTACAGCAGACAGCAGGCCCTGGAAGAGGCTTCTCATGGGTGTTGTAGTGCGTCCTCCCTCTCACGCACCATGCGAGGTATTATTCATCTTCCATCACATCCCAAAACACTCCCATGGCTGGGGTCTGCTCCTAGCCCTCACTGGTGAGTGACAGTGCTCAGCATGGCACAGTCACAGCCCTGGGGTGAAAGGGCACAGCCTAGCAGCACTCCAGAGTCTCCCATTGGTTCCCCAGGCTGCCTCCACACAGGGTCAACAGCAAGTATTCTCCTTTCCTTCCCCAGACCAGGCTCCCTGAATGCATACCAACCGAGGAACTGGAACCACTAGTTCTTGCTGCTCCAGTTGGAAAGGAGGGTGTTATGCTACCCGACTCCTCTCTCCCCCTCACCACCCATCAATGAGGTCACTCATTCCACCTGCAAACAAATCTCTCTGGAATCCAGCCATTTCTTTCATGCACACTGTCACTACCACGGTCCTTTAACTAAGCACCGTGTGGATACGTTGCTCTGGAATTCATTCCACTTTGTGTCTGTCTTGCCTGTATGTGATTCTAATGCCTTGCCCATAAGGGCAGCCATGCGTCTTCCACATTTTCCCAAGGTGCTCAATGAGCTACCAGCAGACACTCCGCAGATTGCCTGAATCTCCTCCAGGTCACACAGAGCCCACCACGAGATGGCACGTGCTCTTGTCACTGTTATCAGCTGAGACCTCTGCTTGGGCCCTCTCTCTGCCCCCCTCAATAAAGAGCTGTTTTATAACCTTTGCACTAAACACAGAGGCCAATAATCAAACTCCCCCTTTGAGAAATTTTCTTTACAAATGACCAGCCATGTAAGCAAGTTGGTTTAAAAAAGAAACGCCTTTCAAACAGGTTTGCATCTCTGGCCTCTGGGAAAAGGGGTGGGTAAGAAAGAGAAGGGCCAGCAGACTGGGAAGGGTGTTCTCTCCCCACTGCTGGTGAGGCATTTGATTTCATGAGTATTAATCAAAATCACTCTTGATTATAGCAAAAACAACCTTTGCTATAATTTTAATGCAATTAACTGGAATATATGGTAATTCTGAGCAATCTTACTCTTGAGATTAAAGAACAGCCTGCCAGGAAACATATGAATAAGGCTTTAAGATCAAAATTTGCATAATTAGGTTTCTTCGCTGCTCTCCCCACCCCACCTGCAGCCTCTAAGTTCTGTTGAAGGGAGGGGTGTAGAGTTGGCAGGCAGACAACCTGGACTGGCACCCTGAGCTTCCCCCCTAGGCTGGAATACTCCTTTCCAACAGCATGTTTGTATTTTCCAACATGTTCCCGATGGGCTGAGAGACAGCAAGAGACAGGTGGACAAATGACAGTGCAGAGATTCTGAGCTGTACTTTCAAAGGCAGGGGCAAAAAAGTGCAACACCTTCCAGCTTATGGAACTGCTTCCTGGCAGTTTAGTGCCACACAAACTTGTTCATCGTGCTCTGAAGATGTATCATGCTCTATTCCTGACACCATCACAACATCAGCAATACTGCAAGCCCCAAACTTATTTGGTGATGACATATTTTAATGCCTGGTCACAGACTCCCACTGGCCCAGGCAATGCTGCCACAAGAAAGGACACCTCCTATCACTGTCTTACAGAGTCTGTGATAGCCACAGCCTTACCCCACTGTGCCCCCTCCTCACCAGCTCCAGAGTCCTGAATCCTCTGGAGAGAGCCTGTATTACCCCAGGAGGGAAGGAAAAGCATCAGTTATTTTCCTGAAGATGTGACTAGGGGGACCATGCACCAGCTACTCCTAAGAAGGAAAAGAAAAGCCAGGAAGGAGATGGTGCCAGTCACTCACCTGACAGCAGGCTGCAGGCTGAGTATTCCCAGAACCTAGAGAAACAATTCCTACCCCTCACCTTCAACCTGCATCTCAGAGATTTTCTATTCAATCCTACCCATGAAAAGATTTCTAACATTTAAAATCACATAAAATATCAACAATCCCATTTCCTCTTAAGCAAGTTATTCTTGGACCTGCACTAAAGTTAGGCTGAAAGTTTAATACTCCTTTATTGGAAAGCTTTGAAGAAACAAGAATCATATTTTTTTTTTGTTCTTTGCTGCTTTGAAAACAAATGCAGAAAAAAGGAAGAACACAAAACGGGAGAACAGTTGGTCCTTTCTCACAGAGGCCTTCAAGACATGATGCCACTCTAGAGACTGCTGGGATAACGAAAAACCTGCCCAGGTTTTCTGTTCCAGATGGTGGACACCAAGCACATTTATATCCCCATCTCTCAAAACCAGTGGGGAATATCAGGAAAGGCACACACAAGTGAGTACATTCAGACAAGCACTAGGAACAAGGAAGGTGGGGGAAAATGGGCAATCCCAGGACAAACTTCTGAAAGAGTGAAGGTGGATAAGATCAGAATAGACATCCAAGTAAGAGAAACTGAGTAGCACCAAATAAATACTGAAGTTGTGGGGGGACCGGAACAATTACACGCTGGTGGTAGAAGTGGAAAATGGTACAACCAGTTTGAGAAAAGCTACCACTTTCTTTAAAAGTTAAGCTCAGTCATACCCCATGAGTCAGCAATTTCACTCCCAGGTCTCCATCCAACAGTAACAGTGCAAAGTGGAAACAACCCAAAAGTCTGTGAACAGGGGAATGGATAAACCTGATGCAGCCACAGAATAGAAATCTGCTCAGCAAGAAAAGGAACAGCTCACATGTATTATAACATTATAATATATTATAATAAAAAACATTATACTGTATCAGAAAAGCCTGTCACAAAAGGGTAAATATGGTATGGTTTATTTCTATGAAATTTTAGAAGAGACAAAACTAACCTACAGTATAAAACTCAGATCAGTGGTTGCTTGGGTGAGGGATGCTATGTGATGTGAGGGAAGTTTTGGGGATGATGAAAAAGTTCTGTCTGGACATGCATTCGTCAATACCCTCACATTTCGCTATGTGTAAATCATACCTCAAAAAAAAAAATTTAAGAACCTTACTAGAACAAAGTGCACAAAAAAATTTAAAACACCACTGTGGAACATTATTGAAAATGTTAGTATCTGAGCATTTGATTGTATGTAAATGAAAGTCACTCAGTCATGCCTGACTCTTTGCAACCCCATGGACTATACTGTCCATGGAATTCTCCAGGCCAGAATACTGGAGTGGGTAGCCTATCCCTTCTCCAGGGGACCTTCCCAACCCAAGGATTGAACTCAGGTCTCCCCATTGCAGACAGATTCTTTACCACCTGAGCCACAAGGGGAAATTGTTTTTTATGTATCTTTGTGTGTATGTAAAGCCCTTTGTATGTACTGTAGGTAAATAATACCTTAATTTCAAAAGATACTTAAAACTATACTAGAACTAAGTGAAGAAAAAAATGAAAACATTATGGTTGATTCTCACACAATGCGGGGGTTAATCAATCCACATACAACTTATATAGTCACCCCTCTGCATCCACGAATTCGACCAGTCACAGACTGGTTCTAGCATTCACTATTGAAAAATATAAATATATAACTGGACCTGCACAGTTCAAACCCACATCATTCAAGGGTCAAATGTACTAAAGAACACAAAAGAGTACTTAAACAAATAAAAAGACTAGGTTGTGGGATGTGATATCATACAAGTGCCAATTCACCCAAATCTCTAAGTATGACATGTTTCCAATAAAAACGGTATTAGTGACAACAAATGTGGGAAAGAGCTAAGTTCAGGAGCACGTCCTCTGTCCAGAAGGAAGTGTGGAAGCTGTAGTGAAGGCCCCTTTCCCCCTCCTCAAGTCAGTGTGAGGGAGGAAGATGGCAGGAGAGGGACGAGGAGCAATCTAAGGAACCGAGCTCAGACCTACTGCTTCCCTGGCCTCTGTGCAGCCCCTCACCACAGAGAAGCTGGACATCTTCCTTCCAAAGAAACTGGGAAAGCTGGTGAAGAGGAGCTGGCGACCAAGATGGGCCTGGGACCTGGAAGAGAAGCCTTTTCAGGTTGGCTCCAGCCAGTCCACTGGTCGCTTCCCCACCCACAGCCCCAATAGCCGCAGCCTTTCCCTCTTACACAGCAAGCTCCCATCCACCTGGGGTGCCAGCTGCCTACCCGCCAAGCCCAGAAAGGGAAGATCCCACTGGCATCTCCACTGAGAAAATAAGAAGACAACCCAGAATCGCCGACCAGGAACCCTCCATTTAGTCATCTGATAACTAGTCCCTCGGCTCTCACCTCAGCCCTGGGAAATGTCCACTAACAAGGCAGCTTGTAGCGGTGGTCTCACAGAGAGGAGAAAGTGATCTATCCACACAACGGAATGTTATTCAGTGATAAAAAGGAGAGGGAGGACTGAGCCAGGCCACAATCTGCATGAGCGTTGAAAACCTTATAAGAAGTGAAAGAAAGCCAGATGCAAATATTCAAACACTGCATGATTCCATTTACCTATCCAGAATAGGTAAATCCACAGACACAAGGAGCTGATTGGAGGTGCCCAGGAGCTTTTGAACTGTGGTATTGGAGAAGACTCTTGAGAGTCCCTTGGACTGCAAGGAGATCCAACCAGTCCATCCTAAAGGAGATCAGTCCTGAATTGGAAGGACTGATGCTAAAACTGAAGCTCCAATACTTTGGCCACCTGATGCGAAGAATCGACTCATTGGAAAAGACCCTGATGCTGGGAAAGACTGAAGGCAGGAGGAGAAGGGGATGACAGAGGATGAGATGGTTGGACGGCAACACTGACGTGATGGACATGAGTTTGAGTGAACTCCAGGAGTTGGTGATAGACAGGGAGGCCTGGCTTCCTGCAGTCCATGGGGTTGCAAAGAGTTGGACATGACTGAGCAATTGAACTGAGGAGCAGGGGGAGGGGAGCATGTAGACTGACTGCTTAATGATACAGGTTTCACCTTTGGGTGATGAAAATGTTGTGGAACTAGAGAGAGGTGACAGTTATACAGCTCTGTCAGTGTCCTACGTGCTGCTGAGTTGTATATTTTAAAGGGGTGAATTTCTTGGTACATGAATTAGACATCAAATTTTTAAGCCATTAAATAAAAGGAAATCTGAATTTCAGGATGAGAGTCATGGGGAAGCCAGTGGGAAGAAGACTGGAGTCAGAGAATGCAGGGGACCAGGCTGCTGACTGGCCCACAAAGGGAGTGGGGGCAGGGAGGGGAGGGCGGTTGTCTTGCTCTCTATAAATACACCTGGCCCCTAACCAGGCTCTGAGCCTGACTGCCCAAAAGCAAAACAGGGCATACTTCCAGGGGCTGGTAGGGTTTGCTTGGACACAACAGAAGCGTTCTGAGCCTGCCGCTTGAATTCAGATTTCTGCAAATCCAATCAGATTGTCAATGACCTAAGAGTTTTCATTAAAGGTAATCCTTCAGTGAATGCTTTTCATAGGATTATAGAACCAACCAGTTAGGGCAGGACTATTTAGCCACCAAACACTGAAGACCTACCAGGGACTGGAAGAGAGAGAAAGATGAGAAAAGCAGAGTTCTTGATCTCAGGCCCAGGGTGGAGTTATTGAAACAAATGGGGTTACAACAGCTGTGTGTGCCAGGTGACCCAACATCACAGCAGCCATCACCAGCTCCACCTGCCAGGCTGCAGTGAGTTGGGGGCAGCTGAGCTCAGATCAGAAAGGGGAGCAGAGGAGAGGGCCCTGGGGCAGAGGAAACCTCCCAAGTCAAGCCTCAGGGGTGCAGGGGCTGGCTGTTCGCAGGGAGCACAGGGCAGTCAGGAGGGGTGGATGTGGCTGGAAGTGGACAAAGAAAGAGGAAGAGGCTGCAGATGAGGAAGGCCAGGTTAGGGAGGGGCAGTGAGAGGTAAGAGGGGCTTTGGGGTGAGAGGAGTGTAAGGAGAATATATGGCTGAGAATGGCGACACCTGGAGGGCGGGAACATGGCCGACCTGAGGGTTCCTCCTTCTGACCCTCCACCACCTTTGACACCACTGAGCAACCTTCCCTGAGACACTGTTCTGAAACCACATGCCACCCTCCTCCTCCGGGCCTTATCTTCTCTGTAGCTACTCTGTCCACCCTTTCAATGGTGGGGCTCCCCAGAGAGCCACCGCTCAGGTTCGCCCACTCTCCCAACTAGATCCCACCTCCTCCTGTGATGTCAGCTCTTACTGCCCCTAACTCCAAACTGAAATACCCACATTCAAAGTGGTTCTGAGCTCTGGGCCCAGAGTTTCCTGCCAGACACCTTTCTCTACCCGATCAATCAGCCGGAGA